>NC_138824.1:46415387-47034387 GCF_965183815.1 Platalea leucorodia | reverse complement strand
ATGCACATATGCTTTACTTTGCCTAGCTGGGAAGAGGATCAATATCACATATATACAAGCTATACTATTGTGAGGCTTTTCTTCTGAAGTGCTTTGTGCTCTGAGTCAAGAGTAAAAATAACAGGAGAGCCCATACCTGCCAGCCGGTTTGCTGTGAACAACATACTCTATCCAAAGGTGCCAGAAATGGCAGCATCTAAAAGATGTGAATGGAGTCATAATAGAAAGAGAGGTCAGGACTGAAGGAAGAATACCAGGGAGCACTGCAGAAGCTGTTTAGGGAGGAAGGTGTTTAATTGAGATGTTGTTCAGGTTGACTGGAGTGAATTTACTAAGAAGATCAAGTAAGTGTTTAACTAAGCTCAGATCAGAGGTTGAATCAATGTTTGTGAAATTCTTATTTCATCTGAAAATGTTCAAATAGCCCAACATTGCTTAAATTTAGTTATTTTTATTTTGTTAGGCACCTGTGGTGCTCAATTAAAGTAAACTAGTTTGGCAGCAAAATGTATAGAAACAGAAGTACACTCTTCCACCGTATTCCCTTTTCAAAGGAAAAGTTGAAACATTTTACAGCAAATGCATAGTGAGAAAAAACAATATATACCCCTTAGCATTTCTAATCCTTCTTAATCTGCTTCTCGTCCTATCATACTTGCATTTTTCCTTGCTCTTATGGCATTGAAGCCAAAATTTGTCAGCATCCACCCATACCAGTTGATAAAGTTCCTGTTGAACCGCTCTCATTTGTTCAGTTATATTTTCATGTTTATTCAGAATCTCCCTGGTTCACACATCATTTCCTACTTTATCACCGTGGTTGTATCCCACTTCTATCTAGCCACATCTCTTGCTGGCCATTCTTAAAACTCCCAGGCTTTATGAAAATTTTTTCATTCCCTGTTCTCAAACATATTTAACCCTCAGTCTCAAAAATCTACCTGAAAGGCACTGTTCCCATGCTCGCTATTGTAAGGAGTTTTTTCCTAACATATCTAGTGGATGAAAAGGAGTAACCACATAAAACTATGGACTTCAGTGTGAGAGCTGGACACTTTACCTCTTAGCATATGGAGCTTTTGCCTATATCAGTACCTCACAAAAACAGTACTCCTTGTTATTATTAATACTCAGAAAGAAGGAGCATTTTGTTTTTCAATTCTCTCAAGCAAATTTTAATTGGGAGCTCTTAACAGAATTTGGGATGACTTAATATGGGAAACTGTGGAACATTATGAACAATTACTACTCTAAATCACTGGGGAGTTATGAGCTTGAATTTATTAAATATTATGAGATTCTAAGACATTGCAATAATAGTCTCATATATAATATGTCTAAAAAGATGGACCTGAGGTCAGTTTTGAAATATTACATTCCTCTCCAGCACTCGTGAGGAGGAAAGAAGGGAAGACTAAGTGTCTTATGCTAACAGCTAGTGGTAAAAGCACTATGGAAAAAGTCTTAACAAACAGGTTATAAACTTTTATTTAATCTTTTCCATTATATATAAAAAAAAAATCTAAATGATTTGGTGGAACTGGATTTATTTGAAGGGCTAGTTAAATATGACATCCATCTCAAGCTTAGAAACTGTTTCTAATTAATAAGTGGAAGGGCGAAAGTTTAAGGAAAATAAAGAGAAGAATAGAAAGACAAAATAAAAGAAGAGGAAAAAGAAAATAATGCAAAAAGAATATAAATAAAATTATTTTTGTCTGCCCTTCTCTGTTTTATTTCAAATGAGTAATATTCACCTGAAATTTCAATACAATTGTTCATCTAAGTAAGTAGCCTGTCTGATTTGGACATGCTAGAATTTGTTCTCCCCTTGTTAATGCAACAGCCCTCAATCTTGGTGCAGCCTCTGGGTGCAACAGTAAAAAAGAATAAAAAAATAGGAAAAACAGTTTTTAGAAAGAGAAGGAGATAGGATTGGGGAACAGCAAGAAAAGCAACTCTTGCTTGAGGGATTAGCTTTATATAATTCTGTCAAGTCAATTGCATAAAACTTTTCAGTTGGTAATTTTTATATCCAAGCCACACATTTCTTTCCTCCGAGCAGTCAGTCGCCAGGTCATACTGAACAGAAGGTTCTTTTCAGCGGTAACTCTTTAATTAATCAACTGCATATTAGCCACCCTCAGAAACTGTATTACATGCCAAATGGCTGACGTGAAATATATGTATTGGGGAGAACTACTCCACTGGCATCGTAAAGAAAAATAGTAAAATAAATAGCTACTACGGTGCAGTCTGTTTAAGGCACAGTCATGTTTTCTTCACAGGCCAGCTGCCTCTGTCAAGCCCACTTTGTTGTACACTCTCCTCTTCCACTGAGGGTGTCAGCGCATAAATAAACTCTGAATCATCTCAACATACAAAAAAGTGCTTCTTTTATTAAAGGTACCCAAGGATATTTGCTATTGGCCTTCAGTGCTTGTCAATAGCAGCAGTTTGGGTTTCACAAGAATTTATATATTGGATCATTCCCTACTTACTCTGCTGAACGGGAACTTTCATTATACTAAAAATGCATCTCAAGAGAAGAAAGGAACTGAACGGGCTGCCTGATTACACTTTAACTGTCATTAACCACTGCTGGTTTTGGGCTGAGGGATTGGCACCACATGGCTAGACGTTGGAACATGTTATTTCTCAAAGTCTGGAATCAAAGTGCAGCCCAGATTACTGTGTGAGGTACCCAGGCGTCTTATGCAGGGCACAGGGAGAATTAGGTATATTTTAGGGTCTTGTCTTCTGCTGTTAGGATCCAGAAATACGGCTGCTCTGAGCTGGGAGGGAGTGGCACTAAGTTAGCTAAAAGGGGAAATGATGCAAACAGGATTATCTCTGGGGACTAGGGAGTCACTTGTCCCACCTGGGATTTGCAACCCAAAAGTCTTGCCTGGTATTAGGCCCAGATCCACAGTAACCTAGATATGATTCAGTAGATCTGAAGTCCAGGATGCTCAAACGTTACACAGCAAATGAGTTTGAGATTTCATGATATTGGACAGAGATGTGTGAAACCCACCTATATCTCATTTTCTGTTCCCTTATACAGTTTCTGTGCCACAGGATTCAGTAATCTACAGGCTGAACAACTCCAGAGACCTCAATAAACTTTCACAGGTTATACAGTTCTTTACAGAGTCTGGCCCTTGGTCATATCTGTGGAAGAAATTAATTTCTACCATTTTTAATGAATTACAGATGAGTAATAATTTCAGAAGCCTCTCATTAAATAACAGAAAAATATAATTTCCAATAAAAAGGATAGAAATGAACTGCAGGCCTGTTGGGATGGAACATACCAAACAGGAAATTTTGATTTTAGAGTCAGTAACTTCGGGTGGCCTTTGCCAAATACTCAAACAGCCTCTGCAGATATGTCACCACTGCTCACATCCCTTAAGATCAAAGGGCTTTAGTGGATTATAGTGCAGCTTCTGCAACCACCATTGTTTACCCATCCAGGTTTTCATTTGCTGAAAGGCAGTTGTAAGTGGCACACTGTCTGGAAAAGGCAGAGAGAGGGCAGGGGTGAAAGGCCTTCCAGGAATGGAACAAAACCAAATGGAGGACAACATATCCTTCAACAGTGTCCAGTACTGACTCCCTTGGAGCATTAATTGAGTGCAACCCAAGAGAACCTGGCCACAACGCATTCTGTCCTCTAACGTGCACCCTTCTGTTGTGGAGTGATTTAGGATATGTTCAGCAGTGTAGTTAAGGGTAAACGCCAGTAAACAAGAAACAGTGTGACTACTTTTCAGAGTCTGACCTCGAACACATAACTGGTGAGTTTGCCAATTGTTTGTCAATCGATATTGTTAGATTTCCTGGTCTTCTTTCCTGTCTTAAGCATGGGGAATGCAAACCTGGAGACCATGGACAGCCTGGCAGAAGACTGGATACAAGAATAATATTTTTGGTTATGCCATGTTGTTTTGGGTTAACCCCAGTAGGCAGTTAAGCACCATACAGCTGCTCACTCACTTCTCTCATCCCCCCCCACCAGCAGAATGGAGGAAGAGAAAAGGAAGGTTAAAACTCATGGGCTGAGATAAAAAGTTCAATAAGCAAAAGAGAAGTGGAAGAAGAAAGACTAAACAAAACAAGTGATGCAAAGGCAATCACTCGCCACCTCCCACGGGCAGACTGATGCCCAGCCAGTTCCCGAGGAAAAGATGGCTAACCTCCCTAAAACCCCCTCCTCTTCCTTTTTATTGCTGAGCATGACATTGTATGGCATGGAATCTCTGGTTAGTTTGGGTCATCTGCCCAGTTGTGTCCTCTCCCAGCCTCTTGTACACACCCAATCTATTCACTGCGGGGGCAGAGTGAGATACGGAGAAGGCTTTGACACCTATGAACATTGTTCAGCAATAGTTAAAAGATTAGTGTGTTATCAGCATTGTTTGGTCAGAAATCCAAAACATGGCACCATACAAGCTGCTATGAGGAAAATTAACTCTGGCCCAGCCAAAATTGGTACACATGTAAAGGGTGTTTCAATACCGGGTGTGACAGAGCTCTCCCAAGTGCACTTTGAATCCCACATCATGCCTGAGAAACAGCATCAGACATCCACTGAGGAAAAGCCTACCTACAAATCCCAGCTGGTCCTGTGGTAGGTGATATCAGGTCCTTTACAGGAAAGACATCTGCACCTGTGGAAAGAAGGAACTGAAGTCATCCGTTCTGCTGGGTGTCATCACCACAGGCTTAATTCAGTGGTGATTTTTCTGAAAAATCTAGTGCCTTTTCAGATGCCCTAAGGTATCCAAGGCATCTGTGCAGATTCACTAAATACGACATTGTGTATAGGAGACCTGAGCCCATCTGCAGCTTTAGCTGGCACTCACGGAGCTCGTGCAATCTCATATGGCTCAAATACCCATGTGGGAATCATAGCCTGTGAGAGCAAATGGATTGATTGACTGAGGTCCAAATCCTGTCCAAGTAAGTGCATCCTGTGCTACACCCCAAGCAATGGATATACTCATATTTTCCTCCTGTGAATAGCTGCCATGTTGCTCATAGTCAACCCTGAAGATCCTTCTACAGAGAGTCAATGTGGAGGGGAGGGACTTTTTAGCCTGAGGACCTTTCTGAAGGCTTCTTTGTGCAGCACTGCAGCTGTTATCCATGTGTCTGCTACCAGGCTATGGTAAGCACTCTGTGCCTGTCTAGATTAAGTCAGATTTTAAGTCGGATTTACCTTTCAGGCAAATGTTTTGTTCCAGGTGGAGATGTGTCATTCCTCCCAGGCGAATTTTCATGTTCAGAAACTCAGATTTTTGCAGGCATGGCTTTCTCTACAGCATAAACTGCAACACAGGGACACTTTAAAAAATACGTAACAGTCACTAAGGTGGGATATCTCTGTTTTATCCAAAGACTCCAAACAGGGAGTGGATAAGTGAATTTTGTCTAAATGTCACATTATAAACTGCTTGTGGTTAGGAGAAGAAAGCACTTTAGCACAGGACTACTTAGGAAATTACTTTTATTGATATATTTAGCATCATTACCATGTACCAAGAGATCTTTAGTATCTTTTATTCCTTTTAAAAGCAACTACTGGCCTTCAGCACATATATTTTTGATTCAGTATTTAGATATGAAATACGGCAATACATATTCTAAGCTCTATTAACAGATGGTAATAAAAGTGAAAATGTCTAATAAACCAATTGCTGACTTTTGTCAGCAAATCTCTTTATGTGTTAGATGATCTTGGCTATTGGTCATTGAACAACGTGGCCGATTTGCCTGCACAATGGCCCAAGAAGGTTCAAATTGGGATCCCTGGTGTGAGCAGTACCCCAAGGGGGCCACATTCTGATAATGACTTTCTTAGGAATGATATATAAAGATAGAAACTTTCTATCAAGGACTCCACAGGGGGCTCTTCAGCCAAAGGGATCATAGAATCATAGAATGACAGAATGGTTTGCGTTGGAAAGCACTTTTAAAGATCATCTAGTCCAATCCCTGCAATAAGCAGGGACATCTTCCACTAGATCAGGTTACTCAAAGCCCCATCCAACCTGACTTAAAACACTTCCAGGGATGGGGCACCCACAGCTTCTCTGGGCAACCTGTTCCAGTGCCTCATCATTGTCATCATAAAAATTTTCTTCCTTATGTCCAGTCTAAACCTATGCTCTTTCAGTTTAAAACCATTGCCCCTTGTCCTGTCATTACAGGTCTTGGTAAAAAGTCTCTCTCCATCTTTCTTATAAGCCCCCTTAAAATATTGAAAGGCCGCAATAAAGTCTTCCCGAAGCTTTCTCTTTCTCTGAGAAACCCCAGCTCTCTCTGTCTTTCTTCATAGGAGAGGTGTTCCATCCCTCTGATCATTTTTGTGGCCGTCCTCTGGACCCAATCCAACAGGTCCATGTCTTTCTTGTACTGGGGACCCCAGAGCTGGACGCAGTACTCCAGGTGGGGTCTCAGGAGTGGAGTAGAGGGGGAGAATCACCTCCCTCAACCTGCTGGCCATGCTTCTTTTGATGCAGCCCAGGATATGGCTGGCTTTCTGGGCTGCAAGCACACACTGCCAACTCACATCCAATTTTTCATCCACCAGTATTCCCAAGTCCTTCTCAGGGCTGCTCTCAATCCCTTCATCCCTCAGTGTGTATTGATATTGAGGATTGCCCCAACCCAGGTACAGGACCTTGCACTTGGCCTTGTTGAACTTCATGAGGTTCACACAGGCCCACTTTTCAAGCCTGTCAAGGTCCCTCTGGATGGCATCCCTTCCCTCTAGTGAATCAACTGCACCACTCAGCTTGGTGTCATCTGCAAACTTGCTGAGAGTGCACTCAAGCCCACTATCTATGTCATTAATAAGATATTAAATAGTATCGGTGCCAGTATGGACCCTTGAGAGACACCACTCATTACTGGTTTCCACTAGTTTCCTTGGTGGTACAGGGCCAGTAGATCTTCTGGCTGTGCTAAATACATTGTTTCCAGAGTATCTCTCTTCAGTTTAGGGTTGCCCTGGTTTCCTGAAAACTGCTACAAACTCTGTGAAATGAGGTTACAAAATCTTTGTGGTGCCAAAAATCCTGCTTCTATTAGTCATATTATTTTATATTTATATTGCTATAATGCTAAGGCAGAGGTGATTTGACAAGGATGTTATGGACAGAGAACCCCTTGTTTGATGAGTATGGTCATATCTTGTGTTAATGTAACTATTATATTAATTTTTCTCTTATTTTGAAGGATTGTGTTAAAAAAATTAAGATTTTTTTTTTTTTTCAGTGACTATTTCTGTCTCATCCACATAAAACCAATATATGCTCCGCTGTCACTGGGATCAAATCAGTGCCAGGCTTACATCAAGATAGTTAACAATCTTCTGACTCTGCTTTCCATCAAACATAATGGTGAGGTATAAATAATTCAGCTCCATAATAAACCTTTCCAGCGAGTTACAATCATTTTTCCAAATCAGGAAAATATCACTGATGTGCTATAACCATTACAAAAATTGTTTAAATTTCTTTAGGGTGTATAACAATTCTTCTTCAAACACCCTTATTTCAATCATAAGTCTTTTCATATCATTGAGAGGATCCCCTTATTACCTTTTGCACTAATCAGGACCATCAAATGTCATTTGTCTTATTTTGGGTAATCCTTATGTGATATATAGCTACAATGGATATTCCTTTATCAGTTAGGTCACTAATGTTTTTTGTCATGATGAGACATTTGAATAATATTATGATTTATGCTCTGAGGCAGCTACACAAGATGGAGTTAAGTAGATGGGCCAAATTCCACTGAAGTCAACAGAAGCTGCTTTCAACCTGAGCTGGACACAGGTCCTGTGGTCTGTTCCTGTGTATGTGTAGCTGTTAGAAGTAACCTTCACACAGTAATAAACAGCACTCATATTGGGCTTGCAGAGTAACCATTACAAGCCCTAATTCACAGGCCAGTGATGTATAGTGTAGTGATTCTGGTTCTTTTCTATCCATAGGTTTTTTTCAAAACTGGATTTCTGACTGAGAGAAAGAGATGCAGGAGTGATCATTTATCTAAGCTTGAAATTGTGAAAGGTTGTCATGCAGCCGTGCAATACCAGATCTATGACACTGCTATTCAGCATCTGGTCTTCATGTTTACATTATTGCCCTTTGAAATGTTCAGGTGTCAAGAGTCAGATCTTCAGAAATCTGTCAAGACATTTACATTAAATGATGACATCAAAAAATATTTTTTTCTGGACTTCTTTATTTTCTTGACTTCCTTATTTTCCCTTAGTATTGCAAAGCTATGCATTGCCAATTCAAAGGTTCTGGAAACCAAGAATTTTCATTATTATCATAGCTTCAGATATATAGATTCATCTATAGTATAATTGAATACATATATACATTTACATGTATATGTGTGCAGTGCAACCACCCTACTAGTTGAATGGTGAGAACTGGTACCATTTCTCTCCATCCAAAGTATGTGGAACACATTTCCATTTACTCCTTGGGTGAATCATCAGACAACTCTTCTAATACCATCTATCTCTAGTTCTCCTTGAAGATCTGGCCTTTCTCTATCCCCATATTTTGACTTCTTTTATCTCGGAGGTTTCTCCTTATTCTGTTTTCCCTCTCTGATATACGTGACTTCCTTGCTACACCTCTGCATGTATCCCAGTCTCAATATTGTTTTTTATGTTTTTGCATGTCATACACAACAACTTCTCATGTATTCTTTTTTACATCCACATAATTTAGCCCTCATTGTAGCTTTTACAATCAAGGCATTTTCAAATTCTCCTGTCTCTTAACTTGTCTTCAGAGAGTGACTGAGTGGCCATCCTCTTCCTGAAGAGCAGTTTGACTTTATCTCCAACAAGAAACTATGAGAGAGAGTTGGACTTTTTCTTATATAAACTTGCGACTTCAGTGTTATTCCCCATCACAGGAGATGGCAGACCTTGCAGATACAATCAAAACTTCAGAATATCAAAGGAAGAATTAAGAAACCTGGGAAGCTAATTCAGAGGGAAATAGAAGTTGGATTGGCACGACAAAAAGGATTATTATCTTCAAGAAGAGACATGAAACTTCACAGTGGTCCAGATAAATTTGCAGAAGTATCTAACAATTTTTTGTTATTAAGCCCTAAGAATTGGTTTTAGTAGTTAAGCTAAAAAAAAAAAAAAAAAAAAAAAAAAAAAAGTAAATGCTTTAAATTTCAATTGTTACTATAGGATTTCATCAACTCCTCTTAAAATGATTGAATGATTGGGTCTGATCACATTTTTACCCATTACTGCAGTAACGGGATTTGGGTATGGATTACATTCTATCAAAATATACTTAGACCAAATTCATTTGCAACTGGCTTATCCTCCCTAGATATGCAGGAAACAAGACATTTTTCTGACTCTCACTAAGCTGACCCATACATTAATTCACATGTATTAAATTGACACCTCTCTCATCCAAATTCACAATGGACTCTTTGTTAGATTAAAAAAAAAGGCTTGAATAAACCCAAGATGTGTCTTCATAAATATTAGAAATATTGTAAAGGGAAATTCTTTATCTTTTATCAGCATTATAGAATAACTGCAGAGCCAGTACATTTTGTATCATAGGGACAAGGATCACAACAGTATGAATGACTTGCATTACCTTGGGTATTTTCCTAGCTATAAAACGATTTATTCCTTATTGCTGGAAGGTAATACTTGTGCTGAAAAATGGGACACAATGCATAATTGAAATTTTTTTTATGTACATAAAGGCTGCTTACATTTCTTAGAACTGAATGGCATAAGAGTGCTGTGATACTGAAGTACACAGAGTGCTGTCACTTACTGTTACTATGGGGGAAAGTATTGAAATAATTTTGCACATAATGAATGATCATGGGGGTGTTCAAAAAGGCCGAGGGAAGCAGAGATTTCAGTCAACATAATAGATGCATAGCTGTTGTCCCATATAGGGCCAATTACATCCTCATATTACAATTTTCAAAGTAATTTCCAAGACTTCTGATTATGGTTCTGTAGACCTTAGGTACAGAAGACGTGTATTTCACTCTTCTTTCTCCCTAGAAACAGTCCTCTTTCTGGAGACAGCAAGTTAAGCCACTTCTGTGGAAAGGATATTCACAGAGATTTTGGTAAGAAACCCAGATGGGTAAGGAAATACAAGAGCATACATTTCTAATTTTGTAAATACTGGATGGGATGCACTCAGCATCACATTTGCCTTCACATTTACTTCACATTTGCCTGATTTATGTTCCTAGACTTTGTTGGACAGCTCTTGCCTCTGGAGGTTTCAGAAGCTCCTATCTAGAAAGCACAGAAAGACTAAGCATTTGGTATTTAAAGTTTAGATGTTTAGTGCAGATAAGTTTGATCTCATCCTTTGTTACTGAAGTCATTATGGATACTCTGTGTATCAAGCAGAGTTAACAGATTGCCTGTCTTCAGAAACAGGAATACTTTGGATGCCTATTTAACAGGAAGACTGGCCATTTAATTATCAGGACCACAAAAGAGGAAAAAAAAAAAGATCTCATACATTATCAGATGCATAATTCTGCCAAAAGGAGGGCAGCAGAGTTACACACAGATATTCGCTGTTTTCATAATGAAAATGGCAAAATATACATATATCAACAACTTTCCATATAATATTGTCATTCTGAAGGGGGTAAGAGGAGAATTTTTAATTTGTACCCTTAAAACCTGCTTGCTTTTTCTAAGACAGAACAGAATAACAAAAATTAATAAGAGTAAACACAAGAATATGTGATTCGATAGCTACATTTTCTATCCTAAACAGGTTGTAAATTAGAATAAAAACAAAAAAGTATTATAAATACATTTGTGTATCAAAAGAGGTGGAGATTTATATGCAGAAGTAAACTCCATTTAGCACTGCATTTTTAGCAAAGTATTTCTAAGTGTTACCTGATTTTCTGCTGGTGGAAAAGAAGACTATTTCATCATCTGTACTGTAGCTTTATTAATTTTTTTACTCTTGTAAAAATTAAAATGCACTGAAGTGCAAAACCACAAATTTTCCATTCACCCCAGAAGATTTTTAGTTTTACTGCTAGAAAGTACTGGAAGAGACATAGATAGCAATAGCAATAAAACAGTAATAATAATAATAATGCCTAAGGAGTAATTTTATTCAAGATATACAATAAGATACTTTTAGCATATTGTATTAAAATGTCTAATCTGTAACATCACTGCTTTCATGTATTTCCAATGATGGCTGCATATAGACTAGTGAAGATAAGCATGTATATATTATAAATCAATACACAGACAGAGCAAATGCAAGAAAAGCTCTGTGGAATACACTCCAGATAAGTACAACATTTGCAGAATGAATGGTCTTCAAATCTCCAGATGTTCTTGGCAAATGTAAATGGGGAAAGATTCAAATTTACCCATCAGACCATTTTTTTAACTCTGATCAATCAGTTGTTGGGCTGAAAGTGCTGTGAATGAATAGGATTTTACTTTCTGATATACCTACCTAATGTTTGAATTGTAGAAGCCACAAACAATGGTTCATCCATCTTGGAGGTGTCGCCAAGGTTAAGTTGGCCTATGCCCTACATCACAACTCCTTCCATAAGGAAAAAAACACAGGTCATTGTCATAGGAGACTCCCTTCTGCAGGGAACAGAAGGCCCAATATGCAGACAGGACCCACGTCTTAGGGAAGTCTGCTGCCTCCCTGGGGCCCAGGTTAAAGATGTGAAGAGAAAGCTTCCTACCCTGGTATGGCCCTCAGATTACTATCCGTTATTGATTTTTCAGGTAGGCAGCCATGAAGTTGCAACTAGAAGTCCGAGGGCAATCAAGAAAGATTTCAGGGCCTTGGGACAACTGGTTAAGGGATCAGGAGCACAAGTAGTGTTCCCTTCCAGTTGCAGGGAACGATGAGGGAAGAAACAGGAAGAGCCAGCAGATCAATACTTGGCTGCAAGCCTGGTGTCAAGGGCAGAATTTTGGATTTTTTGATTATGGGTCGATCTACAAGACACCGGGCCGGCTGGTGACAGATGGGGTGAACCTGTCTCAAAAGGGGAAAAGGGTCTTTGCACAGGTCTTAGCAGGGCTCAGTGAAAGAGCTTTAAACTTGATTTGAAGGGGGAAAGGGATAAAACCAGGCTCACTAGAGATAAGCCTGAGGGCGGCATGTCAATATTTGAGGGACAGTGTGCTAGTGAGGTACTTTGGTCTGCCATCTCAGTGGAGGTAGATGATGGAGATCCATGCGGCAGCAACGAAGCAAGAGTTATGGATGTGTTAGAAACCACGGAAGCGCCTGAGAATGGTCACGTAGGAATTAGGGCTTCTCCCCTCAAAAAGGTGGCAGGATCAAGAGCCCAGCTGAAGTGCATTTTATACCGATGCATGCAGCATGGACAACAAACAGGAGGAGCTGGAAGCCATTGTGCAGCAGGAAAACTATGACATAGTTGCTATCACGGAAACATGGTGGGAAGACTCATACAACTGGAATGCTGCAATGGATGGCTATAAGCTCTTCAGAAGGGACAGGCAAGGAAGGAGAGGCGGTGGGGTAGCCCTGTACGTTAGGGAGTGTTTTGATTGTCTACAGCTTAATGATGATGACAATCGGGTTGAGTGTTTATGGGTAAGAATCAGGGGGAAGGCCAGCAAGGCAGATATCATGGTGGGAGTCCGTTATAGACCACCCAATCAGGACGAAGAGGCAGATGAAGTATTCTATAAGCAGCTGGGAGAAGTCTCACAAGTGCCAGCCTTTGTTCTTGGGGGGGACTTCAACTTACCAGACGTCTGCTGGAAATACAATACAGTGGAGAGGAAAGAGTCTAGGAGGTTCCTGGAGTGTGTGGAAGAGAACTTCCTGACAGAGCTGGTGAGGGAGCCAACTAGGAAAAGAGCCCCACTGGACCTGTTGTTTGCAAAGGGAGAAGGACTTGTGGGTGATGTGATGGCTGGAGGCTGTCTTGGGCATAGTGATCGCAAAATGATAGGTTTTGATTCTTGGAGAAGGGAGGAGGGGGGGGCAGCAGAACAGCTACCTTGGACTTTCAGAGGGCAGACTTTGACGTATTTAGGAGGCTGGTTGACAGAGTCCCTTGGGAGGTAGTCCTGAAGGGCAAAGGAGTCCAGGAAGGTTGGACGTTCTTCAAGAAGGAAATCTTAAAGGCGCAGGAGCAGGCCGTCCCCATGTGCCGAAAGAGGAGCCGATGGGGGAGAAGACCGGCCTGGCTGAAAAGAGAGTTTTGTCTGGAGCTCAGGAATAAAAGGAGAGTTTATGACCTTTGGAAGAAGGGGCAGGCCACTCAGGAGGACTACAAGGATGTCGTGAGGTTATGCAGGGAGAAAATTAGAAGGGCCAAAGCCCAGCTGGAACTTAATCTGGCTGCTGCCATACAAGGCACTAAAAAATGTTTCTATAAATACATTAGCAACAAAAGGAGGGCTAAGGAGAATCTGCATCTTTTATTGGATGTGGGGTGGAAACATAGTGACAAAGGATGAGGAAAAGGCTGAGGTACTTACTTAATGCCTTCTTTGCCTCAGTCTTTAAGAGTCAGACCAGTTGTTCTCGGGGTACCCAGCCCCCTGTGCTGGCAGACAGGGACAGGGAGCAGAATGAAGCCCCCATAATCCAAGGGGAAATGGTTAGAGGCCTGCTACACCACTTAGACACGCAGAAGTCTATGGGGCCAAATGGAATCCACCCAAGGGTGCTGAGGGAGCCAGCAGAAGTGCTCACCAAGCCACTTTCAATCCTTTATCGTCAGTCCTGGCTAACTGGGGAGGTCCCAGTTGACTGGAGGTTAGCAAATGTGACGTGCATCTACAAGAAGGGCCGGAAGGGTGATCTGGGGAACTACAGGCCTGTCAGCCTGACCTCCGTGCCAGGGAAAGTTATGGAGCAGATCATCTTGAGTGCCATCTCATGACATGTACAAGACAACCAGGGGATCAGGCCCGGTGAGCATGGGTTTATGAAAGACAGGTCCTGCTTGACTCACCTGATCTCCTTCTATGACAAGGTGACCTGCTTAGTGGATGAGGGAAAGGCTGTGGATGTTGTCTACCTGGACTTTTTGACACCATTTCCTACAGAATTCTCCTGGAGAAGCTGGCTGCTCATGGCATGGACAGGTGTACTCTTTGCTGGGTAAAAAACTGGCTGGATGGCTGGGCCCAGAGAGTTGTGGTGAATGGACTCAAATCCAGTTGGCGGCCGGTCACAAGTGGTGTTCCCCAGGGCTCAGTATTGGGGCCAGTTCTGTTTAATATCTGTCATGGTTTAACCTCAGCTGGCAACTAAGCACCATGCAGCTGCTCGCTCACTCCCCCGTGGTGGGATAGGGGAGAGAATCAGAAGAGTAAAAGGGAGTAAACTCATGGGTTGAGATTAACACAGTTTAATAGGTAAAGCAAAAGTCGCGTGCACAAGCAAATTCATTCACTACTTCCCATCGGCAGGCAGGTGTTCAGCCATCCCCAGGAAAGCAGGGCTCCATCACGCGTAACGGTTACTTGGGAAGACAAATGCCATCACTCCGAACGTCCCCCCCTTCCTTCTTCTTCCCCCGGCTTATATACTGAGCATGATGTCATATGGTATGGAACAGCCCCTTGGCCAGTCTGGGTCAGCTGTCCTAGCTATGCTCCCTTCCAGCTTCTTATGCACCTGGCAGAACACAAGAAGCTGAAAAGTCCTTGACTAGTGTAAACTCTAGTCAGCAAGAACCAAAACATCAGCGTGTTATCAACATTATTTTTATCCTAAATCCAAAACACAGCACTACACCAGCTACTAGGAAGAAAATTAGCTCTATCCCAGCTGAAATCAGGACAATATATTTGTCGATGATCTGGATGAGAGGATGGAGTGCGCCCTCAGTAAGTTTGCAGACGGCACCAAGTTGTGTGGGAATGTTGGTCTGTTGGAGGGTAGGAAGGCTCTATAGAGGGACCTGGATAGGCTGGATCAATGGGCCACGGCCAACTGTATGAGGTTCAACAAGGCTCAGTGCCGGGTCCTGCACCTGGGTCACAACAACCCCATGCAACCCTACAGGCTTGGGGAAGAGTAGCTGGAAACCTTCCCAGTGGACCTGGGGGTGATGGTCGACAGCCAGCTGCATATGAGCCAGCAGTGTGTCCAGGTTCACCAAGAGGGCCAGTAGCATCCTGGCTTGCATCAGAAATAGTGTGGCCAGCAACACTAGGGAAGCGATCGTCCCCCCATGCTCAGCACTGGTGAGGCTGCACCTCAAATACTGCATTCAGTTTTGGACCCCTCACTAGAAGAAAGACATTGAGGTGCTGGAGCGTGTCCAAAGAAGGGCAATAAAGCTGGCGAAGGGCCTAGAGCACAAGTCTCATGAGAAGTGGATGAGGGAACTGGGGTTGTTTATTCTGGACAAAAGGAGGCTGAGGGGAGACCTTATCACTCTCTACAACTACCTGAAAGGAGGTTGTAGAGCGGTGGGGGTCGGTCTCTTCTCCCAAGTAAGAAGCAATAGGACGAGAGGAAATGGGCTCAAGTTGTGCCAGGGGAGATTTAGATTGGATATTAGGAAAAATTTCTTCACTGAAAGGATTGTCAAGCATTGGAACAGGCTGCCCAGGGAAATGGTGGAGTCCCCGTCCCTGGAGGTATTTAAAAGACGTGTAGATGTGGTGCTTAGGGACATGGTTTAGTGGTGGACTTGGCAGTGCTAGGTTAATGGTTGGACTTGATGATCTTAAAGGTCTTTTCCAACCTAAACAATTCTATGATTCTATGATTCCATGATAATATGCCATTTAAGCAACTTATTAGCAAATCAGGGAGATATTGCTAGTGTTTTCACCTAGAGAAAACGTTTAGATTTACAGAAGATTTACTTGACCTAACCATCTTCCTATTAAGGATTACAAAAGTAATTGGAATATTTGGGAGGTGAGCTTCTGTATATTAATTTTAAAATGCTTGTGACTATTGCTCACATGCGAAACTTAGAGTGATGTACCTGAAGCTAGAATTTGACCAATTTATATTTTATTAGTACCAATATTTCTACTGGGACTACACTTTCACTTTGAATGTCAAACATGTTTCAAGAATATTGGAGCAGTTTAGTAATGTGTTCAGTCACAGATAATTTAATCAGATCATAAATTTAATTAAATGGTGTTCACCACTCTTTTAATGTTAACGCTATCATCACTAATTATGTCAAATAGTGGATTGAAGTAACCTTTTGACTGTTGCCAGAGTCAAAATAAAAAAGACAAATTCTATAACTTCATCCTCAGCAAGGCTGGATTCCCGCATCAGTGTAAGCAAAGAAAATGGCAGTGTTCAGGGCATAGTGAGAGCAAGAGTATGGCCTGAAGAAAGTAGAGGTGGAAAAATTATTGCTACAGCTATAGTGGCATGCCTAATTTCTAAAGACAAAGGATAGGACTTCTTTGTTTAAACATAGGCATCCAGTACAGAGAGTTGTCCCGCAGATGCCTGCACAGGGCTGGCAGACACTGGAGACCTGTACCTTCAGAAGCAGCCATTGCAGGCTGCAGCACCTGAAATGACATTACACACCCACATTTACCAAAACATCACCAGAGAAAGGGATCTAGCTAGCTCTTTTATTTGATTTCTACAGTGTAGGTGGGTATCTAACATGTCTGTCTGTCATATATGTGAGCTACTTTAGATATTCAGATGACCAGATTTAGGTGTCTTAAGTTAGGATGAATAGCTCCCTAATTCCCTTTGACTAGGCTGAACAGATGCAGGATTAGCCATCTATTGCAATGTTAAGTGGTCTGCAGTATCCAAGACATCTCTACATCGGGCTGGCATTCATGACACTTAAAAAAGGATGTACAAAACCCCCACATAATTCTGGAGCAGCAGCTAGTATGCAGTATTCTACAGCACATATAATAACACTACATACCTATGTCGATAAAGCCAAAACCTCTGTAGATCTCCTCTGACCACAAGGAAGCTTAGATACCTATATCATGTATCAGCACCTACATTGTAGTCACCTAAATTTAGGTGAGTTCTAAGATCAGGTAGTTCCACCCTGAGAAGTTCATTTGGTTGCCCATATATATCTTTGGAGATGCAGTAGAACAACATGATTAAACTCCAAGGTGTCAGTGGGTTTCCATTGTCATGTCTGAACCTTTGGGTAGCCTAGGGAATCTCATACAGCGATAATTGTCTTTGGGTAAGCAAGTGAAGGAACTGATATTTCTCTTATTTTTCCACTCAGAGAAAAAAGTCTGCCTCCACTTACACCACTTGCACCATTTCCATTACTTTCAAAGGTGCTTAAAGATACTTCAAATTAATTTAATGAAAGAAGGGCTATCTTTTAAAAGTGTATATTAAGTGCTGAAAAATGTAGAAAGGATTTTCGAATTAATACCCAGCTTGCACTAACATCAATGGAAGTTACTACTGGTTTTGAAAATTTCAGTAGTCCTTATCTGCATCCTTAGTAATATATAAAAATTCCCAAAATCTATTACAAAAAGTCCAGGTCTGGAAAATAGATCAGACTCCTTCTCTGTTAAAGCACAAAGCAAACATGTTGTCTTATAAAATATCAATAGTTTAGGATAGAACCTGATTCAAAATGTTGTAAATGCTGCAGTTTTCCATCTTTTTTTGATCTAGGATACAGGAACAAATGTCTAGAATAGATTACATGAATTAATAGATCATTCGAATCCTTAAGAAACAGGCATCCTTCAGAAAAACCTTTCCCTACTTTCCACCCACCCATTTATTCTTACGAAGCTGTGTTTAGTGCTTAACATTGTGCAATTGTTAAACACACCCCTGCCTGGCTGAAGCCCTGTATGCCAAGTTAAAGCTCCAGAGACTTTTTTTATCTCTGAATTGTATATGGATCCATAATGGAAGCCCTAGACTCCATACCGCCCTAAATGTTAACATCATGAATGTGATGTCCTTATAAGTCAGCAGTATTTCTAAACTTTTACAAAGGGCAAATATTGCACTCAAATTACTGGAACCGTTTGTATTTTCTTGCTTGACTATAATGTTAGATGTATACATTATTTATTAATGGAGGATGGATTTTTCTTTTGATTAAATGCTACTGTTACTTTAACAAACAGATATGAGATCCCCAAGCTCTCGGTGTGCAGGGAATTTTGTCCACGCATGCCATGCCAATGGATTGTCAGTAATGGAAAGTGACGGAGTGTGGAGGGGAAGGGGCTTTGCTGAAGTACCCTTACTTTCATGGTAATCTACCAGCTACAAATACTTATCTCAAAGGACTGCACCTTGCTATAATTGCTACATTTTGTCTGAAACTATAAAACATTGTTCTTCTCGCCAAAGCCATTGAGAATAAAGTCCAATGTTTTAATGTTAGAAAAAAAACCGAACAATATATTTCAATTTAGAATTCAGTAACAGAGAAATTCAGCTTTGAATAAATAATCTAATAGTGTTGTAGTGTATCATCAGATCTTTGATGTTCTCCCAATGGAGGAGCTAACTGCGGGATATCTACTGTTGTAGCCAGATTGCTGTAAGATAACAGGTACAGAAAAGCAAATAAACCAAGGAAATCCCAATAGAACCTTGTCCATTCTATTTCATTCTATTCCATAATGATATTACAGTAACAGTATTCTTCATTTCAATGACTGTTTTCCAGCTGCAGCTTCACTGGAACATGTTGCAATACCTGAAAATTGTTATCATAGCCCTGTCTTGGCACTAGAGGTGTTATTCATCTCACTTGATTTCAGTCATCTAAACATCAAGTGTCTCAGTTTTCTCTACAGTCACTGACAATAGATAACTCCAGAAAGTGAGTAATCTGCCAAATGCTTTTCTCTGTATCAGTTAGCTTCTGGAACTGCCTATCTTTCTGCTCTATACCAGTTAGAACTTATATGACTAGATGTCTAGCTTTTAAATGGCTAAATTTCACAGAGATTAATTTCAATCTCAAAGTCTACTGACTGTACATGAAAGTATCAAGCTCATTTTGTTAAAAAAGGTGTACTTCAAAGCATAATTCCAAAATAATCCTTTTTTTTCATAAATCTATTACTTCCCAATGTTTATTGTGTAATATTTAATGTATATTTAATCATTTAATAGCACAAAACTTCATTCAGTTGCAATATTGAGTCATGACCTTTTGCAAAAGTATAAAATGCTTTGCAGCCAGGTAACTGGATAACCAACAAACTTGTTTTCTACAAAGGAGTTAGCTGGTTCCAAAAAAGTATTATCTTTCTTATATGAGTCTGAAGTGCAGGTCTCCTGCAAAATGAAAGCATTCCTGTTAGTTGACCTGAACTAAAAAGTTCTGTCTATGTGTAATATGTAATATGCAGATTCAGAAGTGGGAAAGGCCACAACAAAGAAGATGGATGGCAGCATCCTCACCACTAGAGCAGGAATACTCATTATCATCATGAAGTTGTCATCAAGAGGATACAAATAACAGACTATCAAACAATGATATTCATGATAGAAATTTTGAATATTCTGAGGTAGAATAAATGGCATCTTTGGTTATGTAAGCATGATAGCAGTCACTGCCCTCACAGCAAGACTATTTGCATATAAAAAGTTACATGGAAACTAGCAGATAAAAGATTCAACAAAGGAGCACATTTGTTATAAGCTGAAAGTCAAAGTTGGAGTATAGTAAAAATACCAGTAATAACAAAAGAAAGGTTACTGTGTAACCAGTGAAATTCTTGATGGGTGGATTTGCTACAGGTAATCTAGGTCTGACACTAGAGTTGAAAGCAGCCAAAGTCAAGCAAAAGAGTTCCAAGTATCAGATGTCAAAAATATATGTTTTTCTTAACCCTTAGAACTGCATCAGAATTCAATAAGTAAACCTGTTCCAGTCACGTTATCTCTTTTTACAGTATTAACAAGAGAGAAGAAGACTGAAACTGATCAGCCAGGTATAAAACATGTTAAAGTCCTTCCAATAAAATCTAATTAATGAATGCACACATGAAAAAATAATGTCCATGGAAGCACAATAAAAAGTTCTGGACACACATATGTGTGGACTTCATACTTGATCCTCTGTATTGCTTACCTGTTGAGCAGATTTTCTGATCTGTTTTGGGTGCCTCCAGCTTTGTGTCTTTCAAGGAATGCACTGGCATGGTTCTGGGAATAGCTCACTCCCTTCCAGCCACCTCCAAAACAGACCCATCACAGGACACAGCTGAGCCTGTCAGCCAAGCTGGCGGTGCCTCTGGGAAAATGTATTTAAGAACGGGAAAATGCTGCACAGCAGAGAGACAGGAGTGAAGAAAAAAGTGTGAGAAACAACTGTGCAAACGCCAAGGTCGGAGAAGGAGGAGGGGGAGGAGGTGTTCCAAGACCCAGGGCAGAGATTCCCCTGCAGTCCGTGAAGAAGACCATGGTGAAGCAAATTGTCCCTCTGCAGACCATGGAGGACCAGGCCAGAGCAGATATCCACACTGCAGCCCGTGGAGGACCCCACACTGGAGCAGGTCCTGAAGGATCTGTGGCCCATGGAGATGAGCCCATGCTAGAACAGTTCTTAAAGGACTGCAGCCTCTGTGAAGCACCCACACTGGCGTAGGGGAAAAGCATGAGGAGGAAGGAGCGGCAGAAAGAAATTGTTATGGACTGACCACAACCTACATTCCCCATCCCCCTGCACTGCTTGAGGGTGGGGAAGTGGGTAGAGAGGTTGGGAATGAAAGAGTGAAGTTGAACAGGGGGGATGTGTTGTTTTAATTTTGTTTTAGTTTCTCACTATCCAAATCTATTTTAATTGGCAAGAAATTAAATTCTTTTTCCCCAAGTCACCTGTTTTGCCCATGATGGTAATTGGTAAGTGATTTCCCTGTCTATCTTGACCCGTAAGTTTTTCATCTTGCTCAGGAGGAGGAGGAGAGAGAAAGTGTCTGGTTGGGGAACTGGTAGCCAGCTAAGGTCAACCCACCACAAGAACCCTAAGAAAATAATTACTGTTTTAGGACACTAGGGTCCAATGGACAAGCACACAACAGATACGCACACATCTTCTACAAACGTCATTATCATTTGCTGTTTCATATGATGCCAATATCTGATATTTCTGATCCTGGTCTGTTGACTATACAGGCCAGAACCAATAAGTAACCACTTTCCTGGAAAGAAAGGAAATGAGGAATTTATGTAACAAGGAAGTAAGTATAAATATGATGTATGGTTTTATATCAAAATGAGGTTTTATATTAAAATGAGTCACAGAAATTTAGAGGGAGAATTCCTTCTCCCTAACTTTAGATGTCTACACTGTAGATGTCTACATCTGACATAGTGTAGGTTATATAGTCAGTGAAGAGAAATGAGGGATTTTAGGAACCTACTACTTTGAATGTAGATATACACCTGCTAGAGGTGTATCTTCACTATGAAGAAGCTCGTATCTAGTATCCAACCAACACTTCAGGTGCCACTATGGTCCTCAGATTTGTTGCTTCTTGACTGTGTGAGCATTGAAGGAACATTCAGCCACATATGCAAAGCATCCCTGTGTCTTGACAGCACTGAGTTGGGTAGAATTTGCTACGGTTTATGACTTGTCTCTGAACTGTCCTCTCTATCCTGCCTGTAGGACCTAGCCACACACCTTTCCCTGAGTGCAACCACTAGATTACACTTGATGTAAGAAAGACCTGATAATAACCACATTGAGTCTGGTGGTTTATATCCCAGCTTCACAGCGTTGAGGTCATTATCCTGTTGGATATAATTGTATGGTCTTTTTCTTTCTCTCCGCTCATCTCAGTTTTTCATCTTAAAGGACTGAACTGCTTTAAACCTCCAGATCTAAAAAGGACTTTAACTATGAATACTAAATGGGTGGAGGATTCTGCCCTCAGGCCTGATATGAGACACTTCCTTACTCATTTTACTGCCTTCTGTGTTTCACAGACTTCCCAGTGTTGTACAGAGAACCCGGGCAAGCAGCTCTTGCTTTTGAATTCGGAAGGTGCCCAGACCTATAGTTAGGTTGTGGGGGTGTTACTCTTGGAACCAGTTCTTTCCCATACCTCACTATCTCTCATAACTGTTTGTGCAGCCATGCAGTAAAACAAATTAAGTGTTCAACACAGTTCTTCCTCCAGTCAAAGCAACTGCTAATTTATTTGTGAGTCTACAAAGAGCAAGGGAAATGCTGCTCAAACCAGTATGGACATCCATTAACAAGGAAGCACTTTTCTAGTCAAGACCAAGACATTGAGAAAAGTTTTGTGATTTAATGATTTAATATAAAGTCACACGTCTTTGCTAAGTATCCGTTCGCAGGAAGTGAGTAAGAACATACCTGAGTCATTACCTGAAAGAAGCTGCCTTGGAAAATCATCACCAGCAGTCCCTATAGTTGAAAAATCTAACAAGGTAGTTCTATAGGATATTTTCTCTGGTGGCATTGCCGACGTAGGAGATTGCCAAAGCTAGCAAATGCTGTTGCTGTCCTGGGGTACAAGTCAACAGTACAGCTGAGCATACTGAACAGGTAACCTTGTCCCTGCTTTTTAGCTAGCTCTTCTTTCCTCCCTTGCTTCCAGTTGCAAAGTCTGGCCCTCAGACCTGTGCTAGCTCCAGTGCTCATTGAAGTAATCTTGAAGAAATCCTCTTTTTTTTTTTTTTTTTTTTCCTCTTCCCCCCAAACGGATGTGGGGGTGGGAAAGACTAGGCAAATGGACTATCTTCTGACTTAAAGAGATGGATCAGTTCAACAAGGGGTCCAATAAAACGCCAGAACTGGCACAAGGGAAGATACCTGGCCATGAGCAGTGAAGGAAGGAGTGTGAAAGAGGCATTAAGTGGGCTCAGCTGTATTTTCAAACTGTGCTTCAGCTTCTATTTCACTTCTCAACTACAGGTATAAAGGTAGAGAGCTTTATGATTCCCCTAAGGACAACTAATGGTCTGAGAATGACAGAGTTTGGCTCTGCTTACTTGCGATAAATCTTTAGGAGTTACGAGACTATATGTTTTTTATGCCAACGGCATTTGAAGCCAGCCTTCTTAGTCATTAAATTAGTTGTTTTTTTTGAGGAAATAAATGGTTGAAGCCACCTTGAGGCTAGTTTGGGGGCATTCACATCCCTGGTAATCTGTGAAGAGTCCCTTTTCTCTGTCATACTATTTTATGCTATATATGCCTAAATTGTGCCTAGTTTTTCACCCTGTATGAGAGCTGTCTCACCTAACTTTAGATGTATGTGTCTACAGCTGACCTAATCATCCTCCTTTGCACTTTCAGTCAGAGAAAGAGTAATTTTTAAGGCAATTTCAGGCAATTAATCTAAACTATATCAGGGAGGGCCTTTCTCTTCATTGCCCACAGTGGTAGCATAGTGACAAGTTTAGATGTAGCTTTTATAGACGTCTGTCTTCCTTTGTTCTGCAAAGAGATGATAACCTTTAATACAAGTGGTGTGGTGCAATCACACACGAGCAAGTAGTGTGGTGCAATCTGTGAAGATCTGTGGAGTGAAACCCTTGTTACACTACACAAGTTTTGTGGGGTTTACACCATACTAGTTCCAGTTCAACCCCCTGCACTGTGTAAAGGCCTGCTTGCCGGTGTGTCCTGCTCCCTGGCTGGGGGTGGTGGGATGGGACCTGGTTGTGAGGCCATGCCCTGCCACCTTCCTTGGGAGCTCCCATGGCTCCCAGCCCCAGGGACCCGCATCTCAGCAATGATTGTCCAGCAATGATTGCTCTGCATTGATCAAACCACATCCTCTAGTGTAGTTTCATCAAAGTGGAATCCAGTTTGAGCACTCGGACCATTTGGTGATGAGAACCAGAGCATGGTAAGCTGAGCTGACCTGGAAATCCATTTCAAAAGCAGCCTCTTGATCTGAAGCAAAAGGCCAATGGAGACACAGCATGTTTTCAAATTTCTTTAAATAACTGAGTCAATTCATTAATTTTAAAATATGTAAAGTTAAATGTAATTTGTGGACTGTACCCCAGCTTACTTTGCTAACATATACCTGTTGTTTTAGCTCATGGTGTGAGGGACTATAAGTGTGACAAGGCAGAAAATGAGATATGGATCCAGATATCAGCAAACGAGATAATTTCACTAAGGTTTGCACTAGTACCTGATCACTTCTTTTTTGTAGGATATGTTTTCCTCTTGGGTACTGCTGTTGTTACCGCAGGTCTCCTGTATTTGGTCCTGATGTTCTTGTCAAACACGTATATGTGTATGAGAACTGGAAGTGTAAGTAATTCCAGGGCCATCCCAACTATTACTAAAACATACTGGACTGCAGCAAGGCTCCAGGGAAGTTGTTAACATGTATATAGTGACTCCATACAGCTAGACCACTTTTTAAGCAGCCTCTGATCTCTACAACTGTCCCCAAGTATTTGGAAACACATTGACAGCACAGTTATTCACCAGTTATTAATAACCTGTTTCCCTTAAGCAATTGATTTTTTGTTCATCTTCTGAGTGGCTGCTTATGATAGGTTTCATTGTATACAATAAGTTTCTAACTATAGGCATTCTCTGTGTGACGAAATTTATGTCAGTGACATATGGTACCAAGCAACTCACAACCAAGAAGCAAATCCAAGCTCAAAATACAATTTGGACACTTGTCCAAAGAAATAAATAATGGGCCAATGTGCCATAAACTCAAAGGCAAGGCTCATGCCATTCCATATGAAATTTGAGGATATTTGAACAGCAGTAGAAGAGAGGATTTTAATATGACACCAAAGCAATTTCTTCTCTATGTATTCTTATTAAAGCCTTCATTATTTACTCAAGCACTTACTTTTGGATACCAGATCTTGTTCACTCTCTTTAAAAGACATAGGATACTGAATTTTTTTACTATCCTGATCTTGACTCTGGTTTTCTTTGGAAGGATGAGCCATGGAGTTTCACTGCGTTCTTGGTGAGCCTTTAGGTATACATTTATGCACCAATCACACAGCATTGATACATCAATCTGGATTGCAGCACCAGGTGTTCCAGATCAGGTAGAATGGGATGCAGTTGTCTAACCAAAGTCATTTTGTGCCATCTGCAAAGCCTCATGATATGGTACCTGCCTTCCACTGGGCACTCAAAAAGATTTCTGTCTCCTTCATGTCAGCGTTATAGAAGATATCTTGCTATGACTAAAATGCCTGCTGAACCAGAGAAACTGGATCTCATGAACAGTGTGTTTTCAAGGACTACATCCGGTGCCCAGACACTAAGGAACAATTCTGCCATCAAAATTGGTTCCTGGTGGAGAAGATATTTCAGACAGCAGTCTTCTGTCACTTACTATAATATGTTCAAGGAAAGCTCATAAGAAAACCAGCAGCACAAAAGTACCTATAAGACTAAAACCTGTTTTCACACCAGTAGAAGGGGTCAAGGTTAACCCACCACAGTCACCTGCAGGGGTGACAACCTAACAGTGTCCATAGAATATCACATATATCACATATTCTATGGACACTGTTAGGTTGTCACCACCGCTGTTGACTATGGTGGGTTGACTGTGGTGGGTTGACCTTGGCCGACTGTCAGATGCCCACCCAGCTGCTCTCACACTCCCCCTTCTCAACAGGACAAGGGAAGAAAATAAGATGGAAAACCTCATGGGTCGAGATAAAGACAGGGAGATCACTTACCAATTACCATCACAGGCAAAACAGACTTGGGGAAAATTAACTTAATTTATTGCCAATTAAAAATAGAGTTGGATGGTGAAAAACAAAGACAAAAGCTAAAACACCTTCCACCCATCCCCAGTGGTGCAGGGGCATAGGGAATGGGGGCTGTGGTTCATAACAGCTCTTCTCTGCCGTTCCTTCCTCCTCACGCTTTTCCCCTGCTCCTGCCTGGGCTCTCCACAACTGCAGCTTCCTTCAGGAATATCCACCTGCTCTGGTGTGGGGTCCACCATGGGCTGCAGTGTGGATATCTGCTCCACCATGGTCTCTTCCACAGCCTGCAAGGAAATACCTGCTCCACCATGCTCTCCTCCAGGGGCTGGCTGCAGGGGAATCTCTGCTCCGGTGCCTGGAGCACCTCCTCCTTCTGCCCTCACCTTGGTGTCTGCAGGGCTGTTTCTCACACTTTTTTTTTTTCCTCACTCCTCTCTTGGCCAGTTTTTTTGCTCTTTCTTAAATACTCTTTCCCTGAGGTGACCCCACCTTGGCTGAGGGGCCTGGCCGTGCCCTGTGGTTGGAGCCGGCTGGAACCGGTTGTGTCCAGCATGGGGCAGCCCCTGCCTCTCCTCACAGAGGCCCCTGCAGTCCCCACTGCCAGCCTCTGGGCACCTGTACCAGTACAGGGACAATAATCTTATTGACAATTGCTTTGTCAATTAAAGAGTTTATATTCTAAGCTGAGTTATACCTGTGCTATCAGTAAACTCATGATCTCTCTGACACTGAATATTCATTTTTAAGTGAGGATTACACTGGAAGAACTGAAGCCAAGCTCAGGGGGTTTTAGGGAGTATCTACCTGAGAGAGTGGTCTTGTTTTCTTGTATCACATTGTACGTTATCTACAGTGGAAGGTGTGTAAATAGATGAGGCATAAATTATACAGGCTTCTTCATGTATTCATCATGCAGTATATGCTCATAACAGGTCTAAATTATATATGAAAAATTGTAAAATGCACTCTGAATAGGCTCTTGCATCTATATGATTTGAAAGGGCAGGCTAGCACACAAACGCGTACACTCTCCAGCTGAGTACACGCAAAGCTGGCAAGGCAGAAGCCGGCTGCCAGTAACCCAGCTAAACAAAACCTTATCCCATAACACACCGTTTGTACTATGCTACAGATACATTGCAGAAGCTTGCTTCTCCCTGCAAGTACCCAGCGCGCTGTACAGGCTTCCACCAGGTGCTACAAGCAAACTCCAACAGTTTACTAGATGGGTATTTCATTCTATTCAAATTCCTGCTTTTCCCCATACAAACTGAAATGAACAGTAACATCTCTTCCTGACTGTCCTCTGTAATTGCTGTTCAAGAGCTAACGAGCATATTCAGACCATCATTACAATCTAAATGGGTACCACAAATACAGTTCCTCACTATTGCAGTAATAGGAACAAAGTGATCAGCTTTTAACAGATAATGTTAGCTTGACAAGAGTGAAAATGACTGGATGTTTCTTAGAAGTACTTAAAGTTTTACAAGACCTGTGTTCAGCTGCTTGAAAATGGAGTTGGAGAGTTTGACTGCAAAATGGATTGAAAATAATGGAGGTTAGGTTGCCCATGGGAAGATAATTTTCAAAGGAACATATTGTAAGGCTGTGGAACATAAAGTACCTGTTAACATGCATAAAATTTATTTGTTCACTCTGCAGCTACTAGTTTCAATATCTGAACTATAACTGATATCTCAGTTGAGAGCAGGTAACATTTGCTCATGTAAGTTACAAAAAAAAATACCTATTCTTCTATGAGAGAAATAGCAGCTGGAAGACATCCATTGTTAAAAACCTTCAGATCCTGCGAGGAGCTGATTTGCTAGAAGCTATTTTTTTTGAAAGCTAGGGAGTGTTGAATCAAAATAAACAGGATACATAGCGTTGTTTTTTGCATGGCATGTTTCATAAAGTAATGCTTATGAGATCTTGAAGCATGAAACAGAGTACCAAATAACAAAGAAATACCAATATGGAGCTAGAAGATTGAAAGTTTGGAAAGCATTGATGACATACAGTGCTGCATAGCCCCCATTACTTCCAGCACCTTTCTGGAAGACTAAATTAATTTGAATTATTTACTAATGTGGTTTCTAGAGCAGCCTTAAGGCCAGTTGTGTTGGCACAAGAGAAATGAGCTGACACATGCTGGCACGGGATCTGGAAAGTGCTGCCAGGGTCACAGGGCAGGGTCACTTCCTCCATTACATGCAAAGGCAGAGTATTGTGAAACTAGGGCCGAAGTCAGACCTTCAGCTCTGAGAAGGAGAGTGAACCTGTGAATGATGTAAGTTATATGGCAAGTCTGTTCCTGACAAAGCTCTGAGAAAGTGCTCCACTGGAGTCATTAAAACTGTCATAACTTGCCTGAAAACTCGTCCCAAGGATTCATAATCACCTCAGCTTGTTCTTGCTTCACATTTTGTCTTTTTCTCATTCTCTTCCTTCTTATTTTCAGATGCACTGGTGTATCATGGAGCTAATGAGCAATCTCGGTGATACCACTGAAATTAAAGCAGAAGACAGCAAGGGAAAAGAAGTCCATACAATCCTGTGGAAGAAGAAAAACAAGAGTTTTAAGGCAGGCTAAAAGCTGGCAAACAGAAAAAATAAGATTTGGTTTTGCTGTGTTCTGTGTCAGGAATAAATACATTCTGATATACTCAAGGATGATTTAGATATTCAACATTAACAGGCTGGGGTTCGTGCTACCCAGAGTGTATTCCTTCTTGCAGAAGAAATCCCTGGAAGTGATTTTTAAATGTGTATGTCACATCAGATTGCATGGAGCTATTTGGAGGTGAACCTCTCATCCTGTGACCTCACATCACTTCCCATGCAGCTCAGTTCACAAAAGTCTAATAGCAAAAAATACACTTCTGTTCACAGTGCAAGGGGAAGCAGGTCAAAAAGGTGGGGGGAAAGGGTGTAAGTAACTCAAATTGCTCTATGGATTTAGACACTGATTGTCTGAAGCTGTAACCTGGCTGCTTGGTGATTGCTTTTCAGTGATTTTATACCGGTGTGTAAACTCCTTGGGGAGAACACTGATACGACAGTGTCAGATTCGCTGCCTTTTATCAAGATCTACTCCAATTTCAGAAAGTGGGTTGGGGATCGTAGAAAAGATAAACCACTAAAAGTAGCACAACCTGAATTTCTCACTGTGCCTCCGTGTACTGGGGGTAGGGGCTTCCCTGTTGCCAAACATGCAGTTGAGTGCTGCAAAGGGCAGCTAATATTCCTGTCTTTTGAAAACACTGTCCCATTTAATTAAGACAACACTTGTAAGTGCTTTGTGGCTCCCACGAAATTGTACTTACCTTGTAGCTTTAGGCCATTGGTTTAAGTCCAAGCTGACGTTTTCAGCTCATTGAGTCCCTGGTGGACGGATGTCCACCACACAAAACCACTGTACATAATCTTGTAAACTTGGCAGTCAGTGAATTAGAGGGGCCTAAAACTAATGCTGACACAGAATACATTACCCAGAACGGTAGGGAAGGGTCTGAGAATGTGATAGGTCAAAGGAGAAAGAGGGACAGAAAGTTAAAAATTCTTATTTGGTCACCAGCTATTTATTTTTCCCTAAATCAACTTTCTTTTTCAATCTTCTTAGTCATACTTTCGAAATGGAAGAAAATTAAGAGAGAAACAGCTGCTATTTCACAGTTTTTAAGGAAAGTCCATTCGTAAGGCTTTGGACCAAAAAAAGGGAACCGTGTTTAGAGAATGTAATAGGCTTATCAATAAGAAATTCTTCATACATTTGTTAAATTAGAAGGAGCCTTTTGCTACAGAAATTCACACAATTTTTTGTGTACATAGTGAAATAAAAGAGAGGAGCACAAGGCAAAATAAATCCTTTGCTATTAAAAATAAAACATGACCACATTTATTCCTCCTTATAAAGTGAAAACACACAGAATCAGAGATAGGACTGCTATACAGACATCCATTTACAGATCCTAACTCATCCAGATCTGGTACCATTTTGCTTCTGAAAATTACAGCACATTCAGATATTGAAGAAACAACCCCAAGACCACAGAATAAAGAATCTATGCTCGCAAGCTTAGCTCTTACATGTAAACCTTGAGCTATTGCCAATCATCTGCCCATGTTAACAAGCAGAACAAATATAAGTGCAGTGAGAGCTAAGGATTTAAAATGCAGTGAAGCAGTTTTCCAGCATAGCTCAAATTCAAATGCTTTTATTCTGAATTTTCATGTAGCAGCTTTTCAGATGAGAGTTCTTACATTTAAGTCTATAATCTTATTATCATCCCTTACTTTGGTGGAGCTACTTGTATAAGAAAATTCAGTCTTCAGAAAGGTTTGTGGAAATGAGTCCTTAGGGTGTTTTGGAACTTGGATCTGTCCACTTATTTGAAAAAAGGACAAGACTCAGGAAGAATTAGTAGAGTCCTCCATAGGGATACTAGTTATTCATGGGAGTAATTGTAGTCTGTATCCTTCACAGATACTGCAGTAGGAAGTATAGAGGAAAGATTTGTAGGAAGAGGATATACCACTTATTAAGAGACAAAATAACTATCAGCAGTTAAAAAAAAACCCCAGACAATCTATTCTGTACTTGCTCAGGCACAAAAATGTACAGCTGACACTTATGCTTGAAGAGAATGGTTAGGTGGAAGAAGTTAGATTAGCCAGAAATCCTCAGAATTTTGAAACCAGGAATAAGGCAATTTCTAAGCAAGAAAATACTTAAGGTAGTGGACAAAAAAACCTTCACAGTAACCAAGAGAGGGAAAATTTCTAGCTTTAAATTTCTATCAAACTGGGATATCTAATCTATAACAATCTGGAATTGAGGCAATCTTGATTTATGGGATAGAAAGGGAGTAGTAGGTAGGAGGGGTAACAAATGCAGATATTTATACTTTTGAAATCCATTTTTTCATGAATTGGCTTCTTCACAGTATGTTCAAATAGTGTTAGACCTTCCTTGATCTCAAGAATGCCTTTCAGTCTCTTGATAACAAGGGAATCAATTAAGAAGAATGGAAAAGAAAGAGTCCCCAGTGGGTTTTTTCATTCCCTTCTTAGGTCACGCTCAGATTTATGCAAGAGAAGAAGTGATCTGAAAGAAGGAGGAGCAAATTCTCTCACTTTTTTTTCGTGAAATCCCTTAGAAGGTGAATTTATAACCAATAAACTCAAATGACGTAGGACAGGTTTCTACTGACATCCTGAAAACCTCACACTATGAATAAAATGAACAGTTGCTTGCACTCACCAAAGGATTATCTCATTTACATTTTCAAAAGGGATTACAGTGCCTTTAAAGGACAAGCATCTTTTGGGCTAATTAATTTTCTCAGACTAACTTGCAATGTATGGTGAGCACTTGATTAAATATTAATACGGGGTGCAGGGTCACACTTTTTGCGATATTCTAAATCTGTTAGTGTATTGTCAGTGGGTTCAAAATGTAAGTATATGCGCAAATGTTTTTTTGTGCGTGTGTATATTTATGTGTTGTGGGAGAAGAGAGAAAACGAAGAGGACTAATAGACATTTGCAATATCTGGCTCCTGCTGGGGAATACAGGGAAGTTTGTGAAAAGTGAACAGAATGCCACACATTTAATCTCCATTGGTAGCGTGATATGGTTTTAGAATCCAGGAATTTCTGAACATTATGCATAGATATATGCATAGATACAGGGTTTTCACATAAACATTCAAAAAACATCAGGCTGAAGAGTGTGGTACCTTAGATCAAGGAAAAGCCCCACACTACCCCCTAGTGATCAAAGTTTGGTGACCTCCAAATAACAGAAAACACAATAAGTGGACTTTAGATCACAAGAACAAAAAAATGCCCAGGAGCGATGCAAGTCACTGCTGGTGTTCTTTACTTAGGATCCTTTTTATGATAGAAGAATAAAGCAATGGCTGTCGAAAGGCTGCAACTTCCAATTCCTTGGTCTGAAGCCTCAGTCTTAGTAACAAAACAAATATAAAAATGTATATATTCAGAAGGAGAAAAAAACAAAACCTCAGGGGAGATATCTCAAGTGTTAGGATTTGTAAAAATAAAATAAAACAGAAGGTTTTATTGCAACCTTATAGTTGCCAAAAGATGTTTTTTCAGTTTTGTGAGCTATTTGTGTTGTTCAGATGTACTGATTTATCAGATATCATACATACATGTATTTCTTAGCTTTACATAACCTTGCAATTGTACAAACCAAAAGCCAGGCCTATATGTGCATACATAGTAAAACTGAAAGTAAGTGAGAACTGATTTATGCATCTGAGACCAGAATCTGAATCTTAAAGGAAAAAGGAATCACCACCAACAATTTCAGTACAACTTTGTAGAGGTTTTTGCCATGTTTCACTAAAGTAATTAAGAAAGCATAAGCAGGGGCAGGGTATATTCTAAATGAAATCGATGGAGCAATTCACATGTTTAAAGTTGAAAAGTAACTAAATCAGGGCTTTTCTATCTAATAAAGATGTACCAAGATAGAAATGAAAAGGGTTCTGTTTTCATTTTGTCTTGCCATTTTTAATTTGAGTGATAATGAAGTCAGTTCTTTTGGATTCTCTAACCAGTGAGAAATAACAAACTTATTTGCAGAGGTTCTCTGATTCTGCTTTTGCTGACATAGATTTTATGCCCTGCCCACAGGTGTGTAATCTGCATAGGGTGCTCTGTCTTACACATTACCTAAGATCAAAGCCCTACAAAATTAAGGTCCTTCAATATCTTTTGCAGAAGAGATATTATGTATCCTCACCAGATTTCAATATGGTTAATTGCAGTTGATCCATTATATTCTAAATTTTAATTTAATTAATTTATTAGCACAGTATCTCAGAACCTCTTGAGTCAATGCATGAAGTCCCATCTATAAGCTATATTCCTCTCTCCTTCCCAGAGGACACTCCTTAAGGTCATCTTTTTTATTCTTTGTTTTCCTTTAGCAAGTTCTGCTGAGTGCGCATCCTCTTTTCTTTTGTTGCAGCTGTGGGAAAGCTTCATCCTTGCAGCTGACAACTTCATAATATGTAGGAAAGGGAGATATTGAAAGAGCTGGCAGCTCTTAGATTAGAATCATCAGGGCCATGGGACACTCCAAATCTGATATTCCATTTCATGATAGGCCACCAGTGTAAGACAGGCCATGCAGGAAGCAGTCAGCATTATGATGGAAAACATCCAGAGGACAATAATGCTAATAGGAGGGGAAAAAAGTGAAACAAAATCAGGCATTCAGGATTTCTTAGAGCAGATGCACTTCTCATTGAGACAGAGCAATATTATTTTAACAGGAGAGCAATAGCTGAGGCAAGCAGTAAAATCAACATAATAAATACTGGAGGGATGAGAAGGAAAATCCACAGCATCCAAAAGGAGAAAAGGGTAAAGAAAAATAAAATGCAGGGCTGTGCCACACACTGAAATCACCTTGGTGTAGTCCCAGACCCACAAAAAAATCCAAAATCATGGTAGGTGCAAATACGGTTTAAAAACAAAAAAACAAATGTAAATATAAATCCAAGAAAAAATCAAAGGTGTTTTAAAAAAAGAAACATCTATTATAGCCCCAACAGTCTAAAGGCCTTTCCAGAAGTGCATACTAACAAACATTATACGCTACCTTTAAAATTTTATTATTTATTATGAGTTCATATGAAACAAAAATGAGAAAATTCATGCTGGCCCTGTACCTGTATTGTAAAGGTGAATTTTTTTGTTCTAACACTATTATTGGGAAAAAGAGAGTAAAGGACTGATCCTTGGCCCCAAGGCCAAGTGGCACAGACTGGATCACATCCAAACTGCTTAGGGCTACCTCTCTCTAGAGAAGATGTGTAGGAGAAAATTAGCTGAAACAGTCCTAAAAAGAGCTGGGGAATAAGTTGAAACTTAAGTATGTAGGCACTCAGGATTGTAGTGCTTGACTCCTCTGACTTGCATTTAGCTGTGTAGGCATGTCCAGAAGCTCTGCAATAAGCTAGAAAAGACAGCAATAATTTTACCCAAAACAAAGCAATTTAAAATGGGGAGGAATTTTTTTTCAAGGCACGTACTGCATATTTGTGCGGACAATATGAGATGGAGATTGTAGGATTGTGTGTATTTAAGTTTCATGTTAAACACAAATAGTTGATAGGCTACTACTTCTGGGGCTGATCTACTCAGTTATTAAATTCTTTTTCAATCCCTCATGAAACTCTGACACAGCATCATAAAGTCTAAGGAATTCATACTTGTCATGCTCACAGGTACAACTCTAAGAATAAACAAGTAGTATATACATTTTAATTATTAATCCCTTTCCTTCTCACCTCCCTCGAGATTGATTTGTATCTGTTCCCATCTCCTTATATCTATATTTATTTTGTTTCTTACACACATGTTTAAATTTAATCTGATTGTGTCCTTAGGCCTGTTGTTGATAATTAAACCTACGTATTTTATTCCCTACAGCATGCATTGCAAACTCTGTCTCTAAAAATGAGTCTGAAGCTTCCCCTTGATCTCAGTAAAATTACGGTTTGGTTTCCCTTCTGATTCATTTTGTATTGGGCATGGTTTTAGATTTTTCAGCTGGGGTAAATATGCATTCCTATCTTTAAGTCTAAAGTAGTTTTTCTGATTGATGTCAAGTGAGTATTTGACCTGTAGTTCAAACCTGTTAGCAAAGATGGAAACAGTAATCAAGTGCCAGTTGTGTCTGGAGCTGCAATTTTTTATTCTTTTTTTCTTTTTTTTTTTTTTCTTTTTTTAGTGCTAAACTTATTAGTCACATACCTGCAATGTATCTTACTGGAGCAACCAGAGGTTTAAGCTTTTCAGAAAAAGGGCGGGGTGGAAGGAGGAAAGTGATCAGCAAATTTAGGTACCTAGTCAAATATGTTATACCAAAGAAAATTTTTCACTACCATTATGATTTCATACACTGTCCTAAGCTTTACAAATTCCAGGCTCAGGGGTCTTCTTGATGACAATACATAGACAGATCAATAGCAGACTGTAAACCTCATTTACCTATTTAAATTGGCACGTTGAAGACAGGAACTGTTCAAATAAACAATGCTTCCAAAACACCTAGGAACTGATCGCATTGTGCTTTTATGTTTAAAACCAATTATCATTTCAGTCTTCTCCAGGTAATGCTGTATTCATCCATGAGGAAAGAAAAGAGTGCGTTTTAACCATAGTCTTTGGACCTGAACATATTTCTACATGGCATATAAATGCCCAGGGAAGGATCTTTCTGGATAAACACAGAATTTATTTGAAATAAGTACACCACTGAACATGTCAGCTTGGTAGACACTTCAGAAAATGCATATGTACCCAGAAACATATATTTTTATCATTCCACCAGCTATATTAAATGAAAGATAAAGCCTCTTTCTATGTACCTTTCTTTTCTTGTATCATTAGATCTTCACAGGTAAACTACAAAGGTAGTGTGTATAAAAGCATATGGGTCAGTGAACAACATTCCAGGTTTTCAATACAGAAAGTTAAGCAACTTCACTCAATACCATCACTAAAGGGAAACATTTTCCTTCATTCATTTTTCTTTCCCCTCCTCGTGTCATGTGGCTCTGCTTTTCGATATGCTGTGCAAACATGCATATCACACCCATTGAGTCTGAGCCCTTACCTTGCCATTTTTTGATCCTGTAAATAGACTCTGACAGATCCTCTAGGTTGCCCTCTTTTGCCTTTTCCTTCATCTCCGTATTTGATAGAATCTGAAAAAAAGTCCATGAGAAACTCTGAGAAAAGTATTTGTAATGGGCCACTGCAGAAGACACTGTAATGAGAGGACCATGGCTTCAAGCAGAATCCCAGCAGAGTTTAACCATACACCTTGGTTCTAGGCACCTGTATGTTTTAACATGAGTGACTGCTGTATAACCCGAGCACATACCGTGACATTCGTATATGTTGCCTTTAACAATACCACCTATACATACTGCTTTTAAGAGCTCATCCCTATGGAGATGTGTAAGAGTGTTAACACTCTCAGCAAACCTTGGCGTACCATCTAGAAAGTTCAGTATTGTGCAGGTAGCAGATTGATAGCTTTGCTTGCTGGAAAAAATCCTATAAAGATGAGAAGAACAGTGACGCTGTTGAACATCACCAGGGAAGTGTGAAGGATGCTGCATCACCCTGGGTTTCCAGCATCAGAAAGGATGTGATTGCTATTACCTTTTCTGTTACTTTTATTAAACCAGTTAACCAGCTTTGAGTATCCATGCCTTTCTTATGGTAGAGATCCGAAAGGATCCCAAAATAACCAGCATCTCCTTGGTGCAAATCGGTATTGAAGAAGAACTAAAGGCAAGTGAGCCTAATACTGCAGAAAGCCCTATTCAGAAACATGTAAGCCTTTTTTCCTAGTAATCTCCCCTGAATATGAGTGCCCCTGAAGCTTCCACATTATTGTCATTATTTGCTTCCTTTTGTGATTTTTTTTCATTTAACTGTTCCAAACACTATTGTACACTGGACACCCCTGGGCTGATGATATTATTGGCCAAGTTGTCACTAGTGAGAAACAACGCTCCCACAGAGTCATGGCCCTAGTACTGAATACCAGAAATTCTGGACTTTCTTTGTATTCAGTCCACGGCATTATAATTCAGCACAATACTGGAGCAAAGGATGTTACACTGATTTTCACAGATGTGCAAAATATGTAGTCTCTTTTTTTTTTTCAAATGAAAAAGGACTGAACTTGCACAAGCTTAAAACATAGCTAAACCCAAGTGACTAAGGCCTTACTGCTTTTTAGTCACTCTATAAACAGCAAATTCTACAGTCCCTTCCTCATGTATTAAGTTTGGATTTCTATAGCCATAGTGGAATTCGGACAATAAAATTCCTGCAAATATTTTAGAGGTTCGGATACATGAAGAGCCAGGAGTTCAAATTCAGGAGTGATTGGTGACAAAACAGCCATTAGCCTTTTTATCTAGAAAATTTATGCAGCTACTTAGCATATTTCTTTGTCCACAGTTTTGAAGTGCCTGTGTCACAGAATTCTTTTGAAAATGTCTCAGTATTACAATTCCACACTTGATTTTATGATCATCTTGAATATCATGGATGCCCAAATTTATGTCACCTCAGCAACAAACACCACGGCTCGTCTTGAAGGCAAAATGGGAATGTGAGCATAGAGCTCCCCTGTTTGTCCCAGGTGGAGAGGAACAACAGAGCTTTCCATTAAGGACATATTAATAGAAGCGTTTCAGCAGGAAAGCAGCAGTTAAATTCCTTCCCAGCACTGAGCTGCAACATGCAAGTAATAATTTACTGAATAAGAACAATGCTAGATAATGCATCGGTGTAGATGATGCGTTAGGGTTACTAATATTGCATACCTTGATTTTAAAGGAATTGGAGAGGGAAAGAATACAATTCTGAAAGAAGTTTCTGCCTGCCACCTCCCCTCTGCTCCCTGTGAATGCTGTGCTGTGGAGAAGGCATTGTGTGTCAGAGGAGCGATGGTGAACATAGCCAGTGGTGGCTCAGGAAGGCTGCAGTCCTCACACTCAGGGGAGTGCTAGCACGATGATTAGGATTTAGAGCAGAGCTGGTCCTGGAAAGAAACCCTAGGGACAACCAAGTTTTGAGAAGTTTTAATACCGTTGTTGCTGCTGTTGTTTCCAAGTTTCCAAGGAAGACAAATCCCAGGAAAGTAGAAATTAGAGAACTGCTCAGGTCTTGACGTGGAGAGGTTATGGACCCAAGCATTGTGTTACCACCTGCACAGGAACATATTATCAATATGTGGTTGTCTCAAGAGACGCACTTCTGAATTTTAGTTGCTGTGTATATGTCAGAGCTGGGGAGAGAGCAAAAGCCAGGTTTAGATAACTCAGCAACAAGGGTTTAGGTCATGTCTTTACCTGTGTTGCTTAAACTAATTTCAGTGAACAAAACCTTAGGTTATACTTATGTCTTATTTACCCAAACACTGCTGAATTGAATTTGATGAGTATGAGGTGTGTATAACTTCATAGAGGTTCTCACAAGGTTGACCTGTTTGCCAAAAATGTTCTGAATGTTCTCTGAAATTCTCTTTTGTTTTCCTTCTTGTTGTGTTCAGAATTAAGATTTCATTTGAGATATGCTGTGAGTTTAAACATTATACTAAAAAGCATTTTTAAATGCTTTTTAAACCAATATTTAAAGCCAAATTTTGCTCTGATTTCTGCCACATCAAGATACACTGTCTTCATGGCAATAGCATGAATTAAAAAATCTCGGCATCAGCTCTTATTTACCTTCAAAAAAGAAAAACACTTACCATAAACTGCATGTGAACAATTTATGAATGCAGTGTATCCAAAGGTATCCCCTTAGCCTAGTGTTTCAGTATTTGCAAATGGTTTGCAACAAATATTGTACTTGTGTTGTATTTGAGAGAGTAAGATAATAGATAATCAGTATCTCTGATGGTTCATTGCTTTTACTCTCAAAGTTCACGGAAAGACACAGCCTGCTCCTATGCCTCAATATTTTGAATTTTGTAAGGTAATGAAAAATACCAAGTGTATGATGCTAACTGCAAGTGTGTGATCCGTGGTAAGCTTTATTAACTAAATACAGAGCTATTTCTTGTTTCTGACCACAGCTCTGTATACCAGACACTGGCAAAATACGCAGAAAGTACAGAGAACAGGGCAAGCTAATCACCAACTTTGGTTCTAAGAATATTTTGCTCTGGAATGTAGGTGATTGTGATTCAGCATAAAAGGCAGCTGTGAGCCATTCAATACTCTCTTTCACTGGAAAGGAAAAGAAATGATCATCCAGCCTTCTAAATTACACACCTTCTTTCTAACTTCAATGAGATTCATTTCTACTTTCTCTTTCAGTCTTTGTTAAAAAAGAAAAAAAAGAAATTTAATGATACTATTCTCATTATACAGCTATCAGTTACATAAAATATCTTTGTTTAGAGGCGTAATAAAATTGGTCATATAAAGAGGAAATGAGATTTTTAATGTAAAATGAAGCTGACAGTGCTCTTCTATTACTATGGTCTTATTAGGGAAAAATTCTCTGACATCTGTTTATCCCCTGCAGCCAACCTTGTATTCAGAATACAGTAATTGATTCACAGCATCCACTAGGGATCTAACTGGCTCACTTTTCCACACCGCACTACACAGGTATCTCTGCAGCTAATTCTGAATGTACATCTACATCGTTATCTCTTGGTGAACTGTGACCTGAAACACTTTGGAGGCCCAGATGAAAGTGCTTCCTCACCCCTCCAGTGCTGGGGGTGCAGGCGTTTCTGCAGCGCGGCAATTCACCCAGGACACCCAATCACAACCAGCCCCTTTGAAGCCCCGCTCAGCTGGGAGACCATGAATGATTCATGGCTTCTCTACACACACTAAAGGGGGAAGAGCAAAGCTAGTGTGTATTATTCAGGACTGCATCCTCAATAAGCCTCTGTGTTCAGCAAATTGCTACAACATTTTCTGCTTAGTCCTCACCTGTACATAACATCTCTTTTTGTGCACAACCTTCTCATTTTAACAAAGATAGGCTGATTATCTAGGAGGCCGTGTTAATTAACATCAATACAAATAAAGAAGTCCAGTGTCAGTGCATAAGGCCAGCGATCAAAGGATTATAAGGAAATTAAGGAAGACCAGACGATCATAATTTTACAGTGGCTGAACTATGAGTTTTTTGTTCATCCACTTCCACTTCCACTACAGTAACTGTCATCACACAGGCCAGTTTGGAACCCAGTCTAGTTTTGGGTTTCAGACTCTGTAAGTGTTGTCTGTTTGATGAAAGGCTATTAACTCCAATTCAATGCTGTAGCAACAAAATGTCACAGCAGCTGATATTTGCAACTCATACCTGCAAAATAACCTCCAAATTTGCATGCATCCAGGTAGTAGAGCTGGACACCAGTCCTGGAAGCTTCTCCTGGAAACATCTTACAGGAAAGATGTAACTTCAGTTGTGTTACAGTCCCACTCACAGAAAGATTTCCAGTACAAAAGATAATAATGGCTCAAATAACAAACTCTCTCTTTTCCTTCAAAGAACTCCATATATACCTGGGCTGGTGGGATCACAAGACTGCAAACTTCTCCACCTTTCTACAGCCTTTCCACATCATTCAGTTAGACTGCGTGGATCCTTCTGAGGTCAGAAGTTGAAATTTCTGTGACTTATAAGTAAAATATAGAAAGTGGCAAAGGCAAAAAGTAAGTCAGTTCTCATTGTCCTCGTTTCTTCATTGCTGGCATACAGAGGAGTTAGCACAACTAAAAGTCACTCATGAGAGAATGACAGAAAGTGCTAAGACGGCAGAGGATTAAAAAAACTGTTTTTATAAGTGCAATTGTAACTTTCCAAGTTCTTAAGGTGCTTGTCTTCAGAGATCACATACAACTGCTCATTGTCAGTGTCTCTTATTCTCAAGGACAATAATTAATAGAGTAATGCATTAGGTGAATACAAATCTACCAAGAATAAACAAATCATGGGTGGTGCTTATCACTGATGCAATGGGATCTCTTGACTTCAGGCGGCATTACTGTAAGGCTTATGATGCACCTACTTATTCGTAATCTCATGTCATATACCTTGTTATTTTCTCCTATTTGGTCCCTTGCCATAGGTAACATTTTTTTGGACAAAGCCATGATGATATTGTTGTGGGTAATGTGTAACCCATTAACTTGCAGGGAACTAACTCATGGAGTAAAGTGAGAACATTGTTGAACAGCACCACTATTTCACATCCAAGCCTTTCTGTGGCTATATCTGTACAAATGGCAGACTTCTGACATGTGTTACTTTACTATGGATATAAATAACCAGCCTTGTAGTTACATTGATGTGAAAATAAGGTAACACCCACAGGGAGTGCAGCTAAGAAGGGAGATACCTTGGAATTCTTTGACTGATGTTGTGGAAATACTTTATTAATATATTAGTACACCTATCAATGCTAATAAACGATCCTTACAATAAGATCAGAGGAAACTGCCATATACAGCAACAAAGAAACAATATGATGTTGCTGCCCCTGCAGCTCAACACTTTTAGTCTAATGTATAGAAATGTGATTTCAAAAAGTGGACTTGGACTTTCTGCATATTCAGTATAGTCAGTTTGTCACCTCTTCCTATGAAAAGTATCTTCTTCACTTTGGTTAAGACCAGGTTTAAGGTGGTGCTTAAAACAGGATCCACCACACAGAAAACAAACTGATAGGATTGGACTTCCTACAGAAAACGTAGTCACAGTTACTTTTATTTTAAAACATGGGAGAAGGAGAAAGAGGATCCATTTATAGCTCCCCAGGGACAGCAAGTTTCAGGGAAACACCATCTCTCCCGGGCAAACCAATATCTCACTAGGTTACAGACTGGCTCCTTGCTCATGCTCCTCTTGGCCTTGCGAACCTTGTAACTTTTTTTACTGTGGTCCAGCTTCAGTAAGAGGTAAGAGCTCTTGGAAGACAAGAGATGTGGATGGAAAGCTAAGTTAACCCCTGTCTTTTACAGACTGAAGTATTAGCCACAGAAATGAAGCACACCACCTCTGCACTTTGAAATGAGGGAGTCTCCTTAATCACCTCCAAGATGAGCAGGAACCGTGTTTGAGAGAAGATTTTGCAGAGAGACACTTGCTTTGCTGTCCTGGTACATTTCATGGGCAGGCTGTCAGAGAGACCCTATTACTTAGCACTTTTTATCAGATAATGGCCGTTAATTCAACATGTGGGATTTTGGCATTACTTTTCTGAGATGCTTAACTCTGCTTATCTAGAATCATAGAATCATAGAATCATTAAGGTTGGAAAGGACCTCTGAGATCATCGAATCCAACCATTAACCTAACTGCCTGGTTCACCTCTAAACCATGTCCCTAAGCACCACATCCACAAGTTTTTTGAACACTTCCAGGGACTGTGTTACACCACTTCCCTGGACAATCTGTTCCAATGCCTAACCACTCTCTCTGTGAAGAAATTGTTCCTAATACCTGACCTAAATCTCCCCTGGCACAACTTGAGCCCATTTTCTCTCTTCCTGTTTCTTGCTACCTGGGAGAAGAGACCAACCCCCACCGCTCTACAATCTCCTTTCAGGTAGTTATAGAGAGCGCAATAAGGTCTCCCCTGAGCCTCCTCTTCTCCACACTAAACAACCCCAGCTCCCTCAGCCACTCCTCATAAGACTTGTTCTCTAGACCCTTCACCAGCTTTGTTGCCCTTCTTTGGGGCACGCTCCAGCACCTCGATGTCCTTCTTGTAGTGAGGGGCCCAAAACTGAACACAGTACTCGAGGTGCGGCCTCACCAGTGCTGAGTACAGGGGCACTGTCACCTCCCTGGTCCTGCTGGCCACGCTATTCCTGATACAAGCCAGGATGCCATTGTCCCTCTTGGCCACCTGAGCACACTGCTGGATCATATTCAGCCAGCTGTCAACCAGCACCCCCAGGTCCTTTTCCACCAAGCAGCTCTCCAGGCACTCTTCCCCAAGCCTGTAGCATTGCATGGGCTACATGCAACAGAGTACAGAGAGGTTAGGCCTTTAATTATGTAGTGTGGATTCCACATGCAGGCCAGATATTCATAATTTGCAATCCTGCAGGTCAATGAAAATTTTTTCAATAATTTTGAACAAAAAGGTGTAGCCTTCTTGCTCACATTTAAGTAGCTCCACCTAACATCATTAACATATTAAAAAAACAATTGACACAAAATGAGAATCACACTTGAGGGAAAACTAGATTAAAATAAGAGAGTTTTCTACACTAACCTTTTGGAATTTTAAAAACAATGGGTAAAACAGCAAGAGTGGCTAAAGGACAATGACTAACAGAGGAATTTGCTAAACCAAAACAGGGTTTTTTTGTGCTGGGTCTATAACTTTAATGGCACAAACCACTAAACCTGAAGTTTAAAGAACTGAATTAGATACAGCTTTATTGATCAGTTTAATAATATCCCTAAGAAAAGATTTTACTTAAAATCACAATTAAACTGATTTCTGAACAGTACAATTACTTCATTAATCAAGCATTTCAGAAATTCATACAGACTAGAATTTTGACTGAGAAGAAACCAGCTTTACTGATTTGTAAAATTATGCCTTTTCTAAGCAATGCTATATTTTCATTGTACTTTGTCACTAGCTGGATGTCCTTTCCAGTTGCCTTTTGCTTTATATAAAACTGTAAAATTTTTCTACATAGTCCAACTTTTTTTTCCTGGCTCTTCAGTAAAATGAAGAATATACAAAAGAATGCTGGTCTACGATATGCCCCCAGACATTAAAACAGTAGAAACAGTAATAAGACTAATACAGAACACAATAAAGAGTATTGAAAATACTCAATTATTTGTCAGATTATACCACTCAGAAAATTAGCTTCCAGATCAAAATTAAGAATGTGGACATAATCCACCTCTAATTTACATCAGGATTCCTCAGATCTAGCTTTCTACACCTCTGACTTTCTACTAAGACTGTAAAAGAAAAGTCAGGTCCCTCTAACACAGCATAGACAGATGAGAGAGAAAAGCTAAAGATAAACTTTCCCATTTTTCTATTTTAATTGTTATTGGTTTACATTTGAGTATTTAACAAAAAAGTGTCAATATTCCCTTATATCTAAGATCTGATCTGTAGATCCCTTAGATCTAAGATCTACAGTACTTATTTAAGATGTTAACACATATGCTGAGATTCTTCTTCTGTGAATTTGGTGTCTACAGTATAGACAGCTATAATGAGCTAGTGACCCTAGGCTCCCTTTTATACCATTGCAAAGAAATGAGCACTGCTAATGTGTGATTCATCTGAATTATTTTAAAAGTGTCTCCTTCTGGTGAGATGTTCCTACCCCTAGTCACAGTGTCAGAAAGGTGATGATTTAGCTCAGATACAACACCTTGGTACAGTTCCAAATCTGTGATATTGTACATACATTTTCAGTTGTCATGCTGTGATGAAAAATGTTTTGAATATGGCTCTAAAAGAAGGAAGGGTGCAAATAAAGACAGGAAGGGTTGCGAGTAAAAGGAGCCAGTAAGAAAGAAAGTGCATACACAACAAAAGGCATCTAAAGACATGGAAAGTTGGAGGGAAGGTGGAAAGTTGCTGCATCAAAGTGAGGAGTAGGACATGAGATATGTAATCGGATCTAAGGAGTTCAGAGCCATCAAGATGAAGCCAAAAAGCTTCAATTTGATGGGAAAGCTAAAGATGACCTAGAAGAGCAAAAGCTCACCATAGCACAAGCAAACGAGGATTGTAGATTGCTGCATTTGAGTGTCACGAATGTAGAAACTCCATGGTGCAGGAACTTGCAAGCATAGGAGTAAACAATGCAAACCAGGAAGTCTTATAGTATATCTTATGTGTGCATCCCTTCAGAAGGTACTGTGGCTTGAGATTCAAATCTTCCCTTAACTACAATCAGTTTTAGGAGATGAAAGGGAGAGATCTTCACTAGAAGCATGAGAAAAGGTGTTCAAATATTTTTTTCTGCCTTTCTTTTTTGACCTTACAGTTCACTTTTGTCTTCAAAAATTTTCAGGCCATTTGGCATGCATGGTAGTCTCCTATTTCTAAGTAATTGAGCAGCTTAACCAAAGCACTGATCACTGAAATATTCTTGTCTAAGTAAGCACAGTAGGGGATTCTGAATAAACAAACCAGGCTTTGTTACAGTAACTTGTCCTTTCAGGATGAAAAATGGGGACAGGACTAATGAAAAGAAACTTAGAACGATACAGGGAAGGATAACCCTTGTCTGAAGCAGAAAAGAGAAATTCCTTATATGTAAAGGGGACAGAGAAAGGTGAAAGATACTTTAAAAGAAGCAGCTTGTTATACACTCTTCTTGTTTCCCAAAATTTCTGAAAAGAGCTGCATAAGTTTTAGAGTACTTAGCATGTTAGTCACCAAACTCTTGCAAAAAGGTTCTTATGAGAGCTGACAATTGCACAGGCCATCACGATATTTCTGCGGGTCTTTTACTCATACATTTACTCCTTCTCATGCCATCCAATGTGCATGAATAATGAGTGTAAACTTCAGCTTTACGCAATTCTGGTGTGGCTTCCTAAAATCATCTGGGTAATACTGTCTCAACATTGCAAAGAGAACCACTTTAAATTCACCGTTCCTGTTGCATCTTTGAGGACATCTGCTTCTAGTTAGTAGCAACAACACTCACTAGGTATGTAATTTTCCAAGGAATACCGCTTTTCTTTTAATTGTATTAGTATTTTGGTGATGGAATATTTTGCAAGCTATATAGTTACTGTTATCGAGTGATTTACATACATACTTTACAAATATAAAAGCAAAAGGAATATTCACAGGATGCTAAATGCTGGCAGTGTAAAGAATGAAAAGAAACAAACTTGTTAGTTTCATGGCATATTTTATTTCATAAAATTGTATTAATGTTTATAATTTCCTAACAAGAACACCTATCATCTAAACAATTAACTTGATCAACTTGTGAAAGTGCATATTTGTCTTGTTCTGACATAACAAAATTCTGTTAAAATGAGAGCAATAAAATTTAAATAACGAAAAATTGGGATAGCAAAGGCATAAAACCCTTCAGTAAATATCTAATGGACAAAATGGTAATAGAGAATAAATATCAGTGCTCACAATTAAATAAAATGCAAAGTCAGCAGTCTGGTCACAATGTCAAAGAATGTTTTGTTTGGGTGTGTAAATTACAATCATTCAGGGAAGTCAAAAGTCACAAAAAAAAAAAAAAAAAAAGGATCCAGAGCCTGCTCTTTAAGGCCAGAAAGGTATTCCAGCAACAGAACTAACATGAAAATTACAATTCACAATTTTCTTGACTTTTCTTTCCAAAATAGCAATAGCAAAATTGCAAGCTGCAGCAAAGGCGTATCTTTGATAATGTACTGAACATTGCATTGGACACATAGTGTATTGGGCAATGCACATGCATGTATTATAGCTTAGATGTTGCAATGCCATACAAATATAAAAAGACCACACTAGTTGTAACAAAGTAAAGTGTTGGCAAAACTCAAACCCCTCCTTCTCTTTAAACAAGCCTTATCTTTTTGCTTATTTTTTCTCTAAACCTTTTCTGGGTTCACTTTCACATTTCAGTGGAATAAGGAATGATTTTGCACAGCACTAGGTAAAAGTTCATCTTTGGGAAAGTATGTGAAGAAAACTTCAGAACATTTTGAAGTGTGTGAATTAGTGCTCCTAACTCTGAACCAAGGTGCTAAAGCCAAAGAAGGAGAAAGAACACAATATTGATTTTTTCTTCAGAGAAAAAAGAGTAGCTGCATTTCTACTGATCCCTGTCTGCTGAGCTCTCCCATTCTGGGGCTATGCCTGTGCCTGCAAAATCTAGACTATGAGCTATATCAGGTCAAGCTGTTAGGAAGAGTCAGCTCACACAATGTTCAGGGACCTATTTTGTGTGTCCTTGTTAACAGTTCATCCTCTCATAGAGGACTTTCCTTGTTATTAATTAATCTCAGTACCTAGCCTTGCAAAAACATCACAGTGAAGATGATCTTACTGGATCTCTCTCAGCCCATACATGCTAATTTTTGTTTAGCTGTGCTTATGAACTGCAATAAAAGGATCCCTACCCAGCTGCAAGTGCGTTGACCCCAGAGCTAAGCACAGGAAAACTGTGTTAGCGCATTGCTGCCTCGTTGAGAGAGAAGAGGTTTGGCCATGGGGTTGCACTGAGTGGCCTGCCTTTGTGGCTCAACTTAGCCCCTCACACCGGTGCTTTGCTCTAAATGTACCAGCCCACTGAGAATTAGCTGGAGTTTTGATCGAGACACATCACTGGAAAACATTTAGGAGCACGAACTGAGTGTTCAGGTTTCCCTTATGAATTAGTGGTAGTTACAGTGAGAAGAGTCAGATCGCATGGGTGGCTGCAGTAGAAGGTCAGTGAGGCCACAGCCTGGAGGAGGGACCTCCTTCTGGAGCAGAAATTGAAAAACTGTAGCATTTATAAATTTTAAATTCAAGTCTAATATATCTGTTCCCTATCAATTAAAACCAAACAGACAGTGAGGCATAATGTTGTATTAGCAATATTGGTCACTATAGGAATGTTTTGACAACCCGAATTCAAAATCAAGGGTTTGCTTCATGATCAATGAAGCAAGATTAAATTGTTCAAAAGGAAGTAACTTTGTCCTGAATTCTAAGAGCTTCAGAAATTGCATCACTAAAAATCTCTTAAATATGTGAAAATCATTTAAATAAAGACCATATTTAATTTTTTTCCTCTATCTCTTTAAGAGATCTACACTTAATTTTATTAATTTGGAGACGAAAGAAAACAGGCAGATGCATAACACTGACATCTTTATAAAATATTTAACAAAGGTATCTGTCGAGGGTTTCTTTATTTTTTTTTCACACCATAAGCTTCCATCTACTATTTGACATAGAAAAACAAGCAGGATCTGAGCCAAATGGGAAGAGCATATTGGATCTCCAGAAATCACATCACTAGAAAGCAAAATCGTTTTCTGACTTTCAGACTTCTGAGATAAGAAAAGGGTATTGTTAACTTCTCACCAGATAAACAGGACAGGTTTTAAGCATTCTTGTGTCCTTTTTTCACTAGACTTAAATCATATCTGTGACATCAAACAGGGCTCAGCTGAAAATTCATCAGTGCTAAGAATGGACCAGATTCCACTCACAGAAAGCAATTTAGAACAAGTAGGGATAATTTTAGGTAGTCTTGATGGAGAAAAGGTGAGCGGGCTGAGTTGAATTTCTTCTTCTGACATGCATGAATGTCTTAAAAACTGGCTACATACATACCTGGAATGAGTAAAGGCCTGTGAGTCTGAATAAAAAGGAAGGCAAAGGAAGATGGCAAAGGGGGTGAACCAGGTTAATCAATTAATCTTCTCTAACAACATGTTAATTTGAAAGGAAAGAATGCGTTGTTTCAAGAGAAAATATTTAGACATCAGTAATTCGAACTTATTAGACTTTTCATGTGGGAGAATTTACTATATTCAAGAATTACCCTGATGCACCAAGACAAGATTTTAAAAAGAGAGATAAAATATATACTTACAATTACACATACCTGTGCAAATATATGTATGTGCAAATATAAATTTTATTAATGCACATATAGGTTGATGGAAGATCAGCTATCCATTTTCTTCACAATTTCTTATCACTGTACATTAAATGTTTGTCATTCAGAGTCACATAACAAAATGCAATCTGTTCCAAAATACCTGCAAGAAACAGTAGATCAGATATGCATTCAAGTCACTGTGTTTGTACTTTTTACCTGCATTAGCCTTAAAGATTGTCAAGCAAAACTTCACGAGTAAGTTTGTTAAAACTCTTGACTTGATACATCACTGATGTGGTGCTTAAATCTAGCATGTCCCACTATCAAAAGTCATGCTCCAATTAAATAAACATCCTCATAATCTGAAAATCCAAAGGCTATCCTGCAGTAATGGTTCTTCAGTAAAAGTGCTATAATGCCTCCTAATCAATGGACCAGCGCCTAGGCAAAGGCAAAACTGGAGTATTAATTTTAACAGAATGGAAGATCTTTTTTCCCTAACATCACCAATGAATGGTCACAGTGCTAGCCACTTTCCTAGGAGTCATGCTTCTGCCACATATAGATTAAATTTCGTGCTTGATAGATGGCATTTCAATAGAAGCAATAAGTGCAGGCATCTTAGAGCAGAAGCTGCTCTTTTCTCCTCTTCACATAACATCTAATATTATTGTGTGTTACATTACCATAAACATCTGCCTTTGGAGTCTGTTGCATGTGTTATTTAATTATTTTGTCATTTACTAGAATTATACTGTGCACAGAGGGTTTTCATCCCAACTACCTTATATTAATTTAAAGTCACTGGTCTTAAGTATCATTGCAGGGAGGATTTCAGATAATAGACCATATTGAAGCAAGCAGTTCTAATAGGCTATCAAATTTTCCAAAGGAAATATGGGTTCATTATAAATGTGTTGGCTTTCTGTACATACCTGTAAAAAACTTCTCCAACAATTTAGTAGTGCTGATGCAAGAGTATTTCTGAATATGCATGCTGTAATATGACTAAATATGCCTATTACTTTAGCACTGTATATCACGCAAAACTGTTACACAACTCTTTGATCAAATGCTAACAAATGAAATCCCTCACTGCTTCAAATAAAATGTGCACCGTGTTTATTCTTTATTTGATTTGTGCAAGAAACCCAGGAAGGCCTGGCTGCCTTTTGCACAACTTACAGGAAGAAATTACAGTAAAATGCATATTTGTTTCGGTCGGCAAGGCACAGTGTTCCTTCCCACTCCCCTTGCAGAATTAATGCAGCCCTGCATGGGCTTAGTTCCCATCAAACTCACCACTACCCCAAGAAGAAAAAAAATCTTACTCCCAATCAGTTTGTACTGTTGATAACTACCAAGAAGTCCACACTGGAAAATGATATGACTGGGTCAGTGTGTGTCTCAGTCTCATTAAAACTAAGGAGTCATTTTTATGTATAGTGAACAATTAACTTTATGCAAAATTCCTACTGTATATACTTGCCTTGGGGCATTGTTTGTTATGAAAGACAAAATAAAAACTCAACTACTGTTGAATGCAATGCATGTTCAGTACCTTCCATTCTTGTTTAATTCAATGTCAATTTAAGGTACTCAGCCTATCCATGAGGTTCTTGGAGACCTGGGGTTTGGGCTCTGCTGTTCTCCTACTCTGCAATGTCACTTTTTATACATCTCACACAGACAAAGCTCTCCTTTAAAACAGCAAAGTCTGCCAGTGACAGCCATGCTGGATCGGGCACTTTTAAAGGTTTTTCTTTCCCCACTGTTGTCATGAATTTTGAAGTACTGAGAGCATTAGACTGTTTTCATTTGTTCACAGTTTTTATACCAAGCCGTAGGAACTTGCTGCCTTACAGTGACTCCTACCACATTTTGTAGCGCCTTATAACAAGATTACTGAAACATATGAATCTTTTTCTTAAACATTGTTAATAAAATATTAAATTGCGTATTAAAATTTTCAGAATGACATTCCATGTCTTGAATTTATTTATAGGGGAAATAAAAGAAAACTTTCTGAGCATGCAGTGATTTAACCCTGCTTTATATTAATATAGAATACGTGGAATGGAAGACAAACGCATTTATGTTTATATAGTTCATATTTCCATTATCTATATATCTTTACATAATTTAGAAACATGAATCACAGTAATTTTCCAGGCAATAAAAATAACAGTTCTGAACCTCTTTTATGTTTATTTTATCTGCTTGCAATGTTACCTTGATTTTTCATACTGAAATACCTTCTGATGAGTTTTTTTAATATGATTTTTTTTTCATGTTTTACTCTACTTCACTTTTATGTAAATGTACAGTCTGGAAGCATAATTCTAAAATCTGACTCTGTCAGTTTTGGTCAAGTTAACACACTGCCGTTAAATCTGACCTGTTACAAAGAATTTTTTAATTTTCTCTTTACTAAAATATTGAATAACTATTTATCAACACAATGCATCTCCATGTGTCCACTGCCTAATAGCCATTAGAAAAATGTGTTTAACCCTGCTGCTAGGGAAATGGATCATCAAATATGGGAAAAAAAAATTGCAAGGGAGAATAATTTTTAAAACAACAGAGAGTTAAACAGGAACATGATGTGCAAGTGTTTGAATTCTAATTCCACTCTGTAAGTAGCATCTTTACAATCAAATGGATAGATTGCCATATCAGTCACTCACTTTCAAACTGGAGCTGCTTTACTGACTGACAGAATCCCAGCTTAATTTTATTGGTTTTGTTTTTCACCGTTATGAAGCGTCTCTTCCTTTCGTACTTTTTAAGATGAGAAAATTAGTCTCTGAGTTACAGTGAATTTGTATGAATCACTCTTTTTATACATTCTTTTGCCCTTATTTGTCAGACAAATATAAATGAAAAATATATATCTGCTGTCTGGTTTTCCACTGGTTATAGTTTATTTTAAATATCATTCTAACAGACTAATTCCAAGATTCTTTTTTAATGCACTATATTGCAGGTAGCTGGGTGGAAATAAAATTACTAGCAAAAAAGCAAAGATACTCATAAAACTAGCATTTTGATCTGAATGAGGAAAGCAGAACCAAGACGATTGATTTGCTTTCGGGTTACATTCATAGGTGTTGTTGAAGACCTTCCAAAATAACCGTGGTTCTTCTAATCTGCTTCTTTGTTTTCATTTTATATTGTACCTAATTTTTTTTCTCTTTCTTAGGAAAGAATAGGTTTTGATATTGCCATCTCTGGGATATTTTTTTTCTTTCTTTCTCTCTGTTTTTAAGTGTGAGAGAACATGTTGTATGTCCATTTCTCGTGGTTTATTTTTCCTTAGAGAATTCCCAAGACTATGCACTGACAGACCTTGGTATCCAAGGGGGAGTCTACTCACAGGATTAAAGGCGAGAACCTCAATTAGACTATCTCTGATTTCTTCAGATGTTTTTTCTAATCTTTTAATATGGGATTAAAGTCAGCTAGAACCTAGCTTGCTTTTTTCGTAGCTGAGATCTTTGTTGCAATGCAAGGTAGATATATTTTTTGTTTCTCTATTAAAAAAAAAGGAAAAAGAAAAGAAAAAGAAAAAAAAGCTTATCTCTTTTTTCTTAATTTGGAGTCGTTCTAGTCCAGATGAGGATAATGAACTTTTGTCAGCTCTTATGTGATACTGCGTACAAAATAGCTTGATAAGCAATGTGAAGCATACACACGCTTCTCAATGATCTGCAGGAAAACTCCCTCAGAGACTGATTAGCCCATGCTTGTCACAAGTAGGGGAGATAATTATGGGGGCTTAACAGTCTATATGGTGGATCTTTTGAGAGGAGAAGGGTAGATCTAAGACTGCCTTGTGGATCAACCATAATTTTTAATATTACAGATAACGTGTGTGGTTTTTTTAGTATATCCCTGGAGCCTGGGTAGTGACTCTTCCCATAGAGTGACATCATATTACTTTTTGAGAAGATAAAAATTGTTCAAATTAGATTATCCCTAATTAGTATAATCTTATGAACCATTCTGAAAAGTTTATTGCACCCATGCTGGCAGTCTCTGATTCCACATTGAGAGATTCTTATTACAATGTGTGTGCTAATCCTTAACCATGGAAATGAATACACGGTACATAAAAGTAATGTTGCTGTATTTCTTCATTTAATAAACTCCACATTGTACTCTCATTCCAAAGCTAATAGCTGTTTTTATGGATCTCTATATATCAGATAACAAAATATTTCAACTTTTTTTTTAAGTAAAGAATGTGTCATTCCAGCAGTAATTTACATTCATTAGACTAATGTGTTTGTTAAGCAGTGCTGACAATATTGGGGGAGGGGATCTTTAAAAAATGTCAAGGAAAACCATTGTTCTTTACCCTTATTTATGAACGCAGACATCCTGTGAACACTTAGTTCTGTGTATATATATTAAGTTACAAAGCAGAACAGTGTGTAACATAGGCACATTAATGTTGTCTTGTCTGTTGTCATTGACTACAGTGGTGTTTGTGGATACTCAATCCTTCAAAAATAAAGATACAATTTGCTCTTCAGAGAGGTGTGCATATCCTGCAGAAATGGCTTTTCTTGTTAAGAGAGCACAGAGGTTTGAGAGTTTTGAACTACCCCCTCAGAAAACCTTTTCACCATTTGACACTAGCTGCACAACCTAGTAATTCTGCATGCCTTCCAGTACAGCTTTCATCAAGGTGATATCCCACACCATTTTATGACCCAGTATTTCCTTTTCATTTTCTTCCTGGGTTTTCCTCACCTTTGCCCACCAAATTTTGTGTATGACTTGGTAGGCTTGCCAGCCCACTCGCTTGGGCTGCGTCGCTGCAGCTGCTGCACTATTATGTGGCCAGAGTAAAGCAGCCGCTTGCACCTTCGCAGTGGGCAAAATCAGAAGGACTCATAGGCTGTGCATCTTTCACCCAAGGCACTGTCCTCTTGGAGCAGGTTACCCTGCACTGCACAGCAGGCATGAACTTTGCTCTGCACCCCTCCAGTTGAGGGAAACGCTCGACTGCTTACAGCCCCGCCATAAATATTACACAGCAAATTAGATTAATAACAGTCATTTTCTTCCTCCGCTTTCGGAAGGGTATTCAGGGCCTATGGTTATTGACAACAAAGCTAAAGTCTCATAAGGTACACAGGCTTCTACAAACAACCCCTCAGCAACATTACGGGGAGATCCCAAGTGGCAGTAAATTGGAGTAACTGTTAAATTTAGTAAAGATTTCACTGACTTACGCTATCCAGAGGTTTGTCCCTCTGTCTTGCATTTGCTTTTCTGTTTCTAGTTAAGATGACACCACTCCTAAATTTGCAAATTTTATTTGACCTCTTCTTTGCAGACAGAGTTAAAATGATACTTTGTCTTCCTCCCTCAGCAGAGGACTTAAAGGTTAAACCCTCATTTATTTGCATGGTGGTATTGCTCTTGCTGTGTCTGTCCCTGAAGTTTCTTTACCACAGGATGGCAACAGGAGTGTAAAGAGTGTTTTAAAAGAGCAGAAAGATTCTCACTTATGATTATTTCTGAGTCTAATCTTGTAACAGAGTAAGACCAGGATAATGCACTCGGTAGTCATCCGTGGATCAGTCAGATTTACTGAGACACATTTCATTGATTTCTGGCTATGAGTTGCAATTGATCGTGCTACTCTTAGCTGTCCTCACAGAGCTAGCCAGTGCCACTAATCCTCTTAAGCAGCAGTCAAGAGATGCAGATAAAAGCTGGTGATTCACCTTGGCTCGAATAACGGTGCTCTTAAAAAGAAAATAGAGGGTTCATGCCTTGGATATAAAAATGTATAGTCTGCATGCTGACTGCATGTTGTGTCACAGTGAAGCATATTTCAAGGCTATTAATTAAGACAATAAAAGATTGAGAGCTCAGAAGGAAACTGCTACTAACACAAGCAATAATTCTTCTATCTTTACATATGAAAATGGCTATAAAACCAAATATAAATAGTTTTGTATAGAATTATTGTACTTAGGTGAACCTGGGAGCACAAGAGGCAGCTGTTCTTTCAGATCTAACATTTTTATTTCAAGACAAAAGAAAGTGGTTTGCTGAGAACCACAGAACACCTAAGTGCAACATTTTGGCATCAGTCACAGTATATGAAGCAGGATACTGTGTTAGGAGGAAATACTACAGTCAGACCAAGAAAGTATCAGAATGAAAACACTGCATGATAGCATGAAGACAACCTAGACAAATGTGGGAAAAAACAGATTAAACCTACAAATTTTCTCTAATACTATTCACAGCTTTTTCATTGTGTTTCCTATGAGGAAACATAAGCAATATTGTGCTTTACTGAGAAGCTGAAATAAAATGAAAGCCAGATGAAGTTCTCCTGTGAGTGTGTTCACATGAGGGCTTTATTGGAAGTGTTCACCAGACTATCAGCAATTCTCTTTCACCTCCTGAAAAAAGTTTTCAGCATCTCATAAAAAAGTAAAAACAATACCATGAAAATTTGATGCTCAAAACACACACCACAAAAGGCAAATAGTGATGAGTTACAAGCACAGTTAAAGCAGGGATATTTGTCCAATTTGTATAATGAAATATGTTTGTGTAGTCAAACAACATCAAATAGCAATCAAGCTCCATGTGTGGGATTATTGATTATTAAACGGGACTTAACTCATCAAATAAATTATTTGATGGGAATAGTTCACAGCATTAGTCAAGAAATCATACTGTGATTATTTTACATCTCTTCTTAGCTCTAATCAAAAATGCATTCCCTTTTTTCTGCAGGCCTAGGAGGGACGCAGATCTCTTTTCCTCCTTGTCTTCCTTCTGTTCCCTTCGCAATGGCAGAGGGCAGCCCCGCCACCTTCTCACCATGCAGGACCCTTTGCACAGGCTTGACTCTGAAGCCTTGTGTATTTCAGGAAGGAAAAGCCATGTTCTGCGCATCACAGTCGGTCTGCACTCCAGTACCACATGCCAGGATGGACCCATGGGCCCACATGTCTTCAAATGGACGTCAGAAACTTAGAGAGGTAGTGGATTTTGTCAGCCTAGGGTCCCTGACAGTCACTGTGGACAAACAGGCAGTTCACATCTTAAGTCAGAACCAGTCTGCAGATGGCAGTTCCCAACTCCAACTCCTCACTAATCTTCCTCAAATCAGGTGGTGTGATTTCCCCCAGAGGTTCTTTGTGTTAATGGCCAAAATATCTCCTTATCCCATTAAAAGACAAAGGTGTACCATTTTCTGCCTGTGCAGTGTTAGTTTTGGCAATAAAAAGTTTTTTTCAACTTACCAGGCTGAGCAAACAGATCCAGAAGGAAAGAGTAGAAGTCTTTTAGTTAGAATTTCTGAAAAACTAGACCTTACTATTAGAACTGCCCACAAATAGCATGTTTAGTTCTTGGTTTTACAGTTCAGTACTCAGACTTTCATTAGCGCTTAGCATTCATGGATCCAAATGAACCCGTGAGGAACTGCCAGCACTCACTACATCCAAGAACTGAAAACTCGCTCGAGTTGACTATGATTTTTTTAAATTAAAAAAAAAAAAAGTTCTGGACATTTGGACCTTTCTATTTCTTCCAGGCTTCTTGGTTCATTATTATCAATGTCTGCAAGACAATATGAAGAAGGAAGGAATTAACTGAAAAATTAGTGGAGAAATAGTCAAATCTTTTTGCACACACCGAATTCTGGTTTTGTAATTTCACTGTGAACATGATAACTCCACTGATCTCCCTGAATTAACATTTTGTGTAAGAGATTTCCTTCTGACCACTATTCCTTGTAAGATATTTCTGTATGTCCTTATTGACTCATAAATCCGAATTTTCATTTGCAACTGCTTTTCTTTCAGAGTTTTTGTTGTAGCCACCACAAACGGAATTGATACACGTCATGTGAATGAGATGTCAGTCTTTTGTTATTGTAACACATTTCAAAAGTTCAATTTTTTTACTTGTACCTCTGTGGCTTGAACAGGTTTTAGATTTTGGCAGATAAGAAAAAATGTTTGCTTGGTGCTATTTTTTCCTCCTGAAAAACAAAAAGATTGCAGTAAATTTGCACAAAATGATACAAAGTCACAGAAAAATGTGACTGAAGTGAAAATTTGTGAGGAAATTACAGAAGAAGAAAAAACAGTTTAGGTACCACTGTCAAATCTCTTCAGCTATGTCTGTGCTGTTAAGGAAAAGAAACGTGTAGCTGGACCAAATTACATGGACTAACTTGCATTTCCTCTGCTTAGGGACAGTCCCCTTTGGAGCAGATTTGGCTTTGAGATAGACCTAATGGTAGAAAGCTAACAAGGAAGATTTGTGAACGATCAAGGATGCGGTGCTCGGATTTACTCATTGGACCTACCCTAGTACTGCATCCTAAGTAACGTAAGTTTTAGTATCTCCACTCCCTGAGGATGTGGCTTGAAGGCACTCCGGCCTCTATCCAGAACATCTACTGTTTTTTCTGCCCATGGAAAGGAAAGTACAGGAAAGGGCTGCCGTGTGCCTGGGGTTTGACCCAGAAAATGGGAGACTTCTGGCATGAATTTACGGTATTCAGAGGTATTCCTGGGTGCACCGGTATAGACATAGTGCAATCAGTCTGATTTTCTTTGCTGAGATAGACATAAATGCTTATTTGTGTATTTTAAAAAATTAAAATTTAGCACCTCAGTATGATGTAATTTACATATTGCCTAAGTTTAAAATACTCCTGTTTAGTCACCAATAAAATGCCTCGTAAAGTTCAAACACAATAAGGTAGCAGTGGGATGCAACTGAAATCTACCCTTTGACAGACAGCTCCTGCAGTTAAAATGATCATACTATGTGTGACTTAAATAAAGATGTGCCCACCCCAGATTTTGGAAACACCAACATGATCTTTTAACACATGGTGTTATATTGACTCCAGCAAGTTACACAGAAGTAAAGCTACAAAGAGTTTATTAACATCAGGCCAAAGAAGCATCTTTTTCAGTAAGGTTTTTTCCCCACAGGTGGGAAAGCATATCATGAGTTTAGAAAGGATAATTAAGAGCTTTACCTAGAGAAAACCACTGCATTAATTCTCCGATTCCTCTATGGACAGCACTGGAGGTGAACAGCAAATGGGCTCGATAGGCTGTTAAATAGCACTGACTGTCAAACAAGAATTTGCTGTGCTTCACCATTTGTCTTCCCTTCTCATGAAATGAAAAATAGACCTTTAGAGTATTCTGGGGGAGAAACTGAGTGAGAAGGATGCACTCTACAAAGCAACCAGTAATGCAATTATAAGAATTGCAGAAAAGGTGTAGAAATAGCTTCAGAACTTCATTTTGTCTTTTCTACAGCAGGAGTTTCCAAGTTTTAAGCAAATATTTTGGCCACTGACATATGGCATCAGGCTTGCTCATCAGGTATAGAAAGATGAATAACTCTGACAGAAAACTAAGATATTTCCTCTGAAACTGAGTGATTTCAATAACTGACATTTTCTGATATGCAAAGCATTTTATGAAAACAACTCAAACAAAATGGTTCTGCTATTAAATTAAAATCAGTTTTAATCATTAAAGATGTTAATCTGTCCCATCCTGAGCTCATAAATCACTGCTGGCTTTTTAGGATCTCATGATGTCACTGGAAAACCCCTCTGACCAGTTTGTTTTATCATTCAACTTCCTTTGAGCCAACAAAATATTGCAGGGGAAATTCATTTCAGCTATTATTGATACATAACAATTAGATATTGAACTCTCAGCTAGTCTGATTTGAGGTACTTGTTGTTTGTTGCAGACCACAAAGGAAGCATCTGATATTATTTTTTTTTAGATGGCTCTTGAACATTAGTAGCAGCTGCTACTAATAAGCATCCCTACTTCGAACTGTCAGGTCTCTGCAGTAATATGATGCTACAGTAATTTCTAGGCACAAGGAGGAAATTGTGGAGGTATTTCTTCTTAGGTAATATTGCTTTGCTTTTTTTTTAATAATGACATTAATTTTATTGTATAGGTGGGATTTACTTCTCTTTTGTCAGTATTTTAATTTTAAATATTGATTAGAAAAAATATTTTTTAAGCATCACACTTTAGAGAAAAACTCTGCAGTAATTACCACGGATTAGATGAAATTAAGCAGCATCCTATACAAAAATACTTTGAAAACCTGCAAAAATCTTTTCCATAGCATTCTGTTGAATTCCATAGCAGAGCTATTAAACTACATCTACCAAACATCTAACATCAGAACAAAGAGACAAACAAAGCATTTCAAAAAGCTCCTATTTTATTAAATTTTATTTAACTGAGGTGAGTAGCTCCGGTGCCGGCAGGGTCCGCAGTGGAGTGCTCTGGCACGGTGCACAGCGGGGTTTCCCGAACCAGGGGAACCTCAGGGGGAGCCAAGAAGTCTGCCAGGAGCCCGCAGCTCACGCAACAGCGGCTGGCGAGACCTGGGTGGGACCAAGGAGCAATGACGGCCAAGTCCCCCAGACGTATAAAAGAAGCCCCTGGGGAGCGTGAGCAATCAGGAGCACTGCCAACAGGGTGGACAAACAGGGCATGGCCCATCAGCAAGGGTGTGGAGCGGCAGTTGGCACGGAAGGGCGTGCAGGAAGGGTGTGCAGGAAGGGCGCTGAAGCTCGGCCAGCTCGACCAGGGAGCAATGGTATCCACCGGGCAGAAAGCCACAGCCTCTCTAAGCTGTGCACCCACCACAACTGACGCAGCTTCCCAGACAGAGCTCCAGCGGGAACACGCTGCCACCCAGGTGCCAGGCTGCAGGGCCTGCCCTGCTCTTACGCCAGTACCGGACGGCAGCAGTGAGCACACCTGTGGGAGGCGCGCCCAGGGAGATGGACTCCTCCGCTTAGTGAGAGAGCTCTGGAAGGAGGTGACTAGGTTGAGGAGTATCAGGGACAGCGAGAGAGAGATGGACTACTGGAATCGCACCCCACCTTCCCTGGGACAGGCCCAACAGGCAGACAGGATGCACGGTACGGAGGATTCCCTATCCTCTCTCCGCCTGGCTGAACACAGTGACTTAAGGGACAGGGGTCAATGGCGACAAGTTCCTGCCTGGCGCAGCAGGCGCGTCTCCTCTGTGACTGCCCCATCTTCCCAGGTGCCCTTACAAAACAGGTATGAGGCTCTGCAAGTGGAACCGAACAATGACAAGGACGATGGTTCATCTAGCTCAGAGGTGTCACCGAGGTTAAGTCGGCCTATGCCCTGCATCACAACTGCTTCCATAAAGAAAAAAACACAGGTCATTCATTGTCATAGGAGACTCCCTTCTGCAGGGAACTGAAGGCCCAATATGCAGACAGGACCCACGTCTTAGGGAAGTCTGCTGCCTCCCTGGGGCCCAGGTTAAAGATGTGAAGAGAAAGCTTCCTACCCTGGTACAGCCCTCAGATTACTATCCGTTATTGATTTTTCAAGTAGGCAGCCATGAAGTTGCAACCAGAAGTCCAAGGGCAATCAAGAAAGATTTCAGGGCCTTGGGAAGACTGCTTAAGCAATCAAGAGCACAAGTAGTGTTCTCTATCCTTCCAGTTGCAGGGAACGAAGAGGGAAGAAACAGGAAGAGCCAGCAGATCAATACTTGGCTGCAAGCCTGGTGTCACGGGCAGAATTTTGGATTTTTTGATTATGGGTTGGTCTACACGGCACCGGACCTGCTGGTGTACACCTGTCTCAAAGGGGAAAAAGGGTCTTTGCACAGAAGTTAGCAGGGCTCAATGAATCATAGAATCATAGAATGCTTTGGGATGGAAGGGACCTTTAAAGGTCATCTAGTCCATCCCCCCTGCAAGTGGCAGGGACATCTACAACTCCATCAGGTTGCTCAGAGCCCCATCCAGCCTGTCCTTGAATGTTTCCAAGGATGGGGCATCTACCACCTCTCTGGGCAAACTGTTCCAGGGTGTCACTGCCGTCACTGTAAAAAATTTCTTCCTTATATCCAGTCTGAATCTACCCTCTTTTAGTTTAAAACCATGAAAGAGCTTTAAACTAGATTTGAAGGGGGAAAGGGATAAAACCAGGCTCACTAGAGATAAGCCTGAGGGCGGCATGTCAGTATTTGAGGGACAGTGTGCTAGTGAGGTACTTTCGTCTGCTGTCTCAGTGGAGGTAGATGATGGAGATCCATGCGGCAGCAACGAAGCAAGAGTTATGGATGTGTTAGAAACCACGGAAGTGCCTGAGAATGGTCACGTAGGAATTAGGGCTTCTCCCCTCAAAAAGGTGGCAGGATCAAGAGCCCAGCTGAAGTGCATTTTATACCGATGCATGCAGCATGGACAACAAACAGGAGGAGCTGGAAGCCATTGTGCAGCAGGAAAACTATGACACAGTTGCCATCACGGAAACATGGTGGGAAGACTCATACAACTGGAATGCTGCAATGGATGGCTATAAGCTCTTCAGAAGGGACAGGCAAGGAAGGAGAGGCGGTGGGGTAGCCCTGTACGTTAGGGAGTGTTTTGATTGTCTACAGCTTAATGATGATGACAATCAGGTTGAGTGTTTATGGGTAAGAATCAGGGGGAAGGCCAGCAAGGCAGATATCATGGTGGGAGTCCGTTATAGACCACCCAACCAGGACGAAGAGGCAGATGAAGTATTCTATAAGCAGCTGGGAGAAGTCTCACAAGTGCCAGCCTTTGCTCTTGGGGGGGACTTCAACTTACCAGACGTCTGCTGGAAATACAATACAGTGGAGAGGAAAGAGTCTAGGAGGTTCCTGGAGTGTGTGGAAGAGAACTTCCTGACAGAGCTGGTGAGGGAGCCAGCTAAGGAAAGAGCCCCACTGGACCTGTTGTTTGCAAAGGGAGAAGGACTTGTGGGTGATGTGATGGCTGGAGGCTGTCTTGGGCATAGTGATCGCAAAATGATAGGTTTTGATTCTTGGAGAAGTGAGGAGGGGGGGTCAGCAGAACAGCTACCTTGGACTTTCAGAGGGCAGACTTTGACGTGTTTAGGAGGCTGGTTGACAGAGTCCCTTGGGAGGCAGTCCTGAAGGGCAAAGGAGTCCAGGAAGGTTGGACGTTCTTCAAGAAGGAAATCTTAAAGGCGCAGGAGCAGGCCGTCCCCATGTGCCGAAAGAGGAGCCCATGGGGGAGAAGACCGGCCTGGCTGAAAAGAGAGTTTTGTCTGGAGCTCAGGAACAAAAGGAGAGTTTATGACCTTTGGAAGAAGGGGCAGGCCACTCAGGAGGACTACAAGGATGTCGTGAGGTTATACAGGGAGAAAATTAGAAGGGCCAAAGCCCAGCTGGAACTTAATCTGGCTGCTGCCGTACAAGGCACTAAAAAATGTTTCTATAAATACATTAGCAACAAAAGGAGGGCTAAGGAGAATCTGCATCTTTTATTGGATGTGGGGTGGAAACATAGTGACAAAGGATGAGGAAAAGGCTGAGGTACTTACTTAATGCCTTCTTTGCCTCAGTCTTTAAGAGTCAGACCAGTTATTCTCGGGGTACCCAGCCCCCTGTGCTGGCAGACAGGTACAGGGAGCAGAATGAAGCCCCCATAATCCAAGGGGAAATGGTTAGAGGCCTGCTACACCACTTAGACACGCAGAAGTCTATGGGGCCAAATGGAATCCACCCAGTGGTACTGAGGGACCTGGCAGAAGTGCTCACCAAGCCACTTTCAATCCTTTATCGTCAGTCCTGGCTAACCGGGGAGGTCCCAGTTGACTGGAGGTTAGCAAATGTGACGTGCATCTACAAGAAGGGCCGGAAGGGTGATCTGGGGAACTACAGGCCTGTCAGCCTGACCTCCGTGCCGGGGAAAGTTATGGAGCAGATCATCTTAAGTGCCATCACGTGGAATGTATAGAACCACCAGGGGATCAGGCCCAGTCAGCATGGGTTTATGGAAGGCAGGTCCTGCTTGACTCACCTGATCTCCTTCTATGACAAGGTGACCCGCTTAGTGGATGAGGGAAAGGCTGTGGATGTTGTCTACCTGGACTTTAGTAAGGCCTTTGACACCGTTTTCTACAGAATTCTCCTGGAGAAGCTGGCTGCTCATGGCATGGACAGGTGTACTCTTTGCTGGGTAAAAAACTGGCTGGATGGCTGGGCCCAGAGAGTTGTGGTGAATGGGCTCAAATCCAGTTGGCGGCCGGTCACAAGTGGTGTTCCCCAGGGCTCAGTACTGGGGCCAGTCCTGTTTAGTATCTTTATCAATGATCTGGACGAGGGGATGGAGTGCGCCCTCAGTAAGTTCGGAGACGGCACCAAGTTAGGCATGAGTGTTGATCTGCTGGAGGGTAGGAAGGCCCTACAGAGGGATCTGGACAGGCTGGATCAATGGGCCAAGGCCAACTGTATGAGGTTCAACATGGCTCAGTGCTGGGTCCTGCACCTGGGTCACAACACCCCCATGCAATGCTACAGGCTTGGGGAAGAGTGGCTGGAGAACTGCCTGGCAGAAAAGGACCTGGGGCAGTTGGTCAACAGCTGGGTGAATATGAGCCAGCAGTGTGTCCAGGTGACCAAGAAGGCCAATAGTATCCTGGCTTGTATCAGAAATAGTGTGGCCAGCAGGACTAGGGAAGTAATCGTCCCCCTGTACTTGGCACTGGTGAGGCCGCACCTCGAGTACTGTGTTCTGTTTTGGGCCTCTCACTACAAGAAGGACATTGAGGTGCTGGAGCGTGTCCAAAGAAGGGCAATAAAGCTGGTGAAGGGTCTAGAGAACAGGTCATATGAGGAGTGGCTGAGGGAACTGGGGTTGTTTATCCTGGAGAAAAGGAGGCTGAAGGGAGACCTTCTCGCTCTCTACAACTACCTGAAAGGAGGTTGTAGCGAGGTGGGGGTCAGTCTCTTCTCCCAAGTAACAAGCGATAGGACAAGAGGAAATGGGCTCAAGTTGTGCCAGGGGAGGTTTAGATTGGATATTAGGAAAAATTTCTTCACTGGAAGGGTTGTCAAGCATTGGAACAGGCTGCCCAGGGAAATGGTGGAGTCCCTGTTCCTGGAGGTATTTAGAAGACGTGTAGGTGTGGTGCTTAGGGACATGCTTTAGTGGTGGACTTGGCAGTGGTAGACTGGACTTGAAGATCTTAAAGGTCTTTTCCAACCTAAACGATTCTATTATTCTATAGCATTGCTTCATAATGGACAAAGAAATAATTCTTTCTTTATTGTCACAGAAATTGATAAAGGTTTATTATTTCTGTTGATCTCAAAAATGTCCATTTTAGCCCATGTTCTGGCACTTAGAGATCAGCTATTTACAACAGAACTAGCACATGTGGATGTATGGACATAATATCTGCACATTTTATTTTGAAAACCATCTTTTGTGTTGTCCGCCTTTTGACGACCGAAATTCAGTATGATGTTCCTATTCCAGAAGCAAAGATAAACAGATGACTGGGTAAGTTTTCTTCGATATATTTCTCTAAGCATATAAAAAGTCCTGTTTTGCAGAGCACAGGAGAAATCAAGCAGAGATTGTTTCATTGCTTGCCACTCTAAGTCTCTTTCAGCCAACACTTTAACTGAGCCTCCCACTTCATGATTGTCTCCCAGATTCATAGCCAAAGGCAGAGTGGGCTTTCTTCAATCTTCACGTTTGCCTTTGTGCTGCAGCATGGACTCAGGTGCCTCTTATAGCAAGCTACGTGAAATAAAACAGTCTATTTAAAGAAGTTTCATCTTGCAGTGTTATTATTATTATCATCATCATCATTTGTAAAAAGGAGCTTGTATTATGAGATTGCCTGTGAGCTATCACAGAATGCCTTGTATAAATATAACTTGTGCAAAAGAGCTCACATTCAAAGTGTAAAATGAGAGACAACAGGTGGAAGAAGCCATCAGCTGGAAGGGAGCACAAGGGAACAATGAAGCAATTACGAACAGTTGACGAAGCAGCAGTCAGAGAACACCAGCTGCTTAACTACTGTGGGAGCTCTAATTACAATTCTTCTTGGGAGAGTGAATTACTCTTGGAGCTCTCTGCCCAGAAGCCTCCCTCAGGAAGGAGTACGTGATTTTGGGAAGAAGGAAAACACAGCAGGGAGGAGTGCAAGGTCCCTGTCCTCCTGTCTCAACAAGGCAAAGCAAACCAAGTTCACATGTGTGCAATGCGCTCCTCTACATATTCAGAGCAATACGGAATGCATTGCAGGTCCTTGAGCTGTTAACATACGGATCTCTAACATGATAAAATGTGTTATTTCAGTATAGATATTGAGCTATTAAGATAGATCATGTCAAAAATCTTAGTGTTAATGGCTGCGTGCTACACATTGACATGATCCATCTTAATGGCTTCTTTCCTTCACAGCTGCTATGATGTACTATGTCAAAGCATAATATTGAGCCTTTCATTTGAAGTGCTACATCATATCAAACCTTCTTTTGCAGTTATTCAAATGTATAATGTCAGCGCACAGTATGGAGTTCATAAGTGGATCTTTGGCAAGATGTATCATGTCAATACATGGTAATGACTGTTATGACACCAAGCAGTGCTTAGTAAGTATGAAAAAGTTACTGTGTGTAAGCACAATAAATTAAATTCAAAAGGTTTGGATTTTGTTTTGTATTTAATACGGAGGGAATGAGTTCAAACTGAATATGGACTAACATGGAAGGATCTGGCATACTAATGGAACATCTTTCTCCTCTTTATGGACCTGTAGCCTTTCTGATTAGAAATGTATCATATCAAGCAAGGTTAAAAGGAGTGTGAGCAGCTTATTCCTATGTGCACTGCACAGGAAAGATAATGAAACCTTTCAATGGGTCATTGTTAAACTATTTTTTTCCCCATCAAAGCTTGCCAGGTTTTTTTGAAATTAAAACTGCAGTGTGCCAGGTTTGAGACTCCTTCCATCAAAGGAATCTTCCAAACTGCACAAAGAGAAATTGCATGGAAAATTTGGCTCTAATCACTTTTGCCCTTTGTACAACTGAAAAGACTTGTTTAGGCTACTGTCTTAATCCCATATCCATTATGAGTACTGAAACCATGAAACTCTCTTTCGTCTTGTGCTTTCTCAGTATATATTTGCACTGATGCATGTAGCTGCACGTATAAAGCAGTATTCTAATAGCAGAGGTTGAGTTCATTCTGTGGTACTGGAATGAGGACATTTCCTCTTCTAGGATTTCATGATTTGCAGCAACAAATAGAGAATTTTTCATATGTAGCACAACAGTTTTGCCTGGAAAAATGAACAAGCAGCAGTAGGATGCAGAGTCTCCTCAGAAATGGAAGCAGCAATTTGTTGCATGAGTTACAGTCACCCTAGAACAAAGTGAGAAGAATCCATTCCCTGGACCTTCTCTTCCCTTAAGAGCCTAAACAAAAATGTAACAGAGTGAAACAGAGAAGGGAAAAGAAATGGCACTACGTGTACACGTATAGGCAACTGAATCAAGTCCCTGAATTTGTATTTTTGCAAGGTGAGCATGCTAACTAACCTCACAATTTTGATTCATATGAACAGACAATTTTTTACATATTCAGTGTCTAAGAAATATGCTAATATTTCCACACTCTATCTTTTCCTTAATTAGTGGGACCATATAGCTTGCTAATTGGACTGGAGACTTAAAGGCACTAGCCTCTGAGGTGAAATTAATCCATACAATGCTAGGGATTTGAGTTTTTTAACTTGATTCTTTTACCTTTGTACCTGATAGTGTATCCTACAGTATATGAAATGGCACTAGGCACCTATTCGTGTGGCGTGGGCAACTGAACCCAGTCCTGGGGGTCCAAATTTTGACCATAAGAAGCTTTAAACACCGTTTTCACTTGCCATTGATATTGGATTCAACTACCAAAACAGTCATCGCCTATAATCCTCATATCGGGTCTCAGGGACTGGAAATAGGTATGTCTACCAGCTGTGTTCCCGTAAACTAACTGAACTCCTATGTAAACATTGCCCACACATAATGAATCAAGGAGAATTCAGTATACATGAAAATTATACAATATATTGCACATGGTAATAACACATGGTGATAAATTTAGGTTTATAAATCATTACTGAGCGCTGAAAAAATGAAATAGCTAGCATTTTCTTTATGAAGGAAAGTTTATGAAGTTTATGAACACAAATGGTTAGTCATGATTAAGAATAAAAAATTAGCAATAAAAATTCACGTATATGTACCTGAGTGATTGTGTCTCCAAAACTGGAATTAATACCAATCAAGAAGATAATATACTCTGTTAATCCATATCTCTAAGTTGAGAACCATTTGGTTAGAAGCTCATAATTTTGATTGACTAAATATGGTCTCACACTGATTTATTTTTACTGCAAAATAACTGGAACTTTTAAATCTTCATCCAAAATGCCCAAACATAGGTGAATCTTCTTCAGAGGATTTTTTTTGGAGGGGGCTTTAAGAAGGTATTTCTTTGAGTTTTAAAAACAGTCAAGTGTATATTTACAAAATGCTCCTACACAGACACATGAAATGTTCGTTCCCTTTTATGTATTTTGTATCATTGCAATAAAAAGGCAGGACCACCTAGAAGATGCCCAAAAACTCAAGATGTTTGCTTCTGACAAAGCAGTGACACACCTGCATAGCTGAAATTGAAATGGTGTGTCGGGAAGGAAAGTTCTTGTGCAAAGTGTGGATGGGACAAGGGACAAATCGAAGAGCCCCATACCTGCTGCAGGCCATGGTGCCACCCTACATGAGTTGAGTGGCGCAGGGCCAGCAGTGGCACGCTTCAGCTACCAGACAAGAGGAGTTAATAACCAAAAACAGTGCGTGGGAGGGAGAAGAATGGACACATCCCATTTGACACCAGTTTCATGTGTTGCCAATAAATGAGTATCTGTGTTTTAGCACTGAAAGACAGCAATATCAGTCATCAATGTTATTTTTAACCTATATTGTACATTATTAATTTCAAACACACCTATTAGATTGTATCGGGCTGTCTACCTGGGCTGTATTTAAGATATGAATTAAAAAGACCCTAATTCTATTCAGAAAAGTCCATCTGTTGCTAACAAACTCTCGCCGGAGGTTGCCCAAAAATCTGTATCACTGAGCACATGTGCTCAGCCTCCCAGGCTGCCTTTGTCTGGCCCCGGAGAGCCCTGCCCTTGGCACAGAAATGGGAGGAATTCCCTCTTTTTGGCTAGAGTTTTGCCCAGCAAGTGAAGCACTCGCTACAGACTGCGGAGATAAATGCCTAGTGTAGCAATTTCTCATATATACATGTCTAAATGCACTTTTTTATGGATGTCCCAAATTCCTAGGCCTTTGCGAAAGATCTCTGCTTTTTCTTATTGGCTTTTGGCTTTCAGATGTTACATCAAGAAGGCAATTTACTTGCAGCAAGTGGAAGAAAGTCCCCAGTGTTTAAGGCACTACAAACCCCCCCTACATTTTGAAACAAACTTCATTGTAGTATTGTATTCCAGGGCTTTAATAATTAAAAAAAAATATAAGAATGAATTTTTCAGTGCTACTTTTGAAATGTCTAAATGCCAATATAAAAAGTGTGAGTACACAGACACTGCAAGTTTATTTTAAGAAGCTATAAATATCCCAACGTGACAAATAATTTGTACCACAACAGAACCTCTTTAGGGAATCAATTCAGCGGAAGGTGGAGTAAGATTAGGGTAACATGCCAGTAGAAACACAATAGCTCAGTAAAACATCACAGCTGAATATTCTTTAATTTTCATTGATAATAGAGTGTCTTGGTAGACATTTTTGTAGAAAGAGCTACATCAGAAAACTTTTCTGCTCACATTGCATCTTATGTTGCAATCCCTGTACTTCATAATACACAGTACATATTTTGTTACTCATTGCCTTGAGAGAAGAACCAGAGATTCAGGAAGACACTTGATGACGCGGTGGCATACATCAATGCATAGGCAGGACAGATGTTGTGGTGAATGAAGCGAATGATTATATACCTTAAGATTTGTGTTATAGAGTACTAAAGCAGTAGGATGCAACAAAGCGACTGAAGCAGCTAATAGAGAAGTGGATTCTGCAAGATATTGAAGACAAGAAGAGACAGTATGCAATCAATATAATAAACATGGTATTCTTCTGTTGGAGCTAAGGAAGAATTCTCAAAAAAATACTTTCTCCCATTCTATGAAAAAATAAGTAAATGTAGGCTGTATTTTACATGCAACTTTATGTTTAACAATATCATTTCTTGTTCAATTGAACTATCACATTTGATTATTTTTTTAAAAAAGCAGGAATTACAAAAATTCCTGTATATTTGCTTTTTTATGATTTCCACTCCTCTTCTTACATACATGGAAAAACAGCATGGCTAAAGTACTGACTCCTAATCAAAGCCATTAACACTTTTGTTAGCCTGCAATACAAGCAGAAGCATTTCTTGAGAGTATGGTAGAGCAAGTAACAACACACACATCAGTGAGAAATTGTGACAGATAACCCATTTCTGTTTTGGATGTTTATTTTCAAAATATAAAACATTAGAACATATGAATTATTTTCCTGAACATCCACAGATATGTAGGTGTTATTGATCTTTAAGGCTAAATAGATTCTTCTATATTTTAAGCTTCCATCTATGCTGCATCTTCAGCCAAGGCATAATTTGGAAACAACAGTGAAGTTACTTCATTTCCAACTGCAGCCACCTTGCTCAAGAAAACAAAAGATCAAAATTACATTGTGCTAATCTTTAAATATTCAGTTACCAGTTCAATTCCATGCAGGTATTTAAGCCAGAACCTAAGTACAAAAGCTGGCATTTAAATGTTAGCATTGCATTTTTCTCTCAGAAAAAAGAGTCAGGGGAAGTTTTTCAAAGACCATGATGAGATCTGGAGTTATGGGATATGTGCACATGGTGGTTGACATTCCATGTTTAAATGATTGTCTAAATAACATTAAGTCAAAATTACTGGGAGCTGATTACATAAAATAAAAATGAAGTGAAGTCTCGTGTGACAGTTTCTTTGAAAACTATTACCAGTTGGACAAACCTATCATCGGTTTACTTCAAGGATTTATTTTAAAATTCAAAAAGTTGTGTGTCAAAGTCTAGATGAGTCTTATTTAATTATAATTTCTCAGAGCTTATCACCTTTCATGAGAGATCAGATGAAGTGGATATTAATTTCTAGTTTCCTTTGGATTCTGTTTTTGACATATGTATTTGATTTGCCGATCCATTAACTAAATGTCTCTGGACTAATCTTTGCCTTATTTGGCATATTAAATGCACAGCCAAGTGTAAGATAAAATGCCTGAAGGCATTGCTGTTTGGAAAAGGAAAATAATAATGCTGCAAAAAGTAGATAGTTGAAAAAATATGGAAACAGTTTTCTCAAAAAAATGCTAGTACATGTTCACATTTTCAGGGAAATTTCTTACGCAGGTGATCTCACCTTAAGGGCAATTTGGGTAGTCAGATGAACTTCCTTATATGCGTTTGTATACTTTGTTATATACATATATTTGTTCAAAGTTTTGAAGTGGTGCCACCATATTTCCCCAGCTTGCTCTTATACTATATGGGTGCTCTTGTTTGCACACAGGATGAAGCAGAGCGCTAGCATTTTATCAGTGTGTAGTCAAACATACTTTGCTATATTTTCAAAAGAGAAAAAGAGTATAAACAACCAAGAAGAAATACACTGGCAATTATGATACTTTGCTGTTTACAAAGGTTGGACCCGTTCTGTGTAGTACAAAGGCAGGTGCCTCCATGAGCAATGCTGTGTGCACCGAGATCCTTTGTGGCACAGCACTGCATCGATCTGTTACGCTTTGGAAAAGGGATGGGAGAAAGGAAAAAGTTTGAATGCATTCTGATCCAAGAAAATGTTTGGGAAGTGCATGACAGTGAAATCCAAAAGTGAAATATTTGCTATTTAGAAATAATTTAGGGACTCAGCAATAAACCACATCTGTATTTGGGATGACTTAGCAATATCTGAAGAGGTGCAAGAGATACCTTTAGAAGGAGGGAAACCATCCCCATCCTCTGTTCAGTAAGGTGGCAGACAGCAGGAGATGCCACGAGCTCTTCAAGCATATCAATGACATTTTCCAAAGAGAGCAAAAAATCAAAGAGAAATCAATTGGTAAGTAACTTATACCTCATTCAAATTCCATGTTATTATATGTAACTGATTTCATGTAATATCTTAAACACCATTATGAGAACATACATTACTCTAAACAATATTTTCTTTAGATGTAAAGTTTTCAAACTGCATTCATCTGGCCTCATGTCAGGTACTTAATAGTTTGGAGTCCAGTGTATGTTGGGTAACTAGCATCCTTGCCCTTGCCTGTACAGAGAGACCAGCACCTGAAAAGGGCAATTCAGCTCTCCTAAAGATTTATATCAGGCTTCTCATTTTAAGTCAGTCAGGGTGGGATTCAGTACCAGATTCAGACACCCACATTTAAACGTCTTCATCTCCTCACTAACGTATAAGTTCAGTGTCTAAGCTCCCATGATAGCCAATGGAGTGCTGTGGTGGGATGGAGATGCTTAACCATAGGCCCCTTGGGACATCTGGGATGCTCTGGGATGTCCAAGACAGCAGCATCTCTTGCTTGGATATTTTAGGCTATGTCACTGATATTAGACTCATATTTCTAAGCAACTGAACTGAACCATTAGTGATGGGTCAGCTGAAACACCCTAAAGGCTTGCGTGATGGTACTGACTAGATCTCAGCTGACTATGATGGGAGCTAGGCTTTTAGCTCACATGTTGGCACCTACATAAAAACATCTAAATTTGGGTGTCTGAATCAGAAGCTGAATCCTACTCTTAAATTTATAAAAGATAAATCCAGGCCTTAAAAAAACAACCTAACTTTAAATCAGTCACAATACTTCCAAAACCTTATTCCAGGTGATACTTGACTACTGGGGTAGCATTTTAGCACCATCATTTTTGGTGTTATGGAACATCCACTTGGCCTCAGGCTGCTTCTGGTGCAAGCCTCCTATAATACCTGTATGATATCAGTCAACCTGTGTGGCTGTCTTGGGCACCCTGTAGCATTTCAACTGGCACTAGGTGCCTATGTTTATGCATCTCAACAGTAACAGAAACTTACATGCTTAGCTCAGAGTAGATACATAGACACTGGTCTTCGACTGGAAAGTTATCTGTCTAACACCCCATTTTATATCTGCCTATAGAAATTCTAGTAGACTCTATTCGAATCCTTCCAGGTAATCTCTTATTACTAGATCCTATGCATGCCAAGTAGACAACTATATCTGCCACTGCTGAGTTGACTGGACCTACTAATTTTATTAAATTTATGCACAACGTTAAATATTTTTTTTGTACTGCTGTTCTATCAGAGCGTCATAGCTAAGAAACTACTGGGTTTAGAAGCAGAAGTCACAGATTCAGTCCAAGTAATTAATATTTCTTTCTATATCTTGTTCACTGGATTAATGTGTTCTCACCTCAATATATGGACATGGAACTGAATAAATCTTTTGCAGACATCCTATAACACTGAATGGAAATGCTCTAGCGGTCAATGAGTAAATATGAAACTAGATTAATTTGGTTTAGCAATTCTAAGGTGCATCATATTTTTCATTGTCCTACAAATAACACTGTTTGTGAAAAATCAGAACATTTTCTCCTTCATAAATTTAAAACATAGTCATGCTAACCAGCAGATTTAGAAGTAGATTTCTAATTGTGTAATATGGTGGCATGCTCTTATTACCTTACTGTATTATGACACCTAACTTCACCAAAGTGTATTTCAATCCCCTCAGTGCCTTAGGGTATAGGACATATATTCTGCAAAGAGGTATTTGCATGATTCTATGAGCGTGTATCAAAGTTCTGACAGTGCACTGAAAATAATTAAAATGCATTTGAAAGGTCTGGCCCTGGGCATTAGCTCTCTTTTTATAATATGCATCTTGCTGCAAAATGCAAAATCTCTGGTTTCCCAGACCACCCTATTGGAAGGGTAGTGAGCAGAAGTGTTACTCACCTCCACCAAGTAATACTCTTAACTGGATTTTTGAGGTGTAGTAACTAGATTTTTTTAATAAGCTACCATATTTTTTACAAAATGAATGACTTGTATGATAAATATTCAATCATAATCATTCCTTAATCTACATTTGAGACAAATATTTTACCCTTCAGCTGAACTAGTATAGTCCATGAAATGTTAAAGCTTTTTTCATATAGAAATATAAAATTATGCTTATATCTGGTGTGGCTGGGGGGAGATTCTATGGCAATATTTTGGTCCAGTAAACATGCATGGTAAGTGGGTTTTTTTCCCCTTGCCATTTTGATTAGTAACAATCATTTTCATTTACTAAAGCATCCACTGTATTACAGTCTTTGTAATTTTCTGACTGCTCTTCTGTAAGAACAGTAGACTTTATTTTCAGCTCTAATTACCAGTACTACTCCATTCTCATTCCTTCTTGCACATCTGTCACTGAATTTATGTGCTATTGTTGTCTTTTTCCTCTCTCAGCATCCACTTTTTTGTACACCCAAAAGAAACAATTGATATTGTATTATGGTTGTTTTTCCTGGAGAGAAATGTGCCTGCAAATGAGTCTATTGACTGCTTCACTTTCAGGCAAGTTATCTTATAAAAAATTATGTGTGAGAACTGGTACATTCATTATGGCCGACCTGCTGGGATATCAGCAATGTGGCAATGCAGGTTTTTTCCTTATTTTAAGCTTTGTATAAAGCTTGTAACATATTTTGCTTATATTATTGATAATAACCAGGATTCATCTGGCATTGTTCCAAGGGAAGCACACTGACATAAGTTTATTTTATTTCTCAGAACATATGCCATGGTTTTTTTATACTCTTTCTTCAACACAATTTCAGGAGTTCATTGCATCACACATACAGAATTTGCAAGTTTGAAAAGATTATGATAAAAGAAAATTTCCAATGCCTTCTTATTCAATTACTGCTTATTGTTATTGTATTCTGTTTGTCTATGTGAAGCCTTGGTACCATAGTGAGATAGGGAAGGCCATTTTACACATGCAGCTAATTTCTGAAATGCAGAAACATTTAAAAACAAATAAGAAGAGATTTGGTACTGCGTAAGGGGGAAGCACTTTATGTGTAAGATAATTTTGTTTGGGCATTAACCAGATAAGTCCAGACCCTGTGGGTTCATGCCTTACAGAGCATATCAGTGACTGAGGCACCTGCCTCCCAGTAGTACTTATCTTGAAGGTGATGTATTCTCATCTCCCCCTTCATAGCTCTGAAAATGAACCCCTCAGTTCAATGGGATCAGATGGTAATAAATTCACATAATTATATACTTGTTAAGGAGGTTAAGGTTATTTTGTTTGGATAACGTGACTATAATTTATTTTGTCTGTAAGGTTTGAGGTTAAACAATATTAATGGTTAGTTAATGGCCTAATGAGTCAGCTACAAGCCATTTAGGCATGCAATGAACCTTTGCTTTTCAGTGACTCCTCTAATGAAAGATCTATATGAGCGCCTGTCTACTGTCACAATAGAGATAGCAGGAGAGTCACCTAATCGATTGTGATGGTAAATCAATTGATCTGTAACCCTGTTTTCATACAGTGAAAAAGATATGGAGGAAACATTTTACAGTTCCCTTATTTCCAGCTGAATATCTATAAATAAAAGAGACAGTTCCCTATTTGAAAATATTCCCTTTATTACTGTGATTCAAAAGCAGGGAGAATCTGATTGATGTCCTATTTTATAGATGTGTCGGTTACTTTTGTCATTTCCAGGAGATTTAAAGTTCTTAGAAATTAAATGTATGATGCAGAACATCAGAGAGGCTTGCTCTTCACTGTCATGTGTAAGGTTAAGGATTAAGATAAAGTTGATGTGTGCTCTACTTGTTCCTACCTCTGAACAGCATCCAAAAATGCAGCGGGATGATTTAGAAAGAAATTTGGAAATGCTGTTTGTAAAGAAAAAGTCTTTGAAGCTTCTTTTAAATAGAAATTGTATTAAAGAATGTTTTAAGACAGCAGTCTATGATATTGATGCTGCTTTTATATCCTGATTTCTTGCTGTCCTGTGGGTTTCATTACATATTTTTCCTTTTCCGTAATGTCCTTAGAACACACAGATTTTTTTGTTGTTACTATAAGCACAAACCACCAGAAACACCAACTGTCATGAAAGCCCTGTCACACCTATGTATTGATTCTTTCTAACCACCTAATAGGATTTCATGGCTTTTTTTAAACTAACTTCTTATTTTGCTTGCCTCATTCTTCTCCTAACCTGAGATACCTCAGAAAAGACCGGTTTTCAGAAATGTTGACAAATCTGCTCCTTCCCCCTTCAGAAAAATCAGAGATCTTTATTTAAGGCACCCCAAAAGGGGCACTTATGCAATGTTTTTAAATTTGAGCCTATCATCTGCTAAACAATTCAGTTCAAGGATTTCTGATACTGTGGCTGACATGAAGTAGTGTATTTCTATTGCTGCTGCATACAACCTTGCAACATGGGAGCTGCTGCCACTCTTTCTGCTTCAGTGTCACAATGTCTTGTACATGAAAGGGTGACTATGATCCCATACTGAAAACATCCAATAAGAAGGAAACCAAATTCAGATTCTCTTTCCTAGAAGCCAGGAAACCTTGCTTTGTTAAATAGCTGACATTTGATGGGGCACTGTTACATGCACCATAGATGGGCAAACGATACCTGTTTGCTGAATATACAGAACAGAGCAAAATGATGGTGTGAGTTTGCAACCTGAGGCAATGTCTGTACTACGGAAGGTGCCTGCATCTGGCCAGCTGACATGGAACTGCCTTGGTGCGTATGCATAAACCCCTTTTGCCATGCAAAACAGTGTGGTTGTGCTCAACTTGCCTGCTAGGAATGGTCCCTGATCCACACTAACTGTCAAGGTGGGAATTATTTGGGGAAAATGCTACTTGGCCCAGGTGAAAGCTATTCTGGGACCACTCCAATGACTCAACAGTATGGATGATCAACTTCCAGGCCCAAGAGTGCTCCTTGACACTGTTTAATTTGCTGGAAGCAGGCAGAGCCTGAATACCTAAAATCAGACACCAGATGAACACATATTTGTTTGCCCACACACCACTTTGATAAATGCATTTAATATTCAGATTTCCAGTTTTCAAAGGATTGCACATAATCCAAAAATAATCCTCCTTCCAGGTGTCTGGGCATGCCAAACCATATTCTCCTCATCTGCAAAAAAATATCCTGTCTGACCGTATGACAATTCACTGACAACCCACAGTAACAGCCTGATCCTGCAGAACATACTAAATATCAGCAGCTTACAGGTCTGATACCTCATCCAAAGGCCTTGATGCCGTTCCCCTGTCTTCTCTATTTCAAATCATGACATGCTAATATTCAGCAATTCCTCTGATAATGATAGCACTGTATCACCACTTAAATGACAAGAAGAGAGATTTAGATATCCAAAACCAAATTCAAGTTTGTAGCTGTCACTGGGATGGGCCAGTATGGATTATTTTGATTATTTGTTTGCCTGCCAGTTGAACTGACTACAGCCTGGAGACAATGACAACATGAGCATCAGCTTGGTAACAGAAAGCCAAGTACTTCAACCCACAGAACTATCACCCAAGGTTATCGCTTCAGTATTTCTGCTGATGCAGTCATTGCTATAGATGACACAAACAGATGCACAATCCCATTTCAAATATTTGTCCCTCTATACTGTGGTGATATGGAGACTGTTAGGAAAGAATGAGCACCAAAATTTTTCTTAGATGAAAGCACTGGAAAGTAGCTTAAACTATTCCCATACCTTTTTTTTTCTTTTTTTCCTAAAATCTCTTCTACTGTTCTGCTGAGGCTAAAAAAAATTTATGTCAGACTATTTGGTGTAACATCCAGCACAGCATACCTCAAGATTTATAGTTCCCTTTTGTTGGCTTTTACAATGCGCTTTAGCTGTTTTCCATATGGTCTTATCTCCCACGTAGGATAAATTTGAATAGTATGATAAGTTATATCCACTGATGTATCATGGAAAATGTTTCTTCATGGATGAAAAGGGCACTTTTTAATTAGGGAAAACACAGGCGCAAGTAATCTTTTTTCAAAGGCATCATCTTCTTCCTACTGATAATAAAGAACTTGGAGAGGACTTGTGCCTGTAATTCAGGTGCAAGTCCAGGCAGCAGGGTTACAGATTTAGTCACCATTATTAGCCTAGGTCAGGCCCTTAGGGTCAAATCTGAACTCAAGGCTCAGTTGCCTAAGCATAGATGTCCTACTGCATTTCAGGCACCCTAAGGTTTCCAAGACATAGGATCTGTAGATGGACCCACTGAATAAAGCTACAGACTATACAGATCTGGGATTTCTCCCAGCTACAGATGGTACACATCTAAAATTAGATATCTACATACGTGTGTCCACATGTGAGACAGCTGTTGAGGCTTCCACATAATCAATGAAGATCAGAAGTGCATGTCAGGTGCCTGACATTGCCTTTTGAGGTGGCCTAAATATGCAGCTCCAGAAGATATGGGTTTCCTACCATGGATCAGGTCTTCCAGGCCCTTCTGAAACTCTTGGACTATACACGGACAACTGCATGAAGTGTAATGATGAGAACAAGCAATAGGGGCAGAACTCAGATATAGCATAAACCTCTAATGTCAGTTTAGACACCATGTGATCACAACACTTTAGACATCCTAGTTAGCATCCAGCAGCTGTTCCACAAGGACACAGGTCTCCCATGGGTCCTATGTCATATCACTAAACCCCATACATCTCCCCTAGAACATCTCAAATAGCCCTAGAGGCACATGCGTAGGTGATTCAAGCCCTTACTTTCTACATCTGAACTAGTCATCTAGGATTCTCTCATGGTCAAGAGAAAGATAAAAACACTTGTCTGAAGGGCATGGTTTTAATCTTATGGCTAAAACCATTTCTAATGATCCCTAAAAGATCTACTTCTCTCCATTGATTACAAAAGCAGTACAGGCTGGGTAGCTCAAATATAAATATCTTCAGTGTTAAATGACAGGACTCCTACCCAAAATGCTTGTGATGTTTATCTGTGCTCTGGCTCAGGTCATCTCTGTACTAAAAGGCCAATGAAGTCAAAGTTGGAGTCTCGCCAGTGAATTCATTGAAATATTACTAAGACCTTGACTTTGTTAACCACTAAGACAGGAGCAACCTCCTGGGGCACAGAAGCATTTAAAATACCAAAGAAAATTTTCTGTGACAAAAACATTACATAACTCTGCACCTGAGTTACTCCAGAGGATCTTTAACTGCTGTTATGTATTTGTGCCTTATTTGTTCAGATTAATACATTTACTTGAAGAATGCTCAAAACCCAGAAGCTTCATGGAGAGCAGAAGCACTTGAAAAAACAAGGGGATCATTGTGAGTCACTAGGCTCTGATCTTTTTCAAGAATCTGCTCAATTCAGATAGATCTACATAGAAAGTGTCAATGCCAAAGAAGCCACATCAGTTTGGGAAGATGGTCATAATAGTGGTACACCAAAATTACCTCAAATTTTGGAAAAAAAAATATAGTCTATGTTTTTAGTCACTTTAACTTCTATCAAATCAAAATAAAAGTAGCAGAAAAGAAAAAATAAGCATACAATACAAAATCACTGTATTATTGTTAGTTTTCATGGAAAACATGGTACAAGATCCAAGATCCCTAAAGAGATTTCGGTGTGTAAACATTATTGATTGCAGGGCATTCACGTCATCTAATTTTCTCTACGCTTCAGTCGGAAGTTGGTGCTGAAGAACCTTCAACAGGTCTTGGTTACAGTGATACTCTTTGTAGTAGTCCACATTTGAGCTAACACATTAAATGATGTGGGCCTCACAGTGGCCTTTATATTACATGGGAGACTGCAGCTACAGGCACAGTCCACAGAAAACGGTATGATAATATCTCCTTCCTTTTCCACAGATGTACATAATTTAGTGGACAGTGCCTATTTTGATGCCTAATCCAAAAGACCATCAGCTTCCAAATATAAATCTTTCTGTCTTCTGAATGCCGTAAGTGGATATAAGAAAATCTTAAATTGATGTTTATTGCTCTTCAGACATTTCAGTTAGTTAGACCAGTGTGTGCATTAAAAAGCTGCGGACTTGGCTATCAGAAACATCTGTCAATATATTCACCTTTTCTTAAGTCATCAGGTCAAGCACTTTATGAATATTCAGCCTACTGTCATATCAAATGTGCACTGTTTCTCCAGAAAACCCATCTTTGGAACAGGTAGAGCAATCACCAGTGAAAAGTGAATCATCCAAACACCTGACTAGAAATTCCTTTTTCCGTCCTTTCAGCTCTTACATGGATGGTAGGTACAAAAGAATGACATTGCATTTCTTGATACACTCGAAGTTCAGTTATAATCAGTTATATACAGTTATATCTGTATGAATAGAGAAAGTCTTGTTTAATGGTTGGAAAAGAGAACATGATCAATTTATCCCTCAGAGGGTTACACAAAATGAACTTTAATGAATCATTAAATATAAGGAAAACCTGCTAATATTTATGGGTTCATAAATATTAGCAGGTTTTCCTTATATTTAATGATTCTGGGAATTAAGTCTTTTGAATTTAAAATTTTCTAGCCAACGAACTTAGCCAATGAATTTTCTAGCCAATGAATTTATTCTTCTTACTCATCTTACACCAGAAAAGACTAGGCTTAGCTAATTCACCAACCTTGTTTATATAAGTGTAGTTCAAAAAACTGATCCAATTATTCCCACTCATGGATCTCTCCCTCACCTTTTTCTCCTCCCAGTGCTCCACTTCATCCTTTTGTTTTTGAGGAAAGGACAATGACATGTAAGAAGAAATAGTAGCTCATCTGTTATTGATGAAGAAGCAGTACGTAAAGATAACCTGTGATCTCCCAGAAGACCACATTGCAGTCAGATGGCACTCTCTGATTTGTATTCTCATTTTGTACTTATCCTCAAGGAGTCAGGACTTCATGTCACACAGGAAAGTTCTTCACATTTATTTAGTTTTATTCAAGTTGTTCTAGACCTTTTTTTCAGAATTTCACTATCACGTACCAGCATAGACTTCCTTTTGTAGGGCAAAACTGCGTTACCTCTTTGAAAACAGATGTTAATTGGAAATATCACCAGCTAAGACATTACAGAAGCAAGAACCATCACTGCAGTCTCACTAGTTAAATCAGTGTGGCTTTTGTCAGTGTGGTGAGTTGACCTTAGCTAGCCGCCAGGTGCCCACTAAGCTGCTCTATCACTCCCCCTCCTCAACAGGACAGGGGAGGGGAAAAAAAATAACAAGAAGTCTGTGGGTCGAGATAAGGACAGGGAGATCACTCAGTAATTACCATCACAGGCACAAGAGACTCAGCTTGGGGAAATTAATTTAATTTATTGCCAATCAAACAGCATAGCATAATGAGAAATAAGAACAAATCTAAAAATACCTTCTCACCACCTTCCCATCTTCCCAGGCTAAACTTCACTCCTGACTCCTCTACCACCTCCCTCTGAGCAGCACAGGGTGATGGGGAGTGGGGGTTGCAGTCAGTTCATTATGTGTTCTCTCTGCCGCGCCTTCCTCCTCTCACTCTTCCTCTCCTCCAGCATGGGGTCCCTCCCACGAGAGACTGTCCACCATGAACTTCTCCAACATGGGTCCTTCCCATAGGCTGCAGTTCTTCAAGAACTGCTCCAGCATGGGTCCTGTCCACAGGATGTAGTGCTTCAGGACCAGACTGCTCCAGCATGGGTCCCCCATGGGGTCATAGGTCCTGCCAGAAAACCTGCTCCTGCATGGGCTCCTCTCCATGGGCTGCAGTTCCTACCAGGAGCCTGCTCTGGCATGGGCTTCCCATGGGCTGCAGCTTCTTTCGGGGCATATCCACCTGCTTCTGTGTGAGGTCCTCCACGGGCTGCAGGGGGACAACCTGCCTCACCATGGTCTTCACCATGGGCCGCAGGAGAATCTCTGCTCCTGCGCCTGGAGCACCTCCTCCCCCTCCTTCTTCACTGACCTTGGTGTCTGCAGAGTTGTTTCTCTCACATGTTCTCATTCCTCTCTTCCAGCTGCTGTTGTGCAGCAGTTTTTCCCCTTCTTAAATATGTTGTCACAGAGGCACTGTTATGGATTTACGCACACTGGCCACCATAACATGGTCTGACCCTAGGATTCCCTGCTGATTAATGTAAAGTCTGAGTGAAGGTTTCCAATTCCTCTTTTATTAAATCACAGGTTACAGCTTGAGCTGGGTGCCTCCGCAAAGGGACCTATTCCCCAGATCATGGTCCTCAATTATACCTGTACCACCCATAACCCAATCCCCAAGCCAAATCACTTATTTCTGGTCAGTGGTCTCTTGATTTCTTATTGGTTTTCACTGTTGCTGAGCTGGCCTTCCTCTGAAGTTACCTCACTCTCTTGGAATTGTTTCCTTGGTCCTTATCTTCTTTATTCTGCTCGTATGTGCTGGATTCAGCTAGTTCTGTGTTGGCAGCATTAGTTTTATCAAAAAGTTCACTCTCAGTCAGCTCTTGTGGCCTAAGGCTTCAACTACTTCAGCTACTAGTGCTAAGCTACTAATGCTAAACGAGACTATTCAGAGAGAATACAGTTAATCAAATTTCTTCTATAACAGTCCTCCCTTTGTTTTTTTGGGGCATCCGTGCCCATCTATAGTTGGTCTTGTATGAGGACTCTTGTCCTTGTATAGATACCCTTGTATAGATTTCTGAAGACTCGCAGCTGACTCTTCTTCACTGGGTGGTTCGTGCCACCTGCATGCACAGCACCAGTGTGTGTATCTGGCCGTGGCTTTTCAGGTTATATTTCCCCAGCCCCAACCTCGATGATGGTTTTCCCAACAACCTTTATAACAGTTATTAATACACCACCCAGGATGACATGGGCCACAATTATTGCAGGATAACCAAAGCCAACTCTGCTGATGCCATCTCAAACCTTCCCCTCTTGGAACTGAGCCTGGAGTGATTGCTGCTCCATAAGGGTGGTGAATACATCAAATAGGACACTGTCCTTGATTTATGGTCTCTGATGATCCACTTGGCTAAGCAGCGGGTGACTTCCTGGACCAGGTTGCTCTAGAAAGAAAACAAAACCTACATGGTTCTGGGATTCCTTCAGCCTTGGTAAACTCAAATGGTCCCAGTTTCAGTCTCCAAAGTAGGATTGAGAGAGTCTTGCAGGGTTGACAGCAGTCCATCTAACTGATGTTCTTTGGGCAGTCATTTAACATGAGAGTGGTGAATCCAGTTATCCTTTTCTGCAACCTTTACAGCAAAGTAAGAAGTTAATAACACAGTATATGGACCCTCCCATTTAGGGTCCAACTTTGTTTTGCGAGAGTGAACTTTTATCATTATTGCATCTCCAGACTGGATATCATGTACTTGCATTCCAGCTGGTACTGGTTGAAACCATCTGGCTTGTGTCCTATTTTCTTGTAGATGTTTTTGTATCCCCAATACAAATTTGGTAACTCGTTCATCTCCACCTAAGAGGCTAGTCCTAGTGGGGACGAAGGTCCCAGGTATGGCTAAGTGCCTGCCAAACACGATTTCTGCAGGTGACAACCCTAGAGGTTGGAAAGGGGTATTTCTAATATCCCATAGCACTATTCCTAAAACTTCAGATCATTTCAAACCTAACTGACTACAAGTTCAAGCAATTTTATTTTTTAAGAATGCTATTACCAGCAGGTGCTTAACTCTGCTGCATGTCAGCATAATCAATTTGCAGTCTTTGGAATGGGAAGTATGCCCCTGGTTGTCCTCCAACCTCCTATTTGGGTTTTGCATCAGAAAACTTCCAACATGTGGGACAAGAACTCACAATCCTTTTTACTGCCATATGTATTCCATGGGCTGCCCACATTTTCTCAATCTAGTTAACAACTGCTGTCATCCCTCCATGTGTTTTATCATGAAACCATCTAGCCAAAGTCATTAAACATTTTCTTGGTAGAATGGGTTTTCACCCAATAGTCCACATTCCAGTTTCATCTTTCACAGCCTCCCAACTTTCCCATCGAGTCTGTTCTTCCTGAGTAACCTCTGCATATATTTGGGCTGGATTATTGATATCTGGCCATTCATCAGCAGAGCGAGTTGTTATGGCAGTACACTGATGTATAGTTTGGCGGGCAGCAGCTTTAGCTGCTTTGCCAATTCATTATTTCTTTCAATTTAGCTGGATCCTTTGGTATGAGCTGGACAGTGTACTACATCAGTTTCACTTGGAAGCTTAATAGCTTCCAACAGCATTTGGATTTCAGTTCCATTAGAAATATTTTTTCCCTACAAGATAAGGAAGCCTCATTCTTTCCATATCATACCTGTTGCATGACAAAAGCATACTTAGAATCAGTATAAATAGTTATCCACTGATTACATCCCCACCAGGCTGCTCTTGCTAATGCAGTTAATTCAGCCCTTTGGGCACTCACTGAGGGTTGTAGATGTTCTAAGTACCTCTGAGTTTCTCATCACTGCATAGCCCGTGTGTCATTCTTCATTCACACAGTACAAAGATCCATGGGTGAAAAGGATTAGATCCAAGTTCTCTAGAGGTTGATCCTGCAGATCTTCCCATAGGCAGCTGGAGTGAAACACTACCTTAGCATAATCATGATGCGGCTTACCGTCAGAGGGAGCAGGCAGTGAAGTTGCTGGATTCAAAACATTACATCTTTTTAAAGTAATATTGTCTGCATTTAAAATCATTAATTCATAAGGATGTGCTCTTTGTGGGGACAATGCTTATGTAGCATGCTGCTTAAGAGTCAGTTCTACTTCATGTGGGATATACACGGTTGTTGGGTGACCCAGGACTAACGGTCTGCTTCTTTTATGATAGTCGCTGTTGCTGCTATTGCCTTAACACAGGAATTGTTCCCTGCCGCTACAGGATCCAGTTGAGTTGATTACTAAGCCACAGGGTGGCAATGTGGACGTAGCTTTTGAGTAAGGACACCGCTGGCTACTCCTTTGTTCTCATGCACAAGTATTTCAAAGGTCTCGGAGTAATCTGGCAATCCCAATGCTGCAGCAGAAGCTAAACTTCCTTTTATAGCTTGGAAAGCCTTTTCTTTCTCTAGACCCCAACATACAGGTTCCACTTTCTCTGCCGTGGTAGCTTCTGTCAATGGCTTACTTAAGTCTTAACTCCCCTAGTCCTGGTATCCAGGGTCTGCAGTATCCTACTGCACTTAAAAATCCTTGCAATTGTTTTCTTTGTTACTGGTCAAGGTATTTCTAAAATAGCCTGGACCCATTCTGGGTCTGCTAATCTTTGTCCTTCTTTTAATATGAATCCTAAATATTTTACTTTCTGCTGACACAGCTGAAGCTTAGAAAGAGATGCATGGTGACCTTTTTCCACTAAAGCAATACATAGACAAATAGTATCTTTCAAGCAATCTTCATGTGTCTTACTGGCAAGTAACAAATCATCTACATATTGTACAAGTATAGAACCTCCAGGTAATATAACATCTTTCAAATTTTCTCCTTGACACCCCAGCGTGTGATCCTTAAAATAGTTGTGGATGTCAGAGGTGGTTTCGTCCACAAACACACTTGCTATCAATTCATTATTAAAATTCTGGAGTCATTTCCCCATACATCAACAAAGCCTGTCGCAATCTTCCCCAGTAGTCACTGGGGTGTTCCCCTGGCCTCTGTTTACATTCCTGCACTTCAATTCAATTTACTCTTATCTCAGTTATCAGATCTCTAACACTCCCCCCCCCCCCCCCCCCGCCCCCCATTTGGGAATTATCTCTTATTGCTAATGAGCTCAGCCTTGGCCAGTGGCACATCCATCTTAGAGCTGGCTGGCATTGGCTCTATCAGACATGGGGGCAGCTTCTGCTGTCTTCTCACAGAAGCCACCGTTGGTACCAAAACCTTGCCATGTAAATCCAATACAGTCAGATCCTAAATCATAAGTTTATTATAATGTCTTTTTTCTGACCGAGACATAAAGTAAGCCTCTTCAGATTCTATATACAGGTGAAAGAACCATCTAACAGCTTCACTTTCCAAACCCAAAAATTTCCTGAATTTTATATTCAGAAATGCTGGCCTGCTATCAAATTTGCTTAGGCAGTTAAGACAACAACAAACAGTGCTGTATGTCAATGCCTGAAGTTAGGCATAAACATCCACATTCAAAATACCTGGCTGACTTAAAAAAATCCTGTAAGATTACAACTCAAAACAGTTTAAATAATCTGAAAATCAATCTATATTTTAGATATCTAAATATTAAAACGTGTTTGAATATATTGACATAGTAATGATTATAAAGCAGGATATCCTGTTTTGCTAAGCTGTACTTTCTTTACTTACTCAGTTGTTCAGAAATAAGCTTTCTAGCAAAAGTTCTAGATACACAGAGAGATTATAAATACAGATACCAAAACAAGGGTGCTGTCTCAGCAAACACAAACACAGTATTTGGTCACATAAAACACAACAGCAAATGAAAAAGCTTTCTGAACTGCAGTCACATGCTTTTCACCACTCTCAATGAAGTACTAATACTGAAATCTAGACAATACTGCTTATATGATGCTGAAATTGTTCTAAAGTCTTCAAAAATTAAGTTGATGTTAAAAGGGTTGACCATACCGAAAACCCTCACTGATATTGTTATTACTTTAACCAATGCTAGAATAGTAAAAACGTTTCTTCCTGCAGTTTCAAGAGGAATCAAATTCATCCAAACAGACCAATCATGAGCACTCCACAAGAAGGGAGGACACACTAGTGGTCTGGATGAGTCCGAAATCAAACAGGGAATCATAGTCCTGAGGAAAAGCCCAAAGTGTTGCTGCAAGAGGGAGAAACCTTTCCCCTTGCATTGGAAAGCCACTTCCCAGGGCTGTGGGAGGCAGATGTGGCAGGTTTTACACCATTCAGGGTAGATGTTTGAACCTTGGTAACTGTTCCTGTCATTTGTAAGAAACCATATACCAGAGAGTGAATCTCTTCTGCTGGAGCAGTTTTTGTTCTGAATAAGAAATTAACTATTAATTCTAGAAGAGAAGAATGACTGAAGAGCAGATTCTGCTCAGCCAAGGGGAAGCATCTTTTGGGGGACTCCAGAGTATGGATTCATCCCAGGTAGCTTACCACAAAGAATCTAGCTTAGAAGCACAATCTCTGTAAACAAAAGTTATTTCCACCATTAGCAGTAAAAGAACAAAAGTATAAAAGTTCTGTACCTAAACCAAAGTGGGACTAACATAGGCTTAAGGTAAATCTAAAGTCATTTTTGGCTTCCTTTTTCTCCAGTGGAGTGAAATCTGCACCTGATTCAACCTGTCTGAGGCCTGGATTGTGCTCTGGAAGTGTTTGTCTTTCTCTTCTAAAAGTATAGGGGGAATTGGGTGACTAACTTAATTTAAAGACTCCATTTAAACTTCTGTAGTTTGTGAAGTGATTCTGGGTCTGACTTACCCATCTGATGACGAAAAGTTCCTCACACAGCAAATCGAAATTTCTGCTCTAAACCACACAAGACAGGAACATGAACTTGATCAGGAGATCCTGGTTCAGGAGAATTCTTGAAATGGTCTTGAGTATTCTAGAGATTTTATAAGATTTCAGTGAAAAAAAAAGTTTGTCCTGAACCATAGTCTTATAGAATAACTTAGGTTGGAAGAGACCTCTGGAGGTCTCTTATCCAACTCCCTGCTCAAATCACGCCCAGTTACAGCAGGCTGCTCAGCACCATGCCTGGTCAGGTTTTGAATATCTCCAAAGATGGAGACTCCACAACCTCTCTGGGCAACCTGCTCCTGTGTTTGACCACCCAAAGGATGAATTTTTTTCTCCTGGTACCTAACTGTAACTTCCTGTGTTCCAACTTGTGTCCATTGTGCCTTGTCCTATCAGCACACACCATTGGGAAGACTCTAAACTCATCTTCTCTATACTGTAGCTCTATAGTCTGGTAAATAAAGTATTGCCATTGTTAGTACCAGGCCACATGCTTTGTACTGTGTTTGCAAGGTCTCAGGACTAGGGTTTACTAGGTTTATTTTTGTCTTATTTGCTGGTTTGACTGGCTTGGAGCTTTGATTTTATTTGGTTTAGTTGCAACATCAGTTTTTCTTCCAACCAGATGGCTATGCCTCATTTGTCTTACTTTTGCTTATCTTTGTATGGTACAACGATAGTTTTTGAATAGATAGTAATAACAAGTAGTCATTCTTTGTAGAATGAAACATTTATGACACCTGTGAGGATAGACAGCAATGTGTGCTTGCAGCCTAGAAAGCCAACTGTATCCTGGACTGCATAAAAAGAAGCTTCCCTTCCAACCCAAATCATTTTATGATTCTGTGATTCTATGATGCGATGTAGAGAAGTACAGGTGAGAGGTAATTAAAAAAGGCACACGCCTGGCACTGGAGACACAATGCCTATAAGCAGTTCACTACTGTTGACATAAAAAATGCAGACCTGGAGTTACAGAAAACTGGTTTTAAGGGTAACAAAGAGAACAAAGGATATATAGAAGGCACTATATATAGTAAATGCAGATGTAACGTGGAGATGCAAACTAATGAAAAAAGACCAAGTTGTAAAAGTTTCTTAGCAAACATAAAAATGAGTCCTAGTGGATATTAAAGTGAGGGAGAAGAAAGCATCAGCATCAACATCACACTCCTCGCAGTATAGCACTTCAGATGCTGATCGTGCCCCATAGCTCCCCCAAAATCCAGATGGAAACTGTCAATGTTAGGACCCTGAGGGGCAGCGGTAAGGCAAGAAAAACATCAAGGAAAGCGGTAGACACTGGGAAGTCTATGCATAACAATGTTTACCATGATTTTATATTACTGATATATAAACTTTTTTTTTTTCTGTATAATAGTATTCTTTGTTTTCTTCTCCTGTAGCCATTAAATCTGGAGTAATAATAAACCTTTTATTATACTGTTAAGATTTCTATTACACTAGTAACAAATTCTTGGCTTCACATAAAAGGTGGGTCTCCTTTTTGCCCACTGCCCACAGCAGAATTTTGAAGCATAACGTTCTCTTCCATTAGGTAGTTGTAGATGACAGCAGGATTGACCCTGAGGTCTCCCTTTCTCCAGGATGAACAGATACTCTTTCAGCCTTACCTTTAGGTTGTAGGCTCCAGTCCCTCACCAGCTAGGTGACTTCTGCAGAACTCGTTCCAGTACGTCAGTGTCTTTCATGTGCTGGGGAGCCCAAGAATGGATAAAATACTTTGGATGTGGATTCTCACATGTGCTGAATAAAGAGGAATCATCACTTATTACTACAGCCTAGGGTGTGGTTGGCCTCTTTCACCACAAGGGCACAGGTCTGATTCACGTCCAGTTTGCTGTCCAGCAGGACCTTACCTTTTCATAGCCACTCAGTGCCAGCCTGTACTGCTGCATGTGGTGCAGGTCTTTGCATTCACCTTTGCTGAACTGTATGAGGTTACCATTAGCCCATTCCTCCAGCCTGCTATGGTACCTCTGAACAGCAGCTCTGCCCATCAGGGTATCAACCACTCCTTCAACCAATTTCATATCATCTGAGAAATGGCTGAGAGTGCTCTCCATCCCATCATCAGACCATTAATAAAGGTGTTAAACAGTTTTGCACCAGCATTAATCCCCAAGGATACTAATAGCAATTACCTGTGAGTTGGGGGTTGTACCACTGGTCACAACCAGTGTGAACATCTAAAATGTGGATGTGAATCAGAATTATTGTGTAGCCAGACCTTACAAATCCACATTATCCTTGCTGTCCTAATGAGATGTAAGATTCCAAAGCACACTCAAAAGGAAATTTATTTTTGCATAAAGTGAAAACCTTAATGCCAGTCTATTAAATATCTTCTTCCTTAATACAGGCATTTTATATACATGTTCCCAGCCCAGTTCCATTTGGATTTGGTGGGTTTTAATTATTATGCCTTAAATAGCAACAGGGCTATTAAATACTGAGATATTAGCCTTCTTTTCACTATTCATATGCTTTGGAAAAAATAAAGGCCATGTTAAGAAGGCAGTCAAGATAAAAAAAATATGCACATATTTTGGCAGGCAGGTCTTTTTTAGAATAAAGTGCAGAGAAGACAAAGATAATGAAAATCCATTTAAAAACAGGAGTCCATCATGAGTCCATATCATGATAGCCATGATATTTGAAAAGTCATGGCAGTCAGGTGAAGTCCCTGGGGACCTGAAAAAGGGAAACATTGCACCCATTTTTAAAAAGGGTAGAAAGGGGGACCCTGGGAACTACTGACCGGTCAGCCTCATCTCTGTGCCTGGGAAGATCATGGAACAGACCCTCCTAGAAGCTATGCTAAAGCATATGGAGCACAGGGAGGTGATTCAAGACAGCCATCATGGCTTCACCAAGGGCAATTCTTGCCTCACCAACATAGTGGCCTTCTATGATGGAGTGACTTCATCAATGGACAAGGGAAGAGCTACGGATGTCATCTATCTGGACTTCTGTAAGGCCTTTGACACGATCCCTCACAACATCCTCCTCTCTAAATTGGAAGGATATGGATTTGATGGGTGGACTATTCAGTGGATAGCAAACTGGCTGGATGTTTGCATCCAGAGGGTAGTGGTCAATGGCTCAATGTCCAGATGGAGATCAGTGAAGAGTTGTGTCCCTCAGGGGTCCATAGTGGGGCCAGTGCTGATTAATTTCTTCATCAATGACATAGACAGCGGGATCAAGTGCACCCTCAGCAAGTTTGCAGATGACACCAAGCTGAGTGGTGCAGCTGACAGGCCTGAGGGACGGGATGCCATCCAGAGACACCTGGACAAGCTGGAGAAGTGGGCCTGTGTGAAACTCATGAGGTTCAACAAGGCCAAGTGCAAGGCCCTGCACCTGGGTCGGGGCAACCCCCAGTCTCAATACAGGCTGGGGGATGAAGGGATTGAGAGCAGCCCTGCGGAGAAGGACTTGGGGGGTAGATGAAAAGCTGGACATGAGCCAGCAATGTGCCCTCACAGCCCAGAAAGCCAACCCTATCCTGGGCTGCATCAAAAGAAGCATGGCCAGCAGGTTGAGGGAGGTGATTCTCCCCCTCTACTCCACTCTCCTGAGACCCCACCTGGAGTACTGCGTCCAGCTCTGGGGTCCCCAGTACAAGAAAGACATGGACCTGTTGGAGTGGGTCCAGAGGAGGGCCACAAAAATGATCAGAGGGCTGGGACACCTCTCCTATGAGGAAAGGCTGAAAGAGCTGGGGTTGTTCAGTCTGGAGAAGAGAAGGCTGTGGGGAGACCTTATTGCAGCCTTTCAGTACTTAAAGGGGGCTTATAAGAAAGATGGGGATAGTCTTTAGCAAGGCCTGCTGCAACAGGACAAGACGTAATGGCTTTAAACTAAAGGAGGATAGATTCAGACTGAAAACAAGGAAAATATTTTTCATTATAAGGGTGGTGAGACACTGGAACAGGTTGCCCAGAGAGGTGGTAAATGCCCCATCCTTGGAAACATTCAAGGACTGGCTCGATGGGGCTCTGAGCAACCTGATGGAGTTGTAGATGTCCCTGCCACTTGCAGGGGGGATGGACTAGATGGCCTTTAAAGGTCCCTTCCATCCCAAAGCATTCAATGATATCAGACCATAAATATCAATACAATTCAATCATGTACAGCAGTCAATGAGTCAGCAAGGGTTCTGCATAGGGAAGGAGCAATAGTTATAGGGTTGCTGTAAATGTCCCTCATTTGAGCCTCTTGCTGATCCATGGCACAGCAGATTGCATGCAACTGCAAAGATTGGCTCAAATTCCTAAGAGTTGTATTATGGACTGCGCAATGCAAGTGGTAGCTGATGGTATTAGCATAAGTTGGCTAGAAATGTATTGTTTGGTTATAATCAATCATGAAAACAAGCAGCATAGTAATATAAAGAAGAATCATATCCAGTAATGAACAAGAGATCCCTTCAGAGACATTCTTAAATAAAGTGATTCAGCTGTTGTTAACCTCAATACCAAGGCACAGTATTCACAATCCTATAGATACATATGTTGTCAGTGTATCTTCCAGGTAGCTTAGATGTCACAATTATCACTGCTACAGCTTGCTGGTGCCCAGCATCCCCCAGGGAACAATTAGTACACTTGAGGCATTAATATATGCTAGTGTTGGAAATATGAAGTGTAAGACAGGATATTTGCTACCTTGGATGGTATCCCATTTGGTCACCCTTTCTAATAATGTTTTTGATAAAGCGCCTCTTGTGCAGAAGAACAGACTTTGGCCACACTATTTTGGGGACAAACTTTCTGTATTTCCTAAATAGAGACAAAAATATGATCAAGTGCCACAGAACTGCTATACCTCTTTGTGTCAGACAAAAGAAGCATTATATAGCAATCATCTTCTTTACATACTCTGACTGTGTTGAACTTAATTGCTTGCTTTGTGAAAATACAATTCTGTAAGTTTTGGAAACCTTTAACTGTTCACAGTGAATGCATTTTAAAAATACAAACAAATTCTTCATACATTTATATGTACAGAACTCTGGAATAAATCCACTAAAATCAATGAAGTTTCTTAAAATTTGTCCCTGAAATAAAGCTCTTAAGTAGAGAAATACAATGCAGCTGTGAATTAAAAAGAAAAAAAAAAAAATCTTTCATTACATTCACTAGCAACAAAATTATAATGTCTGTCTGCATGGTTGGTTAGTGCCAGTGTCTAGGCTGAGACATTCCATAAAACTCACAGGAATTTTAAGCAGCCTAAAACTAGCTAAAGGTTTTTTTCTTAGAGTCAGTGCTTGTCTAGATGCAGTTCTTGTTGAAGGTCAATAAAACTCTCTCACTGTCTCTACTTCTTCAATGTTATGGGTTGTTTTAATTTGAATAATTAGATTGTATCTATAAAATTATTCAAAAATATCTTCAAGCATAAATAACTATGAAAACCCTTTGAATATTAAGGTAAACTAAAGGATGGATATACCATTCACAGGAAAGTGAATGCTTAAAAAACTATTTGTTCTTTACACAGCCTTACATTTACCAACTTTGAAATTTCATTTTAATATCAATAATGCCCTTTAAAAAGACACTTGTCAGGGAACATTGCAGAGAGTATCTAAAAGGTATTTTGAATTTGAAACTATGACTATTCATGCCAACACTAATTCTAAAAGTTCAGTTCAGTTCATCAGCCCAGAGAAAGATATATCCATGTGGGTCCAATCAATGTGGCTTACTTTTTAAATTTCACACGTCAGCTACCTGAAGCAATGAACTAAACTGAGTGGTCCTGTGTTGTCCTTAGGCTGCAAAATGTTGAGAGCAGAAAGCATCACTCTAATTATTTCAAGAAGAAACAAATTACTGACACTTGTAACCTTCTGTGAAGCTGAATAGAAGCAGAAATTAATAAGAGTACTGAGAATAGTGTAGGCAAGACTTACCATATGAAAAAAACTGGATGAAGCCCTCCAGTTCACCTGCTCTGGGAGACTCAGAAATACTGAAATTACTGTTAACTCATTTCAGGTTTGTCTATAAGAATATCACACATCAAGAAAGAAATGAAAATGGGGGGCAGGTGTTAACCATTGATACAAACATCTACTGGAGATGTTTTCTCACTGTATTTTTAGAGACTCACTGGACATTCACTGTTCCTCTTGAACAGCCCATTATCATATATACAGAGTGACAGTTAAAAACACTTCTGATCCTCCTTTGAAACTGATTGTAACACGTTTATACATCATAGCTTGTCTGTTACGTCAGACTAGTAGATATGCTTGTAAAACAAGTAAGGTATCTCACAATGGATGCACATTGTTGGCAGCTGTTGACTGACTAGAAAACTAGCAGGGAATATAATTAAGTGAAGAACTAGGATTCCACATACTGAAGAAGTCTTGACGGTTTAGAGTACATCTTTAGAAATTCATCGTGTGCTGACTCCCTGTGTATAGCAAGTCATAGCAGAAACAATACTGTCAAAATAAGCTTTAAAAATCAATTTGTACCTTCTTTATAGCAAAGCACTTCTTTGTGGTTATAAAAACAAAACACACAAAAACACAGACAAAGGATAAATATGTCCATTCCCAAGTTGTTCAAAACTACTGGGAATGAGAGCTGGGAGGAAAGAGTTTAAAGTGGTAACAGAATTTACTAGGGAGGCTGTTCCACTCTCACACTCATTAAATTTATAGTGTTACTGTCATTCACACCAAAGTAAATATCAAGAGAGAGAGCGGTCCTTCAAATATACTAAAGCTAATTAAACAAGTGGTTTTCTAGCTATTTATCTTATTGCTTGTTTCAGCTTAAAATTTAGGCCTAGCAGATTTTGTCAAAGCATTTATTCAGTGAAGTGAAAATGAGATCACTGTATAGTCAAATAAGAAGCAAATTGTACAAAACCATTTGTACAGTTTGATGCAACCATTTGTGTCACATTTATTTTTTACAATTTAATTTTAATACCTTTTTTACATTTCATTACTGAGAATTTTTCAGTTAATTGATGTGATTTCCTCACCACTCTTTCTTAACATGAACACATGTTAACATCCTGATTAGTATACTCTACAAGTGCAAATGTTTTTGTCACCATTAAAAGATATGCTATTGGTGGATTGTGCCCCTCATAATCTACTTTTGTGTAGCAAAACAGATACAGATTGCATCCAGTTCTTATCCAAAGAGCTGGAGAAATATTGCAATCCTGATTGCAAGACTTTAGATTCTCAGCATGGGATTTACCTGACCAAATGTTGAGACTGGCAATTTGTATCTCATCTAAGTCCCCGCGGGCTCCTTTTATAGTCACTGGGGACAAATCGTCTCTTCTAGAGCAGACGCATCCTAGAGCAGACGCATCCTAAAGCAGACATCTAAAATAGATGGGATGAATTGCCTCTAGAAGTGACTATTGCTTTCCACTGACTATAAAGGGATCCCAGGTGACAAGTTCAGAAGTAGATACTTAATGTTAGGAGGTATGAATCCCAATATTCTTGTAAAGAAGAAATAAATTGAAGTCAATTGTGAATACAGACCAGTTGATTATCAGAATTTATATGCACTTGTAGGTGAAGGGGGGGAAAAAAAAAGACAAGAAAAGAAAGATGACGAACATCGAACTTGAAATTTTGAAAGAAATGGATTAGTATGCCAGTTTGAATCCTGGGAGAAAGAGCTGAATTCCTTTAAGTTTCTTTTGGAGCCAATCAGGTATGTGGATGTAACATATTTAAACATCTGTATGAACAACCAGTTAGAGGCATACCTGCCAATAGTATTTCTGTACACGAAATTGATAATTCTAGCTGTAGATGATCTAAATTCTCTGTAAGTTCCTTTCTTTAGTTTTCCTTAGTGTGAACTAGCCAATATGAAATACTGTCTTCAGGCACTAAGGAAGAATACAAAATATCTTAATCTGGAGCTAGAGGTGTGTATAGTTTGGAAACAGCAGTTAGACTACAGGGAATTTTCATGGGAAGAGGAATATTAGGAAAGCTAATGCTGAAATAATTTACTGGAGTCAGCAGGTTGATTAAAAAAATAATGGTTTTTTTATTCTCACAAAAGGGAAAGAGGTAATGAAATTATGTGGGTTCAGGGGTTGTTAGATTTGGTAGTATTGTGCTTCTTTAGCTGAAGATATTGCAGTTATATGGGAGAAGAGTGGCTAAAATTTTAGAAATCCCCTCCCACAGAAATTAACTGCTGGTAATGAGCTGCTAATGGTAAGTAATTTAATGAAGTTGCCTGACGCCCAAAGAAACTAACTGCAGTTAAAAACTGGCTGAGCAGATTAACTGCAGAACAGATACCTCTCAAAGCAATGGTATTTAGGGAAACACACAAGCAGATTGTACCTGTGCTATTGCCAAAAATGTATAGCCAGACAGCATCATGATGGTCAATATTTACACAGGTACAGGTCTTCAAAGGCACACGCCTAGAGAAGATCTAACAATGCTCATTGATTGATGCTCTGATCCCCAGTCCCCGAAGTGCTGCTTCTGGAAATGATATACAAATACCGTGGTCTCTGTTAGCTCAAAGTGCCTGCAGGTAGGCCAGGTACGGTATTTCGGGAATATATACAAGCACCAGCTGCTACTTGGTATCTATTCTTTAAACCATCTGGTTTTGGGCATACCCTACACAGCCCTAAAATCACGTTATTGCTTGATCAATTCTGCCATCTAATGGCCGGATTCAAACAGCTGTTTCCACTACTGTTAAATGCTAGTTTTTAACTGATTCAGACTTTCTGCTATCTGGCAGATATTTCTATTCTATATCAGGTTCTGAAGCAGGGATTGTTGTGCTCCCATCAGAGATATAACCATCCTTCAAAAGTATAATTTTTCCTGTGGCTTCTTTACTCCAGAAAGTGAAGCAGGTAGGTTCCCTGCCATGCTGTGCAACTGCAGCTCAGAGGAGACACTGCTATGAGTTAAGACCACCTGGTAAGTAAAAATCCAAAAAACTTCAAAGACCCTCCAATGCCAAAACCCCAGGAGGAGACTCCCTCTGGACCTAGCATGGCTTTGAAGGCAGACGCCCCCTTAATCCTGGCCCCTTCCTTATTGGAAAGCTGAAGCAATACCTCCCACTGTGCCTCAGGCTGATTAAAAAAATGCACAGGGAAAAAATGAAGTGATTATTTGTACTTACACAGAAACTACATGAAATGCACTTGGTTATCCCAATTTTAATGTATTTTTATGTGTATATTTTTATACATACATTTGTCTCACACCAAAATGTGCTTTCATTTTAATTTCATCAAGCATCTTTGTTAACGGGGTGCTTGCAGGCAGAACGTGATGTGCTGATGGATTAGCAGTAATAAAATATGGTTGTGCTGCTGCAAATACCTTCTTCCCCTTTCCACACCCTCTCTTTTCACAATTGCATGCTTATGGGGAAGGATGTGTTTAAATGTGCTGGAAACGGCAGAAATTAGATGATGTATGAGTTTTCCTAAGAATGAGACAAGTAAAGACTTTTTTTTTAATTAGGAGGTAAAACTCAATCCTCAATGAAATTTTACTTCTGCTTGGAGGACTCACCCCAAAAAAGAGATCTTTCTATGATTGTGTAGTTGGTTATAATTGGTTCCATAGAATCTTTAAGATCAAAGGAAAAAAGAAAAATCAATGTGAGAGATTTTTCTACTAAAATAAGCATTAGAATAGGGCATGATTTGCCATATTATTTTTTTTAATTATGTTTTCCAACAGACATTATTCCTCCCATGAAAGCTAAGGATTGTATAAACATTGTGAGGGGGCAAACTAGTGGGTAATGGAGTAATGCTTTTTCACCTTTACTTATGTTTACGGACCTCTACTGTAGTAATATACCACTGATTAGAGAAGCAGCAGAATCTGGCCAAGGTACTATAGCTATTCACATATCCTATCCTACTAGCCCAATAAGGTTTCTGAAATCAGAGGCCACCTAAAAGACCTGGAAATCTCCCTCAAGAGCAATATGAAGCATGTAAAAAGAGAGAATCTCTACTGTGGCCACTAGAATGGCAATTTGGGGGTGTCCAAAGAGCAAATGCACTGTCTGAGCTCACTGGACCTAGTGTCCACACCTGGAGGTGCAGTCAATCAAACAGGATAAGCAGAAACTGAGCAGTTGTTTTTAAAATGTTGGTGACATCAGAATTGGTGGACATAGAAATCCAAAGAGGGTTGATAACACCTCAGCCTTTCTTGTGTAGCTCCTGAGACATGTATACTACTGGTGAATCAAGGCTTTTTACTAAAAAATTACCTTCCTCTGGCCTGTGTTCCTCTGTACAAAATAAAGTACATGTAGAGTTTCTCGACTTAGAAGGAAAAACCTACCTGCCAAGAGGTAAGCTAAAGAAATACTGAGAAAAAGGGCAGGTCTTTAGTGAAAACGGAAACAACAAAATATCCTGATTTACTTCTCATATCAGACCACTTACCAGATATAATATTAGTTTGTTGACAGAGTTAGTCTTTCAGGATTTTCATGAATTCTACCACACAGCATATTCAACACGTTCAGTTGCTATATCTAGCCAACACACTTTTTATGTACATACTAAGCTGGCACCAAGCATTATTATCATACATGATCAGGCCATATTTTAAAAAGTTAACTAAATTGAATTAGTTCAGCCATTGAACATCCCTGATGTGATAAAATCTGTCGTATTTCTTTACCCTAGGTGAAAATTTGTCCAATTGCCTTATAAGGAAAAAAAAAGAAGAAATAAAATCTGTGCTTCACCAAAAAATGACAAAGCTTTCTGAGCTGCCCCTGACAGATTATTACCTAGCAGAGGCACATCATGGATCTTCTCCAGAGCCCAGTCACAGCCCTGCAGCTGACATTGTGACCCAAAGTTCAGGGGCTCACAACGCACAACTGTACTTATCACATGTTCACCCATTGCTTGCTGGAATAAAACACCTCTTTTGCTCCTGGACCTTGCAGGAAAAAGCTGAGAAGACTGGCTATCAATGGACATTCCTAATCACAGATGATTGAAGGATTCAGTGTGTTGCTTCATCAGTGCTTATGAAATAAACCAAACAATATTGAAGAAAAGACCAGAAAGAAAAGATAACAATACAAGATTTGACTAGGTCAACAAGTTACAGAAATAGGCAAACCTGTTGTCAAAGGTTTCTTTGCACCTTGTGTATTTTTTCCAAATCTGTAACTGTGATGATTGCTCTGGTTTACAATTAACACAGAAATAACGCAGCAGAAAGCCTTGCAGAATTTTCCCACTCAGGCTGCAGGTCCACACTAGTTTTGCAATGACAAAAACAAGATTTCCAGTGTCAGTGACTGGCTGCCACCTTGTACTGCACTTTTGTATCCCTTCAGCTTTGCTGACCAAGCTGATTTGTGGTGCACTTAGCAGCAGATCTAGCTATAATCTGGTTTAAAAAGAACACCTCTCAATGAAGGGATTTTTTACTATAGAATAGGGGGAATTACAGTCTGCATGTGCTCTAGTAATTTATGATGTGGTATTATACCTTATTTCAATAGTGATCCATTTAGTCTAGTAGGCTAATGGTGATTTGCATCAACCTTTCCACCATCATCAGTCCACTGCCTAATTTTGCAGTCCTACCCACAGCTGACATTTTACTTTCTTATCCAGGCTGGTAATCATTTCATGTTATATAAGGGACATTCATGGAAGGTTTAAATTCAATGTAGTCCCAGGGAATAATTGAAAACAGAAGAATATGTTATGTATATATGTTAGTCCATGAAAATGGAATTTTCCAAAATGTTCTTTAGGTAGAACTAAAGTTTGTATTTTTTTTTTTTTTTTTAAGGTGGAATTCTAGTTTTTTGGTTGGTTTTTTTTTTTCCCCAAAATAAAAATGCAGTCATTTTTTCACCTAGAAACATTGAGGGTTTTTTTATTACATCAGTTCTGATTTTGACAAGATCGGAAAAGCTGAAAAGCTATCAGCTGAAATACTAAATAGGTCATACAAAAATATAATATTACAATGCATGATAGAATATCAAAAACAGACTAAAGTAAATTATGAAGCTGAGTGAATTTCTCTTTATTAAAATGAAATATCTAACCAATAGCAAAGTAATAGTGTTTCAACACTACTCAAACAAAGTGAGAGGGGAAATAATTCATTTATTTTTTACCCTTTAGAAACATCATCAGGAGGCAATTTTTTCTGCAGTATTTCAACTGCAGCAAAAAGACATTTCCAAAAGAAAATGTGTGTGTTTTTTTTTTTTTGTTTTTGTTTTTTTTTACAATTCTCCTCTGAAGAACACACTCTTTGGCAAATCTTGTTTGTTATCAGTATCCATTATTTGGGAAGCATTCATATGTAAGGATTACATATGTAAGATAAGGATCCTGTTGCACTGAGAACACACACACTGAAATGGCCCCTAAGAATTCATTGCTTATATATTTTCCAGGTAGAAGGCATAAGAAAGGATACAGAAGTCCAGAGCAGTAAAGATGAAGACCATATGGTACTTCAGTGGTGGAGTCAGAAGGAAGAGTCAATATACTGTACAGGAGACATGATTTTTCCTCCATGTATCTCCCTTAGCTTGAGCGTAAACTGATTCTCTTACCCAGGAGTCTTTTTTGATACTCCAGAGAAAAGTGCAGATTTTTTTGCTCTTGCATGCTTCAGTATGATAGATGATAAACTTTCACTTTTCACACTGGTCTCATTGATTTTACAAGCACTGTAGAGGCAGAGCCTGGTGCTTGAACAGTCTAGGGGTCTTGATAGGCTTTACAAGGTACTACCTAGCTATGATGTCCTGCCTACTTTTTCAGTTAACCCCCTGCATTTCTGTTTCTTCCCTTCACTTCATTACCCTCTTTGATGTTTTCTTAGTCTTTGTTGACCTCTCGAATACTCCCCTGAGGGCTGGTGACATCCTGTGATTCATCTTAGGACCTTATCATTACTTTCTGATGGCTCTCCAGCCTTCTTAAACGTCCCCTAACTGCTACCAGCTCAAGTGTGTACACTTTAAAGTTCTCTTCTGCTCATCTCCTTTCCTTCTTCAGAGTCGTCTCTCTGCTTATCTTTTACCTTCCCTCTGTCTGTATATATATACACATAGAAGATGGCTATAAAGACGTGAAGAGCCTGAGGGGATTCTTGGTAAGTTGGCTAGTATTCAGGAGTCAAGTTTTTGGCAGGCAGAAGACCATAAGAAAGGACAGGCAGTACAGACAGCTGGAGAATGTAATTTAAAAACAAACAAACAAAGTAGCTATATATATTTCTACAAAAACTAGATCAAGATGGGGGAACAGGGAGGAAAAATAAAACAAAGAATGAAACTTCCTCACTGTTAAGCCATGTCAAACCATAACATTTCAAACCAAAATAAAAAAATACAAGGTAAAATAGTACAAGATGAATAACACTGTTGAACTGCTTTCTACAGGATAGCACAGACAGACCTTTGGCAAAGGCTGTTTGTGTCTTCTTCCACAATTCCATAAATTCCTTCCAAACATCAACAACCATCGGGCCACACTGGGCAATTGGCTTTCCTCTGCAGAATTTTAGTTCATGTATAAAATAGAGATCAAAACCAGAATAAACAAAAAAGCAGGAAGTTGAATACATGTCACAGAAAGAGTGATTCACTTCACTTGCAAGAGAGAAGCAACAGTTTATTTTACTGATGTAAGACACCGAGTTAACAAAGTTCAATGGTAAAGGCAACAGTGGTTTAACAAGATTCGATGGCAAGGTACACTTGATTATTTACTGCATAGAGGACAGGGTCAAACTAAACTGTTAGGGAGACCCTCCCATTGAGTCATGAGGTTCAGAGAGGACCCCCTTGCATTCTAAACTCCTCTTCAGAGAGGAATCTAGGTGCGGCTGGATCCAGACTTAGTCCCAGACTTGGTCAACGGTTTATGTCTAAAGGATTATATATGCATAATCAGTCCTTTATATCACTTAGCTAAGATTACAAAGTTTCAGCGCACTTATTCCCAGTTCAATTACTGAGTATCTGATGCAATAAGGATTCTCTCAACCTTGAGGAATAACCTTGAGAGGCATCCCTACTCAAGGGGAAATCCTAGTGTGCAGCCCGCTGCCATGCAGGAGAGCTCAGCGGACCCTGGGCTGTCCACTATTTATGCAGTAAGATGATTGACTTGTCACATTTGCATACCAGCAAGACTCCTGGGTCACTGCACCAGACAGCCCTTGGCTACTGTGTTGCCATCCACCTCCCCAAAGACCAACTTAAGCCGGATGGAGCCAATATGACCACCACTGATGGTTATTGCTTAAGCAGGAGGTGGGAAGGGAGCACACCGCCACAATACAAGAGCTTCCATGTAAGAAGAGGTTGGAAAGAGTTACCCACAAAACATAACTGACAACCAAGAAAGAAAAGACAAAACACAGAAAGGTAATTCGCACCTAATAAAACATGATCACAAGGAAACCCACTTCCGCAAGGAGAAGTGAATATTTTAAGCTTAAGCCCCATCCTATGACATGACAGATCTCCAGCAGTACATGCTGTGTAGAAATAATATTTCTCTTGAAACATGTTTCCCTTTGTCTTGATACAGATGTGCATTTAGGGTAGGGTTTTTGTAAGAAACATAATTGTAGTTTACCTAATATTGCCATCTAGTGGTATAAAGATCAACTCTGAAACAATCCACTTTGAAAGGAAGGTACCGTTCCATGATTTACATACTAATGTAAAAAAGAGTTAACCAAAGCATAGTGTTAACAACAGCACACAAGAAAATGGAGCTCAGTTTGCAGGACAATGCATGCCCCAAATATTCAGTTAACTGTGAGTGCAAGAACACAAGCCAGCAGAACACTGAAGTGTTGAAAAAAGTAAGACAGGGCATGCCACTGCTACGAAACTAATATGCAAGACACAAACTAACAGTTTATAGCTGATTTAAAACAAGGAAAATAATAAACAGCCTACCAATTACAACACGGTCTATTACATATAACATGAATCACCATCTCCACGAAGCATGCTGTGGAACGCACAACACCCTTCATGGTGAGGAAGCTCCATCAGAAACATCTGTCCCTTAGCACAATAAGCTGATAAATGGCTTAAGCATTGGAAGCTTAAAGGCAACATAAATGTTCGTCAGATCTAGTTCAGGTGTCTCACAGTTAGTCTGAATTTATTGTCCTCCCTTCCCTTTTCAGTCATCAAGGGAAAATAAATACTGCCACAGGTGATTTATCCTACCCCAAATCAGCAGCCAAGGTAACTCTGAAGATGGCTATTTGTCTTCAGTGACTATGAAGGGAGCCTAAGGAGATCAGCTTATATTAACCCCAACCTAAGCTGATCTCACTGTAGGCAGTCATGGGCCAACCCAGGAAAAGCTCAAGGGTAAAATGTTCTAACATAGATTTCTAAGGTTATTTGCCTAAATACACAGCCTGAATTCACAAGCACTGAACTTACTACTTTGTTCTCGATAGTTAAAGCCTCTCTCTGGATTTTCTCATTTTCCAAAAATCAAATGCACTTTGTAATGGAAGGGTGGCACCAAAACATGAAGGAAACCAAAAGATAAATTATTTACCTCTTAGGTAGTCACAGGGCACATGGGGCATGCTATGGGGCTCCTTATGTAAATGACATCTGGTAGATGTGAAAGCAAACTCTGGCTTTCATATGCCTGATGTACACAAAAGTTTGGTCATCAGCAAAGAAGATGAAAAATTTGGTGACCTTGAATGTGGACACCTCCAATCTCCTGCTTAAAGCAGGGGGAGCTATGAGGTTGCTCAGGGCTTTATCAAGTCAGATTTTGAAAAATTCCAAGAATGGAGACAGCACAACCTCCCTGGGCAACCTGCTCTGCTGCCTGACTGTTCTCATGGTGAAAAAGTTTCTCATTACACCCAGTCTGAAAGTCTCCTTTATCAACTTATGTCCATTGCCTCTCATCCTCCCACCGAGCGCCACTATAAAGAGCCTGGCTCTGGCTCTTATTGACCTCCCCATAGGCACTGGGGGCTGCTGTTAGGTCCTCCTGCACGCATCTCTTCCCCAGGCTGAACAAGCCCTGGCTCCTCAGCTTCTCCTCACAGAACAAGTGCTCCAAACCCAACCATCCTGGTGACCCGCCCCTAACTTGCTCCAGTTTATAGATGTCTTTCCTGTACCAGGGGGGTCCAAAACTGGCTGCATTATTATTGGTGTGGTCTAGTGAGTGTTGAGTAAAGTGGGGGATAATCCGTTCCCCGGATCTGCTGTCTATGATTCTGTCGATTCGTCCCTGGACTCTGTTGGCTGTCTTTGCTGCCAGGGCACACTGCTAACTCATATTCAGCTCTCTGTTCCCCAGAGCTCCCAGGGCCTTTTCTGCAGAGCTGCTCCCTAAACCATCAGTCCCTAGCTTGTATTGCTGCCAGGGGGTCTTGTACCACCAGCCTTGATTTGGTTGCCTAAGGGCAAACATCTTGAGACCTTTGAGATGTCTGAGTGAATCTGAGATATATGACACAGTCTACAGTAAATCTGCACTCTTCTGGAGTGGCAGGTGGATGGGATACAAGAAGGCATCTCAAATGGCTCCAGATATTTGTGTTTGGGCCAGAAGCATCTAAAGTCTGGAGCTGAATCCTCTCCCTGCCCAACTTTCAAGCACCTCATTGTGCCCCATCCTAAGCATTTACCAGCGAGAGTCAGAGAAGCACATTATGAAGAATGGGCTATGTTAAGCATGCAAAGGAATAGGCAATACATTCATGCTGGCAGGGCTATGAAAGACAAATTTAAATGATGAGCTATACAGAAGCATTAAAAGATGCAACCTTTAGCCACTTGAAAAACTCAGTGATAATACACAGAGGAAACTTAGACCAAAAAAAGAAGCATGATTAGTGATTATATTGGAAGATATGAAGAATGAAGCATCTGAGGTTAGCTCAGTAAGGAAAAGGAAAAAAGTGTGATGTGGCTTAAATAAGGGGAATGGGGAGAAGCTGTAATATTTAGACACTTTCAAAATCTGTTGCTTAGCTTTAGGTTATGAGTCCAAATGTATTGTATAATTTAAAATATCAGCTAATAAGGCTTATTGTAAATTGACTATTAGCCAGTATTTTGTATTTCAAGTCAATCAAAAGCTGTCAGACTTATTTTCAAACCATCATATGATCCTGAAAGATTTTTATCAGCCCTGGAAGGAAGTCTGTGGGTAGAAAAGGTGCTTGGCATACCACAAACTGCTTGGAATATGGCAGAAGGAGGACTATAAAATCCTTTATATATCCACTTCCAAAGATCACAGAGAAGATCAAAGTTTGTAACAGTTCATGCCAAAGGTCCCTCTAGACCAGTATCCTGTCTCCAACAATGGGAAAAATAGTGGATATATGGCAAAGAGTTAAAGAGGGAGCAGCAATACATCTCCCAGAGTACTCAGCCACCTTCCAGAGTTCTGCAGCTTTGGACCTTCTTGAATTACAGGTATTTGATATCCCCTTCTGGATTTCTCTTCCACGAAGAACAGGATGAAGAGGCATCAGCCTGATGTTACAGCAGAACTTGTGATACAGAATTCCAAACACAAACCCAAATCCACCTACTTGTAAAATGACAACCCAGTGAAAGAGTGAGTGCTCTGTAATCATAGAACTTGATATAACTGGACAACCACAACTTTTCATCGTTCTGGTGCTTTTATACCTCTATATGACTTCGTAGTCTATAACAGTATGATGGATTCACACAGAATCAGCACCTTGATTTTCCCACCCTCTAAGATTATTTAGGAAATTTTTTTACTCAAAAATTTTGTAAAAATGTTGGTTAACTTTTATTCTATAGCTTTTAACAACTTTCTGCATCTTGAGAAAGATCTTATATGAAATAGCTTCTCTTGACTTAGAACTATATGCAAGCCACAGGTGGTATCACTTGAACCACGTCTCACTTCTATCTCTGTACTCAAGGAGAAATATTTTTTCCTGAGAAAGAAAACTTTGAAAAATATTCAGAATAAACATTAAGGAGAATTGACTGTTAATGGTTGCACATGATGGCAAAAGCACAGCCTAGGGTGAGGAATAAAGGAAGGTGTTAGGGTTTCAGGATTTGGATATGTGCTTTGAGGTTACGGATTAGAAAAAGGCACTGGGCTAAGAATTAGGGGTAGGGTTGAGGGCTTTGGTAGCACTGAGAGATTGTGCATGGACTTAGGGTGAGGGCCTAGCAAAGGTGATCTCTTGATCTTTGTCCCAGACACATCACCATCTCTTCAGTCCTCCTTACCTCCACAAAATCCCACCATTCTCTTGGCTGAGCTCCCTCTTGCTTGGCCTCCAGCTCAGGGACAATCAGCTGCTGAAACAGAGGGGCTCTCACAGTCAACAACCAAGCGCTTGCCCTCTAGCCTGCATCTCCCTCTCCCATCCCATGACCTCCCTGCTCCCCTGAGCTCCATAAGGGGCTTTGGTAGGACAGAGCGTTAGTGGTTGGATTTTGGGTATTCTTTTTCATGGGGGGTTGCAGGGTTGATATGTGTGGGAAGAGGTCATGGACTGCCCTGTGCTGGACACAGCCCATGCCGGCTCCACAGCAGACAAAATGCATGCACTGTGTGACATAATCAGAGGAGTTTCTGGAGCCTCTGCAAAAAATACTAGGTGGTAAACACTGAGACAAAGAGTCAAGGAAAGAGGCAGCGAAAGAGCAGAAGACACAAGAGACAATGACTGAGGAGAAGGACAGTAGAACAGGAGAAATGCTAAAGAATTGTAGCCTGGGTAAATGCTGGAGACAAAGAGCAGCCTGAGCAAGGGCTGGAGCCAAATATCAGACCAAACAGGGACAGAGAGGAGGCTCAGGAGCAGATATGACTCTAAAGAGACTGCGTCCAGTCAAGGAAACCATGTTGGAACAGTTGAGTAAGAAACAAGGAGCAGCAAAAGAAAAGAAACTGCTATGCACCAATCCCAGTCTCCTGCACCATCCATTGCCTCACCAAAGGGTCTGAGCATAAGGCACAGCAAATGGATTACAGGCATGAAGGCGAAGAGCAAAGACACACAGAGTGAAGCTGAGGTGTTTTCCCTGTTTGTTTATTTGCAGGTTTGGGGTTTTTTTTTGTTTTGTTTTGTTTTGTTTTTTTTAATGCTAGGATCAGTAATTAAAAGTTTTGTTAACTGGCAATAAATTACACTGATTTAAGTTCTCTGACACAAACCTGGGTTTTTTGCCCATCATGATCATTTCCCCAGGCTTTCACTTCACAACCTCACAACCCCTGCCCTTCTTCTGCCTCCTGGGGGCCTAACACATGCAAGCTAAGGTTAAGAAGGGGCTCCAGCACTTGAGGCTTAGAGTGAGGGGGTCAAGGCCTTGGGTTAGGGTGGCTAAGGCTTCAGGCATCTCATTAGGATTTCTGCTTAGGGGTTTGCATTCAGGCCAGGGCTGGGTATTGAGCTCACCTTTGAGTCTTGGGATTAGCCTGTGGGATTAGGGAAAGGCTCTAGGTGAGGGTTCTGGGTCTGCTTAACATTCCTGGTAAGGGGATAGGCTATGGGCTAGCTTTTTGCGTTGTAGTATGTGTTAGAAAAATTACCTCTCTCTGTCAGTCTTATTTTGGCTATCTTATACAGGATAATTGTTTGATTTTCTATTTGTCATACACTTCTAATGAAAGTTTAGATCAGTGTTTTGGTTTGATCTTCATTTCATTTAGTGTATTTATATTAGATTCATTTGTTTCCTTGTTTCTTCTGATGCTCTATCTATATTTTTCCTTGGAGTTGGTGAATTACTGAAAAAATCTACTATATCGTAACTGAAAGCAGGAGTCAGGACATATTGCCTGGGAAGCTGATTGAAACCTGATAGCTCAAACAGAACTGGGGATCGTGCACACAAATTGCACTTCCTGCTTGTTACCAGCAAAGGGAGCTGTTAAGCCCTCCAAACTGCTACATCCCAATGACTAAAGGGAAACGGGAACTTAATCTAGAGGATAATCACTAGAAAGAATATGTCTAATTAAATTCTTTATTGCCTGCACCTCTGTTGTTTATACATAAAATATTGCTTTTTTGTCTGTCTTTTTTTGTTTTGTTTTGTTTCCGTAACGGTTTATTCTGCAGTTCTTCGCATGCATAGTTGATGAGGGCTGCACCTCCTTTCACAAGAAGTCACAGCCTCTGTGAAAATTACCTAACTTTCAATCACACAGTAGCAATAACTGCATAAAAGGAAGCTTAAGAACCTCTTGATGATATCGCATTCTGACCAAGTGTCCGTCGTTGTCCTTTTGTGATACATTTGCGTTGTGACTGATTGATAAACTGATCTTTTGCTCTGAAGCAATAACATCTTATTCAGGCTGCCTTTTATCTCCCTGACGCAGTGATGAAATCATTCTGCTTTCAAAAGATGACTACAAAGCCCACACTGTAACACACTAGTTGCATGAAGGTTAAAGTTGGTAGATCATGAAATGTTCCTTTTGGTCTTTCATCAACTCACTGTACACTTAAACATAGTAAAAAGCACAAAGTTCCCTTTTAACCTCTCAAAGAAAAAGCAAAAGATGGGGAAATAGAAGTGGGTGGCTATAAAAAGGAAAGGTGTTACTTTCCTCTGTTCACTCATCACTTAAACTTGAACCGTCTGTCTTACCACTTCCAAGATTAAGGAAAAATAAATTTTGCTGCGTAATGCTATCTGCTTGTAGGTATTAATAGCATTCCAGGTGATCTAGTATTTACTCAGCTTATGCTCTAAGTGTAACTAAGCATTATAAAAATACACTGAAAATCTTTGTTCATTCTGGAAAATAGCTATGATAAAGGGACTACCTTTGTATGACAGAAACAAAAATGTGAAAAGCAACTTGCAATAATAAACCAGTATAGTTCATGTTATCAAATGGCAATGGAGCTGCAAGAGAAGAACCACACAGTCTGAAATACAGGTGAATTGATTGTAGTTTAAGTACCTGTGATGCAAGCTGGATGCTAGGGGCTGGAAGGCAAAACGGTGATTACTGCCCCAGAGTTGTTTCATGAAAACATGCCCAAAAGCCCTGGGACTCATAGAACTAGAATAGTTCGGGCATGTGGGTTTGTTGAGTGGGTACTGTTTTTCCAGCTGAAGCTATAAAATACAATTTGAGCTGATTTAACATTTCTTTATAAATTAGAAGAAAGAAAAAAAATATCCACTCTTTCATTAACAGCTCAGCTCCTGACTTTGCCCTTCTGTCCTTATGTTGATCTCACTACAGCCTTCGCTAGACTCACAGCAACAATTCAATTTGCTAAACTTTCAGAAAACTTCATTTCCCCTTCTCATCCCTCGCTCTCTTCCCTCCTCAAAAAAGTGAACTGTTTCATGCCAGGAAGTTAGTTCAGTCTACTTGAGCCAGGACTGCATGAGCCCCAGAGATGCCCCAAGAGGCAGGACCGTTCAACTAAAACTAGGGTGAGGAAAGATTCGTGGTACTGCACCACGTAGCTTCACTCTCAGCTCCTGGCATAAGTGCAAAACAGATAATTTATAAGGAAACCTACCTTCTTACTGGTAGGATCTGCTGTTAAAAGTATGATTACACAACATAACAGAAACATTTGGAGTCATCATGACTGAAAGAGTGTATGCTGCTACTAGACTGAATCTAGTTAGCCTAACTCAGAATTTATCACATTCTTCTCCTTCAGCTCATTACTAAACTGTGCTCTCTTCTTTCAGCTGCAGCAACACAGGCTTCTGAGTTTTATATGGTTTGAATGGTTTTATATGGTTTATGGTTAGACTCGATGACCTTAAGGGTCTTTTCCAACATAAATGATTCTATGATTCTATGAATGTTGCTTTTAAGTGTGCCTTTCTCACCCTTTCTTAACTGTTTCCTCTTTTCTTACCCGTTTATACTCCTATACAACCTGCCTACACATCTCAATATGCCTGTAACCATATAAATGTGGAAACAGTATACATGAATTTAGAAAGACCATGACTAACCTACTTGTGTCTTGTTTCAGTCATAACTGCAGTGAAGAGAGAAACCATGTTCTGCTTTCTGCATGGCAATACCTCAGTTAGTCCATGGCTACCCTTCTTGAAAAAACATGTCCTTACTCATACCACAAATGCTTCAAGAATACTTTTTTTCCTTTCCCAAGTTGCTAGATATATGCACCTCATCTATTTCTCACAATATTTCATCAAGACACAAGGCACAGTGTGACTCCGGGACACTACAATCTGAAAAAAACAGGAACCTGGACATCATGAAACTAGAACAGCAGTGGCTGGCATACAATTTTCCAAAACCAAACATCCTTTCAATCACAAAATGATCTAGGGGTTAGTGACCTCTGTTGGTATGAAAATCTTTAAGAGGAAGAAACAGCCCTTTTGAAGAGATGGAAGTCCTTGAGAAAGGTCCCCCACCCTAAGTAAGCAGATATGGGGTTTATCAGCTTTCTAGAAAATCTCTGCATTTATAAATTAGCCAAGTAAGAATTATATTCACAAATGTGATGGTTTGTGAGCTCCAGTACAGCAGTAATAATAAAGCACAAAGCAGTACACAAAACACCTTTGATTATCAATTCTGAACTACATATGTATCCTTGAAATCAAATTAATACATTTCATCTTCAGTGGAGGTGCACTTCAAGAGCATCCAGTAAGACTTTGGCCTCATTTAAATCAACTGAATCAACTGAAGACAAAATTGTCTTCAGCAGAAACAGGATTTTATGCATAGAGCTGAAGGGAAATGTTTAGATTCTGTCTTTCCTTCCTTCACATGAGGGAAAAATTAAAGCAGCAAGGTAATACAGCACAATGAAATATCACAGGTTGTTACTTAACTATGGCCAAGGATGTGATACCTGTATTCTTACTACCCAATTTAAGTAAACAGACATATTCAGAGAATGGAGTACTATGAATCATGAATAAAATTATGCAAAACTCATTTCTGTGACTTGCTAGGCTGTGGAAAAATCTGTCCAGTGAATTCATGAGGGAATTTGAAACATTAAAAAGGATAATAAAAAATAGTGATGAGAACATGAGGGTGAAAGATATTCCTAGATCATCAAGTCTTTTCCTTTCCTACGATGGGAAGCAAGATTGTTATTTGTTTTCTATAAATGCAGCACCTTCCATCTTCAAACCACTTGGGTTTCCTATTTCTATTTTTTTTGACAAATAATCTCTTCCCTGCTTGGAGGAAAATCTTCTAATTTCTAGTCCTAATTTACTCACTGACACTTTATATTCATTTATTGAACTTACCTGCCAGGCATGTAAATATTTCTTCCCCCCACCTCACATTTACTACCAGAAATATTATCTCCTCTCAGCTCTCATTTCATTAAGCAAAAAGAACCATGTCTTGCTGGTCTCCCTCTGCCCGACAGGTTCTCTGTCTTACGTCGTGAACCTACTCACTAGATTTGCACTTCTTCTGGCTTGATTTCATTTTTCTTGAAGATGGGTGACCCAAGTGATACGCAATATTTCAGTCACTGATAAGAATTTAAAGCAGTGTTACCTCCTTTATGTCTCCCACTTAGGCATTGCAGTGCTTAATAGAGTTGACAGAGTAGTCCAAGTTCCCCAAGGCTGGCAGGGTGGTTCAGAAAACGCACATTAGGCATATAGGCTCTATAAACAATTAAGAAAGAATAATTATTTTGAAAGCCTAAGTGAAATGCCCATGTCTCTCACTGTCAGCAGTGTGGTGGCTTGGTCCATCAGAGATGAGAGACCTCCCACACACTAAGAGACACAGAGTCTCTGAGTGCTCTGGTTTCTTTTTAGATACTATAAATTTTTCACTTTTTACTAAAGTCTTCTGTGAGAGGAACAGGCATGGATTTTCCTGGAGTACTGTGTCCAGTTCAGGGCTCCCCAGTACGAGAGAGACATGGAAATACTGGTGAGAGTCCAATAAAGGGTCCCCAAGATGATGGACTGGACCATCTCTCCTATGAGGACAGACTGAGAGAGCTGGGACTATTCAGCCTGGAGTAGAGAAGGCTCAGGAGGGATCTCATCAATGTATATAATTACCTGAAGGAAGGGTGCAAAGAGGATGGAGCCAGGCTCTCTTCAGTGGTGCCTAGTGAAAGGACTAGAGGCAATGGGCACAAACTGAAACACAGGACAGTCTGGCTGAACATCAGGAAACACTTTTTTTACCGTGAGGGTGACAGCACTGGCACAGGTTGCCCACAGAGATTGTGGAATCCCCAGTCCTTGGAGATATTCAAAAGCCATCTGGACATGGTCCCGGGCAGCCGACTCTAGGTGGCCCTGCTTGAGCAGGGAGGTTAGATCAGATGACCTCCAGAAGTCCCTTCCAACCTCAATCCTTCTGTGACTCTGTGCCCAAGGGAGGCCAAAACACCTGTTTGCACAGTAGCCCAGGTCCTGGATCTCAGCCCCAAAAATGACATGAGGGTTCTGGGTCAGCACAGGAGTACCACTCCATATCCCATTTGCAAGACTATCATTACCACCAAGCTACAGTGTTTTGTATTTTTGTGTGAACCACTTCTTTGAGAGCATTTCTAGAAGTGGCAAGTCTGTGGAGGTACTATTTTTCCTAAAATATCAACATATTTGATCAATGACATAATTGTTGTTTTCCGTACAGGCATGTGTCTTTCCTTCTTTCCAGAAGTTCAGATCTACGTAACAGTTTTCTGTTCCTATACTTACAAAGACATGGAAATGTTTTCAGTTTATGATTTGCTTTTTTGTTTTGTTTTGTTTTCACTAGAACGCACTTCTGATTGCTTATTTTGTTGAAAAGCACCTTTCCCCCTTGTTTTGTTTAGAAATACATTACCTTTTACATGAACTCTGGTGAGTATCAGAGTCTTCATGTTTTGAAATGAGCAGTCCTCTGTGGGTGCTACAAGACCTCAAAGAATAGAACTGGGACAATATTATTCCCCAGAGCTATGCCAGTTTACACTAGCTGAGTCCTCCAGCCTCAGACATTTTAATGGTGTACTTTCCTACTAAATATGTGAAGCATACATATTTTAATTAAGCAAAAGCAACAGCTTTAGGCACCAAGCAGCCATAGATCTGAATTTTCTCCTCTTGTTTTGTCTTGGATGTCTGACAAAAAAATAACAGGAATTATGCTTTAATCTGATGTCAAGTCAGTTTCCTCATAATTTTTTATATCAATCAACCTAGATTTGGCGATAGGAGGATGTGAGAAATGATTTTTATGTTTCTTGGGCATTGGGATTTAAAGTAACACCATTAGTTATTATATTTCTCCTCCACCTGGATACATTTCCTCCCTTTCTAAAAGGCAACTGCTTGCTCACTAGTGTATAGAGAAGGAGCTGAGCAATGAAACTAGGTTTCTAAATCTGAGATCAAAAAAACTGGTGGAGAAAATAATCCTTTAACAAACAACAACCATAACAAAAGAAACAACTGAACACAAAACATCCAGGTTGCTCTGAAATTCAGCCAGGTCTATTCTGTGTTTTCATCTCCCACATTTACAGCAATTGAAATGCTCATTCCTGAATTTAACATTGAAATAAATATCATTGTCACCACACACTGTATATTTGCAGGTTCTTTATAATGGCTTTTGCAACTGGAGATGGATTTCAGTGCACTTCAGGGAAAGTACAGAGACTATGCATATCCTTTAGAAATATCATTATAGTTAGAATTTCCAGGATTCAAGTAAGCTGGAGTCTTTGATGTACTCTAAACCTCCCACTCGACTTCCTCTAAAGGCATATTAGAGAAGACAGAGAGCATTTTCATTGTCAGTCATTTCCTTCAGAAATCCAGTAGATTAGCCTTATATGGGAAATTGTGTATACAGCCATTTTTGCTGTGAAAACACTGCATTGATAATAAGTGTAGTTTTGATTCACTGCTTTAGTGATAACAAAGAAATCTGGTTACACTAACTGCCTACTTGCTGCCGTGTTGGACCATGTTGGCTTCCCAACAGAGCATATTCCTGTCCCTGTAGAAATCAAGGAACAAGAGCAACATGGTCAGATAAATCACTCTCTAATCTCTCTAATTTTATGGATTAGATTTCCTCCAACTACAGTGTAAACCTAGACTATTAGCTTACATCTAGACCCTGCAGCATCTGTATTCATAGTGTGGCAAGATTAATATCACCTGCAGATCTCCAATGGATTACTTTAGCTTTGCCAATACATTTTCATTGCAAAAAGCTCATTAAAGTAAAGCCTAAAGAGAAAATAGAGAAGCAGATGTCAGATCTTTAATGTTACTGCTACCCAGACTACAGGAGAACCAAACTATTTCAAGGGAAAGGATTATGGCAAGAAAACTTTAAATAGAAGTCAAAATGATACACAACCTAGTTACATCCTAATTTAAGATATTGCCTGAACCTGTATCTCAAGACACTTGAGAAGTGTATTGTTTGTAAGATTCACGTGATATTGTTCCAAGGAGGAAAATTAAGTCTACTACCAACAATAAAAAATACAATAATTCCAGTAAGAAAAAAATGTGGTTTTTAAATAACTACCTGAGATTCTTTTCAAACATGTTAAGTGTTTATGCTTAGTGTTTACAGTCTTTTTCTGTAATCAGAAAACACAATGAGAATGTACTTGCTTCAGAAAATCAGTGGACAAATGATCTGACCACATTAAAAATGTGTGAATCAAGTTTACAGTGGTATTGGGAAGACTCGTTATTTTTTAATTACATTAAAATAGAACCACTCAAAAATGAGGAAAAATTGTACCATTTTGGCAATATTTTTCCCCATTTCTGATTAAGAAATCTAATGAAGTATAATTGCTTTTTTTTTTTTTTTTTTTTTTAATATTGTGCCAGTTTATACTTGATTTGCCAGCCTGAGAAGGTTTTGGCCATGGTTTGCAGTCCAGGAAACTCCAACAAAAGATTATAGAAAATGGGCCAATATCGTTGCGTAAGATATAAAATACGGGACACTTTGTAAAATCCACTTGAGACACAATAGATGACTCAGGTTTAGGATAAGTGGTAGCAGAGATAAGGATGATAATGGATGGTAAAGCATTGTTCAGAATAATCATTTGAGCAGTTACGGGAAGAGTCTTCCCAAAATACATAGCACATGGGCCAGGGTGCTTCATGCTCTTATCAGCTCAAACTCAGACCTAACTCCCAGCTTGTACATTTGTATTAACTCTCAAGAACACCATCACTATTCATATAACCTCTAAATTATGGCAACTTCAGTACGCAGTATCCTGGCTCTGATGCAGGCTTCGTGTAGGACACTGGGCATGCTGCCCAAAAGTCTGCTTTCAAGTTCCTAACTGGCAAAATGAGGATTGTCATTTCTCTGTGTCAAGGAGCTGCACTGAGGATAAATGTGCCGCTCTCGGAAGAACACATATACAGCTTGGTGCTCAGTGTATGGTCAAGAATGGCCTCAAGTTGCACCAGTGCAGGTTTAGGTTAGATATTAGGAAAAACATTTTCACTGAAAGGGTAGTCAGGCACTGGAACAGGCTGCCCAGGGAAGTGGTTGAGTCCCCATCCCTGGAGGTATTTAAAAGATGTGTAGATGTAGTGCTTAAGGACATGGTTTAGTGGTGGACTTGGCAGTGCTAGGTTAACAGTTGGACTTGATGATCTTAAATGTCTTTTTCAACCTAAACAATTCTATGATTCTATGATTCTAAGAAAGTTCATTCAGTCATCTCCAATTTAAACTTCATCCAGTATAAAAACAAGGGACCAGAACTGTGGAGGATCAGTCAGAGAGGGGAGTTAGGTGCTCCCTGCACAGCCGATGGGGATAGCTAACAACATCTATAGGTCCAGTCAGGAGCTTGGCTTGCTTGTAAGAAAATCTGAGCAAGTGGCTAATCTCTTGGGCAGAGCTGCATGAAATACATTGGGTTCCCCAGGTATTTCAGTCGGCCAAAAATTCCCTTCAGAACATAGGCACCTAATAGGATATATACTTTGAAAATACACTTGTTGGTTGCAGTAGGACCCACATTTATACAATAGCATTCATTCAGAGGACAGTTTTAGTAAGATTACAGTCTGTAATGGCTTAGATTAAAAGTTGATCTATCCCAGCTTACAGTGGCCAGCATAAATTCCTGCCCAGATACTTTCACCGCGAACAGCAATTTCTGACTCATGATTTTTAAGCCAGAGGTGTTGTCCTTGATGTATTTTTCTTTTAGCCATTCAGGCAATCACTTTTGCAACCCTTCCACATTTTTTGCATCTACAGCAACCTCAGCAAAGGATTGTAAAAACAACCATGTAAATAACCAGCTCCTATTTTCCTGTTTTAAGTCAGTCGCTTGCTGATTTCATTCAATGCTACCTATCCTATAGACATAGTATAATGGACATAAATGGTGGTAGGGCCAGGGAAGAAAGTGCTTATGCTGAAAGTGAAAGAGGCAAGACAGAGGGCCAGTTTTGATCTGTGTTAATCTCAAAAGTTTTTGAGGGCAATGACAAAATAGCTGAGATTACTGCAGCCTTGCTGTGACACAGGCAAGTCATTATAGCTGCCATAGAAAAATGAGCATAGAATAATAAATTAGTAAACTCATTAAAAATTATCTATTTTTTTCTCATTTTAAGATCCTTCAGTTGCGTAGAAGATAAGGAAAGATACCAGGAGAAAATAACTGTTTTGTATTTGCAATATTACAAAATATTGAAAGAAACAGCAACATCTGGAAAATTTCACAATACAAATAGAGGCAGTTCCTAGTAAAGTAATCTCTGTGTAGACAATCAAAATGAAAGATAAACCACCTCCAAACAATTTACAGCTGAATCGAGATACTGGAAGTAAACAAGACATTGAATACATTTTTTCTATATGTGTTAATTGTAACATTTGCTTCATTTTCCTTAAGCATCCTCCTATACAGAAAGCTGGTAACACAGCCAGTTAATGCTGAGCTGCAATTTGTCTTAGATTATTTGGCACAATAGCAGCATGGGATAAACTGCACAGTTTACTCAGCTGCTTCTCACATACATATTTATCCAGATTTCAACCATAGCCATTTTAGAAATGTGAATATATCTGTTCTGGGGAAAAAAAAAAATCATCATAATAAAAAGGCATCTCTGTCGCTTCCTTAGAATGCTGCAATTCTCAACATTACAAGAAGGCTGATAAAAAAGAAGATCCAGTACTGATTACTTTTACATTAACAACACAGTCACTGTGCTTATTCTTCACAAGCTTCTCAGGAATTCCCAACAACATATGGTACATGGAATGTATGCTATTTCCACACAAAGCAAACAACAATAACTTTCTGGTTTGGGCAACTCAGTAATTAGATGGTAGCTACAAGCAACAGTAGCTAAATTTAACCTAAGAAAAGATACATGGATAAAATATCTGTTTTGGGTTCCTTCAGTGTGACTGTGTAAAAAAATGAAAACAGCTTTATTTTTAAAGAAAAACAGATTAACCAGAAAGTACATAAAACTATGCTGTGGCCATTCCTACTCAGAAGTTGATACCGATTGCAGTAGCTACAGAAGTTTAACTCATGATAAATAAATCAGGATGAAGGAAATATATAAAGTTACTTGCTTTATATATATATTTTTATATACTAAAATAAAGTTTTTTACTTTGTGAGGGAATGCAGGATTAACCCAAATTCTGGAATGTGATACAACCTTTAAGCTTTGAAAAAAGATTTGCTAAGAATACAGAACAATATGTATATATATATTATATGCATTTAGCTTTGTCTGTGCTGCATGAATACTATATTAAACATGAAAGCTGCATGCACAAGTTTTCCTATTAACATAGTATTCCTGCACACATTATTTTTAAACATGGAAGTGCTACCACCAGGCTGTGTATAGGACTGATTCCCACACACAGTCATCCTGACCCATCTGAGATCCCACATGGCCCCCAGCTGCCACTACAGAAAAGCACACGTTCCCATAAGCTTCACATCATATCTTCCAGCCCCGTGGTGATATCCTTAGCACCTTAGGAGATTTCAAATGGCACTGTGTCTTGGCAAGCAAACCAAGCTGTAAGTGTTAGATGTCTACATCTTAGGCTAAGATGTCTACGTCTTAGGCTATAGCCCATGGAAACAAGCCAGTGGGCAGCTGAACTGACTTTGTATAGCACAAGAAAAAGCTTGAGGATTTATTTTTCTCTTCTTAAGACTCCAAAGACCAGCTCAAACTTAGAATATAACTTCCTTGAACCAAATTTAGGGCAGACACGCAAATCTCCCCCATCACCCTAATAACACAATCTCACTCTTCTAATGTGACTACAAGGCTTCTAAATGCTCTGATAAAGAGTACTCCTTTTGCAACTTGCAACCTCACACAGCAAGAAAAAGAGAAAAATAAAAAAACTAAAAAAAGTTATACTACTTACTCTTCCCTTTTAATTCATGGTGGCACACACAGGAACTCTTAGGGCAAATGCAATCAGGACTGTTGTTTGAGTCCCAGAGGAAAAATTAACAAAATTAAGTAGTCGCTAAGAGACAGCTGCAACAATTTAACTGCCAGAAGGTGTAGCCAGAGTACCTTTCATTGAGATGGCCAGTAAAGAACAATTCTCTGTAACCAATTTTATTGATAAATTGGAACATGATGGGGATTGTTATTCTTTAATAGTCTTATGCACCAGCGTAAATATCGTTACACGTTTATCTTCTTGTGATATTCTAGCAACTATGAAAATAGATTATATTTTGTTAAACCACAGACTAAACAGCACCTAAACAGTACCATAGCTCCACATTTGTTGCTTCACTTGGTGAGTGAGACAGCATACACCTAAATAGTGCAAGGACATCTCACAACAATAATTCTCCCATTTAACAACAGAAAAACAGACAAGCTCTGTTAGAAAAGAAACTCAAAAGGTGTTGAAATAAGTACTACGAAGAGAAAGAGAAATCTTGCTGTGGGTTGCCCAATTAATTTTGCTCAGTAAGCTGTGCGAAAACCCTGTTCTCCTGTCCAATTTACCATTGTTCAGTTGTCAGATTAGGTCAATTCTAATTAGAATTTGCTAGTTTTCCTAAAGTTGTTTGTGATCAGTCATGCTAAAAGTATTCCAGGAAGTCGAAGTTTTGTTCAGGCAAAAATCAGAAGTGAAAAGTTGCTCTGCTTTATTGCTAGACTTGAAGGCACATTCTTACAAAACGAGACCGTATCAACAATTTGTTGTCCTTGTTCTGCTTAAAACTTCTTGGCCTGAAAGGTTAGGGTAACTTGTTGATTAGTGTCTTGTCTTTGAGAATGGTCCCAAAAGTATTATTCAGACTTGTCTTGTTATAATCTAACCTATTTAACTTGCATATTCTTTTAAATATGACATGGTCCTAAGTCCCACAATGTGTTTAAGATACTTTTTTGCACTGCTTAAGTACTGTTTTGTTTATGTTTACATTATGTATGATTGACAACATCATTAGTGTCCTTGTCAGTATCTTATCAAAACGATCAGCCTCAGAACAGCACAACATCCCAAAGACCACATTAGAACATCTCCTTTATCCAGGGTAAGAATATTATTTATAAAAAATTATTGTCTCATGAATGGAACACCTTCCACTCTGTCAAAGGCAATATATTTCTAATTTCCCATTTCTATTATAGCAATTAAAAAACCTTCAAATTAGTCAAGCTTCTAGAATCCAATTGTTTTCTAATTAGGCCACTAGAATTACTTTTGAATAGTCAAGGCATGACACTGCAGATATTACATTTTCCCAATTCCTTCACTGAAATGCATTCAGGGTCCATGCGCAAATAATACTTCCAATTTATATATTCCTCAGAAATGCTCTACCATAGTTGTCACCTCCTCTGAATTCATGGTTTGCGCAGCTTGAAAATTTTCTAGGTCTGCTCATCCTCAGTGCTTAGAATAAAGAAACAGTGGGCTCTGGTATTACTACACCCATTCAATCACTTGGCAGGTTGGGATATTAGAAATCTGACATAGTATTAGCCCAAGGTAGGCAAAAGGTCTCTGAAGAGGAAATAAGAAATCAGGCAGAGTCAATCATGAAGGTGATCAGGAAGCAATCATAGAATCATAGAACAATTTAGGTTGGAAAAGACCCTTAAGATCATCGAGTCCAGCCATTAACCTAACATTACCAAGTCCACGATTAAACCGTGTCCCTAAGTGCCACATCTACACATCTTTTAAATACCCCCAGGTGTGGTGACTCAACCACTTCCCTCTGCAGCCTGTTCCAATGCTTGATAAATCAGAAGGCCACAGGAGAAGATAACAAAAAACAATAATGGTTGTTTTTAGAATATTAGGAGCTAAGCAGGTACTTGGGCACTAAGCTCCATTTCTGTTTGAGCTCACTTGTGAGTAAAGGACAAAGTGAACTGCAAATCCAGGTATCCATGAAAATCAGCTCAGACCAACAAGAAAAGATAGACAGACTGAGCAGAGGGACTTGGTCTTAATCTCAGAAAAGAACATATTTCTAATTCACAAAACCTATTCTGTGTGCAGGAGAACAGCAATGGTTTCTAATCTGGGGGGAAAAAAATCAGTGTGGAGGTTGCCTGGAGCCAGGTGTTGAACAGATACCACTTTTTAAAATAGCATAAAATCTTGAGACATGTATGGCAAGATGGACTTACTGATTTTTATTCACAAGTTCTAGGCATCAACAAATTTCTATGACTGTATGAGTCACAACTTCCCTGAACCATAATTACCTAGATAAATCTGATTTACAAGCTGTGAAAATGGTGTTATCATTCACATCTGTTACAATCACTCCTAATTTTCTTCCATCTGAATCATACTATGATATAATAGTTAGTGGATTTGATATATTAAGCACAAGGCACATTTCACCAAGAGTTATGAATTTAAAAAAAAGTGAAAATTGCACCTAAAATGCAGACCGGAAGCTTCAATTGATTTCACATGTTTTTCATTATAATTGAATACATTTTAACAGTGCAGGAAAAACATTTATGACATGAATCATTCCCAAGTCCAACTGAAAGGATGAACAGGCCAACAGAGTTGTTTCCAAAGATTTTCAGAGTATGGCTAACCTGAGAAAAAAAACAAACAAAAAATGCCTGCCTTATCCAAAGCCTTAATGTACTTAAATCACTGAGTTACGAGTTTAAAAGACTGCTTTACTTCGTATTGCTGTTTGTATTTTGTATTGCTGCTAATATGCAAAATAGATTAAAGTCTACTACAGTAATTTTATTCCTAAAAAATAATGAGAACAGGTGAACTCCAAGAAAATAAATCTAATAAATCTAATGTCCAAGAAAATTAACCTAAAGAAAATGCTTATTTTTAGGACATTAAAGATGTCGGGTTTTTTTCTTATCAAAACATAGTTACATTACTACTTAGGCTATGAAAAAACCTTATCTTTACAAATTAATAACAAGTCACACTACCAAATAGAAGGAACATATATAACATTAATGCTTCACAGAAGAGACCTGATTCAAATCTCCTACTGATATATATTGGCACAACTATATTTACTTTGTAGACATGACTTATTTCGACTATTCTACTATGGCTTGTTTTATTGCATAATGACACTCAACAATTAAAGATATTTTTAAGTGTAAAGTTCCAAAAAGAAGGAATAAAATGAGTGAGAGTATAGTTAGCAGCTTGGTTCCATAAAATCAACAAAAGAACTTTGATCTTTTCATGCCTCACACTTTTTTTCCCACTGAGATGATTTTTTAAAGCCATAGGAAACAGAAAAAATGGCAATAATTCCATGTAGCCGTTGATTAAAATACTGCCACTTTCAATGGAATAAATTTGCACACGATCAAGACTTTTTTGTTTGTTTGTTTGTTTTAATCAAAATGGACTGTTTTGGGATTTTGTAATGAGACAAAAAAAAGTTCTCATAATCTTTCTTTTTTCTGCAATGAGGAAGATGATAGGATCATCACAGGTTCACAGATTCACAGGAGAATTCAGGCTGGAAAGGACCTCAGAAGGTTGCTATTCCAACTTCATGCTCACAGCAGGGGCAGCTCTGATGTCAGACTCGGTTGCTCAGGGTTGTGTCCAGTCAGGTCTTGAAAATCCCAAAGGACAGAGACAGCACCACTTCTCTGAGCAGCCTGCTCTACTGCCTGACTGTCCTCATGGGGGAAAAAGTTTCTCATAACATCCTGCCTGTACCTCCTATGTTTCAAGTTACCTCCACTGCCTCTCATCATCCCACCATGCCCCATGTGAAGGGCCTGGCTCCATCTGACTGCTGACTTCTTCACAGGGGGCTTCTTCAATGGGGCTTCTTCAATGGGGCTGCCATTACGTCCCTTCCAGCCATCTCTTCTCCAGGCTGAACAAGCCCCGATCCCTCAGCCTCTTTTCACAGGGCAAGTACTCCAGCCTCTAACATCTGGTGGCCCTCCACAGAACTCACTTCACTTTATTAATGTCTTTCCCTGTAATGCACAGCACCAAACTGGATACAGTACTATAGATGTGGTCTTACAAGTGCTGAGTGGAGGGGGATAATCACTTACCACTTTAAAGTGCTATCCAAAACCTCAACATGACTACAGAAAGTTCAGTTTTGCTTCAGATTCGCTAAGTAGCCATTTCCAATGTGTTTCTTATAAAACCATAGTATTTTTCTCAAAACCCAAGAAAGATTAATAATTTAGTGAAAACCATTATTTTAAAAGGCTATTTTTTATAACTGTACTTCTAGTTTTCAGATGTGACAGTGCAGGTTATTGGCCTTCCCCACAAATTTCTTCTGTTTGACTTTCAGCCCTGACTATATACACTGATAAAACAATGTTAGATTCCCATAGCCAGCTGTGTATCTCTTATCCTCTGCTATTTCCTCAGATGAGCCTTTTAAACCAAGCTAAAGCAGCACTACACTTGTTTCATGGAAGGCATGTCTACTATTTGCCAACCAAAAAACAAAAAAAATCCTGATCACAGTTAGCTACATGATTTTATGATTTCAGACCAAAAAAACCCAACCAACCAACCAAACACCCCCCCCCAACAAACACATTAAAATAAAAATTATAAAATTACCAAAAAACCCATGAAGTAAGCTTACAAGGCAGAATATGACTTTACTAGGATATTAAGTGTGTGGTTTTCTCAGTGATAAGGAAAGGCTTTTTCTTTGGATGATAGATTTTATCCCTGTTCTTATCTTGTCAAATGATTGTAAAATAGCTAGTAGGAAATACTGCTAGGGCACAAACTTTACTTATCATCTTAATTCATTCACTGTCTTTAAATATACATGTACCAGCAACTAGAATTATGTATGTCAGTTGGCTCAGTTCATAGACCTGAGGTCTGCAGACTGATAAAATCCTGAGTAATGCTGATGAGGAGTTCAAGTAAGTACCCTGTGAGAATTGTTCGATTATTTTTCTCATATCTGTCCAGGAGAGGTTTTTTTCTATCTTCGTGTGAAAACCTTTCTGTAACCTTGTCATACTTCTCATTCCTTTGCAATACTCATAAATTCAGATACAAAAAAAATCCTGATTGAAGAATTATCTCATGATCATCTCCTACAAAACACAGATTTTTCACCTTTTAAACAAATAACTGCATCCAAAATATATGTCTAGCCATATAGTTCCCTTATTTAGAAATTTGCAATTATACTCCTAATCCGTAACACCAATATAGAACAGAAATCCATCAAGTTCTTTTTCAAAGGCTTGTTTTGTTTTTAATTTGGCTAGTTCAAATCTAGCTTTACTGTTAAATGTGGACCATTTTGAACCAAGTATAATTGTAGAAAGAGATCAGAACCAAAATTTAAAGTGTACTGACATCCATTCCTAAACTCTAGGAATTACAGCTTCCTAATTAGGGTTAGGGCTAGGGTTTCCTAAACTCTCGGAAACAAAAAGAATTATCATAGGCTAAATAGATGAATGTGAACAGCCAATGCTATATACCATCACAGATGAGTAAACAAGCATACTACAATTTTAGTTAGCATGTTATGAACTCTGATTTAGATCTGAGGTCTTAAAATCATCATAAATTTAAAAACAAAACAAAACAAAAAACCCACAAAAAAAAAACAGAACAAAAAAAGAGAGTGGAGGATCTCTCACAAATAAAGCTATACTGCCAAGGGGAAAAAGAGGCAGGGAGGGCTTGCTACTAGGTTTTGAGGTTGAGTATGGACTCTGGTAATCAAAAGCTAAATTTCAAAGCTGAAGGCTCTTTTAAGAGGCAGCAACCCCCTTTGACCACATCTGAAATTCTATGATTTGGAAAAATAGATCATAATACACACAGTTAAATTCCCTAAATATGTTGGATTTATAGGAAAAACACACTCTTAGGTGTTCACTAGATAGGTTACTAAAAGCCGCTTGACACAGCGCTGGCCTAGTGGGTGTACCTTAAGCACAGTTTAATGAGGAAGCATTGCTGTACTCTGCAATGCCTTCAGTTCCGAGTAATCAAAAGGTGTTTTACTATATCATCCACCTAATGGCAAATTAGGCTTTAGGTCACACAAACACAACCTGCCAGTGCAAAGTTCACACTGGAAATGAAAGGTTGCCCATTTCTCATCAGCAAAAGATGGTACAGAAAATGATGGAGAAAAATGAAAGGAAAATTGCAGAGAAACACACACACTAAAAATGGGGGCATTTTATTGTTGTTGGGTTTTTTTTTTTTGGCGGGGGGGAACCCAGCATAGTGGCGAATTTAAGAGTTCTTGGAGAAAAATGGCTAGTTTTGTATATCCACTCAAAATAAGTATCCTTAAATAAAAAATCCTCACAAGTTATATTTTAGTGATGTAACCCCTTTTGGTTAGATAATGGATATGCACAACTTGAGTCACTTTCTGTCTCATTTTTGAAGGCTTGATTACAAAAGATGCTTTCCTTTAAGCCATTCCCAGTTCCAGATTGTTGGACAATGAAACTCTATGGATCTGACTACATTATTTGTGACTTTTAAATTGGCAGAACATTAATCTAAATTCCCTCCCTGCAAAATGGACATTCAACTGGGAAGGGAAAACATCCTTTCTGCCCCAGCCAATCTGTCACAGAGGCAAAACTCCACCTTGGTCTCAGAGGAAAGAAGGTGATGAACTCAAAACCCAAGCAAATCCAGTCTCTTTCTAATAGATGGCTGGGAGGGTGAAAGCTGCTGATCAGGGGCCACAGTCATGGAACAGAAATATAATCTCCCCCCAATGATTTTTCCTCCTTTTACCTACTCTTACCACTTCAATTTATCTCCTGACTACATGTTAACCCTCCTTCTACTTCTCCCCGTGCATCCACTTAGAAGACAGACTTAAAGAAACTATCTTTGTTTTCATTGTCAAACCAGGAATAGAAGTAGACTAACACAACTGAAATCTCCCCATTTGTCTGCTGCTGTGCTCCTTGGAGTTCTGCTATCTCATTATGGTTGCCCATTCTCATCCTCAGAATTCTGCTCAAGTTTTACTGTACTTCTTGATTATGTACTATTATGTATGCAAAATCCCGTGAAAGACTATGTAAATAAAGCAAGTTATGACAATCTGTTCCACCAGTTTTTTGCATGAGATGAAGATGTGCTAGGAAAAAAAAAGAAGCAACCCCTATTACATTGTAAGCTAAAGCCCTTTAAATAACAATAGGCATTTTAATTGGATCTGCTTATGTTCTGCATTGTGTCATGTAATGGAGAAATTAAACTTCATTTTTCCTAAACATATTATATCTTCTAGAATTTCAACATTAGTTTATGCAGAAAGATGAGATAGCAAAGAGGATCTTTCACTGAAATTAAGCGTGTCCCAGTGGTTGTTGAACTGTATTTTCCAGTATTTCTAAAAGCATGCTGTGTTTCAAACAGGGGTCTGACATATCTAAAATTCCACCATTGTTTATGACTAGTGATTTAAATTAACACATATTGCCAAGTGCTCATTTTCCAGAAGCCAGGGACTGCTGAAAGTGTAATCAAATGTCAATAGAACTGGCCTGTCCGATAAAAATTAACCCCTTAAACTGAAACACTTTAACAGTGGAATGGAAATAGTTAGTTAGATGGTGAGGGAACAAGAAAACAATCACAACTTGATTTCAGAAATAGCAGGTTATTATATCAACGTGTGCATGCTCATAAACATAAACTTTAATTGACCACTATATGTTATATGGTTGTTAGAAGTATAAATTAAAAAAATAGCTGCTGAGATGGCCATTATTTTAGGTATCTTAGATAGTTTTGTGTTGTGGTTGAAATTTTGATTTAGAAGAACCTATATAAGCTTTTCTTTTTATTCTAGTTAGATTCTGATTTTCATGCCTCAAATTCTGCTTAGGCAGTGAGTAAAAATCCAGAGCAAAGCTTAGCCAAGATTATCAAATTGTGCTTCCTTAGGAGTCAGAACCAAATTCTTAATGGGTTTGGCCTAAAACATGATCTACATTTGAAATCTGGCCTGACTTTTTCCAACAAGTGAAAGGCCAGCCATAAAAGCTGTTCCACAGCTTCTTATAAAAGGTGCCCTTCCATCTACACCATTAATAAAAAGTCTGTCACAACACCAGTTCTTGCTAAAGTACCATTCTTAATGTGCAAATGTTTGTAAGGTAGACGTCCAGTCATAGGGATTTTATTAATTCTGGTGGAATACACCTGCGTTGTGTACTTTGCAGAAGAAGAAGGCATGGATGCTTTATAATTCACACGTATTTAAGAAGTGTGAAACGTTCTGTTTTGAAATAAAGTTAGATTAGATTCCTCCTTTTGAATATAAATAGGAACTCAGTGGACTAATGGTTATTTAAATCACGTTGATTCTCTTTGAGGAATCTTATTATGCTAATAAAATGTCTTCTCTTTGCATCATCAGCATAACAAAGCCAGATCTTCATAAATTTGCACATCTTTTCCACACTGCAAATTCATCTTTCATTTCCTCTAGCGTTATTTCCTTAAACCCCACACCAACACCACATAATCTGCCTGTCATTACCTTGTCTGTCTCTTTTGTAGGTGACTGAATAGTCTGTTCCTCTAAGGTTCATCTATTAAACATAATCTCCTCAGTTTGGGAGGATTGTTTCCCCTTGCCTTGCACGAGAGGGACTCCTTGTCTCCAAGCTTCCCATGACAGTAACTACTATTTACTCCTCTCTTTTCTTGCTGCCTCTTGAAGTCTGCAGAAGAGATTCATGAAACTAACGACCCTCAGCTTCTTCTTATCAATGAACCCAAACAATTCAAACTGGTCCACTGAGGATGCTTTGTATAACAGTATCCATGCATCTTCACTAACTTAGGAAGCTAAGCATGTAGCATTAAGAGCTTTTTTTTATCCAAATCCGTCAGGTACACTGTGATCCTAGGACCAGACTCCAAAACAACGCTACTTTATTTTGCATAGCATCTTGTGTGAAACAGATGCTTTACTAGCAGGCCAGATGAAAGGAATATTAAAAGTTTGTTTTCACTGCAGACCTAGAAACCCCACTGAAGAGTTATTTAAAAAAGCATTTTTGTCAGAATGGAATTTTTCATAAGATCATGCTGATTTCCCTTACGTTTTGAAAAGGAAAATGCCTTTAAAATTGCTAAGACATTCCACTTCAACGAGGTAAAAATGTTTTAATGCCATGATTTCAAATCGTTTGATTAACTGTATCATTCCACTGCAAATACAACATCAGTGACCTTGGAATCTGATTTGGAGGAGTGGGAACTTCCTTCCTTCCTTCCTTCCTTCCTTCCTTCCTTCCTCCCTCCCTCCCTCCCTTCTTTCCACATTTCTTCGAAAATAGAAATTATTTTTTACCATGAGCTCTACACTTAATTCTTGGCTCCTTTTTAACCCAGCTCCCAGATGCATCCAAAATCCCCTCACTCCAAATACTACACTGAACCTGTGCTAACTGGCTGATTGCAGGTTGAAGTTCCTTGAAGACAAGACACCAAACCAGAGGAGTCCTGACATTCCCCACTGCTGTCTCACTACCTCCCCTTGTTTTCTCAGGACACTAAAGTGCCTCCCAGCTCCCAGGGACAGGGCTACACCCATCCTTGGCTGCAGCTGCAGTAGGAGCCATGGCAGGTACCCTGCATTTTGGGTGATTGCATTACTAGCATAGTCAAAGCATCTAAAATATTGCTTTCCACTCAGGCTGTTCACTGCTATGTTAAATGTATCCATACCCATTCTGCAGCTGAGTATTTTCTTGGATATGTACCCAAGGAAGAAAGAGTAATGAAAATAGCAAAAGCTACAGAATTAACACTAGACAACGGAGAAAGAAAGATGATGGATCTCTGAAACTTAGGAAGGAATTACTCAAACTGCATTAAACACCGATACACTTCTGTGCCACTCTAACAAACAGATGCATTTCTTATGAAAGTAGTCTAAAACATCTGCTTATTACTTTATTCACAGTTGAAGCCACTAAAAAAGAATGCTCCCAAACCACAAGATCTGCAGATCTGCTTGGTTGTTTTTTAAGAGATCTGTTAGTTCAGAAAAGGAGTTCTGAGGTTGAGGTCAGAGACAATCTCAGTAAATTATTTTATTTAAACAGTAGGCTGCCATTAATTCACAAGAAACAAGCAATATTAATCTATTTTCAGACCTCTATGGATAGAACTGACATTTAATGTCTTGTCAAAACAGCAAAATATAAACCTAAACCAGATTCTATTAGCTACAATAGAAAATGGAATGAACATAAAGATCTCTTTTTTTAAATTGTTTAATCATTTTCCATAAGCAAAAATTATTCTTAATCTTTTGCATATGCACATAAAGGAACCTTCCTGCTGTTTTACAATTGCAAAGCCAAAACATAAAACAGAATTTATGGGAGTTTGCAAATCAGAACTTCTAATTGCAATTGCAATTACTAGTAAACTTCGAAATAAAATAGTTTGTTAAGTAAGGGCAGAGGAGTCAGATCTTTTGAATGGAAATTAAAAACTGCTTGAAATTGGCATAAGGATGTTGCTTTTAATTCTGTTAAAACTTGCATGACTTACTCTGCTAAGCAAAATATTTTTCACGGGTTTGTCCCAAACTCTCAAATCTCAAGGCCTCTAGACTCATAAATTCCAGAAATGAGTTCACTAGCCTAAAATTTGCAATCTGTCATGAAAGACAAAAAAAAAAAAGACTAGGAAAAGAATAAAATCTGTTACAGGAGAAAAAAAAACGGAGAGTAGATATGGAGTGAGAATCTTTATATTCACATGCTAGAGGAGATCTTAAACATGAAGTGGAATGATTGAACATAGAGCTTCCAGTATAACTTAACTGACAAGGAATTTTAAACAGTAAATACTACAAAATTATCCTTAGGAACTGTTTCCACAGGATATCAATAACTTCAAGGTTTTTTTTATTACTTATATTTGCATGAGGACAGAAAGTTTATTTTAAAAAACATGGAAAATGTCTATAATTGAAAACAGTCTTATAATGAGTGTTTGGATCACCTTGCAGCACAACAAAGACCTTCTCAGCTCACAGCCCCATAAGCAATGCCAGATTCAGAAGTTCTGACTTGAGACCTTTTTTCCTATGTGATCATATAGTGACATAAACTAGAAAACTGAAGGGGAGGGGGACCAAACAACCGGTTTTATGCAGGTATGCAAGATTGTTTTGCAGCCATTCCTCAGTTCAGCTGAACATCTGTGTCCCAGGGCAGAGGGCTGCCTATGCTAATGTAGTGGCATTGCTGCTGAATGCCTAACTGTTGACTCAGAGTGAAGAGTACAAACTTTTCTGAAAGCTGTATACAAATACCTTTCTCTATTGATTGCAGATATGTCACACGAAGAGGTTAAAGGAGTGTCATCTCCTTCTGCTTGTCTTACTGAATTCTATCACCTCTTCCAATCTGCCATTTAAACTGCTTGTGGAAGCACTCATTAGTCCATTTAAAGCAAAATGCACTAGATTAGTTTACAGTCTTAACAGTAGGACTCATTTTGACTGAAAAGAGTTAGGAATTTCTTACAAATTCAAATTAGATGGCAGATCCAAAGGAGTAGAAACATCCAGAGAAACGGCAGTGAGTTGCTGGCACTGTGCTGCAAATCTCTTTAGTCAGCATCACTGCAGGACAAAGAATCCTCCTCTGTGTACATTTACATGTATACATCTCTAATTATACTGTTAAGAAGGGTACAGTTAGACAAGACAGACAAAACTGATACTGAAGAAGTCTTGTTTTACTTTCTTCTCCATCTCTCCCTCTCTGTTCTTGCATGTATAGTCTTATCCTCACCCTTGCCCCATCTCTGTGATCTGATCCCTAAAGACCTGATGTAGCTCTCTAAACTGGCAAAAGGGGTTTTCTTCTTCCTTTTTGGTTGAGCTGGTTTCCTGCTAGTTCACCGAGAGGAATCAGCTCCCTGAGTTACAGCAATGATAATATATTAAACAGTACCAGGAAACACTCCAAGGCACTGGAACTGGATTGTTTACACTGTCTACAGTAAATTGTTTTAATGACCCCGGTACGGTTTTGGCCCAGGTTAACTACCTCTCTTCCAACAATTCCTAGGAACAGCTGCAAAATCATTGTGGATCAGAAACCATTCCCCATAGGCAGCTTGTATATGGCCACCAAGTGCTGGAAGTTTCAAGAGTGTGATGGATGGGGAGGGTGCTGTTCTTTGCCAGCTGGTCTTAGTGCCAGAGTATGGTCCCGGGCAAATATCATTTACAAGAAAACATGTAGCCCAAGGGGCAGAGGTGCCTGAGAGTCAGTGCAAGAGGAGGGAAGGAGTGAGCAGATGAGAATGAGAAACAAGTAAAAAAGCTGTTGAAGAGGAAACAAGACTGTTCCTCTCAGCAGCAGTAAGCTGTTACACAGGCTCAGCCTGTCTCACATAACCGCATCCCTGTAGATTTACAGTTTTGTTTCTTAGCTAATATCAGTACCAGTTGCTGCTGACTGCAACAAATACACCAGTCAGCTGCAGAGCTAGTATGGAGGCAGTTACTGCATGAAGGTGAAAAAGTTGTTTTTCTCTCCTTCTTTCCAAGGCTGTGGCATTGTGTTGTCACAAAGTGACCCGTGGTTTGACATTAGGGACACAGTAGCCACATAAACTGTGATTAAATGCTACATAAATGGCCATAAACTGTTGGAAGTTTAAAGCATCTTGGATCCACCAATTGCGCCTGGAACAAGGAACAGGCAACATGGATGTAGTGTTCATCAGGAGGACCAGGCCACATGTTAGCCATTTAAGCATTTTCAATTGTGGTTCACAAGCAGTTAGATGTATAACACAGATTAAAGAAAAAAAGAAACTGAGAAAGCAAAAGAATTTGCTACAGTAGCTGCCATTAACCAGACACTCAGCCTACTTGATGTATTAATGGAGTTAGAAGGCTTAAATTTATAACTGGAGGAATTCAAAGGTGAATCCTGCAAGAATCCCAAGGCCTTTCTTGCATCCATTCCCTTGCTTTTAGAATTAGAGGCAAAAAACAAGGGAAACTGCTGTCTGTTAATTAGATCAGGGCCAAAAAGAACAACACCGATTTCTGGAAAAGGGCTTTCTTTCCTAGTTGTTGCTTTTAACTTCAATTACCTCACTGATATAGTACATGGACTCTTCTTTCTCTCTCCTCAAAAAGGTTTCATCAGCCCAGCTGGTAGTGAAAGGGCTTAAAGTGAAGGAGTCTTAAACAAGAGTGCTGTCAGATATATTGTTTTATGCTTATCTTTGCCTGGTAAATGATACAAGAAAAGATTGTGTCCTGTCTTTCTGTTATGATATATTATCTTCATTATCCTTCTCTGCGTGAATCTTGATCCCACAGGTTATAACCATACTGCTAGATAAAAAAGTTTCAGAGACCAGCCCCTTGCTCTGATGCTAAGTGACATCAACTGATGCACACCCCACTGCTTAGGAGCAGGCCCCGGTAGAACAGATCTGTCTTGGAAAGCTGGCAAGATCTGTCTTGTTTTGTGCTGAGCAGGTTGCAGCCTAACAGATGCACAGTGGATTAAAGTGCTTGAACTCACTTCTTGGCCCTCTTTTACTTAGTAGTGCAGATGTAGTCAGAGCAAACATGACAGAACATCTGGAAAGAAAAGATGGGGTCAAGGAAACTTAACAAGATGAGAACTTTCCATGGAAGTTTCTCAGCTAATTGGTCAAGGAAGCGTTTTCCAACGTTGCATTCTCTTGTCCAGCCTCTCAGTATTGCAATTCTGTTTGACATTTGTTTAGGATTAGCTCAGGACTTCCTGACAGGGAAATTACCTCACAAGGACCTTGGCTTGAGCATCTGATTCTAGAGTGGAAGTTTAAAAACAAATCCAGCTAAATAAATAACAAGCATTTAAATTAGGGTGTTTGCATCAGTTATTCAATAAAACAACAAAACCAGGTATTTCTAAAGGACAATTATTTGAATTACTTCCTTCTAAGCACTCCACACTCCATACACTCTGCTGATAATTCTGTAGATAAAATCTTGCCTAAAGCTGCCCTTTTCTTCGTTGTTTTATACAGTAACATGTCTTTAATTGCTCTTTAATTGTTAACATTTCCCTCCTCCATCTTTCTCACTTGAGGTCTGTGATCGTTGAGTGGAAGACAGGTAAAAGATGACACAAGAAAAGTCAATCATGCATTAACAGGTTATAATCTTGTGAAGTTATTTTGGTCCCATCATGAACTGTGACATCAAAGCTTGGATGATTTATATTGTCCCCAAAAGACATGAGAAGGAAGTAGAAGCCAAGAGTTGATCTGCACCAGTGACACAAAGGTGCTCTAAACCTGTCATAACCAGCTGCTCCAAATAAAGGCCCATCTGCTTTCTATCAGTGATGTGGTGAAAAGCAGCTGGAGGGTCTCTGTGGATCTGCTCCTAATTGTCCATAAGGGGCCTGTTTCCTCTTTACACTGTTATACTGTATGAAGTTCAATTGGCATGATTCCCACCTGTCCTGGGCACCTTTGAAGTGCTGTCAGTATTGTTCATTCTCCTCTGCAATCATTATTGTCTTCTTTTCCCTGTACTTTCACCACTCTTGTTCTTTATCTCCCTTCCTTCATCCCCGTCTTTCTCTTTCCTGGGGTAGGTCTCAATTCTTTCCTCTTCTCCCCATCTGATTGCATATCAGTGTCCATATGGTAGCAACCAAACATCCATTTACTTTTATCTAGTGGGGAAACCTGTGTTTTCTACTGCTTCTGCTGCTTCTGTCTTTGTCTCTTTCAAGGGTATGAAGTATAGTCATCTAAGTCTGCACTATACCCAGCTATGCCAAATCCATGAAAGTTGTGCCTCAAGCTTCAGTAGAAATTGGATTAGATCTGAAGAGCTAAGTGCTTTTCCACAGATTTCTATAAACTTCAGTAAGCAGAATATATAATACTGTTGTCTGAGAGGGGATTCATCCAAAGAAAAGGTGATGGGGATGAACAACTTTGGTAAGAAAATTTAACAGAGTTAATAAAGGGCAATGAAAAAGAGAGAAGAAAAGAAAAATGGACTTAGGTCTTTCTGACCTGACATGAGGAACTCCAAGCCTAAACTTGACTAGCTCTCATACACCCACATGAAGCAAAAAATATTCCTTGTGAGCTCTTGGTGGTTTTCTCAGGCAGCCACAGGACTAACTGGCCTTTTTGGTGTTCTCTCTGTGTGGCTCAGGCCACAGCCTTAATACTCTTAGAGATGGAGAAAGTTGATTCCTAGATTCCCTTTCTGACAAGACTGATTTGGGTCAGGTTCCTCTCAACTAGCTCAAGATACCTAATAGTTAGACCGAACTCCCTTACAAATCATTAATCATATCGTAAAATAACCATCTAAGGTAGATCAGATGGGTCATTTTAAAGGTGCTTATTTCCTACATCTACTGGAAAAAAAATTCACGGTGACTAGTTCATGGTTGAACATCCAATGCCAGTGAAATAAATTCCACACTTCCAGTTTTCCATTAGTTTTTACTAAGAGCTGAATGAGGATCTTTCCTTCTGGATGTCTTGCCATGGGCTTTCACATAACTCATATCTTTAATTTATTCTTCAGCAGAGAATGCCAAAAGTTGTGGCTGATGCAAATGGTTTAGTGATATTTCAAAGGATAAGCCATTTACACGGATCTGGACAACACTTGAAACTGAATAAGCTCGCGAAATTGCAGATGCTAGTAATCCTGATAATTTGCATTATTTTCTGTGTTTATAGAGCATTTTCAAACCCTATGTACCCCTGAAGTTAAGTATTATAAATGTATTATTAGGATTTTTTCACCTTGGAGACTTCTAAGAATAGCAGCTGGTTGCCAAACTAGAAGGAGAACCATTCTCTTCTGGTACATCTATTTCTAACAGTTGTTATTCATGTTTACTTTTCAAATGACTGGTCAGATATTAAGTGCAGGAAATGACTTCCCATGCCTGACTATATCCTCTCTCCACAACATGAACAGCAGCAGATTCTAACCAGGACTTAGCTACTTTCACAGGCTTCGTGTCACTCCTAATTATGCCGCTCATCCAACTGGCAACTCAGGCAAAAACAATGTGAGAGAAAGGAAAGACAGGAAAAGAGCCTGACAGCTCTCAAAGCAAATAGTGTCCAGTTCCTTTCTTGTTTCAGACTTCCAGAAGTGTTTTTTCTACAATCTTTAAACAAGCAAATAATACCTTGATCTCCACTTCTTAGCAGAAGTTGTTCGTTGGCCTTAGCTGCTTCATATGTTGGCAGTGTTACCACACAGACCAAAGCACTGATCCTACTACAGGAACCCAGGCTCTGTCCCCTCTGAAGCAATTCGAAGGATTCCTCTGAAAGTCAAATGCTACTGGAAGCAGAGTGAGTGAACAAGCTTATTAATTTTTGCAAATCCTGTACAATAAACCCAGTGTTCTTAAAAATGGCATTATGTTTGCCTTTTCATTACTTCATTTTCTGATGCACCATGTTAACTTATTTGGGTGGGTTTTACTATGCTGTATACAACACACTTCAACAAAAGCTAGGGGTCATATCTGTTTTCCTTAGGGACCGCACAATTCACATGGCCATTAGAACCACTGTGCCAAAGGAAATTCATATTGAGGGCTTCAGTTGGTACTGCAAGAATATTCTCATTTACTAGACTGTAACTAACATGTAAGGAAAAGTAAAATAAACTGTATGGACCCAGAGAAACTGATAGGCTAGGTAATACCTATTCGTAAGACATAGTTAAAAGATCTGAAGAATAGCTGAGCCTTTGTTTTCAAGGGCAACTGAATAAGTTTATGAAAGCAGTCACCTCAGTCTTTTCTCTCTCTTTCCCTTTTGTCTTCCTTTTGCTCACAGACATAAACACAGGCATGTAGATGTATAGTGCTGTTTTTCAACATGACTAAAGATATATATATTTAACAGCGGTGTCAAATAGATAAGGAAAAAGTTGATTTTTCACCTTTTGAACAAAAATTACCTAAAACTCAGACCTTTACAAGCCTCAAGTCTATTTTCCCCTATAAAGATAGATGCTATCTAACCATGCTTTCAGTTGCACTTCCTCTGCTAGGTGGCATTACAATGTTTAAAAATGCGCTGGTGATAGTTTGTAGGTTCAGAGCTCTTGCCTATACTCTAGTAATATGTACAGTTTCCTCCTTGTCACTAGAAGGGTTTCAGATTTTCTAACACCATATACTGAGGATGACAAAGGATACAAAATCCAGATGTGAAACACTGAAAGCCTTGCAGAGGTAGTATCATGCACATTTCTGCCTCCATCACTGGAGATGAGCTAATATATACATATTACTGCATTCAGCAGGTATTTGGAAGGTCAGCAGCTGCTAGGCTTTAAACAGTTCTTCCACAATTGTTGGAAGGTTTTCCTTCTTTTTTCTTTCCCTTTCCCTTTCCCTTTTCCTTGGTCTTGGTCTGTTAAAGCCAGACTGGAATTAGTGCCAATATTTTGACATTGTCCACATTTTCTGAAAACACATAGGACTACTTCTTTTTCACCTATATTTCTTACCTAGACTGCTGTGTAGACTATTTTTACATTATTTATGTACTTGTATCGTAGTGGGGACTTTATTTTGGTCAACTACTTCTCTTCCTAAGCATATGAAGCACAGTTTTTAATAGCTACACTCTAGTTCCTTCTGTGAGGAGACATACACATGCTTAGGGAATTCTGAATAATGATTTTGCTTTAGTACTGCTACTACAGGATCAGATTTACCTGGGTACAGACAGGAAGAATGGTAGTAGCCATGCTTCTGCTGGTATCAGTAAGCAGCAGTGAAGCATGTGGCAGATGCACTGTCAGGGGCCTGTGGCAGAGACGTGGCTTGTCATTGCTGTAAATGCATTAGCATGGAGACTCCATGCTGGAGTTTACGGTGCACTGTAGAAATACATAGCAATAGACGTGACTTCCCCTGAAGAATCCATAGTCCAAATGCCTGATTTTTCAATAATCAGATAATTTAGTTTCTGGTAAACTGTGAAATAAATTCCCCACCCCCACCCCCCCCCAAGTCATTAGCAAACAAAGCAAGCTTGAGCCCCTCAGGGGACAAATAAGGTTAGCGTGAAAAGCCTGTAGGAAATATATTAATGTGAAAACATAGGGAAGCACAGGGAATTTATTTTCCAAACAATTTGTTGTCATTAATTTATTTTCAAAACAATTTCCAAGCTAATCTTGTTGCAGTACATTGAAGGTACATCAGTGGTCCAGTTCACCTTTCAGAACTTTCTATGCTTAGCACCATTCTGCCATTCACAACTGTCTATTCCAAAGGATGCCAATCATTTTACTTACAACACAGTCTACACAGATTCAGAGTATCTTTGAACATTTGCTCCTAAAATGAATCAATTGAAAGTAATGAATGCACTGCACTGTGGCCATAGGAAGTAAGATCGGCATTATATTAAAGAATCTTAGTCATTTCTTGAACTAACCTTATCTTGGTAAACTTCACACTGAATCTTTGTCAAATCCAACCTTCATAAATAATTGGATAGCTAGGATGCTACTATTAAATTCAGACAAGGTGTTTGGTTACAAGTAGTAATAACATTTTAATACTTATGCTATCAAGCATTTCTAATGCTGCTGAGCTGTTCAAAAAGACATGCAACAAAAGTTGCTTCAAATTGCTTTATAAATCTAATTTGCTCTTAAGCACAACAGGCAAAGTCTACATTACACTCACATTTCAAATTGTTTATATTTGATCGTATTCCATTATCTCTAATGAGGTGAGTTCCTCTAGGGTCATGATCTGTTTCTTGTTATTAGTTGCTGTGTTGTACTGTGTATACAAGATAAAGTGTATTTGATATTCTGTCTTTTTGTTTAAATTTACTGAGGTTGAAATATAACTGAAAGTGATTTTTCTTCCACTCCAAGGGCTGTCATATCAAATACTTCAAGAAATCATTAAGATTCCTTAATGTTTTCTTTATGTAGTATTCACATCTCGAGAAATACAGATTTTTGATGCCACATATGAGATTCCTGCTGATTCAAAGTTTAGTGTTTAGAGTGCCTGCAGATACAGATTCTAAGGACAGATGTGCAAAAAGTTTTGGTTTTTTTTCCTACTGTCAAGAATCATCGCCTCTGCTTTATCATCATTTTATCCTCACTATAGAAGCAAAAGCCTTTACATAAGGGAGTACGTGTGGTGGAAACCAGCCTTTGCACACCTTGTCACTCCAGATGTTCATCCCGTCCTCTTCCACTGTGCTGGCCAAAATGATTAAATAAGCATTTGGGAGCTGCATATGGAAGCTTGTCTGGTTGAAAACTAACCCAGAGCCAGATCAGGGAGCTATCAAACTGTCCATGAAGTCACACAGTTGCTGGCATAGAAGAGTGACAGTATGTGGCCAGTGTTAAGGGAAAGGCAGTGCTATTCATCATAGCTGCAGTGGGGACATGTATTAACCTAAACGGATTGTAAAATTGCACCCTATAGTCAGCTGTTTGGAGGCAGCAGAGACATTAACCATTTAACATTAAAATACCACAGCTGTAATACAAGAAGGGATTTAAGGCCTCATTAAGCATGTAATTATGATAATGCAGCTCATGACTGCTCTCACAATGTTTTTTCTGATGAAATATTAACAATTACTGTCTGCAAGATTGCAGCAGTACCTACAACGGACCAAGCTAGAGAGTACTTTGAGCTCATACCACGATGCCCCAAGTGTATGTTCAAAACCACTCTGAAGGTACCTCTGAGAAATGGGACTATGGCATTCCCAGCTTCTAATCACACAGGAGCCATGCCTCAAAAGGACTGCAGCCCCCGTGTTCCAGGCATCTTGCTGCTCAGCACAGTCCACAGCTGTAATGCTTGCCTAGGTTGCCAGTACAACACAAGGTGATTTTCCAGAGAAGCCAGCAATCTAAGCTATCATGTTGTCCCGTAATGAATACTGGTATGAAAGGCAAACCTTATATTCTACAACTCTTGTTAAGTTAAACAGTGACTTGTATTTGGGATTTTCTGTTGTGAAGCCCTTCCACCACCTATGCCTGATGTCACCCTCTCTTCCCCATCTATTCAGCAATTTAGAAAGCATTATGTTGCCTTCTCCAATTCTCCCAAAAGCCTAGTGTTTACTAGATATGTGAAGAAATACAAATTAAATTTTCTTTTGTGCTTCCTTCCAGCTCTGATTTCTTGCAGGAAAGGTCTGACCACAGTGTTGTCAGAGAGCCAGGGTCGAGGTTTCCTCAGTCTCATCTATTGAACATATTCCACTTTGTAAAAACTGCCTCACTGGAGTAGGCAGTAGTAGACCTCTTAAGCAGGTCATCTGGCTGCCAGTTGAGTTTCCCCATCACTAGGTTCCAGAGTCATACTCAGCGTTTCTTTGGCCCAATGCATGTTTAATATTGCTATGTAAAGAAAAACAGTTTCAGCAGAAGAGTTAAAAGAGACCCTGTTTCTCCCCCACCCATCAGCACTCAAAAGCCTGCTGCTTTTATCCACAAATTTTAGAGACACAGTTTCCAGATCGACTCATGCAGAAGTTGTAAGGAATAGCACCTCTTACCGCTCAGGTAAATACTCCAATGAGCCAGTTATTTAGTACGGAAGAGAATGAAGACCTGATACTTTGGCACAAACCGGTTTCTGTACTAAGCATGATGTAGAATATGAGCAGGTAACAGATGAGACCTACCCATCAAAGACAGCTGTAGGACACATACTCCAGGTATGCCCTGGGACACAAGGATGAGTTGTGTGCCCAGATGCCTAGCACTCCCAAGACAAAGACACTCCAGCAAGCTCAGAATGGCACATCTATAACAGGCATCTGGAGAGTGAGTTAACTGCTGAGGTGTGGAAATTGAGAATATTGAACCCGAAATAGCTGTAAGGGCTGAATCCTCTTGTGGATCTAGGTTTTTGCATTATAGTGCAATTAGCCTACTAGGTACGAGGGGTTTTTTTGCATTCCAGTTGGAGTGGTTTTCATTTTAGAGGTGCAGCTCACCACATTGGTACCCTTCACTTCAGCATTTCACGGGAGGATTTTTTTCTGCTTCTATCTCACATTTGTTCAGAAACAACTTTTAGAGGAACTCCAGAGAAACGGATATCTGTTGAATTTTTAACCTTAGTTCCTTTTTGGCAAATTTTTCCTAACTTCCTTGGGAAACACAATATCCTCACAGATGAACTCTCTGTTCACACAAAGCACTTTAATAAATTATGTGGCCTGATGACCTAATGGCTTATTTGGGAGACAGAGTAGACTTAACAAGACCTATAAATGATGGACTTATTTAAAAAAGGTAATTGGGTCAGGATGTATCGATAACCTATTGCATGGAGGTGGACATTCTTAACGCTTAAAAACTGAGCAGTAACCTTCCAATATACCAGCTATGTGGCTTTTCCTACTGCCAGAAGTATTAGTGGTCACCAGTGGAGGGAGAAGTGTGTCTCAAATTCCGGTTCTGCTGTCACTTATATCCATTTTACATAGTACAATTTCTCTGGCTTCTGTATTAACAGCAGAATAAATGAGAAAGGAATCAATTCCAAACCTCAACTTATACTGAATCTGCAAAAAATAACCTGAAAATTCTATGTTATTTAGTGATAAGGAAATTAGTCGTTCCGACCACATAAAGCCTTATACACTTTTTTTTTTCTTTCCAGAGGAAAATAAGTTGCGCTTATAAAGACATTAGTCTTTTGTCCAGTGTACCCCTTTGCAATTGAGTGGTCATGATTTTTGGGGGGACTTGCTACCCCTTAAATGAAGCTGAAACATGAATTTGTGTACCTTTGTGTACACACAGTTTAACACACAAAAATACAAATCCTAGAGAATAGCCCTTATATCAAACCATAATAATCCCTATTTTACAAATGAACTAAAATATAAAGAGATTTAACATGGGAATATCATGCTTCAAGTTTAGGAACATGAATAAAAGGAACATGTGTCAATCACAAGTTGTCAGTCCAAGCTGATCAATTCAGCAAGCAGAAACAGGCAGTTCCAGAGTGCAACTCAATTAAAAACTAATTTGAGGTACATTATCAGAAATAAACCCAATGCTAGGAGCTAAGGACATAGTTAAAATTATTTCAGAAACAAAATTCTTTGCTCTCCATCTGGAGAATTAGATTATCTCTCATGCTATTCCATGTTGTATGCAGGATACAGGTGGAGATCAATGGAGATAGTCTAGAAGTATACCTAGCCAGTGCAAATTCAAATTATGGGGAAGGGAACCTTTCCCTCCCTTAGCCACTTTGCTTTTCTAATTACAGTTGTAGATATAATGAAAGGGCTAAACATTTTTCTTACATTTTTCATATTTCATCCTTTTCTTTTAATGAAAGTTAAAATTACCTACTAGTCCCACAGCATTTTTGCTTTTTCAGAACTGAGGCTCCTGGTTAAAATTGCCCTTGCTTCCAAGAGCAGCAAACAATCATTTCAAAGCAAGCTGCCAATATATAAATAACAGCTAGTGCAAATGAATCTCACGAATCTTCTGAAGCAGTGACATATGTTCCAGTGTTCTATGTTTTTATGAGACAAAACGTAACTAAAGGCTATAGAAATGGCACAAAGAATTGTTGAAAGAAGAGTTTTCACAAAAGTATTTTGCCTTTAAAAAGGACACAAATCTTTATAAAGAAATAAAAATTGGAATATCATTTTAATTTACTCAGCTAGTTTTGGCAGCTGAATTGTGAGAACAACACTTCAGACAGATGTTCAGCGGAGGTTTCCAGCTGCTAGCAGAAATTATGTCAGAGCATTGCATAATTCCCTATGTTTGTAAATGGCTGGAATAAACAGTCACATCTTTAGGTCAGTTATTAGTATCCAAATTCCTTCCAAAGCTTCTGTGTTATGAACTGAACAGCACTGTGTATGTTATAGCTCATCTCAGTGACCTTATAAGCATGTGGGTTTTAGACATCTGTTTTATTTAGAACTGCTTGTCTTAACAGTGTGTATAGTGGGAGACTGTACAGGTAGCAAATTAACCCATTACTTTTATCTTTCCATGATACATTAAAATTATCTTCTTAAGGCCTGATCCTGAAATTCTCACATCAGCCAAAGGCTAAGCTGCAGCATCAGACTTACAGATCTGTTTCTGCACAAAGTTTCATGGTTCACAATCTGCTTCATAAGATAATTTCCTAAAAGCAGAATGAGTGAGCCATTTAACTGTGGCATGTTCTCCCATAGCCTCTGCCCTCCTTGAAATTTAAAGCCAGAAATGAAAATTATAGTGTGTGGACAGCATCCCCTACACCTTGTATCTCTTCTATAACCTTTCAAAATCTTTATTTCTCCACAATCCTAGAGAATACCACTAGATGCGAACACATGCGAGAATTGGAAAGTACATCTGCCTTTGAATCTTTAACATAACATTTGCCATACTATATTATAAAGGAAATGTGCTGACTGGAATGACGAACCAACAGTACATGCATTTGATGAGATAGTCTCTGGTTTTGATATAGCAAAAGTGGCAAAACCTCCTCTAGGCAGGTGGCTCAGTCACACTGCTGCGAGTCTAAGAGTAAGGAATCAGAAGACAATATCCATAGCCCTAGCCAGAATTTTCATGCTGTGAAAGGAACTCATCTATTTCAGATTATTTGAAAGTCAATGGGAAGTTGCTGACTCTACAGGCAGAGCACTTAGCTCTCTTAAGAAGTGCAAAGACATTTTTGTTTACTGACCCTCCCTAATCTTCCCACATGGAAACTTATAGAACAAAAGGGCATTGTGAAGGCAAAGATCAGGAGGCTGCATTCATGCATGTACTTTTTCCATTTGTAGTTCAGTCACCAGCCTTCATGTAGATGTTAAACTACATATGAGAAAGGACTATTTAATCATGGGTTTTAAACATATCTGCACTGAACTGTAAATCAGAACAGGTTACTGTGGGAGAAACAGAATGAGATATAATTTTTCCAGGCTAGTAACAAATACAAAAAACAAAATAAGTAGAAAAAGGGACAAAGTAGGAAAAGTCTATCTGATCAGATATTCAGAAATAATAATTTCATCATAAAAATATTAATACGTATGTGTGTATTTGTATACATGTTATAGTAATCCCTAAGCTTGACTGATTTTTTGCAGTGCAGAAGGCAATAATTTCTGAGAACTGAAAAAGAAAAAGGAAATGTTCCTTCTATTTGCTCACTCCCCTAAATAAAATATACTTTCCTAGCAATTAATGCTCACTGATCAAAGTCTCGATCAAAACTGAAAAGTTCATCTATTCTGTAATACCTTGATTGAATGGCACTTCGACATACTCTTCAAATATTACATAAGCCCCTAAAAGGCATAGCAGATTTTCTGGTGTATAGTTCACAACAGTCTCAAGGACTTCTCTGCCTGCCAGGTCTGAGAGCAATTCTAAAAGGGATTGGTTCCTGTTAGATGTTTATCCGTAGCATATCCATGAACTGAATTCATTGCAACAAAAGGGAAATGATAACCTATCATCATTCTTCCAGGCCGTGATACTGGGGCAGAGACCTCTCCCGTGACTTCTTGTCCTCAGATCAGCTTACTGAATCAATCATTCTTTGAAGACAATGAGGGAGCTTTCACTGAGAAAGAAGCCACAAACCTCAAACAAGTTGCTCATGGGTGGATCATGGGAAAAAAGTTGTGAGGTTATATTTATCTCTACCTACATTTCAACTATAGTTTCTCTGTTGACAAGTTTTAAAAGTTTTACAATACATATTGATAAGTATGGGTCAAATGTTAGATGATAACGGAAACCTGGAGAAGAGAGAGGAAAGACTTGCTAAATTTGAAGGTTGTTAATATCTTTTCTTGATAAGGATTTCAAGCTATTTTGGGAATAGAGTTGTTGATTTTCTACTCCTTCAAAAACCAGCAGTATGAGTCTTCAAGGGCAAAACTAATTTTAAATTGAGGCTTCACCATGTGTATCAAATCTTCTCTGAATTAATGAAATTACAAATAAATTTCAAATTAATTTTAAATTGAGGCTTCATCATGTGTATCACATCTTCTCTGAACTCATGAAATCACCCATTTTTGCTAGAGGTTTTCAAATGTATGGGTTTTGAATTTGAACTACAGCATATATAGAGGGGCTGACTTCAAAACATTTTTCATCCATGTCAGAAAAATAGACGACTTTCATTATCACACAAAGTAATGAAAAGGGGCAGTCACACTTTTTCTCACTTGAGGTAAATGTTGTCTTAATGCATGGAATGCCCATTTTCCATCCCTGTTTGCTTATAAATAAGTTGTAACATTTTTGTTTGCACCTGCACCTAATTAAATCAGTTCCATTGACTTCACTGTTGCAGGACCAGATACTTATTAGAGATGACCAAAGAACTGGATAGTGAAGTCAGAAGTTTTCTGAAAAGTAGGCAACTGCAGTTCTGTTGTAAAGGTCTCTGTAACTACCCATACAGGGGACAACAATAAACAGGGCAGATCACCTGGCATAACGTAGAAATGCCTGAAAAATGAGGTAGGGCAGCCTTTGGTTGCAGAGCCCAAGGGTCATGCCTTCTGCAAGGTCTATAAAAGGGCTCCTACCTAGCTTATTGTGCCAGTGAGAAGATGGAAAAAAGAATGGTCCCCTTACGGAACTCAGGGCCTCTTATGAAAATCCCTTTTTCCTGCTTCTTACTTTACCTATTCTGATCTGAATCTGAATTCTCTCAGTGCCAGGAGGCACAAAAGGCGCGAACATCGTTCTTCCACTTCGATCGGTCTGCGTCTGCGTGCTCTGGAGTCCCAAGGGCCACAGCGCAGTCTTCTGTTGGTTTTTTCCTCAAGACATGACCGATCCAGTTCCATCTCCTCCTTCTCACTTCATTACTGATTTTCTCCATCTCCGAGTTGATGCTCGTTGTTTCTGCAGCTTTTTTTTTTTTTTTTTTTTTTTCGGGAGGAGGTAGTTGGCCTCCTGCCCAACCCCCATGACTTGGAGGGCCAGTGGTTTTTCTGTCAGGGTGGCCTTCCCTTAGGCTGTGTTGGTTCGCGGCACCTTCTTCAATTTTTTCCGGTGCACCCTCCAGAGAGGGATTCCCTATCCACCACCCAGGGGACACGCCTTCTAGCCGTGCAGCCCCAGCCGAAGGTACTTTACCTATTAAAGCCTATTAAATCCTGTTTTTTCATTATTGTTTTCAATGTGCTAAAAATAGGGATATAAATGGCTCCATAATTTCTGACATAAATATTTGGTCTGAAATTTCCTGATCTACCTAAATAACATTAACTAGCATACTCCTATAATAGGTCTCTGCTACTGGGTGCAAGTATTTATATTAGAGATGAGCTAATACCCTTTCCCATCCCTGTACAAAGTTCACTGACTGCCAAATATTTCAAACTTCCTTTGAATACATATTCCTGAGCTATGTTATAGTTCAATTGTTTAGTATACATGATATAGTGGCATGAAGACATGCTAATTGCTCCTCTGCCTAAGAAATTATCGGTGTGTTTCAACCACCCTGATACTCTGGCAACAATATTGTTGGGGGAAGAGAGCACAAAAGTTTCAGGTAATAGCCCAGGACTTAGCAGTTCATCAGTTAGCTTTTCTGCTTCTTCACAAGCATCCAGTGGGACATCAGACCATCATTTAGGCACATATTCTCCCTGGTGTTTGGGCACCTAATTTCCTGTGACTGGAACTGAAAAGCCATATTCAAAGAAAAAGTTAGGCACTGGATCTCACAGCCGAATGCATGGTGCCAAGTGCTTGTCCTGCCTCGGAAAAGGTTAAGCTCTTGGGCTGTTTCACAATAAACTTTGCTCTAAATTAACCAGTTGAAAACACCAAAGTAGATGTGCATCAGAAATCTCTTTCTTCCAGATAGAGTCATGCCTGAGTTAGTACAGAGATCACCATGAAGGTGGGCTTCACAACCTTGAAACACTTCCTTGTGCTTAGATTCTGTATTGCTCCTTTTAGGCATGAGGCACCAGGTGACTTTTTTTGCTGAAAGAACGGCAGACTTTCATATGAAACGTTGGTGCCTGAGGTATTCACCAGGAAGAAGGAAATGGAGGTACATTTCCCTTCTCCTATCTTGGAGAGTAAACAATTCATACCTCCTTCTCTTGCTTCCAAATGTTATGGCATACCAGGCTACAGAATAATTTGAATGGAGGGTCCCCTTCTTCCTGTACATTTGGAGTGATTTTCTCAATCAAGAATGATTTCTCAGTCACCAAGAATACTAGGTTCTTGGGTCTGTGAGGAAAGTAAGCACATCAGATGTTACTAGAACTAGGGTTAGTTTCATGTAACTTAAGACGTCTATGGTATAGACACGTACAGCAGATCTTGTCACCTTAGGCTTCTTTAAAGACAGTGAGAGAAATACACAGGTGTGACCTATTTTAGGCAGCAGTGTAGACATCTTCATTTGGTCACATGCATCCCACCCATGTTGTCCTTCTCCAAAGCCAAATATGCAAGCTAGACACCAAAATAAGGTCTCTAATGACATGATCCTTAGGTGCTTTTGAAAATATCACTTTGATATATTGTGTAGGCTGCTAATGCTACTCTCAGGATTTTAAATTGTACAGGAAATACTTTATCATTGATATTTTCATTAGTTCTCTACATCCGGTGCATTCTGATAGTGAACAGATTTTTAAAAGCAGTCACTAAGAAGGATGGTGAAACATAACCCAGTACAAAATCATGGGTGTAGGCAACCTAACGACAACATAATAAACATCTTGTAGGACAAAATGTTTACAAAAACTTCTGTTCATAGTTCACCTCTGATAAACAGACTTTTACTAAAGCTGACACAGTTGTGTCAATCTTTTAATTTCTGAGTTGTTGGCGAAAGTTGCAGGCCCAGCAGAATAACTGCAAGTACCGTAAATCAGACAGTTTCATATATTTGAGGTAGAGCAGAATAATTCAGATATTTTTTGAAAACATGAAATATATATATATGTAACTATATGGTATTGCATATTGGCAAGTTCATTTGAATTTCTCACCTTTCTCTGGGTAAAAAAGCTTGAAGAAATACTCACAGAAAAAATGCTTTGAAGAGCTTTTAGTCTAGGCCAGTGTAGACAGCTGTAGAGCGTAATGCAAGTAGCTCTTTATGCATTATTAAAAATAATGCATAAAACCTACATGTTATATATAGCATAATTCTAAAACAGTGTTAAACTAACTATATGGAATACTTTATCTGTATTTTTACCCATGGAAAATATGTTGACTAAAAACTAAAATTTCCAGAGAATTAGATTGGCTGACTGATTAGCTTATTATGGTGAAACTTTGCAAAACCAGAATTATTTTGCTTGAGGGTAAACCTATAAGATAGGATTCCCCATAGAAGTGATACAATTCAAAATCTTTTCATTCTCCAAGAATCAGGAAAGCTTTTCATATTAATCCCCCAAAAAGCAACACAGAGAAAGAACAAACCTGCCTGAGCAGGTTGTGTGGTTGTGACAGGAGCTCCAGGAAACTTTCAAGGGACTTTTTTTTTTGTTGATTTTGTGTTTCAGGCATTTAGATAATTGGGCAGCAGTACAAAACTCTAAGGTAAATATTTACTTTAGATCAGTTATAGTGGCTTTTTTTTTTCTCTTTGACATTATATCAATATTTGTCCTCTACTAATTCCATGTTACTTTTGACACCTCTTTACCTAGTATAGACTACTACATATAAAGGCAAGCTTCTTTTATACGTGGGAAAAAGAATAGCTTCCTTTTGAAAAGTACTTGTGGAAACACATGTAAGATAGCTATTGTCTTGACTACAATGATAACTTTCCAGAGAAATGTTGACTTGCTGATGATAATTTACTCAGTACTATTTATCTGTGATAATAACTCAGGTAGTTCTGGCTTGCATGTCTATAAACAGTACATTTAAAATTGAGCACATCTGCTTATAGTTCTTTCTTCATCCTCTTGAAGTGACATTTTCACATGTGCTGTCATTTTCTGTTGATGGGATGTTAGATGTTGGTGTCATGTCTTAATTACATTAAACGACAAGTTGTGTTTTGAGTCTTAGCAAAGTCTTGACCTTGGAGTGCAGCTGGGTGTTCTACTAACTGGAAACGTGGGAAATCATGGAACAATATTGCAGAACTGAAGAAGCGTGGGTGTTTAAGACGAAAGCAGGTGTTTCCTTCTGGTGGTCCAATTTTCCACATGAGAAACTGAAGTCCACCCAACAAAAAAACTCCTTATACACCTCCTTCACTTCATGGTGCCACACCAAATCTAGTGCTCAAAAAGAAAAACATGAAAAATTAAAAAAAAAATAGGAAGGTATTATCACATGCCAGCAGAGGCCAGAGAATTAGAAAACAAATTGTGTCTCTCCTTAGACTGCCTTCTCATATCCAGGCTTTGAAAGAGGTAGATTATAGCACCTTTTCTACAATAGTTCAAGAAAGGAAACAAATCAGGTAGGCGCTAAGCTTCAGGTATAAAATTAGAATAGAACAGTCAACAACTACTACAAGCAGCATTTTTGGTACTGTTAAGGGGTGAATAGTCTGAAGGAATGGACTATGTGACAGAATGACAAACTATTTTTTAGCACTCAAACTCATCCTTCATTTTGCTGCATCTGCTTTCTTCCCATGCCAATCTTCCTGAATTTCATCGCTATAATTAGTTTAGTGGTCATGAAAATTGCCAAGATGAGAGTCTAGTAGATAGACATCTTCCCGATGACAAACAGTAAAGGAAGAGGGGGCATAATTTCATACCATCCTCTACTAATGTGTAATCCTGAAAAACAGAAATAAACATGAGATCTCTGTTAAGTTTTCTGTTTAACACTAGACATGGCGAATGAATGTGTCATATAGTAACAATAGTAATATCAGATTTTACAGACAATAATAATTACTTTCTTAATAGGATTATTTTAAGAAATATTACCCAGTAAGAATATTTTTCAGGAATAATACTGAAAAGCCAACACTAGGATGCCCACCTGGGCAGGATGGTGACTATAATTCAAGGATATAGGACCACCTTGAATATTTATTTCAGAGGGAGTTGAACTTCCAATGTGAATTATTATCACCTATGAATAACTTAATCAAATAAGTACATGATTTCTATCCTACAACCATACACATGTTCCTAGTAATGTCAAGTACCATTGAATAGATATGCAATCAAAACCAGCAAACAGTAAGAATAAAGAAAGCCTCCTCCATGACAGGAGCACATGCCTCAGGTCTAATGCTCTGTATATTCGTAGAGTACTAATACATATCTCAGTTTTAGGTTATCTTTTTATGATTCAACAAAGGAAACTGCAAAGCCCTGCACTTGGGGAGGAATAATAATAGAAATAACCCATGCACCAGTCAGTACAGGCAGGGGGCTGACTGGCTAGAAACCAGCTCTGCAGAGAAGGACCAGAGGTCCCAGTGGACACCAAGTTGAACATGAGCCAGCGATACGTCCTTGCGGCAAAGGCAGACAGCATCTTGGGCTGCATTAGTAGGAGTGTCACCAGCTGGTTGAGGGAACTGATCCTTCCCCTCTGTTCAGCACTTACAACAGCACATCTGGAGTGCTGTCTCCTGTTTGGGATTCCCCAGTATAAAAAGAAATAAACTGATATACTGGTGAGTCCAGCAGAAGACCATCAAGAGGGTCAGGGGAGTGGAGCACATGACATATGAGGAGATGCTGAGGGCACTGGGATTGTCCAGTCTTAAGAGAAGACTAAAGATGGATCTTACTGCTGTCTTCAGCTACCTGATAGGAGGGCACACAGAACACAGAGCTCGACTCTTCTTAGATGTGCGCAGTGATAAGACACAATGGACACAAGTTGGAGCAAAGAAAATTCTTGAAAAAATATGGAAAAGCTTTTTACCATGAACATGATCACTATAGCAGGTTCCCCAGAGAGGCTGCGGGCTCTCCACCCCTGAAGATATTCAAAACTTGACTGGACATGGCCTTCAACAACCTGATCTAGTTGGTCTGCTTTGAGTAGGTGGTTGGACTAGACTGCGAACCAACAGTTGGTTCTTTCCAACCTGAATTGTTCTCTGATTTTACTCAGTTTTCAAACTCATTAAAATTTATTCTAGATTGTTTCTGCTCTCTTTCAAAGGGTCTAAGCTTTATTTTGTTTTGTTCTCTTAGGACACATAAAAACTTTCTCAAAGTTTGTTTACTTCTTCTAAGAGAGGTTAAAGGAAAGGATTTCAGAGGAAGCAGGTGTTCAAGCATAGATAATAGAATAAATTTGCCCATCTTTTCATACAAAGTGCTTTTGTCCTCTATACTTAAAGGAGAATAATATTCTGCATCATTGAGTCTCATCACCCATATTGAGACTACAGAAAGGAAACGATCCAGCTCAAATGTAGAATGTTTCCTTTGTTTTCTCCTACAATACAACACATTTTGCTTTCCTTTTAGTTCTTGTGAAAGATAGTAAATTTGTCCAACTTATGAGAACTTTACAATCACTTACTAAACCTTAGATTTTAACAGGTAAGTAAGAAAGTTTTTTCGTTTGTAGAAGATTTGGGCAGATGTAGGAGATTTTCTTCAAATCACACTGCAAAGGTCTAATCATGGAATAATCAAGGGAACTACCCATGTGACCAATAATTACTGCCAAGAATCTTGGTTTACAGTTAAAGCTTTAAAAGTAGGATCACAAATGTAGGAATACAGTCTGACTTCAGGCATATAGCTAAGGCACTACAATGAGAAGAAGTTTTTGCTTTAGGCTACATCTAGAAGATATTCCAGAAACCAGTTCAGGTCTTAGATGGTTCAAGAGAGAGACTCATCTCACTTAATTTTGACCATCTGAAACTGACCTGCCTTAACAAAGGTATTTGTCTAGTCTCCATCTAACATAAGAAGAAAGAGACAATTTCCTCTAGAAGATGATTTATCCCACTTGTTTTAGGATGGGAGTGTTGACCTGAGTGGCAGTCTAATTCTTTTCAGTGGCTATATCTCAGGTACATGCTTGAGACTGAAAAAGATTAATTTAGGCTTTTGTTAATGAAGATACAAGAAAAAAAATATTTATATTCCTTCATGATAATCACTTTACAAAATTTTGAGGTACAGACCACTAGGTAAGTCATTTTGAGCTAGAGGCTGTTATTGTTTGTGTTTAAGAAGAGACAGAAAAAAAAAAGTCTCAGGTCATAATAAAAAACAATCCAAGTGTACTCTTATTATTAATTTAATTTTCTCTTTTGTGCAAATTTTTAACGTCAGGGAACTATTTTGTTGTCAGTAATAAGTTTTTGACCCCAAGCCCTTTATCTCTCATAATATTTGAAAGAAAGTGTGCCTTTAAATTACCCAAAGGATAATTTCATTATTTTTTCAGGATAATCTCATTGAAAGATTTTTCACAAGGAAAATATATGTTTGCATATTATATTGAAAAAGGTAGGAATACAATTTAAATCCAAATCTTTATCAATATAATGAATACTTGAGATAGATAGTTCTCTAAATATGCAGTACTTCAACAGTGATTATTTTTTCTAATAGCTTCTTTTAAAAAAAAAATTAAAATGTGCAATTTTTGATGTGCAAAATTAATTTGGTTCTTTTATTGGCAAAAAACTTGAGAAATCTATTATTTCCTTTACAATTTTACTAGCTATATAGTCTGCTCTTGGATTTATCTTATCCATCATTTACACAATAAGTTAAAATCTGTTCCATGTTTTCTGCTGTGCCAAACAACATCTTTCATATTGAGCTTATTATCGCTTCTGAAACTCTATAAAACAGTAGGGTTGAAGGGTATATTTAGCTGAACAGTAACTTACAATGATCTTCTAGTACACAGAGCAATTGTGACTGAGCAATTCATCTCTGGTGAAGGATTAAATATGTATCCATCTCTAAATGTATATGTTCAAATACTATGTTAAACTAGGGCCGTAATCTTCCATTAAAAAAAATATTTAAAACATGATATAGGGTAATTTTTTTTTACATGTTCTTCACACTGGTCATTGAAAACACCAGACAATTGTTTTTAGAACCTTCTTCACTGCCTCATGCTTACTTCATATGCAGCTAAATGATTGACCTCACATTGTTTCAGGGATTAGAGACTCACTGTGTAGCTTGCAACCTGGTCACACAGAAATACCCACAATCTGAGCAAAATTATTAGAGGACTGCTTGGGGGAAAATTCCCCAGCCAATGATAAATAGCCTCAACAAAGAGGTTTCTTCTCCTCTTCTGCCTCCATTTGCACAGGGCTTGACCATGAATAACAGCTTTATGAATCTCATAACTATTTTTCAGTAGAAGAGAGAAAGCTTCTTTATTGTGTGCAACACTCATTCCTAAGGCGCAGGGAGCTGATTAGCATACCTGAAAACATTAAAATATGTTGTGAAATAAATAGATTTCTATGTCTAAAGCATTTTACTGGAATGAGGCACAAGCATTTTAATACTGACAACTTTGTTCAAAACCAAACACTGGACAAAAGCAACACCGACTTTGTGCGCTGTGACAGACAATTGGCATAAAAGGGTGAATAGCAAGGAGATGATAGATTATTTGACTGAATCACATAGGAATGGATAATCTGACTAAGGATACTGGGTGAAAACGCTACTCCAGGAAAGTTGTCCTGGAACCTTTACAGCTTGATACTGAAAAACAAATTTTAGCTCTCATTTGAAATGCCATAATGGCAGCGCAAAAAAGAGATGGAAAAATTAGGCATTACACCAAACACAACCATCCAAGCTGCAGGATCTATTTTTAAGACCTCATTTAAAGCAGTTACATGTAAAAAACTCCCGAGAGCTCATACTTTCTGTGCTAAAGAATAAAGGGCAACACTTCTTCACATTCAAGGATTTTATTTTGAAATAATGCTTAAACCAGGAAGCTAGTTTTTCTCGAAATTTCAGCCTTGACGATCCAGTTGCCTCTTTCTTTAACTTCTTTTGCATAGCAGATGCAAAAGATGGGCAGAAATCCTGGTTTTTTCTCATTTGTAATGCCTATTTTTATAATGAAAAAGCCTACATGTTTTTTTTTTTCCTTTGCAGTACATACCAATCACTTCAGCATATGTAAAAGGATACTAATGTTTAGCCAAAAAATGAAAACCTACTGCTACCCGTTCTTTTTTCCTTTAGTTGTGTTTATTTGGCACTACACCCTCTAGTATCAACTGGTCTCATCAGGCCAAGAGGAAGGAAGGAAGGAAAGACTTAGTTTACAAAGTTCTGCTGTTGCTGGCACTAATATTTTAACAGTCAAGAGTGAGTAAAGAAGAAAATGTGAACTAACGTGCATTAAAATGTCTGCACAAAACAAAATGTTAAAGCTCAAGAATGTAACATCATTCTCACAATAAAATGATGTTCTGCAATTGATACAAATATCTTGACCTATAACTTTTTTTTTTTTAAATCAATGCTGGAATTCATAAAAATTGCAGTGTGAACAGCTATGAATCCTTGAACACACAAATTATCCATATGGTTACTTCATAAAAATATTTTAAAATATATTTAGTTTTTATCCCTAGTTTGTTGCTGTTTTGTATGCAAACAAAACAGTGTTTACTGGAAGCTTTGACTTAGCTAACTAAAGACAAAATTCTGAGCCTTTGGTTTTGGGTAGTAGCACAGACTTTGAATAGCCATTCTGGTTTCCCTAATTCAATATTATTATTGTGCAAATAATTTCACCTAAGAATATGAAAGTTGGAAGGTATCAGTGTAAAGTCATGTAATGTACTACATAAACCTTAAGAACTAATAAAACAGAAGGTGAAAAAAATGAGCATTGTACCCAAAATGGAATAAAGGAGGTATTACTGGAGATTACCCTGAAATGTGTCAGAGATAAGTGGGAGTATTGTGCAGAGAAAAATGTTATAACTATCCTTAGGCTCAGGTAAGGGAGTTTGTGTATGAGAAGCACTCTGAGAACTCTGTCATATAGTATTATTTTTGTCCAGGCTTAAGGGAGAGGATCAGTGTCCTCTCCTCTGAGACCAACAGCTTCAAAGCACCTCTGTCAGAATGAATGATTGGAAGTCTTACAGATCCATTTACTCAGAGTTGGACCAAAAAGTTCCTCAGATGTAAGACACAAACATGAGACATCAACAGGCAAAGCTTGAGAAGGGATGAGCTGAGCTTCAGTCCTCTACAGCAAATTACTCAAATAAAATAAGAGAAGTTTGGAGGAGGTTCTTTGGCATATTTTTGTCAGCCGTTGGGTAATTTTCACCACTCAGTAACTCAGAAAGGAATTTAAAATAAACATTCAGATTGTTAGTAGGAAGTTACTAGCTCTCGGTTAGACTGAATATCTTAAATGCATCTCGAACCGTGTCTTGAGAAGAATGGTGGAAGTTTATTGGCTAAGATAGTAGAATGTGATAGGACAAAGCTTTTTTTTGGAAAAGCTGCAGCAAAAGATAATTTCAGCATTCGCCACTGATGACTTAATATCATTTTTCCATCTCTGATGGATTCTATGGCTCCTTTCTTTATGGAGAATGACAGACTCAAGGTTTTTTGCTAGGAATGACTAGACAATTCACAATTATTGACTGCACATTATACTGTAGACATTCTTTGCACACAAATGCTTTATTGCTTGTTCTTTCCTAGTGTCGTAAAGAAGCATGACAGTTTAATTGACTCTTTACATGTAAGTGATCTTTCAGACCCTATTTCACTTACATGCATTTGAAGGAAAACAGTCTTTCAGTGCAGTGTTTAGCAACAGTGACGTTTCTTTGATTTCCTTAACCGCAGACATAAACTTTTAAATATGCTCAAATGACATCTTATACCAGCTTAAATCTTAAAAAAAAAGGGAAAAAAAAGTGGAAAAAAAAAAGGAATCCCTTGTTTTGTCACATATGAGTAAGAACTCCAGGAACAGCTATAATATAACTGGATTTTGGTTTTTTTTGTCCAGAAGAGTTACAACTGGAGAGGCACATCAACAGCTGCAAAGTCTGTCCTGTTCTCGGACGAGCTTTCAGCAGAATAAATTATGAAGCTGCAGTAAGCTCTGTATGGGGTAATGGTTGATCTTTGACCATGCTGACAGCCAGAGCTCTTATCGTCTTGCTCAGCAACAAGTCAAATTGGGCTTTAATTGCTGTTCAGAGAACACTGCACGATTAAACATATGCGACACAGAAACTGGTACAGGGCAGAAGGGAACAAGAGATGTCAAGGAGTCATGAAACAAACCCTTTTTTTGATACTCTGTTCTAAAGACAATATGAGCTTTATATGTAAAATAAAACATTCATAAAGGTTCCCTAAGTACTAGGCACTGCCCCAAAAACTTAATGTTTAATAACTGGCTTCTTATCAGCAGTAGCTTGAAACGTATTTGGGTCAAATGCGAACTGAAGAGGCCTGTATCAAACCACCCTGTCAGGATCCATTTGTTGTCTACATTTCTTTTCTTTAATTTGCCTTCATAGCAGTTGGCCACTGAAAGACTTGCAGATAAGTTTAAATTACCTAAAGGCACGATGTACTGCATTCAAGTGAACTAAAGTCTTTTCGCAGATATTCGTATTTAAATGTAAATAAGAATATCTGCCTTACTTCCTTGTAATTTAATACTCCCTTTAATAAGTGTTAATGTCTGGGCAAGCTTATCATTTCTTGCACAACATTACCCTGAAAAAAGTTACTCATTCTCCTCAGCTCAGTTCTTTCATACTTGCCCAGAAATTACAGCTAATGTTTAAGCTAATTTTTCTAATATTTTGGTAACATATGTCTAGCAAAGTGTACTTTCTTAACCAGTGGTAAGAACAGGGGCAAAGTTTATATCTGTGTCTGCATTAATAATACTTGACAGATACAAATTCTAGGCATAAGTACCTAAAACACATCTGCCTATTCAAAAAACAGGAGCAAATCCAAGCACGTTTGATATCTTAAACTTCTGTGAGGCAAGCTATAAAGGCCGGAAAACTGTAAAACCACAAAAGCCCAATCAATTGCAGCCACAGGCCAACATAAGCATGGCACCAAAGATGGAATTTCATATTAAAAGTAGAGACCAAATCATTCCGCCATGACTCCTCTTTAATGGAAAAGAAGGGTTTTTTTCCAGGATAAAGCAAAGCATTGTATGACAACCCAAGTTCACCAAGTTCACCTTTGTAGGTATTAAAGATTTGAATCAGACTGACAGCAAAGAAACAGAAGCACACAGCTATTCACCTCCATCCAGCTTCATGAAGCTATGGACTCTCTTCAGTGATATCCCACAGCTCTTCTTGTAACCAAGAAAGGGAATATATATAACTCTGCCCAAGATCTGCCCAGTTATCAAGGCCTCCAACCTGGTATTTTCAGGCAAATACTCTCAAATCCAAGAAACATATACATTGCTCATATTTGTTTTATTTTGTTTTGTTTTTTAGCTAATGACTTTTTTTAAAATATCAAATGATCCTTAATTATATTTCATTCAAGTACAACTTCAAAGATCCATTTGGGAAAGAAAAGGTTTTGACATCCAACAAGTTTTGAGATTGCAAGACCTTTCTCCTCTCTTCTCCTGTGCAGTGGTGGAGAGGTTTAGAAAAATGTATTTTTAAGACTAAGAAAGATGCAGAAAGACATACACCCATCCAAATATAAACCAGGAATTAGGGTGTCATCAGTGTAGGTATAAGGCTCTATTGTTACTGACTTGCTGGAGTGGCTTCAGCTTAGGCGCCTTACCTCCGAAATGTGTTTCTGCAAGCACTTGATTTCTTATGTTGGTATCTGTCCCCCATCTTTAACTAAGTTTAAGAAGTCTCTTGTGTCACATAACACAAGAATCTAAATCTACAGTTTTGTGATTAGAAGGCTTCTGTTGGAAATCTCGCATTAAGTCCTAGCCAAGTATCTTGAATAGAATATCATAAACACCAGGCTACAAGATTACCTTAACTTATCCCAAAAATTCCATCATGAGTAGACTTTTTCGTCAGTTTCATAAAAAAAGGCTTCTCAAAAAAAACTTTTAGTTTTGATAAATTAGCATTTTAAATGGAAAAGATTCCTGACCAGTTCTGCTGCTTCTTCCTCTTTCAATCACATTTTCTTTGTCTGTACTTTCAGATATATGATAAAGTGCCTGAGGTCTATTCTTCTAATTAATTTTATTTCTTTTGCTTTCACAATCAATTTCCTTTTGAGGAAATAAGTACAGATTATGGTGATTCTTGTTAAACTATGTTTAATTAAAATAATAAGTCAAAGGTACTAACCGCAGAACAGTGGATGCCATGACCCAGAAGTCTTCTAAACAAAGGAACAAGCATATTTGATACGACCTGGTTAAAACTTCTGATTTATGTTTAGATTCAACTTTTATTAAAAAAAAAAAAAGAGAGAGAATAATTACTTGAAGTGTTTACAATGCTAATCATATATTTTAAGAACAAAACAATTTCATATACCTATGATTTGGGGCATTAGAATGGCAGTTCTTTTTAAGAGATTACAAAATCTTTATCAGGTAAATAAATAGATGGACAGGTGATCAGAGGTATTTACTTTTGCTTGGAACTGCAATTAAATGTGAACACTCAAGTGCTGAAGTGTCTGGTTTTGCATATAGCTTTGTAGTACACACATAACATATTAGACAATATACCCAGGCATCCAGAAAAGACTCATCTGAGAAGTCAAAGACTGAGTAGGTTTGGGACCCAACAGCTCTACAGGATATAAAAAGTACATGCAGTGAAAAGGGATGGCTAAGATCTGCTAGGATTTCTTGGAGAAAGTTTGGATAACTCTTGGAAAATGTAACAAATTCAAACGTAGGTGTTGAAAGCTGAATTTATCACCAGGTGCCTTTCAAACCTCACTCATCTAATAAAAAGAAAGTTCTTTTGTATGAAAGACAATAATTACTGTCAAAATAATAAAAACCTTGGTGGTTCTACAGTGTTTTTCAATCAAGGAGATCAAATAACTTTCCAAGCACTTGATTAAAATTTATGGCACTTCTGGAAAGGAAGTTTTGCTAATCTCATTTTACACATGGGGTCACAAAGACACAAAATGGAACTGACTTCTCTGCAGAGTCACATTCATGTCCAGATGGTAAACAGGTCCATGTTGGTATATTAGTGTAGAGATAGGATTCAGACACCTAAACAAAGTTGTCTGTTGTCTTTTGGGATGGCTCCTGGCTCCAGCTACTGAATCAGAAAGGCATGATAAGTCTGTAAATCCTAATACCTGTATTTGTCTGTGATGTAAAATGGCACTTAGGTCACACATCTCTGCACTGCACACTGCATCCCTGCCCAGTAGTCTACATGTGAGAGAGCTGTCTGACTGTTATGGTCCTTGGACATCTAGGGATCTGTTCAGTTTTCTAAACATAGGTGTTTACTGCCATTTGAAGTTCCCCAGGGTATCTAAGACACCTTCATGAAGCTAAGAGATCTATCAGAAGACCTACTGGAGGCCTGCACTGCTGACTGGCAGCTGAAGGCCAATGAATTAGTCAAAACCTAATTGGCACAGTCAGTGGCAGCTCCAGAGCTATTCAGCTCATCCTGAAGTGAACTGCATCCTGAAATGAGCTGAATGACTCCCCAGAGAACACTCCAGATTGGTTAGATCTCTGTTGCCTATCGAGCCTATCTCGATCAAGTATAATATCTCCCTTTGTTGACTATAACTATAACCTAGACTCTGTATAAATGTAGGCACTTACACTAAGGCATCTACTGTATGGACCCGAATCTCACCCTCAGGGCTCAAAGCAGTTCCTTAAACCTAGAGGTCATTAGTGGCACTCAGGCTATGCCTGTATATCCAACCAAGAGTTCGTAAAGGCAAGTCCTGTGTCACATCTGTCAGTCATGTAACCATGTCTAGCATATATCCACCAAAGTGTTTCAAATAACTCTAGATGCTTAGGTTTACACAAGTGAATCAAGCTCTCAATTTCAGAGCTGGCACCAGCAGCCTGTGCTCGACTGCTGCCTTCATCTTGCAATACAAGTGCTCATAGCGACTTTCTTCCTTAAGGCAGGCATCTGACAGCCCTGCACATCTTCATCTCCTCACCATGTATGCAAATAATCACTTCCTTGAATCTTGGTTAGATTGGATCCTTCAACAGCTGAACAGGAGAAGTTAAGTCTGCAGTAATGACATATGAATCTTTTAATGGAGCAAATCTGGTCTAGTACCTCATAATACACATTGCTGAGGCCTAAGTCTTAGAGGCATCATTGGGACTTTAAACGATGTTAAATTTTTCTTTGAAATGTAACAACGCACTGATTTTAAAGTCCATCAACTTGGCTATGGAAAAATATATGAAGAAATAATGTTTTTCAGCTGGTTAGCTCTATAACTACACTGAAAGTATTGATTAAAATCTATTGAAATTGGATAGAAAGGTAAGATTCTGAAAAAGTGCTGATAATGTGCAGCTAACTCTAGGAAGATCTACATTTGTGCTTTGGGGCGGCTCCACAAAATTTATATTCTGCTTTGATACTATAAAGAAAATGCAGAACATTGCCTTTTACAAATTAATTGTCTCTTAAATGTAATTCTCTATTACAACAGATTTGAAGATAAAAACTACTATGCAGAAATTAATAAAAATATCAATTATTAAAGTTATCTTTACCTTAAGAGTAAAACTGTGTGAGAAGGGATCTTGTTAAAATCAGTAGGATCAAGTTCTTGCTTGACTAAGGATTAGTCGTGTGACTGAGAACAGATAATTTAATGTTTTACTATTTCCTCATTGTTTTTAATGCCAAAAGATTTTATTTATTTGACTTTGCCTCAGGCTTTGAGACTAATAATAAGCAACAGTGATGATAGATACCATCATTCTATTCGATGAGGGATCCCTTATGAAAGGAAGAAATGGTAAATAAAGAAATGAATGCAATTCCTTTGATGAACTCTAATCTACTATTATTAATTAAATAAAATTATTTTTAAAGGCTGAATCAAAAAATGTGCATCTGCAAATTAAATCGTAAAACAGGCTTTTCACACAGGCCTGTTCACAGGCCAACGAAGATCCAGAGAAGGGTTAAATGAAGCAGTGTTTTTTTTAATTAAATGCACTATTCATCAAACGAACATAATGGTTGATGATTGTTAAACACTTACCAAGCAAATCGAGGGTATCACATACCAGACTGGTAGTTTGGATGCAAAGAGGAGAGTAGATTTTTCAAAAGCATGATCATAGCTTAGATATACATATATACTTTCGTTGAAAACTTACTTGAACAAAATGTTTCAAACATGTGAAGCAATCAAAATATGTCCTTTTTTTAACTGAGCAAAAATAGCATTATTTCACAATAAATGAAAGTTCAAAGTTACAAAAATTAAAATACTGAAAATTACGTGAAATTAGTCCCACCCCTGAAATAGGTTATTTTCCTGAGAAATTTCTAATGTCAATCCTTCGATCAAAATTAGATCTCTAAATAAGTGCATTCAAAATCTTGAAATAGTGTAAACGTAGTGTGACATAAAAGTCATATATTCTCTAGATCCTAGTTTAGGCCCTTAACATTTTCTATTCTTTTATATTCTTTAAGTTTGGGTATTGTTTCAGGGTTGCCAGATTTACTCCAAGAGAACAAGTACGTTTTCCTCAATGCATGACAATTCCAGAGGCACAAAATATCACAGCAGGAAAAACTGTTATTCATGCTGTGCACGCTATGAACTCTTTCTTCCTCCAAAACTAACTCACATTTTGAAAAGCACATTTGCTGTAGTACTTTACTAGGATAACCTGAAATATTGCAGGAACAGGGTAAGCTATTTCAATCTCCTGATTTAGTGAAAGGATTATTCTACTTTATCCATGAAATCATTATATGTTTAATCCCATTTAGCATCATGCAGTGTCTTGGCATTGTTCTAGCATGCTGAGAACTGCAAATGTTCACACTGGCAAAAGAACTGGGTGCTAATTCATTGCCTGCCAGTTCCCATGTATTCTCTTTCAATCATTGTCTTGGTCCCTGGCTTTAGACATTTCCTGCAAAATGCATTAATGGGAGAATATAATCTCTTGACATAAGCAGGAATTTAGCATGTTCTTCATATTCGGTTGTTAAGAATTGAGAGAGAACGAGGAAGGGAAGGCAGCCTTCCAGCAGTGTGCAGAACTCAGAGCCAGAAAGCGGATAAATTGCATTTGCAATACTACATTGTAGCTTCTGCCTTGATTCTGACCTTTATTACACAGATGTTGGCCAAGTAAATTAAGGTTCAGATGGCACTTTTAGCAAAAGTCCTGTACTACTACTGATGATTAAATGGATCTAGGTATCTCTCTATAGTAATGAATTTTGGATAACTATAAGGCATACTATGCGTCAATGTAATATGTTTTGGAAAATATTTTATATGAAGTTCAGCAATAATATAATAAATGGTGTAAACCACATGTAATACAGCTAAGGAACAAACTGATCAGAACATTCATGGTGAACCAGGCAAGCAGTGGGCAGGCAAATTCAGTATTATTTAAGAGATCAGAGAATAAAGAAAGGGAGGAGAAAAAATGGTTAATAAAAGTCTTCTGGATGGATGGGAAGAGTCTCCTTATCTTCCACACTCTTGACTGTTACTTTCTTCCCATATATTTTGCTTGCAAATTATGTTCTTTTTGCACTCAGCTGAATGAAAAATTAATTCAAGATTGTCTGCACTTTATCACAGGCACCTATTTTTTGACCAGATTATAAGTGGATTAAGTCCTGTCTCATACTCAAGTCAAGATATTTATTACTTATTTCAGTGGAGCTAGGACTCTGAATGCCTAATTTACACATTTAAAAAAATTCTGAAATAGACCTGGATTTTCCATGACATTTAGATTTTCTTATTTTATGTCGAATTTGATACAAGGTTTATGGTCTCCTGATCACCCACATGAACAACTTTCCGTAAGAAGTAGAGCAGATGCATATATTGTGGAAATAAAGTTTTGTTTCTATTTGAAAAGATTTTTTTTTTCACAGAAAGAAGCTATTTTCAGAAACCAGAGGAGACATTTGTCAGAAATTTCCTCTCCCTTTTCTGATACATGACAAATTCATAAATACTTTTTATTGCATTGTTTTTTGCCTTATAAATGTACTAATGCATGAAGTCTTACGAGTTCTGCATAGCTTTATGAAATGCTACTGAATATTAAGCATCATTTTTCACATGGTTTAATCTTGTAAAAACATACAGAATTAACAGCACATTGTTTCATTTTGAATCCAACCCACCAGACATATTTCCCACTGAAATATACTTTTGAAGAGGAGATCTCAAGAGCAATTACTTATGAAACTCTACCTAAATCAACATAAAAACAGTAAGACTGAGAGATGTGCATTTATCAGGATAGTACAGAAATTCTATATACAATGAATAAAAATGCAGTTAGCAGCTAAAGGCAACCAAAGTTGCTGGGCTTCAATCAGGCAGGTAACTGCTCCTCCAAGAGTGGATTCTGTTGAGAAGGGAGCTGGAGAGTACTCTAGCATTCCTTAAGGAACTTAAGATTAATGGATAAGTTAAATAATCAAGTCAAAAGCTGATCATGTTACCTGTCAAAGCCTCTATGTGACAAGATAGTAATGTTTTGATAGTAGTTCATTTTTAGAAGCAGCTTAGACTCCCCCAACCCTTAAGTTGGAAAGAGATAACACAATAGAAGCTCACATCGCCTCACCTGCACTGCCTATTTAGGTAGTATGGAATAAGGACTGGTTAGGTCATATAGTTGGACCATATACCTTTGCATTCTAGCTGTGAAAAATCTAGTAGCCTTAAGAACTACATCAAGACACACTAATAAGAGAGGTTTCTGTGGAAGCTATAATCAGAGGCCGAAAATCCAGGACTGAAACACTGTCATAACTAAGCAAAGAAACATATGTTCAGATTCGATCTCCTGAAGAGGATTTTGATGAAATATTATGCAGACAGTGGCTACAAGGAATATCAGAATTTCAGTGTTGGAGCCCATACCAATTCTTTCAAATCGTTTAATATTTGCTTACTCTTCAGTTTGTTGCAGATTAAATTGCATGTGGAACGCATCCTACTCAGTTTAGGTAATATTTAACTGAAACTGCAGGTGCATAGCTTCAGAGAATGATCCAGGTCACCTAACACAACTGTCCAAATTTCCTACAATAGTCATTGGAGATTTTGAAGTAAATCTGAAGATCAGCAGAAAGTAAAGCTGCCTTCCAGACAGAGGCATTTCTCTCTCTTCATTGAACACAGGTGCCTTCAGATGATGATATTGCCCCCACTTCAGTTAAACCTCTGCCTCTTTCTCATTCTCCTCAGATAACAACGACCCGCCAGAGGAAGATAATTTCTGCTTTTTGGCAGTCTGGTGAATATGCCCAGAACTCTCCTTGTGGACAGGAGACAGAGAAAGATTAAGCCTGTACATTCCCCATGTTCTAAGCCAGTGCCCGGACCACCGAGGAACAAAGAATCGTGGATAAGGACATTTTCTCCTCTTCTCTCAGTACTAAGCTATGAAACAATGAGGTATATTTACTGGAGTGACATAATCCAACTTCAAGAAAGGGTCACCTGATATAGTCTATGGCCTGGACATTCTCCAGCATTTTGGAGATGAGGATTCAATACCCTGCTCAGACTAAATCAAGTCAACGGTTATCCAAGTCCTTTATTACTGACCAGACTTCTTATCTATTACACATTATTTCCAAAAAAACAGTGCTAGCATTTTAGAACATTTTTAGAGTTCAGATACCTGTATACCTAATCCTGATCGCAATCCGTTTGTTGGCAGGGTTTAAAGGGCATACCTCAAGAACTTGTAAGCAGTCATCACTGACTTCCCTTAAGCATCCTAGAGATATTCCAGCTTAGTAGGGAGGCTCCTAATGAAAGCTGCAGTGTAAAGAGTTAAGCAGTCTTTGAAAACCGTTGACTATAGCTGTGATGGGTATCAGGCGCCTGTGTACTCCAGCTGTATTTAAGCCAACTAGATACCATCTACAGTTGTTTTGCATCAAGTGGCTTTCATATTTTGAGGTGGTGTTTTTTCCTGTGAAACATCTGGCCTTTGAATATACGTTATTATCCCTTTTTTGGAAATAAACTGTTAAAATGCAAGATAACTATCCACAGCAAAAACACATCCAAACTAGTAACAAACACTACACATCTGTCAAGTTTTTATGCTGCTATCCCACAGTGTCTTGCTAGCTAGCTAATTTTGGTTATGTAAGTATCCTCTGTGATTCCCAGACCTTCCTGAATGGAAGTCTATTAAATTTAATAGATTCTTAAATATTTAAATTTTAAGTAAATGTTTAAATCCTGGTGGTTCATCAGGATCTGTCCTTTCGTCTCAGACTTGTCATGGTCTTAATCATTGACTCCACACTTGTTTATACAGGTTCTTCTTCCTGTGTTTTGACATCTTTTAACCCACTACTAAACCTGCTAGTAATTCAGGAAAACATATCAATTCTCCTGTCGTTTTTTTCTGTGCTGCGCTATCTTGGCATTTCCTTTTCCATAGTCTCTTGCCAGAGCGTTCACTTGGTCTATGGCCTTTACTTGTACCCCTGACCACTGCACCATCATTTAAGTGGTGGCAATACAAGGACAAACATGAAAAAGTTTTACAATTCAGATTTTTTTTTTATTAGTGTTGTCTTTGTAGCAGTAAGTGCAGGAAAAAAAAAAAAGAATTTGAAACATACCTATATATCTATAGTTCACATTTTTATCAATTCCTTCAGCCACTAAATAAGTTCTTATCAGGTAACTTGGCAAAAGGACTATCTTGAAACACTGAAAAAATGAAAGACAAAGTAAAACATCGTACGAACTTAATTCATCACGTAAAAGAACAAAAAATATCATCAATCGTATTTCTGGACTGGGTTTCATGAGTTTCCTCAATTCTGAGGGAATGAGAGCTATAATGAAGTAAATCATTGTAGTCATGCTAAACAGATTAAAAAAAAAAAGGAAAAAGGAAAAAAAATTCTGAGTTTTGTTAAAGAATTCACATACATTATCTTATGGCCCATAGAGTTCCACATATTTTGTACAATACTTGTCACACAAAGTCCACAATTCAGAGCACCAGATGTCTTACTAACAAAAATAGCAATGATAATAAGAATTCCTGAAGGAGAGTTTTATATTGTGCAAAATCTGTCAGGACTGAGAACACCATGGGCTATGCCTGCCAGATGATCTGCATGAGATAATTAACCCCTGAGTTCACAGCTTTGGCTACCCCGGGGGCGATGTCATGCAAACTGCTTCCAGGACCTGAGCTACCAGCTTTCTTTTGAACTGGGCTGTCAGGGAGGCCTACCAACACATTCAGAAGCAAAGCAGAAATCCCTGCGTGATTGTCATGTGGTCTAGACATACCTCAAATGGTCAGCAGCACTGAAATTTCCACCTAGTTTTTTTTTTAACTCCAGGCATGTATTTTTTAATTTTTTCATATGTTTTATAACAAAGTAGCAGCACATCTCAAGACATTTGGTTGCCAACACCTTCCTCATAAACTAGACACACATTTCACAGCAAACTTTTTTCCACTATTTCCTAACGACTGATATTCCCATATATTCCATAAAGAGAGGTATCCATTTCAAGATGTGATTTCAAATTAGAGTAGACACATATTATTTCATAACTTCCCATTAAAATACCCACATATTTTGTAGAAAACTAATATAGACTAATATAGAAGACATATGCCAGTGTGTTTTTCACTTCTGCTAAGATACCTATTATACTTCAATTTCATATTTCCTCCCTCCTTTTCCTACTCAGTGATTCATAGGTTTTCTAGTGATATTCCTAGAATTTTTTTGCTGAACTGCAGCTAAATACTGACCAGTTTCAAACACAGGTATCGAAATCTAAGGGTATTAGAAGTAATGCACTATGGCAATTACACTTTTCACACTGAGATTTTAAGATGAGTTTAGGAACACAAAGGTATCCTAGGCTGAATAAAGAAACAGCATCTCTCTACAACTACCTGAAAGGAGGCTGTAGTGAGGTGGGGGTCAGTCTCTTCTCCCAAGTAACAAGTGATAGGACTGGAGGAAATATCCTCAAGTTGCGCCAGGGGAAGTTTAGATTGGATATTAGGAAAAACTTCTTCACCAAAAGGGCAGTCAGGCACTGGAACAGGCTGCCCAGGGAAGTGGTTGAGTCCCCATCCCTGGAGGTATTTAAATGAGAGGTAGACGTGGTGCTCGAGGACATGGTTTAGTGGTGGACTTGGCAGTGCTAGGTTAATGGTTGGACTTGATCTTAAAGGTCTTTTCCAACCTAAACAATTCTATGATTCTATAATTTTGTAAAGACTTACTCTTCCCTTCGTGAGTGCTTCAATGAGTCTCCCAACCCCCTTCTCCCAACAGCCTTAAGGCATCTCCTTTACTAGATTCTAGATACAATCTAGATTTTTTACTAGGTTTACTAAAAACAGTCTCTGAAACACTTTGTACAGAATGCAGCACTTCATGATCATATCATACTGTATTACATAGCATTATAATGTAATATAATTAAAATAAATTTATATAACGTAATAACATAACATAACATAGCTTTTTCTTGTAAATGCTATCAGTCTGAAGGTACTATATTGGTAACTAATCAGTATCCTCTGTTTCCTAGGTAAAAAGATAGTTTAGCCAGTAGTCTTCAGTGCAGAATGTAAGCTATCGCTTCACAGAATCACAGAATCACAGAATGGTTGATGTTGGAAAGGACCTCTGGAGGTCATCTGGTCCAACCCCCACACCCCACACGCTCCCCCCCCCCCCCGGTCTTATCCTTCTGGATGGCAGTGAGCAAGAGTTGCCCTTGCTGAAGAGAGTTTGCCTGGAGCTGGTTCACCTTCACTTCCTAGGGTTGGGTTGAGATATTTGAGAAGTGAATGCATCCCAGCAGATCTGAGAGAACTACCTGCTTCATGTTAACTGCCTTTCAGTCAACTAAACACCTTTAGCTATGCTTGCATCAGTGTAATGACTACAAATATGCACATGTGTATGTATAAACACACAAACACATATAGATAAACACATTTGAAGATTGTATGTGTGTGTTTAGATGAATAACATATATATAGAACTAATGATTTCTTCCTTCAGGTTAACCATCAATGATTTCCCTGAAAATGGGCTTAACGATGATGAAAGAAGAGGATGGTGGGAAAGGTTCACTCTGACCAGCTGTGCCATATGCTGCCTTCATAACATTAAAATTTTCATCTCATTATACCTTTAAAACATTGATATTTTTTCTTTCACATTTAGAAACCTAGCGCAAGGTATTGGAAAGATTTCAAGATATCTCTAACCTCTGCTCTGACAAGTCATATATAGTAAAATGTTCCCCTTGGAAACCAAAAAATATAAGCATGCTGGCTAGCAAAAACTTTAGCACTGAACCTTACACATCACAAATCAAAATGAGAAACTATTTGAAAGTTCAAATGTTTGTGAAGACAAAAAAAAAAAATCCACACATCATTTTTTTTGGTAGGAGCAATGTGCACCAGAAAGATTATTCTTTAACAGACAATTTAGACAATGAAGCCATTAGTTGGAGGCTCAATATTTATTTGATGAAGGGAAATGTAAAGATAGATAGAAATCTCAAAAGACATTAGCAGCTTTTTTTTTTAAGTTTATGCATTCTTAAGTATAAGAAATTATCCCCATACTTTGAGGTGTGGACTAGAATATAGATAATTTAAAATAATTAGGCAATAGTTCTGGCAGAAACAGGAACAAATAAATGGACTGTGATTTGTTGCTCTGTTAATCCAAGTGTGAAATCAAAACAGACTAGAAACTTCCTTTTTAATTTCTTCTGTTCCTACTTTATGAAGAGTAATAACTCAGTCAGTCTGCTCAGACAAATGTTTAAAAGGGCCCACAATGGAAAAGAGTGAGAAGTTCACTAGATATTGGGAATATAGAATATTCCCAGCACATATTATTGCTCCTTTGAAACAATTACTAATCATAGTTGAATAAATTCACAGTGCTTTAGGGAAAGTTGGTGACTCAGAAGGGAAAAATACCATGTTGCAGCTCTTAAATTACTGATTTTTGATGTCAAGCAAAAACACTATTTTAATAGTTTACTCCTTCAGTAGTGTCTGTGCAGAATGCTAATAGAACTCTTAAATACATTTCAACAAGGAGATTTCGTAAAAAAGCAAGGGTTGTTGTGACTCTGCTTTTAGTCTGGGAAGGTGAAGGAATTATCTGGCTTCTCCTTTACATTAATTTGCTTATAGTATTTCACAAGCATAGAAGAGTCTAGGGACACCTAGGCCAAATCTGGTTTCTAAGAGACATTTATATGAAAAGGTCAAATTATTCATGTCAATGATGTCAATCTCTTAAAAACCACACAGTGCAATGAAGATAATTTTTATTCTTATTTTTGACTCTAGCATTGGTGCACATATGGCCTCTGTTTGAACTAGAGAATGCTAAAAAAAAATCATACTGGAGCCAATACTAACTCAGCTGCAGCAGTGATTGATCTAACGGAGACAAGCTCTGGCAGCTTCTGCTGTTCCCACCAGTATGTCCACTAATCCTTCTTATGATGAAATAAGAAGCATAGTCAGGCTGAGCACCAAACTGCAGTAATCCGTACAAGACCAAAATGATCTTTGTCACAAGAAACATTACTGCATAGAAATTGAATGTTTAAATTTTTTTAACTACATTGGTAGAATGGTCTCGATTTTTTTGATTAAGTACATTTGAACAGGATCCTTCTCAGCTTACTTGAACTAGGTATAAGGCAGATGTTGGATATGAAGCAAGCTTCCTCTGTCATCCGTAGAGAACATGAAAAGGACAATTTTTGCGAGTAATCTTGGACAACTCTTCTGAAAATAACTTTTCCACTGATTACAAAAGAAGCCTAGATGCCTACCTTAGATTACATGCTTAATTTCAGTACAGCTCAAAGCAGGCAAGGTCAGTCAAAATGCATATATATATGTTCATAATTCCAATACATAATATACACAATACAGATATTATATAATTATGTGTATATATAGTCTTTGTACATGAGTACATGTGTAAACACATGGGGGAATATGGGTGGATGTGTGTGTATATGTATATAAACTCAAATTACAGAATCTGTACATCCTAACTGCTTTACAAACTTAAATTAATACAGATATACTGAAGCACAGAAAAATACATTCCTGGATGCTTTAGTAGAAGCATACTATTTTAAAAAATAAATAAATCATCTTATATAATGAATAATTTAAAGCTTTTAGGCTAGGGTTCACCAGTGTACCAAAGAATATTGCCTTTCCGATCTCTGTTTCAGTTGCGTAAAGTTACACGTGTATTTAATAATTCAGGCACTTAATCTCAGGACCAGTCATAGCATGAAATAGGAGTAATGCCACACAAGAGTAGGAGAAAACATGAGATTTTAATCCAGCAACAATAAGAAAAAGTCTTACTTATGTGTGGTGCCCAGTGAAATCATTTGCATTCATAGAACAATTTTCTTTTTGCCTACACACGCTCCTCAATTGATATAATCCGTGTTCTCGAAACTCTTCTTGCTCAACTCAAACCCGCACACTGTTTCCTTAGCAATCACTGACCAGTTTTCAGTATATTTTGTACAGCAATACAAATGAAAGAAACTGCATAAAGAGGATGTAAAAGAAAAGTAAAATGAGGAGCCAAAGCTGTCGCCACTGCCATGATGGAACCAAATTTCCAGACATGTCATTAAAATGAGGAGCTAATTGCCAAATTCTGGAGCCAGATTTTACACTTGGATACATGTACATAACTCCCACTGGTTTCATTAGGACCTATTCTTATGTACCAGAGAAGAGGGTTTGGCTTAGGATTTGTAATCACATCACATTAAAAAACCTTGTTCTTCAGGTGCAACCAGAAGTTCAAGGAGTTAACGTCATGCAAACCACATTATGCAAATATTTGGACTCACTACTTTTTCTTTTATAAAACATTTCAGAGTGAGCAATGCATCGTGTTACACTACTTGTCTTATCAGGGACAGTGTTTCTTGCAAATGGTCAAGTCAAAACAGAACAAACAGCAGAGCTAAACCATGAGGGAAAATGCAGGAAATAATGCATACTGAGATGAGTCATTGAAAAGAAGGGCAACAAGACATTAAAGTGTTCTAATAATGAATCTCCTGTTCTGCTCCACCAGCTAATATCAGAAAGAAGCTAAGTGTTTAGCAGTACTGTTACAAACACTATATACAACACAATCTAAGTATTCTTTATCAAGAACACCTTGAATAAAGATATACACAGAAGGCATAATCCATGCTATAGGTCAGAAGAAGATTTACTGTTATTTGGGCAGTTCTCAGCATTGTACAACTGATATGAACATGTCTGTGGGTAAGATTTAGTTTCATGCTGAAGCACTTAAAATCAGGTGTGCATCACAGTGCACCTGTGAACTATGAATCTAATCTCACATTATAGACATGGTGTTGAATTCAATTGCCTAAACACAGATGTATGGTGTCTTCTGTAATATACAAGGGTAGCTAAGATATCACACAGGGCTGACATATGAGACAGGACCTACATGGCATCTGGACCATTCTAAGTAGCAGAAAAAAGGACAAGCAGAATAACCTGGACAACTGTATCAAGGACTTGGCCAATACACAGTCATAATACACTTCAATGAACACAAGAACCAAGTGCGATTTGAAATTCCAAGGATGTTAAAATATCTGTACACATCTGATGGATGTGACTCAAGACCAATGGGAGACCTGTGATTTTCCACAAAAGTAGCTGGAGACCACATGGGAGACTGTAGGGAGTCTAAAATGGCATTGAATACAGATGTTTAAGCAACTGCATCATGCCAAATGTAGTCTGGAGAGCTACTGGACTCATCTTAGAATGGACATGCTGGGGGAGATTCATTTGCCTAGAGACAGGTATAACATTTGAGACTCCTTTGGGTATTTGAGAAAGCTTCACAAGTCAGGCGAGCTATGGGAGCACATATGAGAGACTTGTGCTCTTCTGAAGCAGCAGCTGGATATCTCTCTGAGTCTAAAATTACACTAATCATCTATCAGCAAGCAACAAGATGTATATCTATGTTAGATGAACCAAAAAGCTCAATAGTGCCTACACGGACTTCATTGACTACAGTGGGAGCTTGCATTGCATGTAGATTTTTATACTGTAGGCACATATATTTGAGTGCCTGAATCTGGAGTTGAAATTAAAACAATTCATTAACTAATACGTGAGATTCTAGTGCATCTGAGTTGTTGATGGAAGACTGGACAGGAGTATCACCACTACAATGCCATGTAACCTGGAAGTCAAACTTTATACCAGCCAATACTGATTCTAGAGGACATCCTTAGTATTCCTGTAACTCCATCTTACCTCTAAACTGTGATACCTAAGCCATGCATTTTAACGTCCCCATACAATGACCCTTATTTGAAGCCCACTCTGCTTTATAATCATCAGCAGTGGCACAGTTGGTCTTCAGAGGGATCTGCACAGGCTGGATCGATGGGCTGAGGCTAACTGTATGAGGCTCAACAAGGCTCAGTGCCAGGTCTTGCACCTGGGTCACAACAACCCCATGCAACGCTACAGGCTTGGGGAAGAGTGGCTGGAAACCTTCCTGGTGGAAAAGGACCTGGGGGTGTTGGTCGACAGCTAGCTGAATAGGAGCTGGCAGTGTGCTAAGGTGGCCAAGGAGGCCAATGGCATCCTGGCCTGTATCAGGAACAGTGTGGCCAGCAGGACCAGGGAGGTGACAGTGCCCCTGTACTCGGCACTGGTGAGGCTGCACCTTGAGTACTGTGTTCAGTTTTGGGCCCCTCACTACAAGAAGGACATCGAGGTGCTGGAGCGTGTCCAAAGAAGAGCAACAAAGCTGGTGAAGGGCCTAGAGCACAAGTCTTATGAGGAGTGGCTGAAGGAACTGGGGTTGTTTAGCCTGGAGAAAAGGAGGCTCAGGGGACACCTTGTCACTCTCTACAAGTACCTGAAAGGAGGTTGTAACAAGGTGGAGGTCGGTCTCTTCTCCCAAGTAACAAGTGATAGGACAAGAGAAGACATCCTCAAGTTGTGCCAGGGGAGGTTTAGATTGGCTATTAGGAAAAATTTCTTCACCAAAAGGGTAATCAGGCACTGGAACAGGTTGCCCAGGGAAGTGGTTGAGTCTCCATCCCTGGAGGTATTTAAAAGACGTGTAGATGTGGTGCTTAGGGACATGGTTTAGTGGTGGACTTGGCAGTGCTAGGTTAACAGTTGGACTTGATGATCTTAAAGGTCTTTTCCAACCTAAATGATTCCATGATCCTATTCTATGATTCAATGAAAAAAATAGCTTGAAATGATGTGCAAAAGGCACAGAAACAGCCTTGAGCCCTTGTTGCATTGAATCCAAGTTGCAAAGTGCAAATGTAAAAATTTTTTTGATTTCTTTCACATGATGAATTGTTTTTACCCCTCATTTATTCCATCTAATGTGTTCATTAAACTGTGCAGCTTAGAGCAAACAAATTTAAGAACTGGAAACTGAATAGATAAGTTTAACATTCTTAGGTAGGGAATTTACATTCTCTTAATATAATGCAAAAGCACAGATTTGGTCTTACATTTTTACCCTGAAAACCAGACAAATGCTTACATGAGAGACAAATAAATGTTTGGTCTATTGCAAATAACTAGTTTACACAATTTTTCATACTGCTGTATACTCAGGTAAGGCAGCCTAAACCTTGGAAGACTGAGCTATCTCACCTCTGTCTTTCTGCCAAATAAAAATAAATGCCTTGATTAACATTTAGGCCTTTAACCAAGAGGATTTGAACGTTGAATCATTTTTCACCTGAAACACAACTGGCACTATAAGTCTTTTTATTATTATTATTTCTTCATTTTTACAAGCTAGAGATTGAAAAATTAAATACCATGAATTAAAATCACCAGAAGGTCAGATTTTGCACTCACTTGTGCCAGAATGCATCCAAAAAAGGACTAGTGAAGGCAATGTATTTACATAAATGATATATTTATATCACTGAGAGGTGAATCAATCAAGTATGTAAAATGAGCAGGACACAGATCTAAGAAACACACATTCCCAAAAGAATTACCTTCCAAGTGAGGTTGTCAAGACGGGGCAATGAGAACTTACATGACAGTCCAAATAAAAGGATCCTGTTGAAAATTAATCCAAGGTGAATTGAAGTCCTATGTAAGTTTAAATCAGTGGAACTCTGTTAAGGGCTCCAGCCAAATCCAGTGCTCAGCCATGCAGAGCACCAGAGGTTTTCATGTCAACCACGCAAAGGACCAGATGTTTTCATGTCAGCCTGGAAAAAGACTTAGGTTAATAAGAGTATAATGAACTGGGTTACTTAGGTTCTAATCATTTCACTGGCATGGGACCAGAGTATACAGTCAGCAGCTCTCAGTGTGAAATCAGTGGCTATGCAAAACAGTAAATAAAAATAAATCACTGTATTTTACAGAGTTCACCTTCAGAAGATCCTGACGATTGGTATCTTTTGGCATTCTTTCATTCCAAGTGCCTGAATTGCAGCCCAGCACAATGATCATTTGGTAACAGGGAAATGAGGGCGCATGTTACATGTTGTGGAGTGTATGAGAGTCTTTCAAGGATTCCTGAGCTGGGGGGTTCCTGAGGAATACATGAGAACATGTGGTGTGGAAGGAGCCGAGCATGGCACCTCTACCCAGGGAACAACCCCTGGAGCCAAGTATCTCCCAAACTGCATCTAGGTCTTATGTGGAGAGATTTAGCTAGTTCACACTAAACAGAAGCACATATGTAGTCTTGGGGCCAAGATCCAGGGGTGGCTTGGGAAGTTACTTTCTTGGCAATGTAAACTTATGTCTTATTTAAGCCTGTGGTAGCTATTTCTTGGAATATACAGACAGCAAAGCATGAAGGTGTGCTCTGAAGCAGGAATCAAAATGGAAAAGTTACAAACATAAAATAAAATACATAATAACAAAAATAAAAGTGTAGAGAGTTTACTTTGCCTGATGTTCTGTGGCTTTCCCCCCAGCAGAAGGACTAAAGATTCTCTCATCTCTAGCAGGTGAAGGATCCACCAGAAAAAAAAAATCATCTGACTCATCAGATGCCTCTTGAGGAACAGACAGAACAAATACAGCTGGCTGACTATGCACAGTATATGTCATCTATGGATAACATTCAGTCTGAACACATGTTATAGTGCAAGAACACTGAAATATCAAGATAATTTCTTAGTCAGCCTGACTTAATCATCTGCTCCTTCAGAAAACCCACAAAAGATAGTCACTTCCTATAGAAATTTTTACAGAGGAAAACCTTTTCCTGAGATATACTTTTTAGAGAATAATATGAAATATAAATGTTCTGAACCAGTACATCCCACAGGTATCATGACAATCCTCTGATCAGCATTAATCATTCAGTTTTAAGGTGATTTTGAGGTAAGCAGAAACTCTACAACCATTTTGCATGGTGGCAATCTGCCCTGGAAGACTTTTTCTTATCAGGTCTGTGTCTTTCCTATATGCCTTGCTGCAGCGCACCCCAGCAGGAATCAGGAATGAGTGATTCTCTTGTTATCTTTTTTGCATGAAATAAGAAGCTTGCTGAAATAAAAATATTTCCAGCTGTTAGATACAATACAGTAGTTCAATGTACTGTAAAGGAAAGACTGTGCCAGGAAAGTCCCTCTTTCTGGTGGCTCATATAAAGTTATGCAGCTACAGATTGCTGACTCTTCCTCGCCATTTCCGATTGCTAAACCGTGTTAGAAGACAGCGAGAAATACACTGAATACTTCCATAGTGGTTGCTACAGGAATGTTATGTAGCTACAGATGTGAAAAGAGCTGGTCTGTGTGATGATGAGGGAGGGGAACAGCAATTCCCCTAGACAATCTCACCCTCTCTCAGAACACTACAGAGATTCATATTCCAGAGCCATGATAAACTGTGGGAAAACAATGAATAATTGGCAGTCTCCTACGGTTGCTTCAGAACTCAGAGCTACCATGCAGCTAAGTGACCTCTGCTTCTGCTAGGCCACCAAGAGGTAAATAACAGGAGAAAGGCAGTAAATGAAGCATTATTGTGCAGACTCTGCCTGTACTGTATCAGTTCTGTAGAAAAATAAAGGTTTCCTGTGTTCTTTTCCTCCATGGTCTCAATTGTGCGATTAAGCGCAGCACTGCGCGATGCGTGGTGTGAGTTACTTTGCCCCAGGCTGAGCATTGGGAGGTTCAGGGAAACAAAAAGGTTCCCAGAATGATGTGGTTTACTCAATGAGAGCTTGAGTAAACTGCTTTATATCTGTTGCCTGGAAAATACGGACTGACCGAGGGGCAGTGCCTTACATGGACAGGCGGTAAGAGGGGAGCCTGGTCCTGCAGTCTACCCTTCCCTTTCCAAGACATGTGCGCCTCCCCTATGCTTCTCCTCCACTTTACTCAGGCCATAATTTGCAACAGCATCCCTCCAATATACGAGTCCATTCGCTACAAATCAGTGACTGCGTTTCGATATGAAAACATTACTGGGAGGAGGGAGAAAAAAAGGTGTATTAGGCTGGACAGAATGCTATAGGTATATCCTGCTTCCAGAACCTGAACTTGCTTATAAAGACCTAGTTTATATATACATGGCATTGTAGCATGCCTTGTGGTGATACTCTCAAGGAAATGCCTAGCCCTTCTCTAGCAAAAAGAAGACTTGAAAACTGTGGAGTTTTGATTATGCTCTAAACTCAAAGTAAAGCAGACATGCAGAATTACAATAAATAAAACTTTTTTATTTGCTTTACTCCCATGATTTCTAGTCAGTCTCACAGGTCACAATTCATGGTTTTTAAATGTTCAATACCTAGCACATCGCGTTAAAGTCGTTTTGCTCCAGTAAAAAGGTGTTTGGCTTGTCAATCAAAATATGCAGCATGATCAATATCTCTGCTGCCTTGAAACCAGAGTTGGTCATGCTCCTAGAAGCCTTTATTCTTGTCAGTAATCCTCGTACACATGAACAGTCCCAATTAAATAATCAGGATTATTCAGTTCAGGTGAGATAGGTATGACTGGCCCCTTATCTTCCATATGCTGAATCTCACTTTACATTTTCAGCTTGAAAACTCATTTATGCATCTCTTGTACACATTCATCATTGAACATCTACACTTCTTCATTTAAGTCAATGGCTCTTCCAGGTACTTGCGTCAGAATTGCACATTATATCTACACTTCCTTTGAATCTCAAATCTGCTCCACCCAGTTTTTCACAAGCAAAGTTTAACAACTTTCATGACCCATTTAGTCACTCTTCCTCCAAGGATCCAGACAGCAATTTATCCTTTACTTTTCTATTACAAATGAAATATCATGTGCGTAATGGGAAGAAGGCAATACTTGATTTCTCAGACACAAGAGCAGATTTGAAATAGCCATAGCTTTGGGGGGCAACCCTGTTTTGTTTGTAGCTTGTTAATATGCAGCATAAATGCAAATGATAAAACCTTCAAGTAGTGGAACATGTTTCTCATAAAAGCCAACACATGCTACACTTACAGGCAGAATGATACTATTGGCTAACAGTATAAACTTAAGCAGCTCTTTTGTATTCAGTTGTCCACTAGAAATAGTGGACAAAGTGCCAAAGTTGATACAGTGGCAATTCAGCGAACAGGAAAGGCAAGACTGATGTGTAAGTGATGGAAACTATATGAAGATGCACGTGTTTACAAGAGGAAAGAGGGAGGAAGCTGAAGAAAGAGCCCACAACAGATAGGGTATCTGGAAAACGTGTACAATAGCTGCTGAATATCTGAGTCTGAAAATATTTTTCACAACAAGCTTATCTGACACAAGGAGAATTAAAAATTTATTTCATTACATCTGGCTTTCAACAAAGTATCTGAAACCACATCAGTGCTGGCTTGGGTGGCCGGGCTGCTTTGGTGGTCACTTATTTTCCCATCAGAGACATTTAAGTTTATCTCAGATTAAAGTTCTACCATAATTAAATTTTATAATCTGCAACAGCAATCCATTCTCATTTCGACTGGTGATATATTACCCTGAACATTCTGACAAGACAGAGAAGGTCTTGGAAAACAGGCCAAAAAATGCTGTGGATGTTTATGTACATCATACCATTCAGCTATTTCACAATGCACCAGCCTGGAGATATTTCTATTTCTATTTTCATTGAAAATAAGAGGTATTTATTTTTGCCTCAAAGAACTGTTTATTAAATAATACTTGTCCACTAAACTTTAAGTTTGCTCAGTTTTCATGAAGCAATCTGACAATTAGCTTTTTAAATGTTGAATTAGTTTTACTTGTGAGATGCCAGAAAAACTGTAATCTAACAACTGAGGCCTTATTAAGGACAACTATGCTCAAACTAGAGACAGGGTTTAAAGTTGGTTTGATTTTAGTTATTAGCAGAGACAGCCACCAGAAAAAATACAACTTCTCTGCGTTTTGTCTGGAGACATCTGATCATGTGAATAGCCCTTACTCAAACAAGACGTTCAGGGGGAAGAGTTGGGCACACCATCCAGCCAGGGATGATGTGACTAGTACCAATGTCAGAAATATATCCTTGTGTCTGCCAGCATACAGACACAGAGGTTGCTGAGCGACCCAAGTGAATACAGCTGAGCTGCAGTCACACCACTTTCTCCTTCTTGCTTTGATTGCAGTTCTTACTCAGCAGGTATCATTCATGCTTACACATTTCCTGGGTACTTATGGCTCCCATACACCACAAGTTCAGTTTGGCCCCCTGCAGAATTACTTTGTCCTTGTTTCCAGTCCCCACTACTTTGAGAAACATTTCAATCTAATACACTCCCAGCTGGAAGTTTCACTTCATCCAGCTGACAGAAGAATAGCTCTCCACATCTGGACAGAGTCCTAGTACTTGACTGTTTCCTAGGGGACATGCAAGTGTCACACAAAAGCCATACTTCAGAATATGAAACCCTCAATACATAAATCTATGATTCTCATTTAGCAGTGATACCATCACAAGGAAAACACTCCAAATGCAGTAAAGAAAAACCTTAATGGGGGAATTCTGACAGCATTTGTTGATGCACGCACACTGAAGCTAGCCGTGAGAAACTCATTGCCTGGCAAAACGTACAAGCACTTCATTTTCTAAATAATTGGTGCTTGGTGAAATATTTGTGCACACTTATCATCACGCCAGAGATGCCAAGGCCAATTGAATGTCTAAAGCATTCCTCAACTGAGATGACAAAGGCCCTCCACTGCGCAATTCACGCTGCTGTGGCTCAGTGAAACCTTTTATGTCACATGTCAGACAGACACACTCGAATGTATCTGCTCTGCATGACATTGGTGGCATTCCTTCTTGATAGCAATGGACTTTCATTTAGGCTGGATCGGTTAAAGTTATGTGAGCAGGAAGAATATGAAGCCCATACTGAGTGCAGTTTACCATGTGATACACACACGGTGTTTGCTTAAAAAAGCTTTCAAATATTTCTTGTATCTGTGGGTTGCTATTCCACGCCATTTTAATCTCCAAGGGACATTTCTGCTGTCTTAACATCCGTCCACAATTAGCAGGGGAAGGCAATTTAATCAATATTAAAATACCATGAATATATGACTAAACTGGATTTATGATTTTACTTCATATCACCAGGAATTCTGTTATAGGCAAGAACAAACACCCTCTCCCTTTATCTCCAGCCCATCACTGAAGAAGAGAGCACTCCCTCTGGTATGCTTTAATAGCCCTGTGCCATGTCAGATATGCAAAGCAATCATAAATCCACTTTAGCTTGTTAGTTTACTGCTGTTTTCTATCACCAGACAAGCACAAAGCAACTGGAATGTGTCAGTGAATCTGGCCCTAAATCACACTTCTTTTTTTTTTTATCAAGTGGTATTTTTAAGCTGTGCCAAGTAATAACATTCCAAGACACCCAGGGAAGAGAGTTACACCACATTCACTGACTTTCTAGCATGCAGATGGCCTGATTCTCTGTGAAGTCCTAGCTGCTTGGCACAGTTTGGGCAAAGCAGTATAAGCCCAGCTCAGCTGACTAGTTAAATGGTACTTACTAGAGTAGTATGTACAAGAATACTATTCCTGAAAGAAGTGCATCAGAATTCATTAATTCAATTTCTTTTTTGTTTTATAAATATATTTTAGAGACTTAATTAAATCATAATTGTAGCGGAAGAAAAGTTTCTCAAAAATATTCTAGGAGGAATGAGTTTCTTCCTCTTCTTACTTTCCTTTTATTTTGAACTATGCTACATCTACATTTTACTGCTCTTTATCAAGAGGAAAACCAGAAGTACATAAATGACAGTCAGGAAGATAAAGCTGCGCTATTAATCCAAAGTTAAAAGTCAGATCTGCAGCAGGGTTAAAAAAAAAAAAAAAAAAACGCATAGAAAATGCAAAGACAGTGGCTGGTGAACCTAGAGAGACAAAATGTCTTTCTTTAGCTAGACATGGAAGCACATAAAAGTCTCTTTAACACCACATTCCTGAGTGACTGTGCCGAGCTCCATAGTCAGACTAAATGAAATGGCAAGTGCTCATCCATTACATTTGACAAGGATGCTGCTGTTATTAAAAAAATCATGTTTCTTTTGTGTGTCATACTATTCCAAAGAAAACCATGACAGTACACCAATGGTTCATGAGACATCATGATGATATGGCTTTTAAAACTGTGGGACTTATATTGTTTTGCTTAATGTGATTGGAACGAGCAACAACCTGATTCTGTTTTTCTCAAACCATGGATAACAGTTTTAGTTGCTTTAAATAAATAAGTGGATCAAATTAGCTACATACATAACGAAGAAAATTCTCAGGAAAGCCAATACAATATGCTATCCTATAGTCAGCAGCAACTCAAGTAATCTAGGGCAAGAGAGAGAATATTTATACTGGGAGCCAGTTAACACATTTGTCACTTAACTCTCCAGCCCAGCAGGGCTTCAAATACAGCCAGCAATTAAAGATAGTTAGGCAAGCAAAGGTTACATAGAGACAAATGAGGCCATAAAGGGGCCCTGCTTGACAAAAATTTTGAGAATTACAGATTTCTTTTGTGTGTGTTCTTCTGCTCTTCTTCCACAGGAGATGTATTTCATAGATATTTCACAGTGCTAACTTAGCGGTATATGCTTTCCTAGGGCAGTCTGAAAGAGAGATAGTAAATTAGTGATGTAGAGATTGGTACAATTTAATGGCCTGATTTCACAAAGGTCCAAGGATGTGGTCATCTTTTTCCCTATCAGCCTATATTTTTGCCTGATTTTTACAAAGCTAATTAAGTGCTGTCAAGTATTTCAGCTTGTAAGAAAACCTTTGGTGCTATGGCTGTGGCTATCTGTCTTTGATACAAACATCTTAAAAGCAGCATGGGAATGTGTTTCACTTTCAGAATACCCTATGTTCATATGGCTACCACAAGGGTCAAGAGTCCATCTGTGTGTGCCCTTGCCCTGAGCATGCTACCATGCAGTGAATGCTTATGCCCAGAGGCTATATCTATATCAGATCATAAAATAGCCAGGAACAGTGTTCAGGTCAAGTGGCACAGTAATTTCCTTTGTCTGTGCTCTTCTGAAGGCTTATTGTAGAAGAAGGTGTAAACTGCGATGTGTAAATCCAGCCACTGGATGTGTCTATTTGCAAGTTTGAAAATAAAACATCTACTGAGAAAAGGGGGAAGGAAGTCCTAGAAATCATACGTGACCCAGTATCTCAGTTTCCGTTTAGATCAATAGTTAGTCAAATTCTCAGAGAACTTTCTGATATATGTACCTTACCATATTTTACCTGTAACCATGATTTTGTATTTGGGAAGTAGCCATAGGATAACAGGATCACAGGATAATTCAGGTGGGAAGGGACCTCGGCAGGTCTCTAGTCCAAGCTGCTGCTCAATGCAGGGGTATCTCTGAGGTCAGATCAGATTGCTCAGGGCTGCGCACACTGGGGTTTGAAAACCTGACAGAGGTCGCACAGCCTTTCTGGGCAACCTGCTCCACTGCTTGACTGGAGTTTGTTTGACTGACTTGTTTTTTGGTTTTGTGGTTGGTTTTTTTTTTTTTTTGCTTTGTACCATTTGGTAGCTTTTCCATTCCAATGTACAACTGTTGTCTGTTTTTCTCTGGCCATGCACCTCTTTAAAAAGCCTGGCACTGTCTCCTGATGACTGCCCTGTAGCAGGGGGCTTCTGTTAGGTCTCCCCAAAGCCATCTCCTCTCCAGGCTGAACAAGCCCATGATCCTTGGCCTCTTCTCAAAGGGCAAGTGTGCCAGCCCCCCTGAGCATCCTGGTGGCACTCCATTGGACCATTCTCAAGATCTGTACAATTTTATCTTCTGCACATGTGGCTGAGAACAGAATTTTGGTGGGAACACTCCTTTTTTAAAGTTATTTAATTCGGTATGTATTTGAAATACAGTTCTGTGATCCAGTATCTACAAGAGTTCTCACTTAAACCTGACATCACACTGCAGAGCTTTCAGATGTTTCTCCTTAGACTTTCACATCACAAATGAGCATGTCCCCTATGGGACTCCTTATTGTATTCCCTCACTCCCTTGGAACTTTCACCTCTCTCCTCTCTCTGTCCTTCTCTTTCTCATTCCTTCCTTTTCTCCATACCCCATCTTCCTTTACACGTAAAAAAAAAAAAAATCCAAATACACTTTTTTAATACTTTTGGTGAAAGCACTTTCAAACTCACAAAGCTGTAAAGTTGCAGCACATCCAAAAGGAAAAGCCACTTAGGTCTAACCTTGTTTTCTCTGGTGGGTCTAGGCTTGTTTGAAAGAATAATAATAGTAATAATAGCTGTAGTGCATTTTGAAGCAAGACCTGGCAATCTGTGAGACAACTTGAAATTAAAAATACAAAACAAAACAGAACAAAACAAAACCAAACAACCACAGTAATTTCTGACAGTTACAAAATATTTATTTTCTGTGACTGTTTTCAAATTGTTATCCTTGCAGTTAGTTAACATTTTACAAGAATAATTACCTTAAGCTGACAGGCTAAAGCAATTTCTAACATATCTTAAGTTCATTATTAGAATTCAGAAGATTTCAAAGACCTGTTAAAACCATAAATATTATATTTCTTATGAAAGTACTGTTTAAAAATACTCAGTGTTATTACAAAGTATATACTAACTGGCAGCTGGCTGCCCTCTGCTTTGGATAGGGAGTTCTAATTCAGCTTTAGGCAGGGCAGATGATACATTCTGGAATTGGCATGCCAATTTTTTATTTTAGTCCTTATTAAAATGATTTCTAAGCCAGTCAACAAAGCAGAGAATGAATCAAAGCACTTATTGTGCCATTAAGTCTCTGTGCATTGAGAATACTGCTCCTCAGGGCTGAAATCTTTCCTTCTGCTCTCTGGACTCCTACAAGAAAAGTGATATATGAAAAAATACTTCTACTATGCACAGCCAAATCTTTAGGTCAGAAAAGAAAAGCATCCCTACAAGCATGATGGTCCAGCTAAATGGCCAGAAACAGTGTCAGGAGAAGAGGCTACATTTCTCATTCTTGTTCCCAGTTTACTCAGTGCCTGGATAAAATTAAACACAGCAAAAGTCCTGGTAGCTGGTGCCAAAGCCCATTGAGTTGTTGCGTAAAAAGCATCATCATAAAACTATGGGCTGTCCTTTTAAAGAAAGTGGCAGCAAAGCCTGAGTGTGTGTTATACATGCCCAGAATACATTAGTTTTATCAGGCCTATCAGGGAAGATAGGCAAAGGAATATTCACTTTCCAGACTGCAACTCAGTTAGGCTCAGATGCTCAGCTCTGTTAAAAACAGAGTAAACTTGGGTGTAGTTGGAAACATGAAAGTCACAGCGAATTTTCTAAGGTATTTGAGTATTTCAAGTTATGTGATACCTGAGTGTAGTCTTATTTGTATGCATATCATTTCAGCTTCAACTCTCCATTACCTACATAATTCCTGAGATGTGCTCTAGCTCATATTGTAACCACACCAGGTTTTTTCCTCTTTTTTCTTGCTTCATTTCTATTTATGGCAGATACCCACAAAATAAGGATACAAATGGTCACACAGCACTAGGAAAACAGCTCCTATCTGACCTGACCTCCCAAAGTCAGGACTTCTTTTCAAAGTAGTAATTTCAAAGGAGCAAGATAACTGCGGATGAACTGACCTTGTTTAAATATCTTGGACAAACCAGAATCACTTGTGCTGCATGCCAAAACCCATGCCAAAAGTGGTTCTATCTTAGGTTTGCGAAATCTTTTCTTATGAAATCTTAATCTAACACAGCACATTTCTGCAAAGGATTTTGGTTTCAAGTACAGCTTTCTAATAAAAATCACCTTCCTGAGAAATGCCTAACTGCTTCTACCCACGAGCAGGACATGAGTCTCTTTAGAGTTAGATTATGACACACCAGTTAGCTATACCTTCTTGGGAAACACAGCAGACAGAAAAGCAATTCAAAATGGGTTTCATCAAGCCCCAAATTTGTCTGTTTTGCACTGTTTTATGAGGGGTCGATAGCCAGCAAACTTTGCTCCTTTGGTGCAATAACAGCAAGGTGCATGGCAGGCTAAAGCATAAAAACTTCATGCGGTTTGCCTCAGGATTGTCCTGGCAAATTCCTATCAATTCTTCTTTAAAGCCTTGAAAGAAAGTTGGATAAAAATGTCATTGTTTTGTTCTCCAGTCATGACATGGTCTTGACTCTTATTAGACAACTAATCCCTTACAGAAGTCTAGTCCTCTCTTAGTGGTCCCTTGGAAGTGAGACTAGCATGAGCAGAAAAAAGAGAGCATTATACTTTAGCATCTTAAAAGCAATGATATTAAGAGAAACAAATCAAAAAACCTCAAATTTAGAATGATTTATTATTATTATTATTATATTGTCTCTCCTGCAACAAATTACAGCTTGTCACAAAAATTGCTCCAAATGCTGCTGTGGTCTGGTTTTAGGTTATTGCTATCTTTTGAGGGTTGCTTATTCAAAAGAGTAAGAAGTGTTACATAATTAAAAACACTAGGGTACTCAGCATTTTACACTGATGAGGGACATTTTGGATCAGATTACAAGCTGTTCATTTGTTTGTTTGTTTGTCTCATTGTTGTTCTTTGGCTAAGACAGCATCACTTGTTTATATGCCTTGAAATGAGATAGTCAGTATATCGCAACTAAGGACTTAGCCCTGCACAATGTCCTTAGTCAGGGAAAGTTCAGACAGAAATCCACTGGAGCATTTGTTTAACTGTTTTACTGGGTCTGGAAAAGAGTGATCAGCATATTGGAAGATCAAGTCCACCTGTGTGGTACTTTGATGAGAGAAAAAACTTGTATGAAACCTCTGAAGTTATCATGTACATTACACATTTGGAACAAGCAAGCATTCAGGATTTGTTATGGGAAGATAAAGGCAGTACTTTCTCTCCTGTATTACTGGAGAGAGAGAAGAAGAAATCATAAAGGTTAATCATGGGGAAAGAAGAATTGTCTGAGATCCCAAAGAACCCAAGTCACTTTTGAAAGACAAAGAATGCAGCACATGACATCACCAGCACTTCATTAAGAACACGTTCTAACATGCCCTTCTTGCCTCAGAAATTATTCGTGTACCTAATTATTTTGGGCTCATAATTTTTTTGCTGTTTTCTGCATTTCAGCCACAGCCAAGGCAAAAAAAAAAAAGCTTAGTACAAAAAGAAGGCAAAATTGAATCAAATATGTTTACAGATTCAGAAGTGGAAAGAAAGAAAAATGCTGACAGTCTTGCATAATAAATGAACATATAAAATTTTATACTTAAAAGACCATCAGTAATACGGAGGATAATCAAGTGCCCTAGACTTATTTAGGCTGGTATTGTCCACTTTTAGCATGATTTTGACAGTAAAAAGGTAAGGGAATGCTGGCATTATTGTTGGTGGTAGAAAAGGTTTCCATGAATGTATTAGGTAAAAAGCAGTGTGATCTCAGTGGGCACAGAAAAAATCTAGCAAATCTTCCAAACTCACCACTTGTCACTATATGACTTTTCCTCTGACAGCAAATTGATTACTGCTGCACAGACCCTGCACCATGTGTCAAAAAGAACCTATTAAGGTCAAGATGATGGGATAAATATATGGGATAAATATGCCAAGGTGATGGCATAAATATATTTTACCAGGATCAGTATAATTTCCACCTATTCTACTCTGTCCACACATCTGCATATATTAAGAGATTAATCCTAATTCTAGTTCAGACAGTAATTTCATACTGCTGAATCACCTAAAATAGCTTTTCATTTTCTACCCTCTCTGTAGGGCAGAAGTCTTTCATTGAAGCCTTATTCTCAGGGCACAGGAAAACTGCACAACCATATATGATGAGATTGCATCATGTCATTTAGGCTCCTCCTTAACTGCCTCCAAACATTGCAAGCATGAAATCCAGGCTATTCTCTGCATCTCCACCTGTTCCATCTGAATGTCAGGAGACACTTTTTTACTGTGTGGGTGACTGAGCACTGGCACAGGTTGATCAAGGAGGTTGTGGAGTTTCCATCCTTGGAGATACTAAAAAGCTGTCTGGACATGGTCCTGGACAACTGGCTGTAGGTGGCCCTGCTTAGCAGGGGGATGGACCAGATGACCTCCAGAGGTCCCTTCCAACTTCAGCCTTTCTGCGATTCTGCGATTCTGTGATTGTGTGATCTCCAATGCCAAAAAAATGAAGCCTTATGAGGTAACACTTTCAAAGGAAGGATGAAAAGGAACTGGGTAAATATAAAAAAAAGCTGGGACAGAATAGGGAATTAGCATAAGTTCAAATATTTAGCATGAAAAGATATCTCAAGTTACATCTTATTGTAGCACTTCAGTGCATCCTATTCAACATACATTTTGCTACATGAGCCTGCTAAAATTCAGTTATTTGCATTTGCTATTTCTGGTAATTGAGAGTGAGGGAAGACACAGCAGAACACAGACCACTTGGACTCCTGCATGATAATCCAGAACAAAACTTACATAAAGCACGAAACACCTCCCACATTTATGTTACACTTCTATCTTTGTGATTTGATCCCTATTAAACAGCCTGGAAACCTTACCAAAGCCACCAAGAGCATCCGCACAAAGATATCTGAAAAGTGGCCACTCTAGGTCTCTGTAGCAGTGAGACTTACCTATTGATGTCAGACGCAGCAGCTGTTTCAGATTCCCTCTTCTCCTTAATAACTTCATTCTCTGGTAAAGCCAAATTCTCCTTCCTTCTGGGTTGATTAGTACTTCAGGTGAAAAAGAAAAGTCCAAAGAATTCTTCACCCTATAGCATATAATCCTCCTTTTTGGTCCACAGCTCTCAAGAAGGTTTTTTATTAAGGTATTTCTTCAGCTGCCTTTCAGACAGGATCTTCCCGTATTCAGTCCTGGATATCTGTGGGGATGTCTGAAGTCCCTATCTGCGTAATCAAAAATACCTTAGATACTTTTTTCAACTTCCTAGTTATTTCTTAAGTACTCATCTTCTGATACCACTCAAAGAAATCTTCCAAGCCTTCGTTCACACATCAGTTCAGGGGTCAGCTGTGTTTCATAATACTGGCATGAGTTTATCTCACTGGAGTTCACAGGAGTCCTTTGAGATGGAACCAGAAGATTTCTTTTATTCTCTTGGAAAGGAAATATCTTATTTGATCTGTAAAACACCTTTAAAGCAAAACCCTGTTCTGTTACTTTCCCAAATAACAGTTTAGTTGATTAGCAACTGAATCACACAGTTTGCTATGAATTCACTTAATGTTACTTTGGTTGGATATTTAAAACCACATTACAAAGATTTGTGATGTTTCTGTCAGGTCACATTCACCTCAGACTTGGGCACTAGCTAAGTACTTAATTAAGTGTTTTCATACAGAAAATCATGGGCAAACTTTGGAAAGCTTGGACAAACCAACGAATGTCCAAATGATTATTTAAAAGTCATTTGAACCTAATCAAGCTGTGTTTCATGATGACCTCATGGCATGAGTTTCTCTCAAATACTTCCTAGATTTGACTGTGCCAAAAATACATTAAAATAGTGATTTCTTAAAATATACTGACAGACACATATCTAATCCAGCAGTAAATGGTACCCTATAACCATTTAAAAACAAAGTTAACCAGATTTGATTGTTTTGATTTTGAAAAGCGTTTTAGTTCAACTCGGTGTTCTGAATGATGGCTCTAACTGTGTTTCCTATAATCTTGCTTCTTTTTTACAAAGTAAGTTATTTTGTAAAAGTATTGGGAACTATAATGAGCAATTGGCAATCAGTTATGCTAAAGTAAGACATTATAACACATTTACAAAAGATTTTATGGTAAACGTATGTCCTCTTTGCATTATAGTTGAACACAACAAAAAGAATGGTAGAAGAAAGAAATTAAGAGAAAGGAACAAGAAAAGAATACAGATAGAAAGAGAAAAAAGATCCACATAAATTAAAAAAAAAGGAATTTGGAAGGGCATGATTCAAATGTGTGGAATTACGTTAGGAATAAGGAGCTGATTAGTTGCATTAACAGCAAACTCCCATGACAGCTTTGTTGAAGTCGCTAACACCTTTGCATCAGTTTTTCCATCTTTAATAAGAATATTTATCAGCACAGAAGTAATGGTTAAAGTTAGATTATCTTTTGTGAGATGAAAATTAATGCCCAGAATCTTATACCTTCAAAAGGCTGTCCAATTATTAACTAGCTTATCTAATCAAAGGGTTTTAAAGCATAAAACATCATGACAAGACTCTTTTAATAGATCACAAACAGCCAATAAAAATGTTTTTTCCTCATATGTGTAGAAATAAATCATTTGTATAAAATAGAAATTGCCTGCTGTGCTTTTTATGAAAATAACAGTAGCACTTCAGACAATGAAGCCGAGGGTGGGACTACTAACAGTTATAAATACAACATTAACAACGTCATTGTATTTCCCTTGACTTCCACACTTGTATCTCTGGGGAAATAAAGGCCCTGTTACTTACTAACTTGAATTCCTGTCATTGTACTTTGAGAATCAGTTGCTTGAGATGAAAACCTACAACGTATGCCTAAGGTTATCATATTTGGGGTCATTCACAAGCACTGATGTACAGCTTTTTTTTGAGAAAAGCACAGAGAGAGAGAGACCTTTAATAAATCAAGATAAACAACAAACTACTATGTGATGGCAGAAATTGTAGTGGAAAAGTGAAAACTGTCCCACAGCTTTTTTTTTATTAAAAAATAACCACACTGCACTGTGATAATCATAATATTTTTTAAGTTTTCAGCCACTCCAAAGCAGTGACGTGTCAAGCTTTGCAAAAACACCAATTCATCGTTTTCTTCCTAGTATCTTTCCCTCCCTCCTGCCACTACACAGTTAAAGTGAACTGATGACAGCAAAACCTCAAGCAAAATGCTTATCCCCTACTCTAGCTAATACCAGTGGGTAATTACCTCTCAGCATTCACTAAAAATCTACCCTGGGTCAGACAGAGCCACTGCTAAACTTCTTCCATCAAGCTATAGCATTCCTTTCCCTCTGAAAACATCTATTTTTGTTTAGAAAGGACTGCATTAATGTCATTACATGTTAAATCACCTTATACACATACAGACCCTTCTTTGGTTGGTGTGGAATCCTGTTGCTCATGCAAATGGGTGACAGAGAGCCCTGGTGGAGCCAAGCATGCTGTGGGTAAGGAAGGGATGGACAATTCAGTTTGACAAAATAGTGTCACAAAAAGTCAGCCAGACTTCCAAGGTCCTGCAATCTCAATGCCCTCTCAAACACGGTCCTGTTCCTCCTCAAGACTGTTATTCAAAAGAAATTCTTGGAAACATAAATGAAGAAGTAGTCACACAGGGACAGAAGGACACAAGGGCAATGGTCCCAGGCTGCTCTGTGATGATTCTCCATAACCTATCTGTGCTCATGGATATTATATATATTCTATTTCAAGAAACTCTGAAGTTCTTAAGAGAAATAAGGCAGCACAGTATCAGCAGTCATTTATTTTGGGTTTAGATGTTACATATCTTGATGTCCAATTCTTTGCTTTTCCATTTGGTCAAAAAATTTATAGCTGTTCATTTAAAGGGGAATGGCCAAATGTTAGTTTAGTGGTTAGATGGTGGAATGGCAGCAGCAGTTTCTTATTGCAATGTTACTTAATCTGTATAGTTAAAACAAGTCAAGGAAGGGTCTTTCACGTTTAGCCCCTGGACTGAGGCCACATCTATTACAGTGAAAAAAGTAGGCTCAGGCTGTTCCCTAGCACAAAGGCTGAATGGCATGGGACAACCAACATCCATACAGTTAAACTCTCTGTTTTCAAGACAAAATAGCTATACTCTTAACTGCTTGTCAGGAATAGTTCTTGCCCCTGCTAACTCTGGAAGCATGCCCAGGTTATGTTTGGGAGGGTGATAGCTAGCCACTAGAGCTGTCCCATGGACTATAGCATACTATAGCAGCATGGACCTCCAAATTCCTGTGCCTGGGATGTTCCCTGGGAATGTCTAGTTTACTTATACAGGCATAGCCAGATGTTCTTGGGATGGTAAGAAGTGCTAACTTTCTGCCACATCTGAAACAGTCTCTGCAGTGAGAATATAGAAACAAAAAAAAGACTGAATTCTTCTATTTCCTTTCTTCTACCCTTCCTCCCTCATGTGCTGCAGAAAAGGAACAGATTCCAATCAGGTTCTTTTTTTTCTGCATACTGATATAGCAAGAACATATTTTAGAAGTAACCTTGTTTTCACAGAACTATCCTCAGAATAGAACAGTTGAACATGTTTTCCCTCATCTTCCTCCACCTAGGACTGAGAAGGATGTGTAAGCCTTCTGTTTTCTCAGTTTTCCTTCATCTGTCTGAGGACTTGCTTCAGGAAGGTGCTGAGCAGCCTAGAAGACACAAGGAGCTGCACCTGTGGGGTATGCATGTGAACAGATATCACTCTGTTGTTTCTCTAGGTGTCACTTTTTCAACATTGTAAGGAGTATCTATTATTTGGGGTTTCAATATTTTCCTTTGCCCAATTGGAGAACAGGCTTCTGTTTGTGTCTTCTTTATGCATGGCCCAGAAAAGAGGCTCTTGTTATGACTTGGGGCCATTGTTCCTCAGATCTGGCCAGACACCCATCTTTCCTAGACATTTCAGACTCAGATGCAAAACAAGGATTACATATGCATGCCTGTGCAGATGAGTATGCCAGCTGTCAGAGCATGTTGATAAGTCCAGAACTATGGATTCATTCTGGAAAAAATACAGGAGTCAATGACTATAAAAAGTGCACATCTATGGCTACAGATGAGTGAGAGTGAATGAGGTTATCGTGTTTCAAAGAGAAAATAAAAATATTGGGTGGAGCAGCAAGGGTAGGAACCTTTTAGAATGAGAAGTAAGGTTTATGAAGACATCAGAAAAGAGCTAGTTTGTGAAACAAGCCAAACCTAGGCCCAAATGTGCCATCTTGTACTGAGCATTGTGAAGCCCTGTTGTGGCCCTGTATTTTCCAATCCACCCATGATCGGGACATTTTGGAAATCTTGTAACATAATTTCATCTCCCAAAACTTGCAGCATCCATTGTGAACTTGGGAGAGGCTGAGCGATTACCCAAGCCAAACCTTTGGAATTTACTGTGTTTGTCCATCATTACAAGAAAAGCTTTTTCAATGCATGCCTTTGATGTCCTGTTGTTTTATGTTGTACTTCCAAACCCATTGCCCATTGTGTCAAATGCAGACAAATAGTAATGTGAATTTATTATATTGACAAAGCTCCAGTGGACGCTAACTCCAAGCCAACAGTGTATTTCAGTTGGAACCAAGTCTAGGTTTCAGGCCAGTTTTCTGGAGGCTGAACTCATTTTACCAGAAAGCACTTCAAGCACTGACTGTTGTTGTCAATTGTCTCTATTTTTTGGACTGGGCACCTAAGTTGCTGCTAGGCACAAAGGACAAAAAAGGGCTGAAACAATAAACATTGCAGGCTCCTAGCATATAGTCCCCCTACAGAATCTGCAGAACTCAGTCCTAGTAATCCTATCTGAAATGCTTTCATGCATATCTGGGAAAGGAAAGGGAAAGGGAAAGGGAAAGGGAAAGGGAAAGGGAAAAGGAAAGGGAAAGGGAAAGGGCAGGGGAAGGGGAAGGGGAAGGAGAAGGGGAAGGTTTTCATCTTCCAAAGACCAGTGGTATCATTCATAGTACCTCTTGGGAACAGACCCTCAAGTGTACTTTCAAATGCTTTGACATGATATAGGTAGCTATTGCTAGTCAAACCATGTCAGGGACTACTCTAACAACTTAAAAATACTGACAGCTGCAAAGTAATGCATGAGCTCACACTTTCATACTGCTTAGTTTTCTGATAACTTATGATGAAAGAGACATCTAATATTGCTCTAAGTTTCCTTTCTTGACAAGAGGAGAGATAGGTCCTTCAGATTTCATATGGCCCATATCTCATTCTGCATATGTTGATCTTTTCCCATTGAATCGAGGGGTTCTGGGAAAACTAAACTCTAAATACAAATGACTCAGTTAAGTTCGTACATTAGTTGGAAATAAACCAGTCCAAATTTTGCCGCTCATATTTATGAAACTACTTGCATGATAATTTAAAGTTCTCAGGTCAAAACTTGTCTTCAGTGTTATTTGCGCATGTCCAAAAAAGACAGCCTAGGCCACCAAATCCATTCATCTTATTTTTTGTCCAGTAATGATTTTTAGATTTTCAGATATTCTGAAGAGTTTAATTATTCTGATGCTCCATATAGACAATTTCTGTTTATCGGAGAACATTGCCTTTTATTTTTAAGTACAAAAAATGTTAGACTGTCAAAGTCTTTTCAATAATGTAGAGTATCCTGTGTCCTTTACTAATGACATATTTATTAAACTTGGATTTTGTCCAGAAAAATATACCACTGGGACTAATTTATTTCTTTTGGTATCACTGTTTTTAACTTTACGATAATTGAATTCACCAGAGATATTTACTATGAAGGACCCTGTCCTGTCCCTCCAGAAGTCCAATGGGAGTGCTATTATTGATTTCCAGAAGAGTAGGATTGGGTCCAAATTATCTGAATCAATGCCAAGAAAAAGTTTGTTTTAGTCTGAGGTTTTGGCTAGTTGCTTACACCAAAAATAGAGATAAAGGAAATGTTTCCTCTTTATCATGAATATTAACCCATTTGAATCAGTGTGTGTTACACTCTGACTGTGATTTTAGAAAAGGAAACTGTATGGAACGTGCAACAAGCCATTGTATAGAAAAAGTGGTCCAAATTTACTGGTAGCTTAAAAGGTGACTAAAGTTACACATGGAGAATTAGTTGGTTAGGAAACAGATGTTAAGGGGAATAAATGATAGAAGAGGCAATATGACATCATCTGCCCTTGAGTGGATGTAAAATTTACGTGACAAGACACAGAGAAAGATGAGGAATCCCAAGAAAGACAACAAACAGATGTAGGAAAAAGCTTCTCTTTTTAACTTACTTATCCTATACTAAACTTTCTTCCAGCTAAAACACAGACACTGGGCTTCATCTCTTCTAGTTTTAAACATCTAGAGCCTTGAAAATTAAATCTGAGCTAGTCACTATACTCTCACCAGACTCAAAGAAGAGAGAATAGTAGATTACCCAGAAGACAAATCCTCTGAGCAATCTTATGCCCTGATGTCCAGATGCAATTAATCACCTTCAGAGACAAGTGATTTCATTCATGCAAAGAAATCTTATAAAAGCTACTTCAGGTTTAGCATCTATCATGCAGATGCCTAGCTCAGAAATTACTCTCATGCAGAGTACAGCCTCCAGCACACTTTTTGTGGGTAAAAAAAGAGATCAGGAAAACCAGAACTCCATTTAGCCAGAATCCATCCACCATTGCCTAGTCATTGCTGGAGGTCTCATTTGCATCATACTCTTTGAGACACAACACAGTGCTCCACAGACATCCTATGGCCAACCTGCAGAGATTCATTAAGCTATCAAGATAGCTCTCTACCTAGCTTTATAAAGGGATGGGCTTTTTTTCTTCCCTGTTCCACAGCTGCCGATTCCCTTACAGTTCACACTGAAATGCTCCATTGTTTTGCCAGATGATCCTTTTCCATCAGCTGCTCATCTTCTCCACTCTCTGCTACAAGTGGATCCATCTCTGACTCTGAGAGCTCTCTCTGTTTACATTTGAGGTGAGTAGCTCACTAACTGCATGTCATTCCTCCCTGTGCAGAAGGCAGGTCCAAGGTCCACCGTAACCCTGTCTTCAAGGCTTCCCTGGAACTTGCAGGATATGTCTGTATTACCCTGTATAGGATTAGCTAGGGACCCAAGGATCAGCGGCATGGCACAACTTACTTGCACACATTTAAACCCTCTTCCCCTACCCCCACCCCATACACACCAAAACAAGGTGGCTGTGTCCAGATTTCTTACTGGAACAGTCTCTATCATGCATTATTCCCATAACACACCCAGACATTATCTAGGCCAGTGATAGCTGGCACAGACATAACCACACTGCTGTGTGGGGTTCTCTGAAGAGTGGTGAATTTAACCCATCCATCAGTTAATAAGAAATACATGGAATTATTATTTCCTGTTTGCCAAATCTTGCTCTTGCACAATAATGTTTAGATCCATAACTCTTCATGGTGCTTAACAGACTGACATGCTCTTGAAGCAAATCAGCTGCCAAGGGGGAGGCAATAAGTGGGACATGAAGCCCTCAGAAATTATGGTTGACTGACTTATATTCTTAAGAACGTGTGTATCACTCAGCCAGTGATACGTGGTAGGAAGCACTGATTACACATTTGCCGCTAAAATGAAAAAGTTAGGGAAGGAATCCATTTCTTTAGCTGTTCCCTCCTTTTTATTCCAGATGCAAGAAATATATATACCAGTTTCATGTTTCACCTATTGAGCCTGTTGGGGTTTAAAATGTTAAAAGGGGCAAAGGGGTTGCTTTAGCAACTGCAAAAGGAATGATGAGAAAGGGAGTGGACTGTATCTTTTTTTAACAGTGAGGGCAAGCACAGAGATACATCGGCAGGCTCATTGCTAGTCTGAAGTACAACAGTGTTAACAAGCCCCAACAGCCTTATATCATCAATAAGCAGCAGTAAATCTGCCCCTCTGTACTTATCCATCCATAAAAGGGGTTTAAATTTAGTAGGAATTAATTTTAACGTTGTTACCTTTGTACTGACAAGATACTTTTGGCAAATTAGATGTTACTACAAAAACTATCATCCAGCAGAGAAAATTACAATTGCATTCTTAGATGTTACAGAATCTTATCTTCTTTGCCCTAATTCTCATGGCTTTTTACTCTTTGCATCTGGACTTCTGGCATAACACAACTATGAAAGAAATGTGCATTTCAGTCAAGTGATTCAAAGGAAGGGTTGCATCAATCTAAATGCAGAGATCATGCCTGAGGGATGTAACTTGTATTTAACCAGGAAATTCCCACTAAAATAAAGTGTCTTGTTTGCAAGGGCATTCTGTGTCTAAAATAGAGGAAGGAGTGATCCTCATTCACGTCATTAGAGTAAGCAGGCAAGGCATCTGTAGCAAGAACATGGGCCAATGGGTTATCATTCTCTTGTATTTAATCTAAAAATACAACTTTGGTACTTTATTTTTAACATAACAGGAGCAAGTTCATTCTGCTGACAATGAGCAGAAACAAGGGAAATGGCTTAGATATAATGAAACCCACTTTGACATTTAACCCAAATTAGAATGACCCTTTTGGAAGCTGCAATATTTGCACTTGCTTTTCTTCATTATCATTTAATTTTCTTCCTCCAGTTCTAATCAGAAACATAAGTGATGAGGAACCAAGCGAAAGATAGTTATTGCACAATTTCAGTAAAAAAAAAAAAAAAAAAAAAAGTAGAAATGGCCATAGACTTAGTTTTCAGCAGGTTAAAGCTCCTTCCAAAAAATATCCAGAGCTGCATTTGCTAAGCCAAACTGCATATGCACTCCAGCTAACATGAGGTAATACAGTGCTGTGAATTTCTGTTCAGTTACTTTGCACATTTTACATGGTCCCATTCTAAAAGACAATTACATATGAATGTCAAACACACCAGAGAAGAGGGACATGGAGCACAGGAGTAAATTCGTGAACGATTTGATCTGCTGTGCTGATTAATGAACACAGGCAGACAAAGGTGTGGTAGAGTTGGGTTTGTAGGCCACCAGGAGACTGGCACGGTGGAGAATGAGAAATGAGCAATACAAAATGGGAATGGTGAGAGTGATGCAAGGCAGAAGAATCTTGAAAACCACAACATCTACTTCTCATTTTTCAAGATGCTGAATATTTATGAATTTTAAGGACATTCTCAGTATCTGCAGGTGAAAAACCCTGGAGAATTTATTCCCTGCTTACAAAGAGTCTTTAGCAAGATAGACTCATGCAGACTGCAGCTAAGTTTGGAACAAGTTTTCTAAGACTTTTGCACCTGTTTGTATAGTCTTTCTGGAGCATAAAGCTGAAATTTCAGCACAGAATTAAAGACACTATATTCTGCCCTCTTACTACAGAATCACAGCCCTTACTCAATTATGGTGAAAAGACTAAAAATATGTCCTTAAGAAGATACTGGCTTTATGAAGGACTCAGAGGAGGTATAAGCCTCTGCAAACAGAAAAGGAGCAAGATCAAGTTTCCAGGGGTAAAAAATGAAACAGCAGAAGAAAGGTCAGCAAATTTAATCTATGAAGGGTAGGTGAGAGGATAGCAGCAATGTTTGAATATCAGTTTTCACAGAACAGATATCTGGGTCATGCTGTCAGCTTGCGAATCTGTGAATATGGAGGTGTCTCTGGGCCTTGTAAGACATTCATGTCATATTCAGAAGCTTTGAAGCAGGAGATCTGGAGAAGAAACCAGAGCGTTGCTCCGAGAAGAAACAGTATTCTGTGGCTGTGGCTACCAGTAAAGTTCAAGTTCTTTTATGGAAAGATTTCAACAGATGAGGTCAAGGCTACAGAAAGTTCATGAGATATTACAGAAGTTGATATGCCAGAAGCAGGATTTCAATGCCTGGATGATAAAGCCAAAAAGATCCAGGAAAAGTGAAGAAAGCAGCTTTAGAGAACAGTTGACAAAGAAAAGGAGATAGAGCAGAACCTAGAAGACTACAGTTGTACCCATGCAAACTGGGAAAAATGAAGTTTGCACTGAGATAGTGCTGTAACAGGGACGCTTACTTGGAAAAAATGAATACCAGTAGGAGAAAGTCTCCAGCTTAAAAAAGTGGTGGGAGAAGTTGTAAGCAGTTCATTTTTAACTGATGTTGGGGACAATATGATTTTGCTGGCCTGGAAGCTTGAGAGAAAGATATACAGGTACTCTTCTCTAGCAAAGCAGAGAAACAAGGAAGAGTCATGAGGGGAGGTCACAGAAAAATGATACCTAAAGGTCAAGGATGGGGAGAGAGCTAAAAACAAGTTAGGGAGAACTTTTCCCTGGAGAAATCAAAATGTATTTTTGAGCAGGAAGTAGCTTTGGAGTGTTCCTCTTGAAACAAGAATGCTCCATTTCCTGGAGATAAAAAATAGATTGCTGTTAGGAGCAAAGAGGTCCACTTCAGAGAATGGTGGCTTGATCTGAGAACAAATACGTGACCAGGCTACTAGAGCATCTACAGAGGCTTATTGTAGACCTGTAGGCTCAGAAACAAGCAAGGTGATGTTCTGTTAATGGCTGCAAGTGGAATGGGTGTCACGCAGCACAGGTCTGTGCAAGCTCGGTACAAGAGTTCTGGGTTCCTCAGTACAAAAGAGGTACAGAGCTACTGGAGAGATTCCAGCAAACGGCCACAAAGATGATTACGGGATTGGTTCACCTCTCCTATGAGGACAGGTTGACAGAGCTGGGACTGTTTGTCCCAGCAAAGAGAAGGCTCAGAGGGGATCTTATTAATGTATTTAAATACCTGAAGGGAGGGTGCAAAGAAGTTGGAGCCAGGCTCTTTTCAGTGTTGTCCAGTGACAGGACAAGAGGCAATGGGCACAAAATGAAACACGGGAGGTGCTGTCTGAACATCAGGCAATACTTTTTTACTGTGAGGGTGAATGAGCACTGGCACAGTTTGCCCACAGATGTTGTGGAGTCTCCATCCTTGGAGATATTCAAAAGCTGTCTGGACACAGTTTTGGGCAACCAGCTGTAGGTGGCCCTGCTTGAGCAGCAGGGTGAACCAGATGACCTCCAGAAGTCCCTTCCAACCTCAACCATTATGTGATTCTGTAAGGAGTAGTGATGATAGTACCTGTGGCTACCAAACCTACTCAACTGAAGGACCAGAGACAGCAGAAGATGTCACACAAAACCACAGCATTTAGAAACCAAAATGGATTCCAGAAAAACAAAACTCCAATGCACGTGGGAGAAGAAAGGACGGCAAACAAAAAAAAAGAATTCATTGTGCAGCAACAGAGTGGTCTTTTATGGAGTATTTGGAGGTTGCAAGTCAATACCTATACGGGTTATGTTAAAGGATTACTTTAAAAGTGGCTGTGCACCTGAGCAAAAGAACCCACTTTGGCATTTAAGCCCAGATTCCCCAGTGTGTCAAAGTAGTGTAAAACACATCTGGAATGGAAGGAAAGGTTTTGAAGCCAGAATCATCTTGGTAATGTCAATAACAAAGTCAGATTTTGAGGCTTCTTCCAGAGGCCACCTTCTATAAACAAAACAGCATCGGAAGACAGAATTCCTGTTTTCCCTTGGCTAACAGCATATGATCCTCAAGCACTAAATATAGATGTATGTAAAACTGACATTCACAGTTTGAACCTTCACCATGTAAAGGGAGAAGTCATGTTACTCCATGACCATATTTTTTTAATTGGTGGAGGCTAGATTTTGCTGCAAAATGTACAAGATAACAATAACACATGCCTGTTTTCAACATATTAAGTACCGTATTTGATGAGGTCCTGAGAAGTCATGCATTTATAGTAACTACAGAATGTCTATGTAGAATATAAATCCTTCAGTAGTACCTTGAAAAATGTACTTAAAATAGCCATCTCAGCAAGCAGCTGCACTGATTTGAAAAAGTGTGGTTTCAGTTCCTTAGATCTGGGCCTTCCAAATACCTCCTACCAAAAATGTGGTGTCCAGTATGACTAGTAGTGTTAGCAGCTTCTTAAAAGTTATCAGCCAGCTTCATCTTTGCTGACCTGCAGAAGAGAGTGCTCTGACCTTCTCTGCATTGAGAGCTGATGAGCTACCCACCTATTTCCATGGCCAACATCCAAAACTGAGAAAATGGCCAAGCACTGTTTTTCAGCCACAATCCAACATTTGTTTGAAATAAAAGTGAAGAGCTTCTTCAAAGGTCTGATCAGCAAGGACCTATTTGCTCATAAGACATCTTTTTATGTCTTATAAGAGAAAAAATTAGAGCCCAAGGACGTGATGCAAATTTGTAGAAAGCCTTTTCTAGGTCTCTATGAGCATTTGAATAGCTTCCAGTCATGCACATAAACAGTACTCCTACCTCTTGGGGTACATGGCATCTAAACACTATATCTTGCTTATTTCCCTGGGTGAATAATTACTGCATTCTGTCAGTGCAGTTTGGTGAAAGTCATAGAATCATTTAGGTCGGAAAAAAACTCTTAAGATCATTGAGTCCCCTCAAGGGAACAACTCTCGCCTTAGAAATGGAAGCGTCTCCCTCTCCAACCCGAGCAGACGATCCCAGGGATTATTTTAGTTGTTAGGAAGTGCAGCCACGTTACTGCACAGAAGGAGCCCCCGTGCCTCATGGCAAGAACTGGCTTTCATCACTACTACTTAGGGCTGGCCCCACAGTAACAGATTTGATTTGGAGCTCATTGGAACAGAGCCAAGCATGAAGCAAACAAGGAACCTGTGGACAGCCAGCTGCCTAGCACCTGAGATCTCTCCCCAGCCCTCTTTTATTTCACAGCATGGATTTCTTTCTTTATTCTAGCAATTTTTAACTGGATGATTTTATTGGTGTACAGCTTATCAGTACAATTTAAAGTCACTACATGGGGGTGGGTTCATTCTATCCAGATGAATGCTGTGTTTGCATTACATGGCCACACTCGCAGAAAAGCATGGATGAGTGAATCACTGCACCTCTTGTTGAGGTTAGACATTTTGTCTGGAAATGAATTTAATCCAGACTTGAAAGGCTCGCCTGGAGTGATTTCTGTGCAACAACATAAACAATGTATGGTCAGTTATCACCTCCTTTGTACAAAGACATACATTTCCCGGCAGCTGAAAAAAGTACTTTTTTTATTAACAACTGATCTTATCTAGGCTTCCTGGGAGATTCTGATCCAAACTCCTACTTCAACTGGAATTTAAAAGTAAACCTGGTCACCTTTATTGTATTGAAGTAGCATGGGAAAAAGTGTCTTTAATAATTTCCATAAAATTCAGAAATGCTGCTCTTTCAAAGCTGCAGCTACATTCCCAAACCCATTTCATTAGCTTTTCCCTCAACAGACAGGGATTCAGTGTATCTTATACCTCAAGTTAATTACATGCCACTATATTAATTTCAGAACTTTAATTTACCTAGCAATTTCCTTTGCTGACGCTGAATAGGAAGGATGAGGGGAGTAAGTTTTACTAAGTGGCATATTCTTTTTAATCTTAGAGTTAGATGGGAAAAAAAAATTTCAGTTAGCAACCAATCTGACTTAAAAGCTTGAACTTTATTCCATATAAAAATCCTTAAACTCATATAAATGAGGACTATAAGAGACAGACATATGTCTTCTTCTTAGTATAAATTTGATTGTCTTTCATTTTTTTACATCCTGTCAATTTAAGATAAAATATGGAATCATTGACAATGTAATCTACATTAAAACAGGTATCTGCACACAGGCTTCATGTTTCATTTGTGATATCTACCATTATTGTTTTATGATAACCTTTTATGATAAAATAAATATTGTTCCACTGTTTCAAGAATTAGGCATAATATCAATACACTGCAGCTGACAGCCAACACTATAATTTATAGAAGTTGCTTAGCTTTGTAGAAGAAGAGACAAAGCATAGCTACACATCACACTAAAAAGAATTTCATATTTTTGCATAAATTTAGACTAAGGGAAAAAATGAGACAGATAATGTCATTCTTCTGTATCATCTGTCCAGTATATAAACATGTGCAGTTACTAAACAGCAATATCCTAATTTCTCAAAGTACATTTATTCCTTTAAAATTGCCATTGGTAATGTTTCTGTGGTAACTTCTGAAACACAGAAAACTATTTTCTGACTTTAATTCACCTCAAAAGCCAGATACACTAGCAGCAGTTTGCATAATCTTATATAATGAATTCCATACAAGTCAGTAAGGAATTTATTTCATAGCTTAATTAGCAAAGGCTACTTAAAGGGCACCAGTCTATTATATCTACAGATGGTTTTGTCTTGTTGCAATCCAGATTGATCTTGTTAGTTGCTTCTTCACTTGAACTACTGTTAATTTGCCAAGATATCCACTATGCTCTCAGTGTTTAATACAGTATTATCTTAATCTTCACATAAATTTCTGTGAAACTGTGTTTTCCTTTACTTTTTCACTAATTAAAGGATACTTGCACCACAGCACAGCTCTTTCTAATTTCTCAAATATTCTAATCTCTGAAAAGCCAGAGTAGAAACAAAAAGGGTGGTAAACTTAGCTAGTTTTATTTCCTTGAGTATCCCACCATTTCTGATGAACCGTCAATTTTTTTCATTATTGATTGTTTATCATAACCACCAGTAATTATGAAAGGAGCTGGTCCAGACAAACTGCTGGCAGCCAGAAACAATTTAGATGCTTTGTCCCATAGACCCATTTTGTGCAATACTACAGAGTAATTCTGCTTCGGGTATCAGCAGCTGCCCGGAGTTCTGTGTATACTAATCTTAGTACTAGAATTTTGTGAAACTATATTGCTATTACTAAAACTTCTGAAGTTGAAGTAAGTGGCAGCAAGGGTGTTCCTACAAAACAGTAGCAAACACATCTTGTGGAGCTGCACTAACAAAAATCTTAGCAAATATATCTCAGTGTAGTTGCAATCTCTTTCTTGATGGTCAGGACCAGCTTAGAAGCCTTTGAAACTTAGCAAGAACCTTGCAAGTAAAAAGCATTTCAAGATAAAAGTTAATGTGATGTTAATTGGCAAGAGTTTCTAATAAAAATCAATACTGCATTTAGCAAAACATTGTTCACTTACGGATCGCTGAATTGGAAACCGAGAAAATGCAGAAGTGAAAACTGAAAAGACTTTAAGTCCCCAGGACTCAGAATACTATAGGGTTAATTCAATGTTCACACTTCTGTCATTGGTAGAGGACTCAGCCTCGGTGCTGCAAAACACAATCTGAAAAAGCCTGAACCTGAAAAGGCCACTCTTCCAGCTGGAGTGCAATCAACCTCCAGCTACCCTCATACGGTTTAGAAGTGACTCTAGTGCCTTTATTTCATAAATACTGCAATGTAAAACAGGGAAGAAAAATGAGTGTGCCAGCTAAATTAGGAAATGGATCAAGTGTGATTAAATGGGAAAGGTGCTTAATGCAACAGATTTTTTTAACAATGATGGAGAAGTGAAAAGGAAGCTAAAAGAGGATGGGAAAAGGCTGGCGGCTACAGTGGCTGAAGAAGACGTTAGCAGGAGATGCTGGAAAGATGAGATAGATCAGACCAGCAATTTTAGGGAAAGGCTTGAAAGAAACATTTGATTTTCAGTGCTTTCCCCTATGGGTATGTCAATAATGTAGGTGGGTGGGTCACTTCTGTAATGAAGCGTTTATACGTTCAAGTTCTGCATACGATTTAGCTTCCAGCATGATTAAAAAAAAAAAAGATCAGGGAGGTGTACATAGAGATGCTGGGAAACAGCTTTAAATTCAACTCTTTTTAGTTAGACACGCGATTGTTTCCAACCTTCAGAGGCTGTTCTTAGTCTCCACAAAATCCTGTACAAATCTCTCTGCTCCTTTCCTTACGCTTCGGCTGGAAGGAGCTCGCTGAGATCGGATGCATTGCGAAGGCTGCCCAAAGCGGCACCCGGATAACCAAGCTCGATCACTGCGACTTCAGAACAGCCAAAACGCTATTTGTGATACAACAAGAATATACAAAGTACCCCGGGTTGTGAAGCGCTTTCAAACGCGGCACTAATCTCGTCCGCGTTGCACAAGCAGCTTCTCCAGCATTTTTGCCACTCTCGGGCTGCCCGCAGAGGGGAATAAAATGCGGAGGGAGAACCCCGTACCCAGCTACTGGGAAGGGGTGTCGGAGAGGACAGCGGGGAAACCCTTCTTCCTCCCCGCAGGCGTCGTCTAACAATGCCAAAACCTCTTGTAACAACCCTTCTGGTCTGGAAAAAATTGTTTCAAAACCCGCAGAATTACTTCTTTAGGCTGCCTCAGCCAACCTGGTACCAGACGCGGCGGGCGGGCCGCAACAGGGGCAGGTCGCAGGGCAGACCGCTGGCAGGCACCGAGGCAGGGAGGCGTCGGCCGGGGCGCAGCCCCGGCAGCGGCGACGGGCGGCACGGCGGGGCCGGCGGGCGGAGGGGCCGGGCCGGGCCCCGCGGGGCGGGGGCGCGGGTGGGGTCTGGCCGTGACTGATGGGCCAGATGCGGTTGAATGTTTTAGAAAAGGGGGGGGCCTGCGCCGCCGGCGCGGCTTTAGCCACCGGGTTTGGTGTGGGGCTGACAGCCGCCGGGTCCTGCCGCCAGCGCCCGTCCCTCCCTCAGCCGCGGCCCGGGGCGCCCATCGCCGGCGAGCGGCGGCGGCCGGCCCCGGGAGGGGAGAGCCAGCCGGGGCCAGGGGCGCGGCGACCGGCGGAGCGCGTTTCCCTCGCTCGGCAGGCAGAGCCCCGCAGGCGGCGGGCGGGGAGGATCGGCTCGGCTCCGCTCGGCGAGGTGAGGGGGAGAGGAGCGGGGGGGCAGAGCGGGGCGACGCCGAGCGGGTCCGGCCGGGGGGGACGACTCGCCCCAGCCGCCGCGCAGGTCTTCGCCCGGCGCTGCTCTGCCGGCTCCGCCGCCGGCACCGCCGCCCGTCCCCGTCCGGTGGCCGGCAGCGCCCCGGCTCCGTCCCCGGGCGGCGGGCGCGATGGCGGCGAGCGGCGGGGCGCCGCGCCCCGGCAGCTGACGCCCTGTCCCCTCTCTCCGCGCAGGTCGGCGCTGACGGCGGCGGGCGCCCGGCGGGGGATCGGCCGTGCCGCACCGCCATGCCCGCCGCCCGGCCGCGGCGGCTGCCCGCCCTCCTCCTCCTCCTCCTGCTCCTCAGCTGCCGCGTCGCCGCCGAGGGCGACGGCTCCCTGCGCCCGCCGGGCCCGGGCAGGCAGAGCCCGCCGGCGGCGGCCGACGCCGTCCCCCCGACGGCCGGGACCCCCGCGGTGCGGGGCGCCGAGCCCAACGCCTCCCGCCCGGCCGCGCTGCCCAAGGGCGGGGGGGCGGCCGGCGGGCGGCCGCGCTCGGCCTCGCCCCCCATGTGCACGGGGCAGACGGAGATCAAGGAGACTTTCAAGTACATCAACACGGTGGTGTCCTGCCTCGTCTTCGTCCTGGGCATCATCGGAAACTCCACGCTGCTGCGGATCATCTACAAGAACAAGTGCATGAGGAACGGCCCCAACATCCTCATCGCCAGCCTGGCCCTGGGCGACCTGCTCCACATCATCATCGACATCCCCATCAACGTCTACAAGGTGAGGGGGAACCGGGGATGGGTCCGGGAGCGGGCGCGGGGGCGCGGCGGGCTCTTCCCGGGGCTCCCCGCCGGCCCCCGGCAGATACCCGGCACTGCTGGGGGGAAACGCGCCCCGTTTCTGGCCGGGAGACGTCCGGGGGCTAGCCCTCATGCCAAAAACTGTCGGAAGGTGTTATTCTGGTCAGATGTTGTCCTTGTTGTCCCACGTGGCACCCCCTCTGTGCCCCAGTCGCAACCCGGGCTGGGAATGGGGCAGAAGTGTGTGGCTGGAGGTGGCCAGGCTCTGAAAGTCACCTGGAAACAGGTGCTGTCCTAGGGATGAAGGAAATAAATGCAATAGATAAATGCGCAATGGGTTCATGGCTTCCCTCCTTTCCCCCGAGGAAAGCAGAGGGAGGCACAGCAGACCCTCTCCTGTGGGGTGGGTGCCGCTCGGTCCCTCCTGCACAGCTGGGGCAGGCTTAGTCGTGCACTTCCCATGGGTCCGTACAGTAGCTGGTGGCATGGGGCAGCTTAGTCGTGCACTTCCCATGGGTCCGTACAGTAGCTGGTGGCATGGGGACCTTTTCAGGAGGAACCAAGCTCATTCAAACTGAGATTTATATTAGTTTCATACATCCAGCGGTTGTGAGGCATGATGCTCTCCTGAGCTGTGAATGCTTTCCCCCGTCGGCTGCTGTTGCAGCATGGGCACCTGAGAGGGAGTGAGCCACAGCTGCTGCTCTTGCACCTTCTTTACTCTGCCCTTTGACATGATGGAAGGAGTACCAACCACTGTCTCATCTACCCAGCTTGCCCAAGTCGATTTGTCCTTAGGAATTCGTTGGGCAGTGGGATCCAGCCTGTGCTTACGATCAGCACTCTTGGGAGGGATGCTGGAAATAACAAGGCATCTTCTGCTTTGAGAGTTTACAGTCTGGGTCCCTGAGCACCCATCAGTTACTGCATAAGGTGACCATGACAGCCTTCATCTATTCCTTCTCCTCACTTCATATGCATGTTTGTAAATTCTGGGGATTGTTACTGTTAGCTTTGGAAAACCACGTTGAAGGGACAGGTTTTGAATTTAGTCTTCTGTATCCGTAGTGATTACTTCAGAAGCTGCTGAAATGGGAGAATCCTGTATCTTTATCCTTTTAAAGTATCGAAGTATTACAAAGCAGGGAACATCATAACTGTGTTAAATTAATGAGCTGGATAATTTGGATTACATGAGTCCTTCGATTTGGAGTTTCAGTATTTTCCATACTATACATTTGTCGTAGTTCTTGTGCAAGGCATGTACTCTTCTCAGTGAGAGTGGAATTTATGAAACAAAATACTTTAAGCTGTTTTGAAAAAACTATTTTTGTAAAAAAAGATATTGAAGAAAAAGATTTTTTATCTGTTCTCAGAAAAAATCAGAAAGATTAAATCAATAACAGCTGCCCAGTACAAGACTGCAATCTCAGTGAAACTGTTTCAAAATTAAATTAATTACAACATGCAATAATATATACCACAGTCCCTATCTTGATTGAATGTCATCAAGTATATCTTTATGAGTAGGTTGGAGAAGAAGGAATAAAAAGTCAGATTGCAAACCGATAAATGTACCGGCTGCAAGTCCAGGATTTTTCTTGTGCTGTTGATAATGCTAGGAACTAAGAAATAGCTCTCAGGTGCTAAATCTCCCATGCTGCTACTCATTTTAATGAAGAGCCCATAATAAATTTATATTATCCCTTACAATAATGAGTGAAATATTTGCTGGACAGGGCTTTTGAATAAATGTGAGTTAAAAAACCCAAACAAACCTTAGACATTGTGTTTATTTAATCAAAATTAAGAGTTTGAGTGAGGTTTGCATTTTCATCAACTCTACATCCCATTTAATTCCACCTGCAGGGCAGTGTTACGAGGGAGAATACAGTAATGCAATCAAAAGCTGGCTAAATCACCAGCAGTATGGGAAAAACAAAGGCTAGCAAAGGCTTGGTTTGTAAATCAAGTGTACTTAACAGTTGTAACTTGCAATTTGAAACAATTTCAAACTGGATGAAACAGATCTTCAGACTGGCTACCAGATCCTCAGTTAGACAGCTGCGTGAAAAAGAATGTGAGAGAATTTCTTATGTTAATAAAATGCCAGCAGTTTACTCAACAACACTTGTAATAGAAGGTGTGAAAGTGTCTGTGAATGCTTTCCAGACAGACCCATAAGAAAGAACTCTGAATTTGCACTAGGAGCAGGATTTTATTAGGTACTAAAAGTGATAACTGCAAAAGATGTCCCTTGTGAGTATTTAAGTGAATATGTAAGTATCTGAAAAAATACGCAAATGAAAATTTACATCTCTTGAATTGAGGGTATCTAAGGAAAAGCAGGTGTTATCTAGATTGTGAGGCAAATGCAGTCCAATGTGTAAGATGCTGATTAGTCCATTGCTCTTGATAAATTTGAATATCGATCAATACGTTCAGCAGAAAATGGAAAGTATTGGAATCTGTCACACAGTCAGGAAACTGGGTATGAAGTGAGGGCTTGAGGGGTGTTCAGTTCCAGCATGCAGAACTTGGAAGACCTTTTCGGCGTTCAGGGTCCTGGTAAACAATCTGGCTTTGGCCATACCCCCAGAACTGCAGAATGGGAAGCAGCGAAAAGTCTGCGACAATCATTCTGCAGTCATGTTGTGGCAGTGTAAATACTTTGCAAAATTGCTATTAATCGGATGTGAAGGTGGTCCTATGCCCGGCCAACTGCTTCACTGCACAGACTAAGTAAGCATGTCTTTGTTAATTTGAGGCGACAAACAGCAATTAAAGGTGTGAACATAAGGAGCAGAAGGATAGAGTAGGTGGCTGGTGAGCTTTTTATGTCCTTCTCTGCACTTAATCTTTGGAAGACAAGACAGTGGCAGCTTGTACACCTGACTATACAGGTCTGCAGTTCCAGAAGGCTTATGCTCAATTTCCCCCATCGATGAAGTTTGCAACTCCTATGTGTAAGACACCAAAACAACATCAGGACTGGAAATTCCAAACTTACATTAGCTCTGCCTCTCATGCATGTATGTGTAATGCAGTAGGAACATAGACTTAAAAAAGCTGTAATCAAATAATATAATAACATACTTTCTCTTTTGATATATAGACATCTCTCTCATTTCGTAATATTTATTCTCTTTTATATTAAATCCAATTTATTGTCATGTTCCAGGGGATTTTTAACAGGGTGAACAACCTATCCTCTGCACACTGTTGTGTGGCTTTCTGAACTCCGACTATCAATTTGTTATGACACTGAGGAAGAATATCTACCTGGAAATACTGTCACAAGCTCCTTTATCTCAGAGCAGAGTGGAAGAGCGGAGAAAAACATTTCCAGAGAAGGAACAAAAACTGGTTCTTTATCCAAACCAATGATCAAAGGTCAAAGTCAGTTTTGTAGGCAATGATTTTTTTTCAGTAATGTATTTTAGGGGTTACATAAAAAATATAGTTACCATTATATAGCATCATCAAGCACTGGAAATATAAGAAAGACGAGATTAGGGACTGCATATCCCATACAGATGCAAACTGGCCCCTTTGTTAATCCATCTGTGCTCTGAAAAGGCAGGATTTCCATGGAAGTGTCTTTGTGATGACCTTACTAACTCTTGTAATACAAGTACTCATAGGGCATGCATCATGATGAAGCCGATCTTTTCCTAACTTTCCAAAAAAGTCAAGGTGGTTGTCTTTAGAAGAAAACATTGTTACTATTCCATATTACAACTCTTGGCCACTGGTCCTTCTGCTGTTAAAGATAGCAGCCATTTTACTGGGAGAAATGCATTTTTTCCTTTCTTTCAACATCTGAACCACTTACTTGAGGTCTTGCAAAGTTCATCTCAGAATTCCTTACACAAAGTTTATTATCTCTGACCATAATAACCTAGAAGTGTATTTTGCTTAGGAACCCTTTAGGGCTAACAAGTGCAGCTTATAGGCACTTAAGAAAGATCTGAATTGTCCAGTGGAGGAACCTGTCTAGACTCTACAGGCAATGGGGGGTAGCTTTGCTCTGTAGTTGGATGGGAACAACCTACTCTGAAGTCCAATATATTGGGTGGTGGAAATGTCTGTACATTGCTGAAAGTACACATACATACTTTTCATGATGGATCTCCAAACTGAAGTATGTCAGATGATGTCAGTATAGATTTGTAAATTTAGAGTTGTTTTTTCATTATGTATACATTTGTTATGTATATATTAACTTAAAAGATGCATGTGACAAATTTCAAAACAAGTTTTCATCTTGTTTGGTTTTTTTGCTTCTACTCTGTGTTTATGCTTCTCAATCTGACAGCAGCACGTCTTTCTTAATCGTTACTTTTGACACAGTTCTTTCACTGGGATTGTGAAATTGCAGAATTTTTTTACTTTGAAAACACATCAGGTTTATGTCATTTTTAGGATGTCTGTATGATATTACTTGATCTTAAGTATTTTTTTAAAAATGAAGTTTCTAAGCAGACGTTACTAATAAGGACACAGGAAAAGAAACTAATTACATGCCTCATATTAAGATTTACACTGTTTATTGGATAGATCAGTAAACATTCTTAGCTTAAGTAGGAAGCAGGAAATATATTTGCTTGTCTAGAGGGAAGATCCCCACCCTGACATCATAATTATTGTTAAATATTAATAAATTTTGTAATGTTGTCTGACTTATCCCTGACCATAAGCTTCATTTCCTGGGCAAATTTCCTGTTTTGAAAAATGCTTGCTCCTGTGAAATACTGGAAAATACTTTATCAGCATGACCTCTCTGTCTCGAAAGTATCAGGTGGAAATCTGCAAGTCAGTTCATGAATATATTGAAAAACCGTTGCTTGTGAATTAGGTGTATAGTTGTATGTCTGATTTCCCGTGTAACTCTGCAATTCATAATTACGAAAACGGAATCCTATTGTCCTGTGAATTAGATGTGCTGTGAACACACAGCTAGGAGGAAGCGTGAATTCCTGCTCGGTGTTTCTGCGTGCATTCATTGTTCGGGACGAGGGCACTGATGTGAATAAGCGCCCGCTTTGCTACTTCTTCGTGCCCGACTGCAGAAAGTCAACAGTAGTGGGTTGGAGCCGTGGCATCAGCCTTCTGGCTGGTGGCCACAGCAGCTGAGCCATCGAGAGCAGCGTATGGTGCTCTCATGCTGGCGTATTCCAGCAGCAGATTACGAAAATCTTCCTGTTCCTACACAGCCAAGAGGAAGCAGGGCAGGAACTGCAATTCACAGGTGTGTCTCTGAGTCACAGCATCTCTTGGGGCTACTTTCATAGCTGTGCAGCTTTCACATCAGTTTAGGCTCAGATCTGTGCGTAGTCTGAAAAAGTGGTTGCTAGGAATGCATCAGATGTATTAATTAAGTATGATTTCACATCGTTCTGCAATGTGTTCCCTTTCCTTTCATTCTATTTCATTGCATCTTCAAGACATTTCTGTGGCTTAGCAGTTAAAGTTTTGCCCATGTAAAATAAGTGACTATAAAACATTGGAAAAGGTCCCGCAGAATACAGCCAGTGGTAGACTTCTCTTGGCATTTTACTGCTGAAAACTCAACATTATTTTTCTCTTTGCTGCCACTTGGCAGTATCTCATGACACTAAGTCATTTATAATTTGTAAAATGGCACTCTTTGCACAGTTACCCTATTATGAATCATAAGAAAATTGTTTTACCCGTACAAAATGGCATTAGACTACATCTATACTTCCCTAAGAATAATCATTGTTCTTGTCCACAAATAGGATGCTCCTGAATACTTTACAGTGGATGTTCACTGTACTTTAAGGCAGCATTTTGAGGAGATGGCAATACAGACGACAAACAGAAACAACAAGGAAGCATAGTTCAGCAATTAAAACATTCTACTTTTTTCCTTTTACTTTCTTAATGTTTTCAAGCTTTTGCTGCAAAGCATATCATTAACCACTTGCAATACCATGATAGAGAAACTTATGACTCATGCATTAAAATGCTCAAATTTCACAATACATCAGCTGCAAGAGATAAAGGACATGTTTTTCCAATCCAATACAGACAGCTGTGTGCTCATTCTGCCCCTGATTTAAGCTGGCTGAATGCAAGTAATGTTTCGAAGTTATGCTAAACTCAAGCTAATGTACTCTTTCTCTCAGTAGACGGCATTCACTCTCATGTGCAGCCCCATTATAATCCAGCCATATGGCTCCCAAACTGGAGCTGGCTCAAATCCAGTCAGCTTGGAGCACACGTGTGACTGTCTGCACCTGAGAGATAAGCATTAGTTCAGGGAAATCTCCAATGTGTGGCTGAAGAGTTGTGATTTAGGGAAGAGAGACAGGGAGTGTCTTGCACGTACACCAGCTAGTTGTAGCTAAAAGTCTTCAACAGAATCTTCCAACAGAAATTTCATCAAAGTTCTGAATCTTGAGTTCAACAAAGAACAGAATATTTTAATTTTGAAGTGCTTTTTTAATGAATCATCTCTGGTTTAATATATACACATGTACGATATACAATAGATACTGTAAACAAGTATACAGTGTACTTGCTACCCAGTCCTTGCTTCCTGTACTTGCTACCTACTAGGTGTGGTAGGCTGGAAGTTCACTGCCTGATTGATATAAATTAAATTAGTCCAGGTGTCACTGGATTCTGTAGAGTATACATTTAGAACACCTGTAATTATTCACATTGCAATTTTAATAGTAGTTAAATAATACTATTAACCCCTTACGGCAATTCAAAGAAGTCTCAGAGAGAGGCTTTATTGAAAATACTTTAATTACAGACTGAGTTATTTTCCCACATCACATAAGTGAAAGATACTGTATGGTTATTACAGCCTCATCCCTACTTCCTCTGCTTTATTACTTTCCATAAAATTCTCAAGAAACATAAATCCTTAGAATTTATTTTCCTGCTTCATTTATTCAGAAGCATTATATTCTTTGTCTTACCTGAGCAGATTGTTTAAGAAATAGATCAAAGCTGGGCTATGTTACAGTTTTCCTGCTGCTCTTCTTTTGAAGACCCCATTTCAGCACAGGACTAAAGCAGATTGGTGAAGGTGTTCTGGTACCTGAAAACACCGGTGAACACTTCATAGGGATTTCCAAAAGCACGTGGTCATGAAATGTACTTGACTTCCTTTGTGTTAAAATAAAATGGTACTTAAATTATATCAGGGCTTTTCAGAAACTGTCTTGGACCTTGTAACTGTTTATCTTTAGATGCACATGTATGTGTGTTTAAGAACTTTGCTGAACCAAACCAACATGAGCAGGCAACTCTGTGGCTATTTTCAATCATTTTGGTCCCCAGCAGAATCTATACAGTGTGATGACCTATTTCTCCTTTTCTTTCATCACTGTTAAATGAGATGTCTGAGGAGACCTGAGCCAAGGGAAAGATTTTGCAGTCTCTTTGGGGTAGTTCCTCTCCTTTTCCCTTTTGTAGCCCTCTATCTGCAACAGATCCAAAAGGCCTCATTTGAAGAAAGTTATGAAATAACAGAGATGGGCTTAGATAACGTAACTAATTACAGAAACTTAGACAGTTTACTTTTGTATATAACGATTGCAACTATTTCTTGGCATAATGTCTGTTCTGGAGAGTCTTGTTTTTATGAGGCACTGGAAGATTTGGCTGCTGCTGTGGTGTATTTGAGCCATTAGAGCAGCTCACAGTAGAGTACAAAGATTAAATGTTTCTAAACTGAAGCTAGAGACAAACAGTTCATAGCATCAGCTGTGAGGAGGGTGCTTTCTGTGTCCAGTAAGTCTTGTCGCCTAAATCAGCTAAAATGTACTGCTAGGGATGTGACGGAAGATTTCCATTAAAGTTTATGACCCAAAGAGCAATTGAATCAACCTAAAATTCATTGTGCTGTTTTCTTTATTCCGTAGCACTTATAGGTATGCTGAATGTGCAGATAGTCCTTTTGGTGTTGTAATACAGAATCACTGGAAAACTGGTCAATAAAGATCTTCAGTGCGGGATTTATCTGATCTGTCTTTACCTGCTGCGAAACATTTAGTTCAAACCAGCTGTTTAGGCTCCCTCAGTGTCCAGTGGGTCCCTTCTTTCGTTATCAGATGGTCAGCTAAAAACTATGGGATACGTTGCTCTCCAGTGTTGCCTGACTTCTCAGCTGAGGGACCCTAGACACCAAGCTTCAAATAAACCCCACCCCAGATGTGCAGTTGTTGGCTTTGTCCCTGTTCTGATCAGCCTCAAGTAATTTTCTGTATTTCTAATAAATGGAGAGTTACTTGGAACATATAAGAGAAAAGCAATGAACGCTCAAGACAGATAAAGCCAATACAAAACCAAGGGAAATCCTCACCTGCTAAGTCATTTTTTACCATGAGCACTGGGGTGGTGAAGTTAGAAGCAAAATGAATGGAGTTTCAGGGCTTAAGAAGTCAGGACTAAGCCTTTATGCATAACCTTGCCCAGCCAGGGAGTGACTGGGATGTTACTGCCTAGTTTTTAGGACATACACCTTGGAGACTCCCTTGTGAAAAGGTTCTTCTTGACCTAAGTTTTACATGGTGGAAAAGAAAAACAATCAAGAGAAAAGTCCATGTTGCAGCTTTGGGAATTATTTTTTTAAAACGTTTCATTTCTAATTGTTGTTTTCTTTTCACAGCTGCTTGCAGAGGACTGGCCTTTCGGTGTCGAAATGTGCAAATTAGTACCCTTCATTCAGAAGGCATCAGTGGGCATCACAGTGTTGAGTTTGTGTGCCCTCAGTATAGATAGGTGAGACCCATTTTTTCAGCAAACTCTGTAATTTCTTTTCAATATGGGCATTGGCTCAAATTTGCCTTTCCACTCAGCTGATATAATACGAATAACCTGAGTTTAAGCCAGTTAAATCAGGTGGGTTTTCTTATACTGCTAATTTGCAAATGTGTGCTGTTGCTTCAGGTACCGAGCAGTTGCTTCTTGGAGTCGCATTAAAGGAATTGGAGTGCCAAAGTGGACTGCTGTTGAAATTGTACTGATCTGGGTTATATCTGTGATATTGGCTGTTCCAGAAGCTATCGCATTTGACATGATTACGATGGAGTACAGAGGAAGGGATCTTAGAATCTGCCTGCTTCACCCCACGCAGAAAACATCCTTTATGATGGTAAGACACTGACGTTTATAAAATCTCCGGAACAGTTACTTGGATCTTCTCAGTGTTGTGGGGATTGTAATGTGCACAAGTGTATGTGAAATGTAGGTGAATATAACGTTCAAATGCAATACTGACAAATTTCTGAAGTTGAAAGAAGAGCATTGAGAAACTTTTGTCTTTCCGCGGGCTTTGGGCATATTACTGTCTTGTCCTGTTTTCTCATCTGTAATGTACACCTTATAGAGATGCTTTTCAGGACAGACTGAGCAATTAGTTATAGCGTAGTTTCCAAAATGCTCAACATTCAACTCCTAACAATGTTTTTGCTTTTGTTTTCCTTCTAGTTTTACAAGCAAGCTAAAGACTGGTGGCTGTTCAGCTTTTACTTCTGTTTGCCACTGGCTATCACAGCATTTTTCTATACTCTCATGACCTGTGAGATGTTACGAAAGAAAAGTGGGATGCAGATTGCTTTAAATGACCACTTAAAACAGGTAAAAATTTATCCCTGACAACTCTGCTGACTGTAGAGAGGATGACAGTAATACCTTTACTGACTTTACTGCTGCATCATTATTCTGTTCTTGTGTAACGACTTCAAGATTACTACTACGGAGAAGTTTCCTAACAGTGGTGCTACTGAACTCATATATATATATATAAACCTCTATCTATCTATGTATCTATGTATCTATGTATCTATCTATCTATCTATCTATCTATCTATCTATCTATCTCAGATCCCTCAGAAACCTAAGATTTTCGCTGGCAATCACAAAACTTTTTTTTCTTCTTTGGTGTTAATCCTTCAAGTTTTATAGTTTTTATTTTTTCTTTACAATAATGAGAGCTGGATATTTTGTAATGAAAACTGAGGTTGTGCTGTAATGTAGAAGCTGGTGCTGTAAATTTGTTAATTATTTTTAATCAGTTTCATGCTGAACTGTAGTGAGGTTAGCAGTGTATGTTAGCAGAACAAAACACATCCCAAAATACATTCCAAGTTAGTAGTGCACCGGAGACAAACATCATATATCACTAGAATTAAACCACATTTGTACTATAAAGTATATTTGTGCTCCTGTCCTCTCACCTTGATAAAGCTGTAATTGAAATCTCTTTGGGCATTTAAAATAAGACCTGAGATGAAAGCACAAGAAAATACAATTGAAAACAAGCTGGTATTTGAAAGTGATTGGGGAGAAAAATACGTTCTTCTTTTTAATTTAAATGACTGTTTTTATGTCCTTGATTTTTTCATTTTATTACTCATACTTTTTAAAATCTGGATACAGAGAATCAGTGCAAGACATCTAAAACAATAGAAAAGATTAAGTAGATATTCCACGAAAATAAGGTATTCTGATGTTCTCCTAACTCCTATTTTGATAGGGGTTTTATTTTGTTTATTAAACATTTGGATGTTGGAAGACAACAACGGTCAAGAGACAGACAGAAACTATAACGCTATTCTGTCCAATTTTCTTTTTCAGAGACGTGAGGTGGCCAAAACCGTGTTCTGTCTGGTACTTGTTTTTGCCTTGTGTTGGCTCCCACTTCACTTAAGTAGAATATTGAAGCTCACTATTTATGATCAGAAGGACCCCAACAGATGTGAACTTTTAAGGTAAGACTGTAAAAATAAAATGCCTGTGCACTGCTGACATTCTCCTTAAGCATATTTGGATTTCCTAATGAACTAGCTTACTCTGTGTGTCTGAAGTTCTCCCTGCTTCTTCACCCAGGACACTCTGGTTTCACTCCAGTAGCAGAGTCAGGAAATTTTGAGGAATCCCGTGAACACAGGGCTTCTGTCCTGTTTGCCTGTCTTCTTCTGATCCCTTTTGGGACTGTCCTACTGTCTTGTGGCATTACGAGGGCTGAAGGGAAATTTCTGTCCCCGTTTTCCCTTTCAACAGAACAGCTAGGATTAAATCTGTGAAGAAAACCTCATGAATGTTTCCTCCCACAAGTTAAGGTGGTTGGATCTTCTGAAATTACTTTCATGAGAATGGTCTACTGATTCAAACTTTATTACTGAGCACAATTGTTACCTCCATGAGTTAACCCTGTTGATACAAGCCTCTTTACTATTACGTTTAATGGGTAGTCTGGGTCAAGTGAAGCTGTGTCCAGTTTTCATAGTTGTAAACCTCTGTTAAGCCTTTTCAGAGAAAATGAGAAGCATCTCACTTACTTTAATTTCCACACAGCTTTTTTCTTGTGATGGACTACATTGGTATTAACATGGCTTCACTGAATTCCTGCATCAATCCGATAGCTCTGTATTTGGTGAGCAAAAGATTCCAAAACTGCTTTAAGGTAAGAAGCTGCTGAGAGCTGCTCCTCTGGTTAAAAGGTGATGTCAGCAGTAAAATTCATTCCTTAACATGCACAAAGTGTTTTAAATGGTCATTAAATTTTACTTTAAATTTTAACTGGGTTATGGTAGGTGTTCTCTCCCTCTCCTGCTGAAGCTACATGGAAAGGAATTAAGGATTCATAGGGACAAAAAGAGAAAGCAAAAGAAAGGAGTCTACAATAAACCCTCTTGGCACCATGCGAATCAGTGCTGCATCACTTCCTGACTGGAGCTGGCACCCAGCCACTTTGAGAGCACTGACAAAGCAGACTGGGACCGCACTGCAGAGATTCACGTAGCCATATCCTCTACAACCCATTGGGGAGGGTGCTGAGCCCGGGTTACCCCCATCCTGACCGAGTGCTTAAATCAGTAGGCAGTTATGTAAGGCAAGGTGCAAGTAAGGTGCAAGTATCCACTCGTCCCTTTCCAACGCCAACATTTGACGAGGCAGACCTGCTCATAGTTTTGCCTTGGTTTGAGTGAATAGTCCTGGGCACTAATTCTCCACGCAGCATTTGAGGCTCTGGATTGCATGTGGATTGCAGCCCATCAGTCCTTCAACCTTCATGTCTGGTCGGAAGATGTCCAGATTTGGGCTTTTTTGTGGCCCCCCAGTGTCTGTCTTCAGACACTGTATCAGGGTTCTTACATTGTCTACCACAAATTCTTAGATTTTTCTTTTCTTGCCAAGCATTTAACCGTTGGCCCCTGCTGGGCTTATTGCCTGGCTATGTAAATTCCTTACTGGCTGTATCTTTCCATCAGAAGCCAGTCAGCTCTACATCTAGTAGTGTTAGGGTATTTCCCACATAATTTTGACAGCACATGGTGCAGAGGCTTTAGTGTCGGTCTCATCTTCCCTGTCTACATTGCCAGCTCCCTGAAGGAGTCACTGGAGCTGAGAGCACGTAAGAAATCTCTAGCATCCTGAGCGTTGAAACAAGTGGGTGTGCAAGATCCCAGATGGGCTTCCAGCACCCAAAGACCAGTCAGTAGCACCAGCAAAAGGTCTGCAGTACATCTAGTAAATGTATGAACTGTATGTAGGTTTTCACTATTCTCCTACTTAGTTCTCTTTTTTCCCCCCTCAAAAAAATCAACTAAATAGCAGCATCTTGTTTAGAAAGTATAGATTACTGTGCATACATTTTTTCCAAGAAAGATTATCAGAGAAAGGGCAACAAGGAGTCATAATTTTATTTTCAGATTCATTTAGAATTGCAGACCAGACTCGAAGCAGTATGTGTGTGGCCATTATTATATATAACTCCATATAACTCTTCCTGCCCTTCAGCGCTCAGGTTGCTAATGGGGCATCCCAGAAGTTAGTGGCCATTTGAGCAATGCAAAGCTTAACCTTGGTTCTTTGCTTACGCTGTAATCCCAAAACGGCAGCTTGCACACTTGCCGTTTCCTACTGCACCGCTGAAGAAGGGCAGCATTTCAGTGCGTTTTGCCACATGTGCAAAAAAACGATGTAAAATGTTTATTCCTTTTATTTTAACAGTCATGCTTGTGTTGCTGGTGCCAATCCAAAGATCTGTTGTCCCTGGAGGAAAGGCAGTCCTGTTTAAAGTTCAAAGCTAATGATCACGGATATGATAATTTCCGCTCCAGTAACAAGTACAGTTCTTCATAAAACAAGCATAAAAGGTATATTCTCTTACATTAATGCTGGTGCCTTTTAAAGTAAAAGTGGCAATTACTTTTAACAAGATGGTAACGTTTAGAAAAATCTAGTTTTGTGTTTGCACAAAAACGGTTATAAAAAAAATAATTGCCCCAGAACTGTGTCACGTTCAAAATCATGGATGTTTATAAAATCGTCATTTATGGAACATGAAGAAAAGCGTAGAAAGAACAAGTCATTGTTAGCACTTGAATACTTCTGAATCAGCACTTCCAAATGATCCCCACTTCCTGTACATTAAACGATCATTTGTATTCACTATAACAGTTGTAGGAACTGAAGTCACAGTAATTACTAAGCAGTATAATATAACGTTAATTGGATCAAAGCCATTATTATATATAACTCAATGTATTATCTTTTATAAAGCAGATTAACCACCATCACTATTGCGTTTTTTTTTGTTTTTTCCAAATAAAACATGAAATACTTTGTAATAGAAGTTTAAATGTAAAAAAGTAGAATTTTTATCAAGGGTATTATAGAGGTAGCTAATGAAAGTATTAAAAGATGCAGTCAAGTGAAAAGTGCATTTCACTCTCATGATTGTTTTTACCTCTTATTGTTCGAAGGAACCTCCCAAGGCCTCTATAAATACCATTTTGTAACCACTTAGTGTGTTCGGTGCATTTGGAAGCACTTTGGGTATGGTCCATTTCACTGTTTCCACGTTATCTATGTTTAATGACAGTGGAGGAGAGAAACACACACCAAAAGCAAAAATTACTACTACTAGAACCATACAAATAATGGCTAGTATTGGAAACCAGCTGTTTTTAACTGAAAACAAATTGAATGTCTACCGTGTAAATGGTGGGCATTCAAGAGCCTGACGGTTCTTTACTTGAGATATTTTTGTGACAATTTACAACTGGTTTTGCAATCCAAATACTGTCTTTGGGCAAAATCCTTTAGAAATGGCAGGTGGAAAAAATGCAAACAAGGAAAACAGCGGGAGAATTTGAACTTCTATTTTCATTTAGATTTAAATCTTCATAAAGAAAATAATTCACAAGCTGTACTTCTAGAGAACAGTACTATTGTAGCACACTCATCTTCATACTGTTTTAAAATATGTTCTACTTCTGTAGTTCCATATTTATGGGCTTAAGAAGATGTGTGATTAGTTTCTGCTTCTGTAAATAGTTTAGTGAATCGTAATTAATTATAAAGTATTAAAATATGGGCAGGACCCTGTGAGAAAGCAGAAAGGTAAAGATGCCTGTAGTAAACACGATGTGTGTTGCCGGGAGCAATGCACGTTTTGTACATGCATGACAGGTCATTCTTTGGCTTTTCATTTCCTATTGATTTGTTACAGATGTCCCCAAAGACTTATTAACATATTTTGTGCACTAAGGCATGAGTTTTTCAAGGAAAAATGTCATAAAACATGCTTTTATAAAAGACATTTTCAATAGGCATGGTATTTTATTATTATAAAAATATTTATCAAAACTCAGGAATTTTTTTTTTTTTAATTTCCAAATTCCACATGTGAGGATTTTTACCTTTTTTCCAGTCTTGAATAACTTCAGATTTTTTAATAAACTGCCTTAAATATGCTCAGGATGAAAACTGTTTTCATGAAAATGTTCAGCTGATGTTGCCTTAGATGGGTTTCATCTCATCTGACTTTAGGTAGCTACAGCTACCTTGCAGACAGCTAAAAACACAAGAGGTGAACCCCATTCCTAGTGTTGCCCCATCAAAAGCTAGTAAGTGTATGCTTGTATAATCAAGCTGAGGACCTATGCACATGCATTTGAGCATGGGCACGTGTGTGTTTGTGTGTGTTGAGTATGTGTGCAAGTGTGTATATTGTCTACCGTTAGGTTGCTGTTACCATCTTTCTGCATCACATGCACCCAACTGCTATAATGCTGAACTTTTATAAATGTAAACCTATTTAAAGTTTTGTTCTTTACATTTTTACCTTAACTTTCATGGTAACTTTCTCACAGTAAGCCGTGAATATCACTTCACTTCACCCTGCCTGCATCTATTTCTGTGAAATGTGTTTCATCTGTTAAGGATGAATAATCAGTTAAATCCGAAGTTTGATACCGGTCAGTGTTATTTTTATCAAGATATATCATTACAGTATTGTACATGTATATTATTGTTATTTTTATTTAAAATATAGCTGTTGTATTGGCAAATGTGTAACATATTTTTCATTTTTTCCTTGACTAATTCTTTGTTAAGATGAGTCCTGCTAAGTCAGACATTTAGGTTATGCAAATAAAGACCATATATACTGCCCACTTTTTGGAGTTAAAATATACGTATTAGTACACTTTTTGTCTTTTTTGCAGTATTTTTCAAGGCATTATTTTTACTGAAGCTCTCGTTTCCTGTAATAAAAGTTTTCCAAACTTTTGCTCTCATGCAGTTAAAAGAATACACAGGAAAGCTCCAGTGCATCTGTGTTCTAGCTAAAATTAAATCTCTTAATACTGAAAACAGGCATTTTCTAAAGTCCTCAGTACAGGTCTATTCCTCCATCCACTGAAATCAATGACTGTTTAACCAGTCAATTCAGTTGGAGCAGAATTAAGGCACAGCAACAGCTCTTTCAAAAACCTACCTGACATTTGCTACCTTGAATAAAAAAAGCTAAATACTCTTTTTTTTTTTTTTTTTTTTTTTTTTTTTTTTTTGACAAAGGAGTTGTTTAGAAAAGTTAGGAAAAGAGGGTAAAATCAGCTCGTGGGGTAAAACAGCCAGTCTCAGTAAGACTCCCTAAGCCTCAAACAGGGGGTCACAGGTAGCAGAACAACTGCAGAGAGGCACATACATCTCTATAGGAGTTCGATGTGCTTGCGCAGAGTGGTGTGACAGAGTGAGAATCATCTGTCCCAATGGCCTGAAGCGTTGACACAGAATGGCTTGAGATGAGAAAAATAAACTTGTAAGAAACTACATCACATCTCCGTGTTTTGGCCTTCAGGTAGTAGCTAGATTTTACTTCCGCAGCTGCTCTGAATTCTGCCTGCACACAGCTCTCTCGGAGTTGAGAGGGGGTGTTTTCAGACTGGGTGGACTGAACTGATACACTGGTACTACACCTCAGAGAATCAAATGCAAAATTTGACGGTTATGGAGCATCTGCTGTGAGCTGTGGCGTTTCACTGTCCGAAACAGCTCTTAATCAACACACGGTTGGTTTAGCAAGTGAATGTTGTATGTACTGAAATAATGTTAAAAGGATTTTTTTTAATTGTTCTGTATAGCTGTGTAAAATAATTCTATATTTCATTTTCTGTTCTCACTTAAAATAATAACTGCTGTGGTTCAGACAGTGTAAACATACTAAATTACCAATAAAATATTTGCAATTTTGATTCATTACAAAAAGAGGTCTGACCTTTTTTTCGTCTAGGAGGTCCCATTTAATTTTTAAACAGTTACAGTGACGTAAAAAAGAAATAAGCAATTCAGAACTAAAAATGAAAGCTTTTGAGTGGGGTAGTTTTATATAGCTGAAAACTGGAGAGAGTTCAGACTTGCATACGCATTGCAAAATTGTCTGATGTTTGTTGGAACAATCAGTCATGCCTATCTTTGCTCTGTTTGTTTTTGCTCAAAATGTCAGTTGCAATCTCTTCTCTACACATCCATATATAGTCACAAATCCTCCTGTCTTAGGGACATCACAAATAAAAGGCATGAAACTTTTAGTTCATTAATTTAGAAGTGCATGCACCCCATGCTGGAAAACCTCATGAAACCATCATCCCTTTGTATGCTGACAGTGTAATTTTGTGCATATGTCAATTTACCTTTCTTAAAGCAGTGGAAAACAGTATCAGACTAAATATGCTGTCGCTGGTCAAATCTATAACTTCATGTGCTTGCAGTGTCTGTACCTCCCAAAACGGTTTTGCTGTTACTGCTGTTTTGTTCCAAGTAGTTAGGTTTCCTTCTGTTTAATTGGTAGCCTGCTGCATCCATGTAGATTGGTCTTTTTTCATAGTCCCAGGACCTTTAGCACATAGTTTCAAGTTTCCTGTGCCTGGAACAGAAGCACCTGTAGAGATGAGATCTCTTGTAAGTAAATGTTCTGCTTAATATCTCTCATGGCCTCTTCACTACCTTTCCTGTCATCTTATGCTATGGTCCAAAGTCTTCATCAGCCACTCATTACAAAGAAGCATTTTTTGCATATTTCTTTTGAGATCCTACAGCTTTCTACAGGTAGGCCATAGTCTTCACAGCCCAGCTAACTTACTCCCTTGCCACAATTCACTTTTCTAACTGTTGGTCTCATCCGCAGTTTTATCTGCTGCAGTTTTGGCTCTTTCATTTAGGAGATTAACTGCAGCTTACTGTCAGTTTTCTAAACACACTAGAACTTCCATAGCAACATGGCTATACATGTAGCTTACATTCTTCAAACACTGACTCACTCTAACCACTCTTGAGAAGGGTAGATTTGGCACTCTGGTGTTGGTGGAGCAGGATGGTCCAACTGACAACCTGTGGCTGGGTCTGATCGATACAGTGGTTCACTTTTTATTGCACCTTCCTACAGCCTGCTGCTCAGACCATCATGTTCTTGTAGTCTGCTCACGAAGGCCCAAGAGTTTTCCATGTACATGCTGTGAACTTCTGTTCAAATTTCTACTCCAAGTTGCTGAACTCTGTCCCCATCAGGGATCAAGAGAGACAAAAGGACTCAAAATTAGCCTTCCGTGTTCTGCTGGTCACCTTTCGTCTCAGTCAGCAGTGATAAGATTACTGTATTGCATAGCACCAGCAGTCAGATGGTTTATTGGCTTGCAATTGCTAATTTAAAAGTACTATCGTTAAAACCCTGGCATCCATTTGGTCCTGTCAGTCTCTAAGTACTCTCATTTAGCTGTGAAGGAGGTCCCAAAGCTCACCTTCACCACTGAAAAGGCACATCCTCTCAGTCCTCTTTCCTTCTCTTGAACAAGAAAACTAACATTTTGAAAGAAAATTCTGCCATAATTACAAGTAAAATCTTCAGAAATTGATATTTTACCTTAGTAATCAGTATCTTAAACCTCCATGAAATCCCCGTGACAAGCCAAAGATGTCCTGATTGTGGGACGTAGTATCTGGAAGGAATTTTACTGTAGTGATGTGGTAGCTAGTTAGATCACACAGCTCAGCAAGCAGCTGTGTATGTTATGGGATGTGAGACTGCATCAAAATTTTCAGAACAGTAATGTGGAAAATACCACATTAATACCTAGATGATGCCTGTCAGTGGATGTCTACAATTATAACTTCAGTGTTGCCGTGAAACTTCCCTTCCTAGAAGAGTACCGTGGAAAAAGTGGGAGTCAAAACCTGAAACCAAATAAAACCTGAAAGGAAACACTGGTAAGAAATTAGGGTACCCATATCTTCTTCACGAACCACATTTTCCAAAACTTGTTTCTACTTGTTTTTCTTGCTGTTGTGCGAGAGGGATGAGGGGGAGTGTTTGTTGCCGTTTTACCTGTTCATGACCTTCATTTCCCAAAGTTTGCATTAGTGGCTCACAAGTCTGGTTACCCTGAAGGAACAGATCGATGGTGAAACTGAGGGAGTCAGACAATGGCTCTCATTTGAAGGTACCAGGAAAAAGAATAATGACAAATCCCCAGGATGCTCACATCTTCATGCGAAGGAAGGGTTCAACACATGCCCAGCCTTTTCAGGGCAGGAGAGAAACATGCCAAGTTAATAAAAACAAAATGTTGGATTTGGTAAGTGTTAGTTGGAGTTGCAAGTGAGATGGCAGAATTCATTCAAACTGGATTTTTTTTTTTTTTTTATGAAACTAAACTGGAAAAAGCATCATAATTGCTAATGCGTGTTCGTTCACACAGGACCAGACTGGAGCTTGCCAAAGGTATAGGAAGCTTTACCCTGAAATGCACTTACAGCAGGTAGCACATCCTACTGATTTGGCCCCATTGATCTTCTTAACTTGCTAGCATAGATGTATTATGAGAGGTTCACTTCTACTGTATTTCAATACCTGACAGCTGCAGTAATCACACACATACATACATTTTGATACATATATTTATATGTCTACATACATGTCTACATATATGTATTTATATATTTATACCTCTCTATATAAAATTAAAATATATTACGTACTATGTAATATAAATTATGTGATATACAGGATATTTTTCATTAGTTTTGTCTGAAAAAGTTGTTTCAATAAAATCAAGCATTTTTACAAAACCATATTGATCTAAACAAAATCTAGCCCGCTGTCTTTGTTTAAAAAAAAACCAAAAACATGTAATGTGTTCTATTGCTTTGATCTCATATTCTTCATTTTTTAAGGGTTTTTAAAATATGTTTTGAAACAAGTTTACATTAGTTCATGCCATAATATGAGGAATGTAAACTATGTATGTCACACATCTAAACTATGAATGCCTGCCTAACTATTGGACTAGTCTATTGCATTTTAAAATTTTATGTTCAAAAGCATTAACAGTAAAAGCCACTGAGCACTGACAGAAATATTTCTGTTGTTTTCTGACTTGGATATCTGTTCATAATAATAAAAGTTTGAAATACTGACAAATCATGCACTACTCACTGAATGACAAAATTATGAAATGTAATGAAAATATGTATAAGCATTTGTTAAGTGGTATTCGTAATGAAACCCTGAAGTTCCAAAGAGAAATTGTTACAAAATAATTTTACAATTTTGTTACTTTAAGAATGAGTGATTTAAATACTTCATAACTTTTAATTTTGTAATTATTATGACCATTTAATGATAACAGAAAAGCTTTTTTTTTTTCAAAAATTTTAGAACATTTTATTTTGATAGGAGATGGAAACAGACTGTAAAATGTGAAATGAACCATGAAATTGTTACTCTGTTTCAATGACTTCCATAGGTTATGAAGATATTTCCTGTAGGACTAACTACTAAAATTCTCTTGTTAAATTTGTTTACCCAAATTTCATGTTAAAGAACAAACAAAGAAGTCCTTAATATTTGCAACTCACTTAGTATTTAGTATCTTGAAAGCATTCGATCTTGTTATACAAGTGTTCGTACTTAAGCTGAGGTATTTCACTTGCAAATGACTTCATAGGAAAAACAATGTGTCACAAACAGGTGAGGTCATTTATTTGTTTACATATGTATGTAATTTATGCAAGATAATTTAACAAATTATTGTTAACAAAAAAATTATATTGTAATACTTAGTATACTAAGTTGAATACATTTAAAATACTCTATTTATAAACATATCTATGCATATATGTGTTTTTATCTGTGTGTGTACATACATACACAAATATACATGTATACATAAGCCAAAATGTTGGACACAGTAAAAGAAGCAGAAAAAAATAGAGAAAGTATAGTTGGGAGTAAAAAATAGCAGAAATTTCCAGCGTATGTGATTTGCTGAGACTTCCACTGTGCTTTTGCCTACTCAAGAGCTTACAGCTTTCATAGAAAAAAATGAGTTTTCCAGCTATTCAAGGTCTGACCGTGTTTACTCCAGTCTTTCCAATGAGTTGTAAAACCTGGAGTACAATCATGTTTCATGGCACTCTTACAAAAGAGTGGGATTGCCAACCGTTGGCTCTTGGCCAAATTCCAATTTAAATAATTACACTCTGCTTCCTCTGTTCCTCTCTTCCTATCAACCACGGCATGGCTTAGAAGAGCGTACTGCCCTGTTCTGCAGTTTTGCACTTTGCACAGAGACATCTGCTCTGTCTCACACTGCAAATGTCTGCATTTCAATGCTAGAAAATGGGAGCCTTCCAAATCCTCTGTCAGTTTGTAGAGTATACAGGGTTGTTTCAGAATGAAAAGCAAAATTTCAATGTAAAATCAGTATCCTAACACTCTTTCAGTATATGTCAACTCTGTTAAGTGGATCTAAATCACTTATTTTTTTACTGACTGTTAAGGAGTTTTATAAACATATGTTTTAAAAGGCTTTTAAATTTTAGTATATCTTTTATTTGTATAGTTAGAAAGAATTATTATGATCTGGAATCCATTAAATAGTACTCAAGTACTTTGAATAGGCATTAGGCATGTCTACAAGGTTGAGTGTAGAAAGCAGAGAGCTGCAGAGCGCAGTGTGCATCAAGCTCAGACTAACGTAGTTGCATTGCTTCCAGAGCAGACCAGGCTAATTTCTATTCAACTCAAATCTTGGGTAGAATGAGCTAGTGTCAGTCTGCTTCCATCCATGCAGGTGAATCCTAAGTGATGTGATATGTGACTACTTACTAAGGCAAGACTAAGTGTTTGAACCATTAGACTGTACAAGTATAACAAGATTGTCACCATTTATTGGCTTTATTAAAAAAAAAAAAAGGGCTTGTTGTTTGCTGATACTCAGAAATTTCAGAATTCCCAATGGAAAACAAAGTATTTTCCAACCAGTGACATTTGTGAAGTAAAAGATGGCTTGGAAATGAACTGGATTTGCTTGTATTTGTTTGCAAGAATCAGCAAAGAACTAGCAATATTGGTTTTAAGGTATTTTATTACAATAATGCATTGTTTGAGCATCTGACAGATAAGGAGCGGCTGAGAGAGCTGGGACTGCTTATCCTGGAGAAGAGAAGGATTAGGGAGGATTTCATTGATGTGTATAAATACCTGATGGGGAGGAGTAAAGAAAACAGAGCCAGGTGCCCGGTGAACAGACAAGAGGCAGTGGGCACAAATTGAAACACAGGAAATTCAGTTTATAAGAAAAACATTCTTTACTGGAAAACTGGAACAAGTTGTCCAGAGTGGCTGTGGAGTCTCCATCCTTGGAGATACCTAATACCTGATGGGGCACAGCCCTGAGCACCCTGCAGTAGGTGACCCTGCTTGGAGCGGGAGGTTGGAGTAGATGATCTCCAAAGGTCTCTGTCAACTCCAACAATTCTGTGATTCAAATGTAATCAATTCTATCATGTATGCAATTCTTATTTGAACTTAGAAAAGCTTTCACTGTCAGAGAATGAGTTAGGGTTAGGGTTAGATCAGATAGACAGGTTACTGCATTGCAAAAAAGTGGAGATCCCATTTTTGCCCTTACCTGCTCCTATTTCAGTGCTGGTCAAGTCTTTTCTTTAGTCACTTCTCTTTGACTAAAAAGATACTGGGAGATTATAGACAAAGAACTGATGTTTTGATATGTAGCACTGAGTAAGAATAGATGTACTTACGACAACAAGAGTCAGTGGACATTTTGGAAAGCTTGTCTTACAACGCACCAAAACTGACTTCCTTGTGGGATAGCTGGACAGCTGAAGTCACTGGAACTTTGCCAGGCAAAGATGTGTTGACATGTAACAGAACTGACAGGACTTTCTTAGAAAAGGCCCTTTAGGGCTGTAATTTTTTTAAGGGTACCATGGGAGAGCTATGCTGTAGTTGGCATGTTGATTTTATGAGAGATGAACAAGTTGAATTCCACTGAGTGTTTTGGTTTATTTTATTTTATTTTATTTTATTTTATTTTATTTTATTTTATTTTATTGTGGGCAAATGCATGTCAGGTATAGTGCTAATAATACTAGGTAGGTATGTTTACTTTTTAGTTTAAAATAAATATTCAAAGTCTGCATGTCTTCTTTCTGTAGACTCTAGCATATCTGGGGTTTGTCTACGCTTTTATATCCTTCAACAGGGATTAAGTTATGATCGTGTCTCTCATTGCATTAACTCACTGTATAGTAAATACGAAGCCATGATCTCTCAAGATTTTCTTTTTCTGAATAATTATTTTCAATAACCTGATTAAATAAGAAGAGCCTAGTGCATCTTTTGGAGTGTAAGAAGCAAAAGAATATCTAATTTGTAAGGTGACACTAGTGATAATGTATACACTTTCCTCCGTTTTGTCCCATTAACAATTGTATGCATTGAGAGTGACCTTGAAGTAGTAATTCTGTTGTTCAGAAACCTTTGATTTTGCTGGGCTTCTTCAAAAGCAGGAAGGAAGTTGTGAAACACACATCATATATATACAGATGTCAAGTACAGTTAATGAAGATAAGCAGATGCATTCCTTAATAGTAATTAAACAAGAGGAGGGAACACATTGTCCACTTCAATTAAGAATTTTCTCTGCAAGGCTCCCTACCTCACAAGGCATGTCAGTTCCTTCACCTCATTTATATCAATATGCTTTTTAAATTATTCCTTAAAATATACACCACATTAAAAACAACATGAGACTTCTATGTAATACAGCATTATGAATTTGCAGCTGCAACTGCAATATAAGTACTTAAGACTGTGACTTATTTTGCTGTAACAGGCACACAATAGACACTGACAAACTACTACACAATATTTGAAAGATATTCAAATCAAAGTTATCTCACACTGGAACTCTACAAAATATTTATCGTACATGTGACTTTCTTTTCAATATGTCCCAGAATGAGATTTTTCTCATTTTACAATGGTAAAAACATTAAATAACCTTTACGCATTGATCCGTTATCACCCCCCCGATCTTTCCTGCAGTGTAATCTAGCCTTTAGAAAGTTTCACGCTGTTGACTGCAGACCACCTTACTGGTCTCTGATTCATCAAGACAATTTCGAATTCTAATACTATCTTCCAGCATGCTTCCATATTCCATTTCATATGCAATTCATTAAGTGTACACTATCTATAATCAATCCAAGTCAATTATAAAAGTACTGAACAGAACCATGTCCACAGATGCAAGGTCCTGCTTGGAATGACCTACCAACTTGACAGAGAGAGCTCCTATTAAGGGTGGGTTTAAAACCATGTGAGTTTAGAATAACTTTACAATGATTACTTTTTAGATAAATCTTCTTCAGAGTGTTCATAAGGACATCATGTGAGACAAGGTCAAAAGTCTCGGAAAAATCAAAATCTAACCCCTAAGCTAGTCAATCCTTATTTCTGTCTCCTGTAAATCAAACACGTCGTTGCCTCAAACACCATTGCATATACAGGGTTGCTTGCACAGAGCCTTCTTTGTGTTCCTGTTCATGCTGTTTCCAAGTAATACTGTGGTGCCTTCTGCTGAAACCACCTTCCCACTCTGAGTTTGGACAACATGGATTGTGAGACACAATAGGAGAGGAATGGAAACTTAATCTTAGGGCTGCAGTGGCTAAGCCAGCAGGACACCTCTTTCAAAGAGCTGTCCTCTGAGATCTCCCTTTCTCTGAAGCAGAAGACAAGCAGAACTGCTGTCCTTGTCACGGCTACTGCTTTGAGCACAGTTGACTGGAGATTCCAGGCCTGAGGAAACAGCTTCTTGTTTGTGTGCAAGGGACAGGAGTGCTGAACTGAATAGCATTCAAAGGAGCTATGTTCAGGGAGGGGAAGGGTCACATAACAAGGTTTTAGTATAAAAACCTTGGAAATCTGTTCTCAGGGCTGCCACATGGGCAGCTCGCTCAGTTGCTGAAACTACAACAGAAAGACTATTGAATAAAAAAGAGGAAGAGAACCATTTCTGATGCAGCTAGTTGCTATGTAGATTACATCCTGCAGCTCATGGTCCTCAGGCTTTAAAAGGCACAGCAGCCCTTGAGGTCATGGCACATGGCCCTTAATATAGCACAAGAACCACTTTGGGGTGCCCCAGGGTTTCTCGGTGGTGTTCAACTGCCACATGTCTGTTAGATACGCACTGGGCACTACGTGATGGTGTGGACTCCATAGGTTCACACACTAATATCCCCATCAGACGTTGGAGGACACTTCAAATGGAGATGGATTTAGTTTCTTCCAAAACTAATCTACTTTGAAACCGCTGAAATTGATCTGAGAACCAAACTAAATCCCAGCAAGTGAAGAAAATCAAGGGGTTTATTTCAAAGCCCACCATACTGCTTTGAATCAAACTTCTGTAGACGGAGACAAAAGCACTTTAGGAAGACTGATTCATGAGGCACCTAAAATTTAGATACAGATTACCCCCTTAGCCCATCTTGATTTAATCTGCACGTGCTTTCACTGGTTTTATACCCATCCTCAGCCTTCTCTCTAATTTTTGTGTAATTCCTTTTTATTTTTCAGATTATTAAAGTGTTTCCATACTTGCATTTAGCGAGAGAGCAGTAATTTTCATTCTGAGTTTTCATTGCATATTTATGTATTAGGGTTGTTTATTTGGGGAAAGCTTTTTAGAAAGATGTTGTAAAGTTCCAAGAGACTATAATATCTAGGAAACCCTTGTTTAAGGCAGAATATCTAATATATGCCCCTAGCTCACACAGGTATCATGGAATCAGAGAATGTATCTATCTGGAACATTCCAGGGATGAGATCCAGTAATGCAAATAATTACTTGCACATTGCAAATATTTATTTGGAGTAAATAAAGAGTGAGAGAGGTTCTGGTGCAATGACTCACCTACTGACTGATACGATAAACAACTACAAACAACTGTGAAAAAGTTTCCATTAGATTTTTGTTATTTCACAGTTTTTCACAGAAGAGTTATCCATTTTCTTGTCATCTATTTCCTCTTTTCAGTATAAATGACATCACAATAAGTTCTCTGTTTAATGTTTCTCATTAAATGATACAAGTAGGAACATCACACACACCAGAGCCAAAAAACAGCCAAGAAACCCAAGAATAGTGTGTCATAGTGTGGCTAGTATGTTAAGGGAACCAGACACCCTGTAATGTCTCAGCTATCACTGGTGTCCGGATACGTAAAACAGTTTAAAATTCCACAATGCAACTTACAGTAATGACTTTACCTTTGTTAAAGAGAGAAGCACTTTATTGCAACCACTTTTTTAGTACATGAAAATGTACTTGCTTCGGGTCTATGTTGAACTGTACATACATCAGACAGCTGCACAACCTTGGTTTGTATAGAGCCAGCTCCACAAAGGGAAGCAGCATAGTCACGTTACCACAGATGATTGACTGGCCCTTGTGCATGACATGGTTAATTAGCCTGAGCTCATCACCAAAACAACACTGCTGTACTGCTTATCAGATCTACGGTAGCATCATTCTTATGTCGTGCCATACAGATAGAGATAGCAGCGCTCTCAGAGCACAGTGAAGAACGGACATATCCATACAGTCAGAGATAAAGGGCAGAAGGGCTCAAATATCCTTATCTAGTCTGATCCCATCAGTGACAGAGTCCACAGAAGTTTCACAGGGTTATTTCTGCTTCGGGATAAGTAGTCCCCTTGAAAATTAAAACTTGTCTCAAGAGAAATGTCCAATCTAGATTTAAAAACTGCCGGTGATGCCACACTTCTTCGGTGAGTGAATTTAGCCACTAATTTCATGGATTGTTAAGAAAAAGAAAGTGCTTCATTTTTTTTTTTTTTAATTTTTAGTTTCACCTTTTTGACAGAGGAGCTTGTCAGACCTCTTGACTGCTGGACTGAACAGCCCTTTGCTATTTGTCCTGCTTTTGTGTACTGTGACCAGTTATCCTTGAGTCATCACGTTGATAAACTAAGTGGATTGAACTCCTGGAGACTTTCCAGGTCTTTAATATTCCCATGGCTTTTCTTTGACCCCTCTCCAATTTATTCACATCCATCATGAATTCTGAGCACTAGAACTGGACACGCTATTCCAGTAGCAATTGCTTCTCTGCCAAATGCAGCAATAACTTAACCTTCCACTCCTGTCCAGTGGATACACCTAAGGATAACACAGGCCTTTTTTTGTCCATGTGGTCTTGATAAAGGGTTACAACATGCCCTCTTCAGAATTATTACTTCACAGGAAAGTCCTCTCTCCTGTTTCTATGGCTTACATTTTTGTTACTAGATGTTACACCCTCTATTTGGCTGTACAGAAATGTCATTTGTTTGTCTGTTCTTGCTTACCCAGTGTACCTGGGCACTCTTTATCACTGATCCATCTCTTAGTTTTTCACTCCTGTTATCTTTGTGTCATCACCAAATTTTGTCAGACAAAATGTTATCTCCCTTTCCCCAGTCATTGGTAAAAATGTTCAATTACATAGAGCCAAAAATAGTCCCTCTGGCATCTCATGGAAAACATAGCTAATCAAACAAGACACAGATACACTCTTATTTACAATTGCATATGGAGATAAACAGTTTTTCATCAATGTGTGCTATGTTGACCTGCTTTCCTGTAGTGTGTTAACGACAGTGTCAGGCAGTGCCAAGTCAAACCTCTACCAGAAGTTTCTCAGTTCTCCAACCAAAGTTGGATCTTCATTCAAAATATTCAGTAACTTTGCAAAGATCTTTTTCTCTTTATTTCATTGATTGAAATGAATGGTATTAAACTTTCTTAATATTTATTAACCAGTGTGCGTAAATTCATCCATTATTTGGCCTAATATTGTGGTCTGGCTGCCAGGCCTGTATTATCCGGGTCTGGTTTTTTATCCATTTTCTGTTTTAAAATAATGGCACAGTGTTAGTTTCTCTCCAGTCCTCCGGAAATTCCTAGGCTTCTTGAAAATCAACACCAGAGGCTCTTTATGCTAATCTCAACACTAATCTTGACAAGGGTTTGGCTGCAAGATTATTGGAACTGCTGACTTAAAATCATGCAACGTCTTGCACCTGCTAGCTATCCTTAGCACCACTGGAGGATATTAAATCCTCACCACCCAACAGGAAGACATCATTCATTTTTCTCCCCAGTCCATAAAACGTAACTGAAACACTTATGGAATGCTTCTGCCTTTTCTGTGTCAGCCATTGAAATTCTGTTAGGGTCATCTAGCCTTTATTATTGTTAGTATTGGTTTTCTTTGGATCTACTTAGAAAATACTTTAACCCAGACAGTTATAGGCTTTCTCTTCCATTCCTTAATCTTTCATTAATTTTCTTTGTTTGCTGGCTTCTCTGCTGTTCACTGATATCACTCATAAATTTGTCTTCTTTTTTATTATTTGTTCTGCCCTGATTTCTCTTACATCCAGACTGCTTCTTTTTTTTTTTTAGATACAACCCTCTGTCTTCTTTGGAGAACTGTAGCTGTTTCAACATCTAGTAAAATATTTCTAAGCAGGTCCTAGTTATCATTCATATATCTTTTCATATTATTTCTTCTAACTGTATATGCATATCATATTGAATGATAAGGTAGAGTAATGTGCATACAATTAAGAGATGCAGACTGAATGGCAAAGGCCGTCACTCAGACGAATCAGGCATCCTGCCACTTCAACCATCTGGCAATGGACCAGCACAGCTTTAATGGGAGCAAAGAAAATCAAAAGGATCTACTTACCATTTCTTTGTACAGAAAGCAGTGAAAACATCCCCATCACCACACTATAGTACTACCATCATGTAAGCAGACAAAGACATACAGGAATGTTGTGCTAAGACTGAGGCATTAAACGCACAAATCCATGGCATTCAACAGCTACATCTTCGTAACAGCGTACACAAGACCCGTGTCAGACATGAAAACAATTTTTATTTCTATTAAAGGGTAGTTGTGGTCCTTGGTAGTCTTTTAAATAAAATGTACTATTTGTATGTACTTAAAACATACTTTCACCTATGTAAGAAAAAAATGGCAACTTTATTATTTAGATTTATTGCCTGCTTTGAGGAAATGAGAAGAAGCAACAAAAAAAGAAAGAAAAATCTCTCATATAGTATTGGTTTTGGTTTTATTCTGGTTGTGGTAAGAAGGTGCTTTTAGTGTGCATATCTGAAGGCTACAACTCACCTTGCTGTCTGATCCCAGGAAAGGGTTCAATATCATTCCATTCTTTTTCTTGGCTCCACATATCTAGGCTGCCAGCACGTATGTTTCCTGTAGCACCTCTGCAAACACAATTCCAAGGGTTACAAATCCCAGTTGTCTTTTTGATGTATGACACTGGTGTTCTTCCAGTTAGCCTTTCATGCCAACTTGTTTTCTCAGCACTGGCTTCATGGCAGACCGGCATGGTGACAGAGGCCAGATGTACCGGGTGGAATTCATCTCCACTAACTGTAGATGTCTGCAGTGCAGATAGATACCTACATTTTGGATAGTCATACTAGATTTGCTTTTTAGTCAGTGGACAAAAAGAGGCACCCTCAGACTGAGGTCCATTTTACTTATTTTGGGGGTCTCTATTAGAACACCAGAGAGGGACTACTATTCTCCAACAATAAAGTTTATACTTTAGCAGTGAAGAGAGTTTAAGGGGAATAGCTCAGATGTAGATGTTCATATTTTGTTCAAGGAATATCACTCGTGCAGTCTTACAGCTGCTCTATAGGTAGATGAATGATTTGCTTAATATCAACAGAGCTGTGAGCCTTAGCTCACATTCCTCCAGTCTGCCAACATCTTGTCTAACCCTGCACCTGAGCTTTCGTGTGGAGGTTGAATTTTACATTGAAGAGGAACAAAAAATACAACAGCCTTATTTATAGGGCCAAAATATGTTGGTTTTTTTTTACATGGGTGTAAGTTTAAAATCATTCAAAAATGACAAAACTAAAGTCAGACTCTGCACTATGATTTTAAGATGTAATATTTTCTTAAACATACCTGTATTTTCCTTCTCACATCTCTGTTTATAGTGAGGTATGCCTTGAATTTGCAGCTTCAGCAGTTAAAGTCCTAAAACTACAGCTTTTGTTAAACCTGGAATGTTTTATTTTGGAAAAAAAAAGGATGTGCATATACAGAAACTCTGAGATCCTTAGAACAGAATACCTATAACTGTTACTAACTACTAGGATGATTTAGCAATTAGCTGATAAGAAAAATGGAGAACAAACTGAAACATAAGCACTTACTCATCTCCAAATAATAAATTTAGCAAACTAAAACCCCTCATCTTTCCTGATACCTGAAATATGTCAAGAAAATAATTTCATGTATTTAAAAAAACATTAATAGGTTTTAGAAAAATTATATGATAAATATTTCTTTTGCCTTTTTATATGCCTCTTGTCTACATGCCAGTACCTCCAGAGATCCCTTCTTTTTCAGGACTCATGGACACACACTGCTCTCCCGTTGTCCACACAGCCAGTCATTTTATCATAGAAGGCAATCAGACTTGGTCAGGCATGATTTACCCTTGGTAAAGGGTAACCTGCACTCTCTAGCACCTTTCGAAGGTGATGCTGAGGAGCATCACAATGATATAAATGAGCTTCCTCAGCAATCTTCGATACATTCTGTTCAGTCCCATGGTCTTCTATATGCCCAATTTGCTTAATTGGTCTCTTAATTCCAGCACCCTCTACCATGGGTAAAACTTCTCTCCCCCAGACTCTGCCACAGAGATTTGGGAAGCCTGAAAGCAGACCTTGAGAGTAAGAAAGAAGGCAAAACAGGCACTGAGTCAATCTGTCTTTTCTACATCCTTCATCATCAAGTCATCCACCCCACTGAGCAGCGGATCTGCATTTTCCTTGGTCTTCCTTTTGTTCCAAATGTAATTATAGAAGTTCTTCTTGTTGCCTTTCCCATCACTCATCACTTTAAACTCCAGCCAGGCTTTGGCTTTCCTAACTTCAACCCTTCAAGCTCAAGCAATGCTTTCCATACTTCTCCTTAGTCCATCCCTGCTTCCACTTTCTGTGTATTTCCATTTTGTGTTCGAGCTCAGCCAGGAGTTCCCTGTTCAGCCAAGCTGGCCGCCTGCCACACCTGCTGTTTCCTGCACATCCGAATGGTCCTCCTGTGCTTTGAGGAGTTGTCCCTGGAGATCACTGCCCTGCCCTGCGCCTTTGAGTGAGGGCTTGCTACGGGAGGCACTGCCAAAGAGTTTAGCATTTCTACAGTTCTGCTAGAAGAACAGTTTATAGTTGTGTTTCCTAATCCACTTCAGACAAAGCAAACCAGGTAAACTGCTTAAACTAAAGAAATCCGTCCAAGTAATTTTTCCTGAAATGAGTTAGGGATTACTCACAAATCACTTTACTGGCTGGATATAGGGCAGTAAATGGCATAAAGGTGGTAACAAACAGCTGGAGGGAAACAGACCACTGAAACTCAGTGAATGTATGTCTTCAGCACAAGCTCAAATTGGCAATACTTAGAGCAAAATTAGGGAAGGTTGATCCGGCACCAACCAAAGTGAACATTTTTCAAGTTATATCCCAGAACCACCACCCCCAACACACAAATTTATATACATATATATATGTGCAATAGTTGAACAAATAATTTTAAATCCATTTTAATATTTTAAATACCTTATGTACCTCTAGATACCTGAGGTATTCTGATACTTTCTCTCAATGTCTCTTCTTGAATGTTTCATTTTCTATTAAATACTTCAATATTAATTCACCTGGGAGAACAAAAGGTTATGAGAATAATTCCAAACATATATTTTAGGCCAGATGAGTGGCAGGAATTGAGATGGTCTCAGACAAGGGTAATATATTAAAGTTACAGCTTCATGATCTGGATTATGGGATAAGCCCTCAACTTTCAGAAAAAAAGTCGAATTGCTTTTCCCTTTCTTTTTGTGTGGATAAAGCCCAGAAAACCTCTGCAAACTAAAAATGACACTCCTAGTTACTAACCGGTCTTGAATCAGTTGTGTCCCTTCCTCATGGATATCCATAGTGCTGGAGCTAAGTGCACAACTGCTCCAGCAGTGATTGTGGCAAGCTCTGGTTGTCCTCACCCTGCCAGCAGGCTTGGAAGATTTGAAGAACAGCAGAGCTGGAAGAAACTCTCCACAGTTACAGGTGGGCCTTGTCATTGTGCAAAATCATAGTTCCTGGCCTTCCTTTAATGTGCTATTGCCCTATCACTAAAAATGCGTCACTAAGTGGTGTGTCCTATTGACCATCACTGCCAGTTTTGTGGTTGAGATCCATTTGGGAAACAGCTTCTCCCATACCCTTACCAGACATGACATAGAGTCATTATCAAACCCTTGTTGGTGCGCCTTCTCCACAAGTGGTCTGGGTCTCAGTTTATTAGAACTGTGAGGGCTGTCATGACAGGCAAAGGTTGAGGGAGACTTATTCACTGGTTCCCCTGGGTTTGGTTCTGTGATACACCAGGGGCCACCTCGGTGCATGGGCCCTGTGAGATACCTCTGCCAAAATCTCATGAGATGGACAGGGTCCTGATCTATCTGTTACCAACTAAACAACAACCAATCAAATTTTGTATTTGCAAATATAAGTTAAATTTCCAGTTAATTTCAGTCACATTTCTGTCAAATAACCAAACTGATAGGGGAAAATATTATTCAGTTCCAGCCTTGCATTTATTGTAACATCTTTTATAAAATTCATCCACAAATACATTATAAACATCAGTGCTTTGGAAAACAGTTAAATGCAGCAATTTTCCTCTTTATTTCAAATGCATACACTTTTTTTCAGTTACTCCCTGGCTAAAAATTCTAATGTTCTCTCCACTGTTTGTTTTTCCATAATGATTTTATCATTGTTAAGTCTCCTCCCCTTTACTGGAAATAACATTTCATTTTTCCCTCTCTTCAAACATCCTAGTCTGCAGATGAGCAGGATACAGAAAAAGGCACACCTACTTACTGAATCTAAACATGCCCGAGTTATCATGACATCTTCAAAGTGCTCCTCTTCCTTCCACTCTGCCCCCCACCCTTGTTGCCACATACATATTACAATTGCTTTTGATGTCAATGTGTCTGGATTCCTGGTTCTAGTGTCAACCATCATCTAGGATACTTAAAAGAAAAATTGAAAGAGGAAGAACAAGTCAGACTAGGCCTATGTTTTGTTGTAGGAAGCCTTGAGAACATGAATCATTTTAGACATGGGAATAATTGGATTAAAATCATGGTTTTTTAAACCATTCGTCTTAAGAAGCCATGAAAATACCTTACAAGACAAGAGCCAAATCTAGATTCATGTTTTTGTACACATAGCATAACTTAGTACTTTGAACTATGCTACAAATCAGGAACAAAATAGATACATTAATGGGTACTCTAATCAGGTATCAGCCATGCTAAAGCCCAAGTGGTGGGTTTCAGTTGCCTTAACACAGGTGACTAGAATAATTTGAGATGTCCTACACACTGCCTGCTCTCTCCAGTGTCTCTTTTTATGTGCCACAGTTGATGTGCTCAGTGTGATGGGTGGTGAGAAACCTCCCTGAGGTCTCTGGGTCATCTCACACAGATCTCCCCCCGCCGCTTATTGATCAACCTAACAAGTCTATATTTGTAGTGCCATTTTGGATACAGTCCTACGTCTGCACCAGTGAACCTCCTGTGATAGTCTGCTTCTAAGCACGCACAAGATGACTGCTACCATTTTGGCACAGCTGAGCAGCTCAGCACATCTCATGTTTATACATAAGTGGGATTTTAAGTTATGCGTATTTTAGCAAAAAGCCCAGTCTGGCAGGTAGACTCTGTGCACACATAACACACTTCTAAGGCATAAACTCCATGAAGAATACAGCAGTCTAGAATTTTCCTTCTAAGATTCAAATCCAAGGCATTTGCTATGCAAAAAAAAGGGTATTTACTATTCAAAAAAGGTTATTCACTGACTTATTCCTTTCCAGCCCTTCATACAGTAACTCAACAGATACAATACCTTCTAAAAAGGGGGGGGAACTGTTTTCAAATGTCAGTTTGCCTTTTCTCACCTCTAAAAAGCGTACCAGACATCAGACTGCAGGCTGCTGGTATCAAGAAGCAACAATTATCCATCCCTGCTGTTCATCTGTGCCACTATAAAAAAATTAAAAATGCAGCCAAGATTGATTAGTCTGGAGAACAAGCAGAAATCTGATTACTCTTGTCCAGCAATTAGGGTACTCACTCACAAATGTGGGAAGCTGGATTCTCATTCCTACTCCAAAGACTGCATTTGACATGAAGCAGTCACCAGCTAGCATGAGCATTGAGTGCATTCGTGATTACCTTTTCTTGCTAAATTATGCAAACCCCTGAATATAAAGAAAAAAACCCAATGAAATCTATCTTTCTTCACCAGAAAGAGAATGCCTCATCAACACATTACAAAAGTCATCATGAAAAAGCTGGGTTTGTTTCCTGTGACTAAATGGTATCTATTCAAGTCTTTATTTAGAACTAGGAGGGTAAGGTCATTGCAAGTCAGTCGTCAGGAGTATTTAACTCAGAAATCAAATTATTTCAGATTGCTATTTGTATTTCTTGTTATGTATGAATAAGAGCAGAAATTCACTAAGCTGCAACTTGTGAGGCAGGCTAGGAATTAGTTCTAAATTCAGATTTTTAGTGTGGCATAGACAGAAAAGACACGTGAGTGTTAACATTGACATGGATACTCACAAATCTTAGATTGCTGATGGACAAAGTCTTTTACTTTTCTTCAAACAAACTGTAAATGAGACCTACTCTACCTGAATGTCATGTGAAAGATTGCCTTGCAACTCTGGGATTTCTGTCTTTGTACTCATGTCTATTTGTTCTTCTTAGAAAATTTTCTAAAATTTGTCTGGGGGTTTTAATATTTTGGGCCTCTAGAAAAATATTTAAATTCAATTTAATTTCCAGTACCATATATTCTCTTTTTCCAACTCTAAACCAAAATAAACAATAAAGCATGTCTTAAATTTCAAACCTAGAATTGCACATATGTGCTCTTTTTCTTTAAGTAAACTTATTTAACATTTTTAAAACTTTAACAAGAACTGTGGAGAGCATTATGCTGTGTTGGTACACTGGTTCTTTGGGGTCTTTTAAATAGAATAATTAACTTAATTTGACAGTATGACACAATGGGTATTTTCAGTCCCAAATCCCAAATGTAGTCAATACATATATTGTATGTATATTGCTCCAGAACACCATGCAAAACCTCTGGAAAAACCTAGCCCCTGCAACCAAGGGAAGCTACACTCTTACCATCACATTGGTGAGGCAGCAACGTCCTATCTATACTGGCATCTGGTCTCTCAATAGTGTCGCAGAGCAGTCCACAGGCAGCAGCCAGCATTCCTACTCCAAGGCAGAGGACCGTTACCTCCCAGGCTATACATTACACACAGTTTTCCCCTGGTCCAGGCAGCCAACAGAGAAGTATGCTGGATTTTTACTGTTCCTCGGAATTCCTGAAAATACACATATTGTCACTGGCCATGTTGCTTCCACATGGCTTCGTTTTCTACCTGGAAACTTTATTATAGGAGATTTAAGAGAATTTTGAATATTCACCCAAGATTCAGTATGGAAATCTTGAATGATATCCTGATCTCCTGTCTACATAACCTGGACTTGATTGCATCATGACTAGAGATCAACTGCATGGGAAATTCACTGAGAACGTGTCCCATATGCAGCACGTTTCGTGTTTACTTTCACATTAACGGAATAGCACAGAAAGAAGAGGAAGTGTTCATTGTCTCCTCCGAGCATAGGACTAAAACCCATACAATACTTAGTAGGTGTAAATTTGTAAATTATTAGTAGATCCCCATTACAGTTTTGGCCCATGTACATCAGGATTCCTCCAGACACTTACTAGATGTTAGCATGGGTCAGGGACCACTCCACATAGGCATAGTGCAGCCACACTAGTTGAAGGCTAAGGGAATTCAGCTCTGTGGATGTAGGCCACTCCACGCTAGCGAATGCTTACAGGCACATGTAGTTTATGTGCCTAAATGTAGCATATGGGTACATCTATACTACTAAGTAGAGAGAAAGAGAAAGTGGGGTCAAACACTAGACCCCTTCATGCTGGCCTTTTATTACTGCCTATTTATTAGCTTTCCTGGATGAGTTTTGGGTTGTTCATACCAGCTCTCTTCAGGAAAAATCTCTAGAGATGGGCTAAACCTAAGCAGTTTGGATGCCGGACCATCTCTGCCACTAGTCTTCACAACTAGGAAATAGCCCGTGGTCCAATTTAACTAAAGAAGGTGTAATCTTAATTGATCAGGGACATCTCTATCCTATAGGTATGATGGAGGTACAGATAATACCTTATACCACACTGCAAATCAATCCCACAAAAGTCAGTGAGATACTCTTCACATGCAGCATAACACAGCAAGATAATGTGAAGTATCTTAGCCTGAGAGAACAGAGACAAAATGAACGAACGCCTACTTCGCAACAGACCATAACAAAGCCAGAGAATATTGTGCCTTCTGTTCTCCGTGTTGAAGCTGGACCACTGTGCAGAAAGGACCATGAGGTTCATGCAGCCAGAAACAGTACAGGAAAGAAACCACCTTGTTCAGCAGATCAGGGACACAAGGGCTCCCCAGGGGAGTTTGTGTTGTGGTCCATGCATCAAGCACTGGTGTAATCCCATAGCTTATTATTATTATTAATTTATTTTATTAATTTATTATTAAAAGTGGTTGAGCAGTCCCAGCAGAACACAGCTGAAGCCAGGATGCCCTCCTTCCACAAATTTATCTTCTCACAAGGATTCAGAATCAGGGACCTGGTTGACACCCCATTACCCCACAGACTTTATCTTTCGTCACAGAATCACAGAATGATTGAGGTTGGAAGGGACTCAAGGTCGTCTGATCCACCGCCCCTGCTCAAGCAAGGCCACCTACAGCTGATTGCTCAGGACCATGTCCAGATGACTATTAAATCAATGGGGGAGACTCCACAACTGCTATGGACACCTGTTCCAGTGCTCAGTCACCCTCACAGTAAAGAAGTGTTTCCTGATGTTTCGGTCTGTGCCATTGCCTCTTACCTTCACCCCTGCACAGTGATTCAGCTTTAACAGCAAATGAAGACCATCCCTGCATCTTTACTTTGGCAGTGATTATATCAAATAGCAATTGTGGATTCAAAGCTCTTTATAAAAAGAAGGGCTTGAAAAGCAAAGCTCCCACTTCCTAACTATTTCATGAGAGCCATGTCCTGCCTCCAGCCACATAATGAACTGAACCCTATGTTGCCCATATGCTCAGTGGAGCATAGGCACCTAGCAACTCCAACTGGGTTTCTCTTCATTTCGTGCAGGTACCTAAGGACTTTCCCGATATATAGGTGCTTACAGTCCACAGGAGTCACTTGGGTGCTAAAACTGATAGGCTTAATACAGCCCTACATGTTTTCATTGGCCTGTAAATTTATCAAAGAACACATTAATAGAAGACACATTCCTTGACAGTATGAGATGGCAAAAAGTACCTGATAAAATAAATTGTTAATAGTATCTAGTAAAGACATCATGTCTTAAACACCACCTTACTTTATTGGAATGTAACAAAGATTAGAAGACATGAAGACAACTAGCAATTATATTAGTAATTTTGTTTATTGCTCACTGAGTTACTTTAGTCATCCTGAATGAGACTGACTGACTAGTTTAGCAAGTCTCTCTGAAGAATGGGTACTTAACATTTAACAGAAGCATTATTAGTTTGCCCTTTAATACACCCTGTACTTCAAACCTGACAGCAGTTCAGCATTCAGCGTCCTCTGCACTCAATCTAAATCCCGTTAAAGTCAATGCAAGTCTCTCCCATTTTAATGGGATTTAAATCAAGCCTTTAATCCTCAGTGCCTGTGTCACTGAGAGAGAAAATTATGAATGTGTGTTTTTGATGTAGATACTGCTGCAATGGGAAGTGAATAGTAGCAATCAGTGCAAGCAACTAAGAAAAAATATATCTTTGTGTATCATCTTCCTTATTGAAGAGAGCGTAAGATCTCGTATCCTCTAAGAAAAGCTAAAGCAAAGTAAATATTTAAGATGTAAAATCTTGAAGCCCTTTACTCTAACAGATCTACACCTCTGAAGGGATTCATCTGCCTTAATGAACTTGCTTAAAAATTGGAAGCTAATCTTTCAGGCTCCCTTCACAGTAAACCGAGAAGAGTCACCTCCAGAGGGCAATTCATTTGATCTCTCTTAGATGTATGTTTTCAGCTGAGATGAACAGCCGCCTTCTGATGCTTATTTCTTGCTATTGATCATACTGGGAAGCTTGAATGGCTAACTCAAACTTACATGTCTAATTTTTAGCCATCTATAATTAAGGCAGATATATCTCACCCCTTACTGGATTTTTTGAAAACTGTAAGAGGTACCCTTTAAGCTTTGAAAGTAGGTAGTTCAATGCTGGTGTTCAGTTCCATTTCTAAGGCTGGATGCAATGCACATAACACACTGGTTTGACTTGCATGAGAAGTTCATAATTTTTTTTGTTGAACTACAATACATATATTAGGTAAAAACGACTGCTCTTGTGTACATATTTTGAATTATGGAGACATCATCACATCCCTTGTTAGATTATTGCTATGATTAATCATCCTTACTATTAAATATATTATCCTAGCTCTGGTAGAACTTCATCATTTCTTTACTGTCTGATGCAAGTCTCCTCTAATTTTGCAGTTCACAGTCCATATGTTCAAGGATTGCATTAGCCCTTTTAATCACAGCAGTATATGAAGAGCTCATAGATAATTTGGCATTCACTGAAACTCCTTAGTGGTTTTAGACATGCTGCTTTTCAAGGCACATATCCTTGACTAGTAATATAGTCTATATTCAATTTTCCTATGGTGAATGCTTCATAATTAGCTTTATTATAAACCTGTTTCTCTCCACTAAAGAGATTCTGTGAATTTGCTCTGCTGGCAGAGCTATTTTTGCAAAACAAGATCCTAAAGGAGTTTTTCCACCAGTGTATCTGACACACCTACTTTAATGACCCTAGCTAAGCCAAAATTAGAGCTGCATTTTGTGTGGACAGATATATGAGTTTAGGGTGTGTGATTTTTTCCTCATCTCAGCTGAGACATCATACTGACAGAAAATCTTTCTATCATAGACCAGATCCATAGTTAAAATTTTGCCCACGGAGCATTACTGATACAGTTATGGCAGGGCAAAAAAAGAACCAAACAATAAGAAACCTTGATGTACACCTAGCTCTCAGCAAAAAGTATTTTTGGGGATGTTACTTGGCAAGCTCCACTAGCAAACACACTCTTATTCCCCTGTTACACATTTACATACTTCTATACTGCCTCATTTCTAAGTCTTTTGTTGTTATAGAAGTGCCACCCCCAAAAATCAGTCCCTTGTTGCTATTACAGTGCTGAAAAAAAGTGTATACCACCTGTTTGAGTGTAGTTTGCAATATGAGCTGCGGCAACAAACAGGAGGAGCTGGAAGCTATTGTGCATCAGGAAAACTATGACATAGTTGCCATCATGGAAACATGGTGGGATAACTCACACAGCTGGAGTGCTGCAATGGATCACTAGAAACTCTTCAGAAGGGATAGGCAGGGAAGGAGAGGTGGTGGGGTAGCCCTGTACGTCAGGGAGTGTTTTGATTGTCTAGAGCTTAATGATGGTGACGATAGTGTTGAGTGTTTATGGGTAAGAGTCAGGGAGAAGGCCAGCAAGGCAAATATCATGGTGAAAGTCTGTTATAGACCACCCAACCAGGATGAAGACGTGGATGAAAATATTCTATAAGCAGCTGGGAGAAGTCTCACAATCACTAGCTTTTGTTCCAGGGAAGTGGTTGAGTCCCAATCCCTGGAGGTATTTAGAAGATGTGTAGATGTGGTGCTCAGGGACATAGTTTAGTGGTGGACTTGGCAGTGCTAGATTAATGGTTGGACTTGATCTTAAGGGTCTTTTCCAACCTAAATGATTCTGTGATTCTATGATTCTATGAATGATCTTTCCTCCTCACTATTTAGCTGTTAATTCTCCATGTTATTGCCAAAATACGACTACTATAAAAATTACTATTATGAGAGTTCAGTTGTGGATTATGTATGTGATGAGGTTGCTTTGTTATATATGATGTAATTATTGAACCATGAGATCTTTTATTCTTTTTCTGCCTCGTATTTGAGAAAAAATCCTAAAATATTAAAGTTACAATTGCATAGAGAGAGGTCAGGGTTTTTTGTGGATTTTTCTGAAAGTATAAAAAATATGCGACTAGGACTAAATTCCCACTTGTAAACTATACACTGGAATACATGTCAAAGCACAGGAAATAACATAAGCCTTTGAGTCACATAGAAAATGTATAGCTGTGTTGTTTGAGCAAAAGTATTCTTCAAGCCACTAAGTTTTACATACAGCACATCTATTTGTGCTAAGGAAAGAGTTATGTTGACGTAGAAACCTAAGGATCTTGAAAAAGTGAACAACTTTACTGGTATGAAAAAACACTTTTCTACAACTCGGGAAAAAAAGAGAGTTGTACGCGGCTGAAAGGCTCTAAGACCGTTATAGTAAAATCATGATCAATGAAGCTATCCTGGGGGGGGGGGGGGGGGGGGGGGGGGAAAGAAACAAGTAGGAAGACTGAAGTAAGGAAAATACAGAATCAGGAGTCAATTTTTGTGTGTGGGACCACTCGAGTGCTTAGGGCTCACAGCTACCCAGCCGGCAGACGTAACCACAGCACTAGCACTAGGTTGCTTGTGCCTTGTCATTACAATGCTTCCTTTTGTCTGCGGCTGCAAATGTTTGACAGTCATTAGAAAGTCATCGAAGGAAATACTTCCTTTCCATGTACAAGATCCTTGTCGTGGATTTTTAACACTGAGCTTTCTCAGTAATTCATTAGCAAAAGAATAGTTTCTTACAGCCTGCCTCTGCCCTTAAGGGTCTTTTATAAAGAGGACAGAAGCTCTTTGTTGTCACTCCTTCACACGTTATTAACAGAGGTTTAACGGAAAGAAAAAGGGGCTTGTTACACGCCCGCTGCAATTTGTCTTTTTTTTTAGTTCATTCAGATCTTCATCATGTCCAACCAGAAGACGGATTAACCCAGATCCAGGGTGACTGTTTCCATACTAAATAGAAAATGATTTTTAAAAAAGGCAGACGGAATAATCTCTCCCTGCAAAGAACCAAATCAGCTAATGAGACAGTGAATATTCCTGCATGCCAAACGACATTTTTATAAAACAAACGGCTGTTCAACAAATGAATGTAAACCTCAGTAATATGCAGATATATTATCTTGATCATTTGATATGATCATCGTTTTGCCTAGTTTATGTTTTTACTTTTTGTCTCTGCTGCCTAATTCTTTCCATGCTACCTATGCACATCCGTTGCTGAGCCCACCAATTGTCCCGCACAAAGCAATAACCTACAGTGGTTGCTTCTAATCCCATTGCGTTTGGGTCTGCAATCTGGTATCTGTGATGAGGCTGTCAGCTGGTGTAAAATAGGATTGCTCTGCTGATGACAGCGAAGTCAGGATGACTCACGCTCGCTGAGCCTCAGCTTTCCCCGTTCTGCCTTTGACAGGGTCCGCACATCCACAATGACTTGCCACTTTTTACAATTCCAACAATACTTTTGATGGATTTGGGACCACACCCAGTACGAATCATAGGCAACCGTGTTTCCATTACAGCCCAGTAAGTCACTTAGCTTTCTGTGAAAATTCCTGTTGGTTCAGAATTTCATCAAGGGATGATGAAAACCAGAGACACATAAAAAAGGGAGTTCGCAACGTGGGAGCTAGTGCTGCATGTCATACGGATGTACTAAAAACCTCTGTAACTTCTTGAAAACCAAGGAAAGTCAAGGAAGAAATTTTAAGAGTGTCTGAATGCTGATGCTTAAAGTTAACATTGCTTAAACGCAGCTTATTCAGGAAATGGTATCTAACTTATCTTTTTCTTAGAGTGACAGTTACATGTTACATTTTATTCAGTAACAAAAGTAATTAATAAAAAGTCTCATCCCCTTCTGTCACCTGTTTCCACTCCCCATTGCAGTTCTCCACCATAAGATGGACTCAGAAAACATTGCAGGGATGTGCCAGATCTCTACAATGATCTAGGTTAAAAAAAAAAAAAAAAAAAAAAAAAAAAAGACCTACACCTACCCCCAGCCAAACATAGCTATTGTGGCTTTGGAAAAAGTTGAAGTGGGGGAGCAAGCAGCTGTGGGTGGACAGGAACCTTTAAAGAAAAAAAGAAATCTGTAATGCATAACTGCGACCTTACAAAAAACCCCAAAAACTAGCACATGGGAAGTATTTAAATCTTCTCTATACATAAAGAACAGTGTAGTGCAGGTCTGCTGGTCTAGTGCACAAGGAACAAGTAGTTAATAAGTTACCAGACAGAGAGGATGCCCTCGCCTTACCGATAAAGTTCTTCCAGATATCTGATGTTCCAGCGACCTCCTGAATTCAAGAAGTGTAACAATCTCAGAGCTGGCACAAACTGGGTCATGCACATGCAGTTCAAGATGTTCGTAAACAGCCTGGCAAAGAGAGCCAACAGTGTGGTGATGAAGCCTGTGGATGATATGAAGTCACTTAAGGTACTGTAAGCAAAGGCGAAGTGTAAAGAACCACAGAAATACCTTAATCAACTGAGCAGTAAAATGGCAGGTGTAATTCAATGCAGATAAATGCAAAGTCATGAGGGAAACCATTTGGAAAAACAGATGTAGTATCACATGTAAAAAGGTGATTACATATAAAATGAGCCAATACATTCTGGGGAAAGATCTTGGGGTTAGGCTAGATAGTGCTGTGAAAGCATCAACTTGGTGCTCAAATACCAGGTAGAATATTAGGAAACATTAGGAAAGGAATACCAGACAGAACAGAAGACATCTTTATGTCATTGTTTAAATCCATGGTTCACCCACACCTTGAATACTGCGTAGAGTTCTGACACCTGCATCGTAGAAAGGATACTAGGAACTGGCAACGACTCGCCCTGTTTTTTCCCTTCCCTCCCTGTCCCCATACAGACACAGCTAGGGCAGGGTATTGTGCTAGAGGGACTCTTTGAACCGTTCCTATGCCCTTACATGTACGTGGAGATTATTTTATGACTAAGAGCTACTGCTAACAGTTCTGAGAAGTGTTGACAGCCAGTTCCAGCTGAAAAATGTAACTTGGCAAAGATTTACCTGTTGTATATTCAACACTGTACTTACACGTGAGGATAGAGGGGATGAAGATTTGATTACAAAAAGAGCATTTGAAACACTATACATATGAGATCACCTCAAGTATAAACAGCAATCAGCCTGAACAACTTGCCATCCCACCTATACAGATATAAAGTTGAATGTTTATGCATATGGAAGTAATGCTATATAATGCAATAACTGCTCTAACTGGGTTATAAAATAGCTTAAGGCTGTTGCACAGACAGGGCTTTTGACGCCATTCTCCCATGCCCAGTTCAAGCCCACCCCAGCTTTCCCACAGCTGCACACAATGCCAGCAGTGCACCACCAATGCTGGAAAGCTCACAAGCAAATTTATTTGAATGCTCAACTATTAACAGTTGCAAATCCCACAAGAAGCTGTTTATTTCCTCTTTGTATCACCAATATCTTTATGTGGGAAAGCACGAGCAATTCAAATGATGTATTTCTGCTGCTGAAAATAAAATGTCATTTTCAGGTCTCTCTGAAAATATCACAGACTCCGGTAACATCAACAGTACCCTATTGTTGGTAACAGTTGCCAGTAACACACACCCCATTCACTTGACTGCTCGAACACTAAGGGACGTATTCTCTCCCTCATTCTGCTTCCCCTCCACTCAGCTGCTAAAATGACAAAAAGAGGCCAGCTGAATGCTACGGGCATTTTTATGGAGCATAAAGCTAATGCCCTCACGTGGTCTTAGGAAACCAGTAGTGCAGAGCAACTGAGTAACATGGAGATACAAGTTGGACTAAGAGAGATCAGCATCAACTTACATCAGCACTGTGTCTACACTGCTTCCTGACCATGAAAAGAAATGGAACTAAAGACCTAGATACTGCTGACAACCTCTTCCTCAAATACTTTTCTTGGATTTCTTTCTCTGCACACAAGCAGCTTGAATAACTGGTCACCCCAAGTACTGATATTTTGGGTGCCAGCTGGGAAAAACAGGTTTGAAGTTAAGCAGGACCCTGACCAAAGCAGTGGTGAGTTCTGGCGGAAGAAGGTCTAACTGATGTTCAGCATCCCTCAGCAGGGAGGACAGTTTTTTCTAAAACGGGACCTGTGTAAATTATTTCTTTCAGAAACAAGGAGCGTACACAATATAGTCGTTGTGGCAGTAACCACGAAATACCCTTAGGTATATATTAAAAAAATGGGCTACTGTTAACCCAAAGCAGCATTCATAGTGCAATAGATGTCAAAAATAAAGCATCTTATCCAGAATAACGGTAAGAGAGAGAAGGACAGTTACCTCTGTAGCATCATTCACTATGTAGAGATCTTGAACGATCTGAGACCCTGAGCAATGAGCGTGTACCTAATAAAAAAGTCACAGCATTGATTCATCTCTACTGGTGTCTAACCCAGGATTGCACAGTGAAGGGAGAGGAAGCTTCCTGAAGTGCAAGAAGCTGGCAGTAGTGCCAGGGACAGAGGACCCAAACCCCAGAACATCTTCTGCCTCAAAGAGTCTTTAGGCAGTGTCACCTTCTTCTTCGTGTGTTTTCAAGGGAAATTAGTGCTCCCCATGTGTGTTAACCGGTCTAATCACTGTAAATCACCCCTAGTCAGAGGAAAGTGCTGGAGTTCAGGTTCCCACAGGTACAGAGTGGGAAATTTCTGAGGATATATGGGATCCTATGTTTTCAGTGCTCAGGGAACTCTGCACTGCAAGCCTAATAGAATTAAATGATTCCAAGGGCTGCCGGCTATGGATTGTAGACATCCTTAATTTCTCTTTTGAATCTTGAAACTCAATCTAAATCCAGCTGAATACATCTCAAACCTGAGTGGGAACATTCTAATTTGACACTGAGAGAGCCTTTCTGCACCTGAGCATAATCCCAAATTATACCCGTTCTCCAAATGCATTAAGCAAAATTGCACAAATGCATTGCTGTTGCAGAGAAGGTGGTACATGTAAGAACCTAAGTCATGCCTTGCTTGATGACAGAGTTTAGAGAAACCCTCCCATAAATTATGTGATTTGACTAGGTGCCTGAATCTATGTGAAATAAAGCCAGAATATGGCCTGGACAAAAGGCTGTTCACAGTGAACAATATTTAGCTGAGATGCCATTTAAATATCTTAGTGAAGTCAACTGGGTAATCATGGTATACATATACAATGTGCGTGTGGGAAGCAGAAACATTCTTTCTATGGAAGAAAAATCTCATTAAAAACCCTGCTGCATTTCTTCTAAAAGCAGAAGCAGATCATCATACCAGGCAGAGTGTTCAAGTCTGAACTCAGAAGGAAAAGCAGGAAAAAGAGGGAAAAACAACAGCAGTGACCTCCCTCTAATACTTTAGGAAATGCTTGTTTGGAAGAGTTGCATGAGAACATACAGACTTAATGTTTTTGATTTCTTATCAGGCTGGACCAAGCTCAAACCAATGACCTCAAGGTTAAAAGCCCTACATGTCTTTTCCATGTTCCTTAACAACCCAACCCTTCCTACTAATAAAATATCTTATTTGGAAGTCCATACCACTGAATTGCATATAGCTTGTAAAAACAATTAAGTCTAGACAATCAACTGAAAATCAGACCATCAAGTCTGTATTCCCTCAAACAGAGGACATGAAGAAAAGGAGTCTGATGCTCAGCTGCTCTGAAGTGCTCCATCTGATGTAGTGAAGTGATACCTGTCAAGAGCAGATAAGGGTCTAGTATTTGGGGCTTAAGAGTTTGCATGTTTTAAGGACAGATCGTTTATGAGGTATATACATGGGAGATGTTCCGGAGTATCTATTTCTGAATGAGATATGAACCCCTCAGACTACCATGTAATTTATTTTTTTAATATTTCTGGTTTTGCCCTGGGTGATGGAAATGAAACTCATCTTCACCATAGAAATGTCGAAAGTTTCATTGATGCCAAACAGACTATTTCGTAGGTGTGTTTCCTACAGTCCTATTCTATTTTTGGTGAATAATACTCATCTTCTTTGTGTATACTTTTTCCTTCCTATATTTACCACTGACATTTGTCTGATATATGAAACATTAAATTCTGAGCTGGATAAGTAAGTTACTTACCTGTAAGTAGAGTTAACCAACATGTGTTAGTCAAAAGCTTCTGCCCCATGGGTACACAAACCCATTAAATGCTTGAGCTCAAACAATTTTTCTCTTCAGCCGTCCCAGCACTATGTATGCATCTTCTCTGTGTCCCATGCAGACAGTATAGAGAGGTGGGAATTTTCTGCTCCCCACTTTCCTTGCAACTACAGGATGCCAGAATACATGGAACTTCGAGAAAGAAGACAAAATAAGGCAGTTATAAAATGTACATGTGTACAGCATAAGAGATGCATTCACAGTGAGTCCCATCTCTGGGTGTTTGTTCATTCCACTTTGGGTGACTCCAGTGCCTACAGGTATGTCTGAGGTCTGTGTGAGCAGGGAATTGCTTTGCGAAGAAAAAGTATGTGCGTGTCTGTGTATGCAAGAGCAGAGCTAGGCTAAAATCCATCCTGGGAAGGTATAGTGAGGCTGCACCTTGAATACTGTGTTCAGTTTTGGGCCCCTCGCTACAAGGACATTGAGGTGCTGGAGTGTGTCCAGAGAAGGGCAACAAAGTTGGTGAAGGGTCTGGAGAACAGGTCATATGAGGAGTGGCTGAGGGAGCTGAAGTTGTTTAGTCTGGGTAAGAAGAGGCTCGGGAGAGATCTTATCGCTCTCTACAACTACCTGAAGGGAGGCTGTAGTGAGGTGGGGTTCAGTCTCTTCTCCCAAGTAACAAGAGACAGGCTGAGAGGAAATGGCCCCAAGTTGCACCAGGGCAGGTTTAGGTTGGATATTAGGAAAAAATTCTTCACTGAAAGGGTAGTCAGGCACTGGAACAGGCTGCCCAGGGAAGTAGCTGAGTCCCCATCCCTGCAGGTATTTAAAAGATGTGTAGATGTAGTGCTTAGGGACATGGTTTAGTGGTGGACTTGGCAGTGCTAAATTAATGGTGGGACTTGATGTTCTTAAAGGTCTTCTCCAGCCTAAATTCTATGATTCTGTGATTTTATAACTGGCAAGGTTTGGGTAGCAGAGGGCTGCAGGAGTGTGGAAGGAGGCCATGAACCATCCTGTGCCATCACAGCCAGTTCCAGCCAGCTCAACAGCCAACCCAACCTGTGCCAAAACCTCAGCTGGTCAGAGGGGCACACAGTGCCTCTGCTCAGATGTATGGAAGAAAGGGCAATAGCTGCTGGGGGCAGGAGGCCTAAAGGGAGGCATGTGAGGAGACACAAAAGGAGACACAGGAGGGGACATTTGAAGATGCACTAAAGATACAGGAGGATGTGCACAGAAGGGGACATTGTGGGGGACATGGATGGAGATGCAGTCTTGAAGGAGACACTACTTGCCAGAGGACTGCAGCCCATGGATAAGCCCATGCTGGAGCAGGCATGCCCCTGAAGGGACTGCAGACTGTGGAGGAACACACAACAGAGCAGAGGAAAAGAGCAAGAACCAGGAACAACAGAAAGAAACCACTATGCCCCGATCCCAATCTCCTGTGCCACCGGTTGCCTAACTGAGGGGATTGAGAGATGTCTCGACTGACTTTGAGCCTGGGAAAATGGGTGGGAAAGTGTTTTCCCTGTGTTTGTTTAATTTTTTGTTTTCTTTGTTTCTCAATACCTAGATCAGTAATTAAAAGTTTGTGTTGATTGGTTATAAATTCAATCGAGTTAAATTCACAGAGGCAAGACTGTTTGGCCCGCAACAGGACAGGAGAAGCTGTCTTCAGCTGAGGTTCTGGAAGGGAACAGAGGAGGTGACAGCACCTCCACAAATCCTTTATTCCCTTAGCACTAGGAAGGAGAAGCCTCTGTTTCTGATCCCATCCATGATATCCATGTGGGCCTTTCTGTAGGCCAGCAGTGGAGTGAGAACTAATCTTACCTGGGTAATGTTGTGGTGCCTTCTTCCTTCAACTCTCCACTTATATAGGAAACACACTCAGTTTCACTCTTTCTGGAAGGAAGAAGGAAAGAAGAGGGTGGAAACGCTGTACAGAAAGAACTGGCATTGTGGCATGACAAGGAAACCAGGTGCTGGCAACAGCACTCATTTCTAGAAATGTTTGTATTCAGATAACTTCTTGTCATAAAGCTGGCATTCCTGTCTCTGCAATATGAGAACTCTCTGACAGTTCAGAAGTTTGACAGAAAGGATGTTTCTCTCTTTATCTCCATTTAGGAGCCACTTGAGGCTGTTATTTTATTTCTGAGCAGGATACACAACAAGTATTTCTTTTTTCCCCTTTTCTTTTTCCTAAAGGTCAGCAATTCTGTGAGAAAGAAGGATGAAACGGATGAGACAACAAAAAACATACGGCATACAGCCTGGATGTATATTTCCATCCACGTGTCTTCCTTTGCATTTGTTTCAAATTTCTGAGCATCTGGCATTTCTAGCCTCAAAGAAAAAAAAAAAGAAAGGGGCAGGGGACTGTTAGGAGAAACCTGGCCTGGGTTAGTTGGTGGTATTTCATTAAAGTCCCAAGTGTGATCCAGATAGACAAACAATCTGTTCTCAGTAGGTGTAACTTAGACAGGAAGTGTAAAGAGGCAAGGTACTATTGTCCACAGTAACCCACAGGTCCAACTCAGTCTGGATGAGTCCAAAAGACTCAACTTCATTGTAGCATGAAAAAGTACATCAAAGAATAACTACATCTCATAACAATGTAGGCATTTCAGAGATAGGAACTTTAAAAAGGTTAAAAGAGAAATTGTCTTTTTACTACTCTTTTCCATGTAGACACACAAAGAAGTAAAACCATTTTGTTACAATGATTAGCTTGACAACTCTGCTGGATAAATTATGGAACAAGTCTTCTTTGCATTACTTTCTGCATACCTGAATTCATCCTATTATAGAGTCGCCCATTAAAGCATATACTGCATCTGAAAATTTCAGTATTTCCACTTCAATGAAATTTTTGTTTTACTAATTCAGTTTTCTGTGTTTGGTTGTAAACACTGCATATATTAATATTGAATATAGTTTAGATCAAAATACTGTTTAATTACCTAAAATGTTATTTTATTACAAAGAAAGGTAGTTCAATATATAGGAAAATGAATGTGTAATTACTAAGATGTTAAAATGATTAATGAATTGAGGGAATGACATTAATATTACAGAGACATATTCCAGAAGACACTAGTTGAAAGAGCTTTGTGTCATTAACTTTATTGGGAGCCCTTCCAAAAGACTCAAGTTGAAAGAACTCATGCCATTAATATCATTGGGAGTCATGCCAAAAAAGCAGTAGTTGAAAGAGCTTCTTGTAGGATGATTTATTTGTTGGTTTAAGCAGATAAGTTAACCCTTTTGGTATTAGATGCTGGCTTTTGACAGCAATTTGCTGTACTAATGGCTTTTATAAAGGGAGCTGGGGTATCCCGGACTAATATTCAGTAAATGTTGAAGTCAACCACTTGAAATCAGGAAAGTGTTTTTCTGTCTTCTCCAAGCCACTTTAAATATTTTTTTATGTTCCTTTTTCATGGCATAAACACAAATATTTGTTTTCCTGGTCCTTCACAGCTCAGTCCTTCTCTGTTCCCTCTGTCTTGTATGTGTTGTTACTATTAATTTTTCATCTGAAGTGCTCTTTTTCTGCCAGGACAGATCATGCTGCTGCAAATGAGTTGTCAAAATTTTTAATTTATTGGCCAGTGATAGTAATTTATTGGCACTGATAGTAGCTTGAAATGCTCACTTTATCCAAAAATGTCTCTGCATGACTGTCTCACACAGGATGCTCTCTATGTACTGTTCTGTGAATCCAATAGTAGGAAATCTTCCTCAGACTCTTATATGATGAGGGATATAGCTTGCATGTTTGTTATGCTGGATAAAACTGTGTCATAGTTCTGTTCTATTTCCACATCTTTTCATACCCTTCTCTCAGATAATTTTGGGACAGGGTCTGTGTTTTCTGTGCTTGTTAGAAGAGCACTGAATATAGAGGAGTCCTGGCCATTGCAGAATTCCAAATAGTGTTGTATCTATACTGTTGCATTGCTATGTCCCATGTTTCACACTCAGGTCTTAGTCCTTTGATCTTTCTGGCTACATACATGTTATTTATCACCCAAGATCCCCTTGTGGGGTGGTGTTGGAAGGGCAAGAGCCTAAACAGCTCCCTAGTGAAAAAAAATTGCAAGCATGAACTGGAAAACAGTGTATGCCAGGGTTTTGTTCCTATATAAAATATAAAAATAAATCCTGGCAGATCTGGCTTCTTCAGCCTGCAGCCTTGATGGCCTTACATGCCCTTCCTGATTCTCATGCTATAGACCAAAACAACATGCCTTAGCCTTGGCAACATGCTACAAAACGTTCCTGTGTTAGATTGTGAGGCAGCTGTCTCATTTGTGTCCATTGCTGAATAGAATGGTGCTAAACAGCATTTAAAGAAGTGCCAAGTGGCGTCAAGAGGAGATCAACACTCATGGTTTCACCAGTTCAGATTCAGAAAACATCATCTGAGGCCAAAGAAAGAAGCTGGAATTTGAGGGAAGTTTCAGTATTTCCGAAATATGCACAACAAATTGGATGTAGAAGTACCTATCCAATATGCCCATGATCCCATGTGGTCAGGCCAAGCCCTATACAGAGGTGCCAGAGTCCAGGAGACAGGTCTGTGTCTCAGCATCTCCAGACATGCCAGGGCCCAGCTCTGCAACATCCCACAGGAGTAGCTTGCAGATGATGGTAACAATGGTGATGAGGGCCACAGGAAGAAGTGGACAGGCACATGGTAATGGCATTCCTGAATCTTCTCACTGATCAACAATGCTCTGCAGGATAAGGGAGTGATGCCTCTAACGAGTCACACAGTTGTAGGTCCTAGCACTGGGAAACCTGGTGGAAGTGTCCCTTTAGTGTCTTACATGCACAATGGGAAGATGCACTTACTGCTTCAGAGAGGCCAAGAGCACAGCAATGCATGGACAGCTGGCAGAAGGATCTTGCTTACCTTTCCTCTGAGTTACCTGACAGGGAATTTTCTCTCTCCAAACTGGCTCAGGGTGGACAGCCCCCCATGGCCACTTCTTGTCCATGGCAGAAAGGCACTGATGATGGCATGTTGCTGCTGCAGGGCAGGAATGAGCTCCCCACAAAGAGCTTCTTATGTTTCCATACCTGCCTTAAAGTTTTGGAGGTACTTTGAGCATCCCAAGTTTAAAATATAATGCTGCCGTCAGAGAGTGCCCCTCTCATAAAGAAGTGCCACTCAACAACAAAGACTGTGGCTGCCTCCCTGACAAAACGAGATAAAGGGTAAAGTCCCCGTCAAAACAGCCTTGTCTGGTAGCATCTGAGATGAGAGAGGTCTGTCTTGCCAGGGTCTACTCATCCTGTGCTAGACACCTTTGCTCCAGCACATGGGGTGTGAACAAACCTGAAATATTCTTGCTAGTCAAAGGCATAACACTGCCACTAACAACACCAGCAGCCACAGCAATGGACAAATTATGTAGCAAGTCCAAATCAGAGGCTCAGTGCCTGTCTCTGTTCTATAGAGAACTGGAGCTATTTAAAACTCAACTGGACAAGATCCTGAGCAACCTGATCTGACCCTGCTTCAAGCAGAGAGTTGTATCAAAGGACATCAAGAGGTCTCTTCCAACTTAAATTACTCTTTGATTCAGTGATTCTAACATATATCTATGCTAGAATATCATCACACTCAACTGTAGGAGAAAAAGAATCAGCTAACTTAAAAGACCAATATGTGGAGTCCAAATTAAATCATTGCTAGCAACTGTGATGGTACAATGTAAAGCTTGAAAGTTCTTCAAAGGCTGAACATACATTCTTTATCTTCATTACGTATGTGATAAATAGAATATATATAACAGACAGCATGGACTAACTTTCAAATTACTTTTTATATACAGTAGTCTTCCTTGTGGTAAATCACTCACTATACAAGACACATTGTGACAAATAATATACGTAGCATGAGACTACAGTCTTTTAATGGCAGTCTACATCTTGGACTAACTTTCAAAGGAGGATGCAGATATCTGTAGACTTAAACATGAAATCCTGTTCTGTAGTCTGTCTTTCAAGGCCAAAGTATATTTGCAGCTGTATTCAAATAGGAGATACGTTAGCGATAGTCTTAAGTGTAACTGTGTGTATCCAAACACAAGAACCTGTATCAAAGAAACAACTTTCTGGTGTCCAACATATAGCAAAGTGCTGCTTCCCCCTTGTCATCACACCTCTGACTCTGTTCTTTCTCCCTCAAAGTTTGATGTTGATATGCATATATTTGGTATGCATATATTATGCAGACCTAATAGAAGCTCACACTGTGCCATAAGAACCATTAAGAAACATGGAATTTACCTCAATTGTGTAAATATATAATCAGAGAAAGTCTCAGGACCACAGAACTCAGAGAATACATACACAAGACAGACAAGGGGTAGAGGAAAGGAAGAACATACAAGTACAGCAAACAATGCAGCAGTAGCAAATATTAGCTCTGTTAGTATTGTTATTATTGGCTTTATTTGTTGCTTAAATCTTTTCAATGGAGTTCTGAGAGGAATTAGGTAGGTGGAAAAACAAAAGGATTGAAGTAAATTTGTGAGAGCAAATGGCAAATCTGTATAGACAACAGGATATACAGAGTTATGAGAGCAGAAATAAGCTTTTAACATCATCACTATTTTAATGCTTTCAGCTTCCACAGTTTCTACAGTGGCTCTGTCAGCTTTATTCTTTGGCTGGCTCAGGTCAGCTGCTTCTTTTGTAGGTTTTAAAACCTTTACGGCAAAGGAAGGAAGACATCTATGTTCTGTCCAATTCACCACCTGGATGGGCAGTGATATTACTGCCAGATGTCCACGTCACAATGTGTTTAAGCACAGTAACTTCGGCTCAGCCCTCGTTCCTAGCTTTCATTTCAATGCAAACTGGGAAAACTGTATATCTTTGTCACCTCAATCCTAGATACACTTCTAGCCCTGGTCATCTAGACATAGCCCTAGTGATTCCTAGTCCATACTTTTCTGTTTGGAGAGTTATACAGCTTTGCACGGATCTTTAAGCATCAATTACTTATGCAGAGTATGAACAAAAAGGGTGAATACTAGCTAAGGATAAGACTTAAAAAATAACAAAAGCAATTAGCAGAGGGTGGACCTGCCAGCCAGTTCAAGAGGGACTTTCAGACCTAGATGGAATTTTGGTTTAAGGACAGGAAAAAAGGTCATTCTTGCACTCTTGCTTTTATAAAAAAGACCATACAGGTCATTTAAGGATTGAAAAACCTAAGAAGAGAACCAGAAATGCTTTATATTGGCTCAGCTGAACAGAGATATTGAGGAAACTTTTGAGATTTGTTATATATGCCAGAAGAACAAGCCAAGTCAAGCAAAAGAACCCCTGTTGGCAGTACAGGAAAAATTGTTCCCCTGGAGCAAAATAGGCTTAGATTTGTTTAGATTGGCCAAGAAAATAAATGTACTCTTTTATGGACTAAGTTTACTAAGAAGCAGTATTTTATGAAGTATGGGTATAGACAAGTTACTGCTAGTGTGCCCTTAGCCATAATCCAACAGTGACTTTGAAAAAGTTTAATACAATTAAATTACATGATATAACAACTAAATACAGGTTGCCACCTGTAGGTATTTGTTTTAGTAGACAGGGAGAATTATAATGCTTTTACTGATGATAGAAGTTGATATCAGTGTTTTGTGGAAGTATAAATACAGCTATATGCAATATGATCTGATGGTCATGGAGTTCTCAACAATCCCTTGGCTTGAAGAACCATATATATGCACATGATGGAAATCAATGGTCAGAAAACAAAGGAGATGGAGGAAGCACAAAGTCAGATTAAAAATGTCTCATGTCATGCACTCTCATCATATGACAATCAACCAAATTTCCCCAACTTCCCACCTTTTCCTATTCATACTGTGGCCAGACCCAGCCTTGTAAACCTCAAATGCTTATGAGATTGGCATCAATAGACAAATGCCGACATCTCCAGTTTCAGGAGAGGAGGTAAGAGTCGTTCAGCTTGACATTTTTTTCTTTGAGATAGTCATGATTAGGCAGTTGTTACAGCACATAACACAGTTAAATCCCAGGTCTTTAAGAATACTATAAAAACTAACCACTTACAATTTATTATTTACAGCAGTTTTGACATTTCAAGAGAGACCTGCCAGTGAAAGGCACCTCAGAGACTAGTCGAAAACAGTTATTAACCTCGCGACATGTTAACCAGTTTATGTAGTAGGTTGATTACAAATATTTGGAAGCAAGACCCATATGTGTTGCTTAAGGATTGCTATTTTAAGTGTTTTGGTCAGGAAGCTGAACTAAGAAGATCAGCCTCTCTAAGAGAGCTCTGCATGCACGGAAGCTCTCTTAGATGAGGGTCCCTTGCTGATATAGAGGGGAAAGAGAGGAAGCTGGAGGAATGAACCAATGAACATGCTTAAATATGTTTTATGTACATTTCATGTTTATCTAAAAATTCATACAAACAAAAATAGTTATGTAACTGTAACTCTAGTAAAAGGCCTCCTAATCCTTCATCCTAAACTGGGAGATACAATAGAGCCCCGGACTTGACACCTGGATGGTCCAACAGTGAGTGAGATACAACCAAAAGTACGAAACAAGCAGCCAGAGCTCTAAATCTCTTGCTAGAAAGAGAAGAACTCACACTAGTAGCTGTGTACTTCAGGGAAGGAGCTGTACATTGTTTCTGCTTCTTTACTTTCCATCCCTCCCTTCCTCCTTCCCTCCTTTCTGCAAAGCACTGTTTAATTAATCTATTCATTTGTTTGGTTCATCACATACATCTGCAGAAGTATTTGTCCACACAAACTAGGTTTATTTTCCCAGGTTTCTAGGTGAATATTCAAATCTGTTTTAGTAAAGAGCCTTCTAGAAGCCTTTTGTTGCTGCCAATAAGGCCTGACAAAAAGATTACTGTTATTAAGTTTTATCTGCAAAAATAAGCTGTGGTGTATGAAATCTTACCTTTAAGGGGTTTGTCTTGGGACGTATGTCAAAACAGGAACCTTATGAAGTTTAACAAAGACAAGGGTAAGGTCTTGCACCTGGGAAAACATGATCCAGGAGTGCAGCTCAGACTGGGATCCACCTGGCTGGAGAGGAGCTCTGTGGTAAGGGACCTGGGGGTCCTGGTGGACAGGAAGCTCAACACGAGTGAACAGTGTGCTGCTACAGCCAAGAAGACCAATAGGATGCTGGGTTGCATCAACAAGGGCATCACCAGCAGAGATAAAGAAGTCATTATCCCACTCTACTCGGCACTTGTCAGGCCACACCTGGAATACTGTGTACAGTTCTGGTCCCCGTTATACAAAAAAGATGTGGACAGGCTGGAGGGGATACAGAGAAGGGCCACCAAGATGATCAAGGGTCTGGGAAGCCTGCCATATGGGGATAGGCTGAGAGAGCTGGGTTTGTTCAGCCTTGAGAGAAGGAGGCTTAGAGGTGATCTCATCACCATGTACCAGTACTTAAAGGGGAGCTACAAAGAAGGTGGAGACTCCCTTTTTACAAGGAGTCACATGGTGAGGACAAGGGGTAATGGGTACAAGTTACTGCCAGGGAGATTCCGATTGGACACGAGAGGTAAATTTTTCACAACGAGAACAGTCAATCATTGGAATAATCTCCCCAGGGAAGTGGTTGACTCCGCTACGCTGAACATGTTTAAGACTCAGCTGGACATGGTGCTGGGCCATCTTGTCTAGATTGTGCTAGAAAGGCTGGACCAGATGATCCTTGAGGTCCCTTCCAACCTGGTATTCTATGATCCTATGATTCTATGATCAAAAAGGATCTCACTCCATTACCACAGACCCTGAAGTTACATCTAAACTGCTCTACAAAGTGTGCCACCTTGACTGGCCTGAAGGCCAGGTGGCACCAGCTTGCTTACCTCAAACTGCCTTAGGACTAAGCTCCTAGAGATTTGTCTTGGAGATCGGTAGATGAAGCAGTACAAAATGAAGCCAGGGAATGAGCTAGGGATTAAGCGATGGAGGTCATCCTGGGTATAGTGCCTGAGCTCTTTCCCCAGCCCTCTTCTTTTCAGCAGTGATGACTGAGCCCTACCCTCACCTTTCAACATCTACCATGGAAGTAAGATGGCACCAACATACAACTAATGAGTGTTTGCACCCTTTTAGAGGAGGCTCAGGAACAGCTTGGTAGTAGGTCTCACCACCTGCCAAGGGGATTGGGCAGGGTTTGAGTCATATGGTTTCATTTTGTGCTGCAGGACAGAAAAGCAAAGAGAGCAGAAGGAGCACAGCTGAGTGCTGCATCTGAAGTGTTAACCAGAACCCAGAGCAAATCCAGCAAGAAAGTCTGGAGTGTATCAGATGCAAGAGAGACCAGAGTCTGTCCAAGCAATATGGAAAGGTTGATTCTGGGCTCATACCACTTTCAGGCATCAATGATAATTGCAAAGAGCTGCAATAATGCAGCTGAAGAAAGCAGATGAAGTCACTCAAACTAGGAGAGAACAAAGGAGGTAGCTCTGCTAGCTGTTTTGGATTGCTCCTCAGAAAGCTTTGGTTATTCCAAGCTATTACCTGTACAGAGATCTTAGTACATGGCTTTTAACTAAGGCTGTCAGACCACAGCCTTGCACGGTACTCTACTCCGCTGTGTGCGGTGTGCTGCACCATTCACAGGACATACAGCAAAGACACAGGGAGCCTCCTGCAAGTATTTCTGTGGAAGCTGACACCGACACAAAAGTTTCTGAGCCTCGCTGTTAGTAGGGATGGTGCTGACAGGTCTTTGGAAGGGTCTTACGATTAGGGATCTCAAGAATGTCAGCCACCCTGCCCAGAGGTGGCTTGGAACGATCCCACTGCATTTGTCTTTCCAGGTTGCCTTTTGATGGATGGTTTGTTTATTCAGAGAATCTCTCTTTGAGAGTAACTCTTCTGGCAAAGAGAGGAAGTGACTGAGCTGTCACCTCAAAGCCTGTGCTACACCCGTGCTTTTTTGGTTTAATGCAGACTTTAAAAATGCTCCAGGCACTGTAGAGCATCCAAAGGACTTCTAGCCTGTGACAGAGCACATTTCTGGACCAAAAGCTGCTAGAGGGATTATGTTACATGAATGGTCAGCTGTAAGTTTATATCCTGTGGTATTTTCTTTTGGACACAGAAACATAGCCATTAAAAAAAAAAAAGCCAAAACCCTCTACTGTGTTGGTCATGCTTCTTACAGATGTTATTAATTGTCCTCTGTGACAGAAAAATATTTTTCCTCATGCAAAAGTCTCTTACAAACATGAACTAGAGATTTTTTAAAAATAATATTTTCATCATGCCTTCAGGTATTACCTTTCTACATTTTGGCAAGTACGAGGTGTACTGTCATGTCACAGAATACCATCTGACTAGCAGTAAAAGTAAACTGATGTACAGAGTACCTCTGTCCTGCAGGGTTGTTTGAGGCACTGCATAGCTTAATATAAACATCCTAAAATACATGAACATGTTCTGATTAAAACCTACCACTTAAAATCAAATGAGAAAAAAGTGAGCATGAAAACAAGGTTTTACGAGCTAAATAAACCCAAAGTCACTGTTGTTTAGAGTTACCATATTCAAGTTCATCTAACTGGTGCTAGATCAATTACTCTAATGCAAACCCCAGGTCTGACATCTGTACACAGGTTGGAAAAATTTTCTTAATAATTCCACAGCTCTCAAATGAGGCTAATCACTAAGACACTCCTCCATATGCCTGCTAATAGAAGAATTTGGCTTCCATAAGTCAGGTCAAAAACTATTATCATCATCAATTTTGTTGTCTGAAAAAGTTCCATTAAATTACATCCTAGCTCTCCAGACACCACTGACAGTAGTAATTAAATGTGCTTTCATTATAATGGGAGCTTAGACATGCAGTTCATTTGCAGCATTACATTCAGGCATCTACAGTCTGATACTAAATCCCACTCCTAAATGGCTTAAATGGTGAATTTAGGACTCCATTCAATGGCTTAAATACAACAGGGCATCACGCTGGGCCTCCTGCCTTCCATTAGGGAAGAGCACAGGCCTCCCACAAGTCCTGTACTTTATCTACCAGTCTCATGTGGATGGTGCAAGACACCCTATGGCAACAGGTAGCTAAGTTTAGACAACTGAATTGGTTCCTACATGTCCACCTTTAGATGAGATGAACAATATCACGGAACTGCCTGCTTCTCTCTACTGAGCACAGAGAAAGAATAGCTGGTAGCTCAGGTATCAAAACTGAGCAGAAGAATCCCACTGCAGATGCTTTGTGTAAGGGTGGTGGTGACTCAACAGCAGCTGGAGGACGAACTTTTCCCATTTGAAAAATCCTAAAGTGGAGCTAGGTAAGTAAAGTTCACCCCAGCCTTTGTGTGGATCCAGAGACAGATACCTTGTCTTGAAGGTACATCAAGTGTATCACCCCGAAAGGAAAACAAGGAAAGCACTGATGTCATTTCCTATCTGCACCTCTTGTCCTGGCGAGAGAGAACTATTCTTAACACCAAGCTTACAGTTTCCAGCTACATTTCAGTGTTTCCATGTGTCAGTAGCCATGGATTACCTACTCATAGAAAAGCCCCTGTATTGCTGTTTGCCCTTCATATTTTCCTTGGCCTTACAGGATGACTGGTGCAGGTACTCTCCAGGTATAACCTCACCCCAAGGAACTTGGTCTTGGGCCAGGGCAGACTGCAGTTTCCAAACCTTAAGTCTAACAATGAAGAGCATGTATTTCAGAGGAGGTCTGGGGAATGAATGTTAAAACATATTCAAAATAAAAACTCCAAAACTACCAAGCAACAAGAAATGACATCAGCCATAGGGAATTTCAAAATCTAAATGCAGCAAGGAACCCATACAGCTGTGTAAGGAACTCGTTCTTAACAAGATGAGGTTTGTGGCGTATTATATTGGAAAGGAGAGGTTAACAAGGATGGGGAAATCATGTATGTTTGTATACAGTGAAAGTAGCTAAAAGCTTTCTCACCTTCATGGAAAAGCAGCATGAAAGCCAAGGTAAGGGGGTTGGAAACTGTGGTTTTCACAGTAAAAATCATAGTTAAAAAATCATAGCAAAAATCAGTTTCATCTGATAATTAACATCTTGTGTTAATCCCCAGGAAAGCTGATGTTGGACCTTCCTTTTATATCTTGACAACTTTTTCAGATTAAGTTTTTTGAATTTGCTTTAACCTAGGTGCCAAGAGTTTCCATTTTCTATAGTCAGTCTTCTCGAGAAGAGTTAAATTTCCAGTACAGTCTTTTCTCTAAAAATCACTCAGCCCTCATTCTCTCCTACCATGCTGGAAAATCTATTGTTTTTCATTACTCCAAGTCAAATCTCAAAGGCCATCCTCAAACCCTGGAGCTATTTTGTTATGGAGAATTTGTCTTGATTTTGCTTCTCTGCTTCCTAAAAATTATTCTCTTTTCTCAGAATATTTTAATCAATCAATAGCTCTTTCATCTGTAGCAACATTATGGATAATGTAAAGTATTATTTCTGCAAGCTGTCTCTTTCCCAAGTCCTATCTGCTGTTGGTTGCTTTGAATTCTCCAAGTTTTCAAAGCATATGATATCTGCTACACTTTCCATTTTCTCATCCGGATGTGCTTCATCTGCATTAGATCCAGCACTTTGTCAGAATGTGCCACTTAGCATAAAATCTGGATGTACAATAATAGAGCCAAGATTTTATGTTACCTGTGAAGATCACCTGTAGTTATTAATACCTAGGTGAGGAAACTGAGGTGGAAATGTAAATACCTGATGCTTATCTGTAGTCAATGGAGAGAAGCAAGCATTTCAGAAAGACTGAATTACCTTCCTGATACGTATTTCCCTCTATTGACTACATAAGGAGATGACATTCATATTTTAGATAGTGTAGTTAGATGCCTGACTTTCATGGGAATACATTCAAGAAAAAAAAGAATCATACTTTTAACATGAAGTAAAATGGTCAAGTTAAAGCCAGGAACCTCTTGTGGATGTACCTCTATTTATTTTGCATATATTATAGTAAAAACACAGCGATTGTACTGCTGTCAGGCTGAGGTAGCTGGTGTGATTAATGTTTGAATTTTGAAGTAAGATCTTAAAATCTTTTTACAAACTCTACAAAATTTAGATCTCTCTATTATCTGGCTCTCCCTCTTACGAAATTCTGAAATAGATAATTTATCTTTTTTTGTGTATTGAATTCTGGTAAAAATGAAAACTTAATTCCCAGAAAACTTTCTGTGTAATAAGGACAAAAGACAGACAACCTGATTTTCTTCTCCGTTATCTGTTAAGAGAGTACTGCTTCTTGTACATAGCTGTTACTTTGTAAAGCCACTACACAGCAACATAAGATGTGTGCCATTTATATCTGTTCAGGATTGCACGAAGTGTGAGTGACTTTAACTACTGGGGAAAAAAGGGGTACATATAACTCCAGGAGTCAGAAGCAAACAATTTGCGAGCAGAAAACATGGAGGAGTACACTTGTGTCGTGGAGAGGAACGGCAGTAAGTGGTGACAAATTGACATTTAAGGATAAGAATAATAATTTGGCAGAGCATTGAAACTGAGAACAGGATGAAATTAAAAAACTGAGGACAAATGTCTTGCTGCTACTTAATTAGTATGATGGGTGCCTCCCCTGTTGCCTATCAGTGCCTTCTTTCTGCACAAATTCCAGTGGTTACTTGATTAGCTACAGTCCATCATATTTGCTTTCATCTGTCTAGAGTAATTTAGCAATCATGGTGCTTCAGACATAAACTGTTTACTATGCAAGCAGTATAAATATTATATGTGAGTACGTGTACAAAGAAGACAGCGAAAGTTTATCTTCCAGTGTCATTTAAGTCTTTCCAAAGTTGCCCATGGGCACACATCAAATGACATTGAATCACTTATTTTAAATGTATAAAACCACCTTCCATATTTGTCACCGGGACCACAAGCAGCATTTGGATGAAATGTACCTTAATTTTGACAACCAGATAGTCTTTTCATTCACTTAATATAAAAGCTGATGTTCTGCTGGCAGGAATCTTGAAAGCATGGGTAACAGCCTTTGCAACAGTCCCAGAGGCCCTAGGAAGTGATAAGTATATGGTGTTAGATTGGGATCAGGATTCCTCTCTCCCCAAAGTCTGATCTAGCTGCCTAGGTCTTCTCTGCTGTAATGGAGAGAGAGAGAGACACTGACATCTCCACAGGGAAGCTGATCTGAATAAAGGTCTCAGTAAAAGAGAAAAATTTCTCCAAAGAGAAACTTCTCTTTCTTCATTAAATATAGGGAAATCCCATATGACTAGCTTCAAGGAGATATAGATACATAACTTTTGGATGGCTAAAGTTAGCTTAAAAAAATCCTACCTTTAGAAATTACATTTTGGGAAGAAATATTTTTTAATTTCGGAAACAGTGAAGAACAGATGACAGAGAAACATTGACCCACCTGTAATGACACTGAAGGAGCGGGGAAGACAACGGACCCAGCAGGAGCAAGCAGTGTGTACGACATGGTCGTTCCCTATCAGTTGCTCCACTTGCCAGTTTTTCTCTTGCTTTAGATTAATAAATCAAATACCCAAACCACCTTTCTTGTTTAATTACTCATTTGTAATGTTTTAGGCTTTTACTGGGGCTGAACTGTGAATATATGAAAGCAATGAAAGAGCAGACAGGTACAGTAGGCAAACATTACAAACCAAACAGAAGAGAAAGGCCCCTTTTGTATTTGAACTATATCCCATGGGCAAATTTAATTTTAATACAACAAGATATGCTGCTGGAAACACTTTGTCATATTGACTAGACAGTTTGTGCCCTAGTGCAGTTCAGATGTTACTGCTGGCGACTGCTAAAACTAGTTTGAATCCACCAGCAAGCGGATCATCTTGACAGATTTAGGTCAGACCATTGAGGCAGTGATTCATACCTGGTCTGGAGAACTGAATGGGATTAAAAAATGCAGATTAAAACCTACACTGTGTTTAAACTAAGGGTCTAGTTTTTTCAGTGCTGTTGCAGTTTGCTCACTGAATTAGCAGCCACGCACAAAAAAGGCACCTTCTCAAAGCTGGAAGGGTTTTCCTTTCTATCCTTTGTGTTTTAAATCTAAATTTGGCCAATTGCCTTTATTGGCTTTTGAGTTTACTTTGTATAATTTAACCACTGTTTGATATAAAATACTTAAAACTAATAAAAACAAATATTACTCAAGAAAATTTAGAAGACATGGAAGCAATGACAATAAGCACTAAGTTATCTCCACCAATGAATTTCCTATCTTCCTGTGTCTGTCTTGTAAACTCTAGGCTACTCACATCCATTAGTGCTTTGCAACATACATAGAAGACATTGCAAATGCAGAACACATTGCTTGTGTTAAACCAAAAATAGTCCGCTGTGGTACTGCAGACCTGTAGGTCCTCTGATTCCTTCGTATTTCTATTACAAGCACAGGACCCGGATCCATTAGTGAGTCCACCTAGCCCAAATCCTGTGCCCAGGAAAGGTTCAAGCATTTTGAACAGTGCCCACCAAGAGCAGGCAGCAGGCCATCCAAAAGACGCCTCAGATTCCCAAGGGCAGTCTTGCCTCTCTCTCATTCACCTGTGACCGAACTGGAAAGAACTGCAGCTAAGCAGAGCTGTGAGTGCTGTGCTTCAGCCAAGTGTTAGGTCCTCCCTTACAGGATCCCTATTCAGCAAACCAAGTGGTTGTGTTTCGCTCTAGCTGAATTTCCCAGGTGGTCTTTTAAGTGTAACCCTACTGAGAGAGCTTTCCAGTGCCACAGCCCAAGAGAACAACAAAAAAACACTGCTGTGGCTAGATCATTGCTCCGAAATTAAGCACACTGGCAACCCCCTCGAAAACAGAGTATCTCCTTTGATTTTATGGGTATGAGATTAGACCTGAGGCACAAAAGTCAGAAACATTTCCACAACAACTTACCATTGTTTTACAGGCTTTCAAGGGCAAATGAGACCAAATAAAACCCTTAGTCTGCCAATGTGAATAATAAATGACCATTTAATTTAAAGAACCTTTTCCAACTGACTGGGTTGTTTTCCTCAACCAACAAGTAACACACCCATCCATACCTGAATTAAGGATCACACCTGAATACAGATTTCCTCAACCTGAAATTCAGTAGTCAGTACAGAGAAATGCTTGTCAGGAAGGGATGTAACAAGAAGCAGCATGAACACAGGGACATGAAATGTTACATGAGTCTTAGAACAGTTTGCAACAGGTTTTGCATTAAATTATTTAATGTTCAGGCAGGAGGCTGCGGAAAGGGAGAGAGGAAAAGTAAGAAGTAGAAGCAGCCCCACTGCGTGGGGTAGCAATGGAGCCAGAGTTTGGGAAAGAGGAGCACAGACCTGACACAGGCACCTGCACTCCTCCTTGCTGCACTGTGCTACAGCTTCTCTCCAGCTTTGGAAGAGCTAGAGAGCTGGAGAGCTGTGGTGGTGCCCAGGTGCTCCAAATCTAAGTCACCTGTACAAGACAAGAGGAAAGAAAAGTGGGATTAAGAAGAGAAGAGGAATGCATAATGCATTTTCTAAGTAAATCTCTTTCTTGAAGAAAGGGAAGGCAATGCACTGAATGCACTAGTGGGGTGTTTTGCAGTAAAGCAGAAATGTAAGGATGCAAGAGAACTTGTACCCCGACAATCCTAGAGTTACTGAAAAATCATTTGTGATAGCCAGTAAACGGGAAAGGTACAGCCGGAATTAAAAAATGAGTTCCCTTTAACATAGTAAAGAAAAAACCCTCTAAAACAATGAGTGGACAGGAGGGCAGACAAGGTTTACTAAAGATTAAAAAAATAATAAAACAAAGCAAGTCACTTTTCCTGTAGTTGTGATAGGAGTGCTCCTTAAACTGGAAATAAGGAATCACACACTGCAGTGTTTCTGCTTTTGGGTGTCCCTTGGTGGCATTCAGTATTGAGAAGCATTTGTTAGGTGCACTAAAAGATGCGTATACTTTGGCTATTGCTGCTCGGGACTAAATGTGCTTCATTATAGCCAACTGGGTACCATTTGGGCATATATTATTTTGGGAAGAATATAGTTCACTTCTGCTCAGAGGTTTGACAAGCTACTCCCTGTCCTAGAGGAAATGTGATTTATTTCACTGAGTATGAAATATCTGCAGGCATACATTGAGGCAAAATTCACCATTTGCAGAACCATCGAGGTTGGGGGAATACCACAACCCTACAAGCCCTATAGCTTTTATTTTCCCTACACTAGGAGTTTACTTATCCAAAGAGGAAGGAGATACGTGTTTTAAGCATTAGGTGGTAAAGTACCCTATTATCTCAGAATCAAAACTTTCAAAACTGTGTGTGTTTACTCTCCCTCCCATCCTCTGGGCAAACAAAATGCAGTGCAGTTTACCAGTGCTCTGGGGAGTGTGTGTCATGCACAAAGCTTTACGAGTTCCTGTTTATTCTGAGTGGACATTTGAGATCCTGGGACATGGATCATAAAACCAGGCCTTTTTTCTTTTATACATTGCCAATAATAGACTGCTTACTCTTCTGTGGTAGCATACATACATATATATATATATATCAGCTTTTGGATCATTTGAAAGACCACATAAATGTAAGTTATAAGGAAGGTAATGAAATTTGAGAGTCATGTATAACTTGTCTGACTGTAAATGATGACAGCCATCAACTTAAAGAGTAAGACTCTCTTATGAGCAAATCAATTCTAATTAAAGCATCCACAGACAGCTGCTTATATTAAAAAAAACCCAACAATTATCCTGTGCAGCACTAGTAGTCCTAGTCCTAGTAAAAAAAAAACCCAAAAAAAACCACCAACAAAGCTTTGCAATATTACTGAGTCATATGTTAGTTGTCACTCATGTTTATCTTAACTTTCTGCAGCTTAAAACATGAAATCTAAGAGGGAGGAAGCAGGAAGACAATTTAGCGTCAAGAATAGCTGGTGTGAAAGGAAGGGAGGGAGCTTTCCCCTTGAGCTGTGAAAAGATAACTTGCAAAGTCTTGCTCTTTCTTTCAAAATGCACTTAAAATCTGGGATGGTGATTTACGGAATACCCAGATTCTGGTACTTACAAGAAATAATTTATGCCAATAAAATATTTTTTTTCTTTCAAAAAACAATAATCTGGTTTTCGTCCAAAAGATTTTTCTTAGAAACAGGTTCCCTAAAATGAGCAAGAAGATTGTAGGTGACTTGTGCATGCATTCAGACTATATAAATCTTTTTTTGTGGTATATTTTCTATAATGATTTTGAAAGCTATTTTCTATAGCTCACAATAGCAAAAAAAAAAGATAAGTTCAAGCAAGTTCTTGGCATTCAAGTGAAAAAAAAATAATTTTGTTTCCAGTTCTGGGTTTTAAAATGGTTTTAGATCTTACCTTTTTATATATTTATATTCCCTTCAGGGAAGGGGAAAGATATTCCAGTATTTTAGCTAGCTGTGCAAATGTCCCCATTTAGGTTTTTTCATGTTCACTAAGAGTAATGAGGAGCAAACCAGACCCAGCTGTGCTAGGTTGTACACGCACAGTCATGCATTTTCTCCCCATCAGGTAACTAGCAGCATGTACTCTACAAAGTAGAGCTGCTGTGAGAAAAAAAAAATACGGAGGTTCTACAGCCCTTCTCATCTCTGCATGATTATGAGGACCTAGCTTGTATAAATCTGCAATCTTGCCACCAAGTGGAATGAAGATTTAGAGCCATGTGCATTCATATCCACAGAAGCCACAGGAGCTGCCCGTGGCATCCTTTTTTCCATTACAGTAATGAAGTTACACACTGTTGTAGCGCTTTGACTCCAAAATTCATTTTCGTACTCAAAATGAAGCCAGCATGTGATTAACCAAACTGATATTTGCAGAAGAAAACTTGGGACTGCTAGAAAAATGCTCTACAATTATTTTTAGTGCTGAAAAAGCTGTATGCTAGTATAGCACGCATGCCAGAGACAACCGAACATTTCTTGAGCGTTGGTTTTTGATTTACATAGAGGCTTACAGGTAGACACCGTGTGATTGTTTGATGGTGACCTCTGATATGAATGCAGCTTTTCCAGAAGGCAGAGCGTTTGGCACAAGCCTGAAAGTCATGAGACTTGCATGAGACTTGGACATTACCATCTGTGCTGCTGACCTCTTTTGTAAAATGCCAAGAACCGCCACTGTTCTCCCTTGAATGGCTGCTAAAAAGCTTACCTAATCACTGTTAATGAAGCACATTGAGGCTCTCTCACAGTATGAGTATTTGGTTGTCTGGGACTGAAAAACAGAAAAAGAGGTATCTTAATGCAGAGTCCGAATTCCATCTCAGAAAATGAAATTTTATTTTAGGACTTCTATGACACGCAGAACAAGATCCTCAGAACAGCAGCTTCACTGAAGTCTTCTGAACTAACCGGATGCATCTCAGTAAAAGATACGGTCCTCAGTTTTTAAGAAGTAGCATTTTTAAAACATTTGAGAACTGGAAATTAACACATGAGCTCTTTGGCTCTTCAGATTCAGAACAGCCCATCCAGAGCATGCAATTAAGTGCTTCTTAATTAAATATACATTGTAATCAATTTTAGGCACCTATTTTTATGCTTTCCTGAATAGGAGCGATACCAGTGTTGTTCAAGAGCTTTCTCAGTCACATTCCAACTACAGTCATTATTAAAAGAATCAGATAGGTAGGGCCATTTCTGAGGCTTCAGAACAGAACTTCATGTCCCCTGTGTGTAGTGAAACAATACCTATTCAATGTTCATTTCACAGAGTACAAGCTCTCTAAACTATTTTTGCAACTGTATTTTCACTGCGTTCATGTATCTGGCATCTGGAGTGACTAAAGAGCCTTGCTCATCTGCAGCAGAAGCAATAATGTTTCTTCCAATACCTGAGAATGAAAGCTGAAACAGCATTCAAAATACAGCTTGTATAAATGTTCAAAAACATATCCTTAGGGTAGCTTCCTGTGTTACTGGCAAATCTAGTTTGCGTCTGTCTGATAAAATGGTTTGAACTACGGAAGTTTAATATCGCAAAGAATGTTTGATGATGCTAGGACATGCCATATGACAAACTCAGAGCAACTCCTGATGCTCCTAGTTTACCAGTTCTTGCTACTGAGAAAATCTAGTCAAATGTAGTGAGCTGGACACCCATTTTCTTCATCTTTCTAGCGACTGGCATTTGCAGTCAATTTTCAAGCTTTAGACTCCTACCTTTCTTGGTAAGCCTGATGATTTTCATTAACTTGTTTTGATTACTAACATGAGATATAAAACTCCTTGAACTGTTTTTCCTAAATGATCAAGATGGTGGTCAATGACTTTTACATTACTGAAGCAAGAAGCAAGGTGTATACTTCTACCAGTAGGGAGAGCTATAAGTAAAATAAAACTTTATGAGGGGAGTATTTTTATATCTTGTCTCTCATTAGCACTTCAAATCATGACTAGATGAATTCCCAGAGATTCAGCTAAACACAGAGGTCAATGATGAGGTAAGTGGGTAAACCTGTAGAAAACAGGAAAGATTTTAATCAGCATGGAGTCATTAAAGCAAAGCAACCCAAACCAAGTCAAATGAACAAAACTAGAGTAGCACTCATGCTTTAAATAAGCTTAAACCCATTTTGAATCCTATCAGGTGAACGGGAGGACTTCATTGTCGGAGATATCCTTCCACAACCACCTCTGTAATTGTCACTCCAGTGATGTTGTGCGGTATGTCAAGTCCTGCCCAGGAGGGAAGATACTGAGCTGGTTATGAAAGATACCCCAGGCACTGGAGGCTCTAGGATGGTGGGCAACACAGATACAGTTTCTATTTATTTAATTGTAATAAGAATTCCCTAGAAACTGAGGAATGATATTGCACAGCATACAGTTTAAGTTGCAACATTCATTCTGTGTTCTTCTACTTGTGAAACTTCAAGTTTTCAGAAACAGAATGTCTCCTAATGTCCTAACAGTGCCTGCGGCTGGTGGTGTCAGAACCATGGAGAACAAAAAGAAAACCTTTTCAGTTCCTTTATTCTTTCAGCTGTTGAAATATTTAACTGGTATTTTGGCTGACATACCGCTCTGTTCAGAAGAGAGAACTGGGACCATGCTAGATGACAAACCGGTGATCAGCAACAGCTTGATTACATTAGGCCTTATGTGGATACAGAGGGGACTCTGCATCATTTCAGGTATTAAAATGCTCCCTGATTTCTTCCAGGACAAAGAAACTGCAGACTTTTTTTTTCCTGGAAACTCTTGAAAACCAAAGCACACTGAAAGCCTCTGAAAACTGAGCACAACCTTTTTAAAGAAGTACTCCATAAAAGTATTTGCAAAATATTTCTAGATGAATGTATTTGCCCTTGGCTATTACATTCTAGTTTTCACCTGCAGAGCAATAGAAAGGAACATGTTCATTTGGCATATGGCTTTAAGTATAGCAACAAAACACCGAGGCAATTAATACTAGGGTTTAAGACTGCTAATTTTCCCTTCTGTGATCGTCCCTCTTCTGGTCACATTTTGAAAGACTAATTACAACGCTTGGAAGACATGTCCAGAAAAAGAACCCAGACAGAAACCACAGGTTCTGTCTGCTGATGTTAGTTACTAACATCTGCATAAAGGTTTACTGTGCTGAGTATGTCTAACAGCTGCAGCACTTCCAGGAAAGTAGCAGTCCAAAAGGGTATTACAACAGATGCTTTTCAGCTCCTCTTGCAGAATGTGATCTTTTCTGTGATAATATACACAGCTTGCATCTACATCTTGTACCTACATTTGTCATGACTACTTTACAGTAGCATATTTGGTGATTTTTTCCAAGCTTATTTCTTCAGAAATAGAGTTAATAAAAGGAACTGTAGGCAATTAAACTACATGGCAACTCCTGTACTTAAGAACCGTTTAATCTAAAACATGGAAATAGTCCCAGGAGAAAAACAAACAAATAAACAAAACCAACACAGAGTTTCCCTTAACCACTAGTATTCAAAGTTACGCAGCAACTTGTGTTCTCTCTCCGGCCCGAAGTTTCCAGTAGTCTCTTCCGTCCAGTTTAATAGGAGAGGTTGAGGGAACCTTGTAACAGTGGCACTCCTTTGGGACACAAGCTGTGACATCCTAGAAGCCAGGTCTACCGCTTCTTCAGAAAGCATTACAACCATCGATAGCTGTATAGAGGGTTGCTATCTTGGAGGCTATCGTTAAGTCCTGCCCAGTTCTTACAAGACACATCTTTACTGCTAAATAAGAGAGCCATGAATTTAGGTTAAGCAGCAAGCCCACAAGTCATCCACAATATTTAAATGTTAGTTCACACCCTGGCTCCCTTTCAGACTGCTTCAGGTAACTCTCTCCAAGATACGTTTTGTTCCAGAGGGAGCTACCCCTCAGCTGCGTAGCCATAAGCCAGTTTGTGCCATTTGGCTTTGAGGCTAGGGATTGGCTCATGGCCCATTTGTAATTAGCAGCATAAACATAGCTTCAAAGAGCATATGTGGGTGTCAGACCTCATTAGAGGATTTGTGGTTGTGAATCCCAAGTGAGCAGAGTCATCTCTGTTGCAGACTTAATTCAAGCACCTACAGTCTAGAAAAAGGGAAGGATTTAATTAGCATTTTTTATTAGTTAGCCCTAATGGGAACACTCCTCTGAGGTGTTTCTCTCTCCCTTAGCAATTAGGATGCCTCCTTACTTTACTTAGGATTTTGGACTACCTCCTAGGGGGACGGGAACGTGAAAGGTAGGCATCGCATTTTGTACCATGTAGGCACCCACCTCCACAATCAGATCTGTCCCTATGCTCCTTCATGGAGAGGTTTTCTTTTATGGGCTTTCACCAGGCTTAGACTTAATCTCTGCTCATGCAGTCTCTGCTGATGCAAAGTTAGACAACGAACAGAAGCTCCCTGGTTGGAACTGCTTAGAAGTGTTCAAGAGCCCAGGCAGGACAGAAACTCACACGCTAGGAAAAAAAGCACGTCACAAGATTTTAAAACATCAGATAACAGCATCGTATTCCTTTTCCTTTTCTGTTTTTCAAGTCATCGTAGATGCTATCACTCTTGCTCTTTCTTCCCCTTTTAAGGGGTCAACACCAGCTCAGGGATGACCACAGTCCTGTGGTCGCTGACTCTCACAGTCCTTGATCTCGGAATTAATACTTCAAGACAAGCTTCTGTGGTAAATCCAAAAAAAGAAGATGCCAAATACAGTTGCCAGAGACATCTCCCTTTCAAGTACATACAATCTAAACCATATCTGAACTGCTCTATAAAAGTACACACAGTTTGTTTTGTTTAGTATTATGTTGCTTTTTTCCTTGCTTTTCAGACTCTTAAGCTCTTCAAGGCAGGGACTTGTTCTTGATTTGATCCAATTTTACCTCCTTACCAATGCCATGTCCACAGCAGCTGAACAACAGGCCTGATTCTGCAGTAACACTGCACTGAACATCAGAAAACAGAAAGGTAATTTTGTTTACAGTCACTGGAATACCACACACAAAGTCTTTGGTTTGTGATGGAAAGTGCATGCATAACCAACAGAACACTAAGTGTCCTAGCCCAGATGCTCTGGCTCACTATTACACTTGTGAACCACCTTAATATAATGCAATATAATAATAAATACAGATACAAGTACACAATAAATACACAATAATACACAATAAATACACAACTACACAATAAATACAAATACAGATACACAATTCTCTCAGTTTTCTACCATCTTCTCTCCTCCCCCCAGTTTTGACAGCTGGATTGGCAGCTGGCACATACAAGAGTGGACACTAAAGGACAGTTATTTTTCCTCATTTTAGACAAAAATTTTCTGCTACCTGAATTCTGGTCATATCTGTATCAATATCATCTTGTCTCTGGAACATCCCAGGAAAGTCCACTATCCTTCGGGATAAGAATCAGTATGTGTGAGATAATGATGAGAGATATAGTACCATTTATGGTGCTTTTAAGGTCTCTGGAGATCTTTTAAGATAGCTCTCTGTTTACAGCTCAAAGGAAACAACACAGGGCCAATAAACCGGCTCACAGTTGTCGCTTTTCTATTAGATTTTCAAATAACAAAATGAAAAAGCTAAGCCAGTCCAAAATCTGGCTTGTGATGTAAAAAAATATCAAGTTCATGCCCCATCCATACTGGTTCTCACTGTTCAGGCAATAGTGACAGGGAAAATTTCGACTTTTCTCCCTGTACAAAACTACTTTGGCAGCTATGAAGTTGCTATAGAATGTCAAAAAGCCATTTTTTCTCAGAAATATGCACTTAACACAACAACATAAAAACATAGAGGGCCTGCAAGGGAGAGAGAACAAACAGAGGGATTGCTTTAAACACCCTTTCTTGTGCTGGGATTTGAAGCTAGTGAGGAAAATGCAGACTGTTGGTGCACATGACACATCAAGCACCTACTAGGAAGCCTCCTTGTCTTCAAATGAGTACTATTCCCATCAAATAGCTATATTTCTGATTCTCTTTCTCCCCTTTTTTTCCACTTTTGTTTGTCCTATTTTGTTCTGTGACATGAATATACAAAACCTTCATTAGCCTACAGAACAAAGAACAAAACTTAATAAGCTGTACACAGTTATTTCCTTATGGATACCTAAACTTGCTACAGAGCCTTTGCTCATTAACTAAATGCATCAATAACACAAAACAATCCCACCTCCACAGTATATATCTGTACAGGAGTTTGTTTTCAAATTTGAATTAGAAAGTTCTATTATTCCACTGCTTTTCTTCATTGCTATACAGTCACCTGCGTTCATCAGCATCAGAATTTATTATTTGCTTCACTTTAGTTCCCGTAAGACCTAACCAAGAACTACATTATACTAGGGTCTATGAGTACATGGTAAGTTTGTTAAAGCAAGGACTGTTTAAGCAGAGATTCAGTTAGGAAAGAACATAAAAATGATCAGCCCTATAGCAGATGTTTGGGGAAGACAACCCAGGTTTTCTGATTTCCAGTTTACCGTCCTGACTATTTGTTCCCGCCTCAGAATGGGTTCTGCAATTCTCTTGCAGCTGGAAGAGCTTTATTCATACGATGAGGTGCACAAACCTAGACTGCCAGCTGCTTCAGAGAAGGCTTTTTGGTTTTATTTCATGAAGTCCAACTTGCGCCCAGCCCACAGACACTACCAGAGCACAAACATTTCATCGTGTTACACAAGCGTGGGCATGTAAGGTGGGTTTTCTGATGGTACTGAGGTTTTCATAAAATGCATGCATTTTCACAGCTTTGTGATTTTGTCAGCAGGCTAACACATGCCATGAGACAGTTTTTCCCGTATCTTTTTTTTCTCCCAGAGGAAAGGGGAAAAAAAAAGCTATTTCACAACAGACTTATCATCTGCTCTGTGGAACTAAGGAAAAGTTTCAAAACGGAGGGCAAAACTGCAGTTTACTGCCTCACAAAGGATTAAAGGAATATACAGGAGATGTACTTTATAAGTTCTCTTCAAGGAGATGGCCTGCTTTTACGTAAACTGCCTTTCATCTTATCATATATTGTTCACAGCGAGGATATAAAGTAGACAGGATATTGAGTGAGGCTACAAAACGATGCAGAAGGAAACAAAGCTCTTTCCAGCAGTTTATGTTCTGAAACACTGCTGAAACGCTCCAAGATTTCCACATCTCCATTTCTTTCTTGGAAGTATACTTGTGCTTATGTAAACCCAACAAACACCTGTGATTCATATTTTGAAGCAAGACATGAATTTCTTGAGCAAACTGTTGGTGTAGTCTACATGGAGGCGGTAAGCCTACTCTTGGGAATAGTGCTAAGGCTTACCACGGATGAAGTACTCCATTACGTAAATGCCCCTTGGGTGTAGTTTTTGCTGTGCTGCATTATATAGTTAACTGGGGCTTTTATAAATACCTGAGACTTTTTAATGAATATTAGCATTTACACTCAGTTCTGTATAAAGCAATTGGATGCCAGGGAAAACTATCATTCCGACTGTCTGGAATATCTTGTCAAATAAATAGCACTTTTCTTCCTGTTTCCTCTGGAAAACCTATCATCAACAATGCAAAACAATCTAAAACATTATTTTTAACAGAATGTTCTGTGCACTGAGTTTGGAATTCCACAAAAATGCAGAATATCCACGTCCAGACAGTGAATTTTATTCCAAGCCACTTTCACTCAATGCCATTGTACAAACTGCTTTCTGAAATAGACTTTAAGATATTGCCCTGTGAAAACACAATAACGAAACCTTAGTTTAAATGCAACTTTAGTAAGACAATATCAGGAAGATAAAATTTGCCCAGTGGCTAATTTCTAATTCAGTCTTATCATTTGAGCTAGACGCAAGGGGAGCTGCAAGTACTCAGTGCTTCAGAAAAACGTGCCCATATTGGAAGACTGTGCATAATTACATTTGGCTCTTCATCAAAGAACATCACTCAGTAGTTCGCTTACAAGCCGTAGGGCCTGCTAACAAAGCCACAGATTTGTTATCAGCTCTCAGCTACCAGGCTGGTAGTACTGAACTAGGTAAGGCGGATGCACGATCTCCTTCTACCCAACCGCAGATCTTCATCTGCATGACACTATATCCAAAGGAGTAAGATATCTTGAGAAGCAAGATAAGCTCCACTAACACTCGGTATAGCTTCTGGATCAGACTTGACTTACATCAACCAGATGAGAGCATACCTAAAAGTAGCTGAGCCCATCTGCACCCACCCAAGTAGCTGCATCTGTAAATTAAGGGGGCTAGGGCCCATTTTACAACATCAGTGCTATTTCACTTCGAATTAAAAGATCAGGTGCTAAACGTGTTCCTTTTTTGGAGGCAGAAGTAGGTTATTTAATGTGAATTCTGATCCAGTGAACAGCAAGCCATCGATACAGCAACACCATTTTGTCTGACGCTTTTTTCTTTCTCTCATATACAGAAAAATCCTTCCTGTTGTATATGTATATATAATCAGAGTTGCATAATTCAGTGCAGTCAGTGACTGCCTAGAAAAACACAGATTAAATCAAAACACATTTAATGATTTTCTTTGGCTTAAAGAAAAATCACTTTTTCTAAACTGATTTTTCTTTGGAGTTCTTGAACTTTTACTTCAATTATTTACATTTTAAAGGAACTGGATGGGATATTAGCAACATTATGTAAAGAAAATGGATTATACCTTGATGCTGGCATTGGAATACCTCAGTTTTACTCCTAAAGAGGTCAGTAGTCACTAAACATTTTGCTAAAAATGAATTCAACACATTTTTATTGGCTCAGTGAAATTCATAATCAGAAAGTAAAAAGCACTTATCAAAGACAACCAAAAATGAAGCTATTATAACCTCCTGTAGGAAGGACTGAAAAGGAAAGTCATAGAAACATATTGGTATCTTTTCTATTTTCTTTCAGTGCAAAAAAACGGTTCCAAATAGTCCAGTTTAGGTGTATTGTAGTTGACATCCACATCGTGCTTTCTGCTGCTTCTACTATTGAAAAGTTCAGTCTTGGATACAGATAATATACCTTGTTTAGTAACATCTGTGTGCAGACTGCAAAGTATGAAGGTTGGCTGGATTGCTAGAGCTCAGTTTGGGAATTTGGCTGCAGGCTCATTCTTTCTATAGGTCTGGCCGCAAAGACAAAGGAATAATGTTTTATTTTTCTAGGGGAACAACACAAATGTCAGGGGCAGGGAGTAAGTGAAGCGAACAGAAACAAAGACGAAATATTATTCTCATTCTTTTAACTCAAAAAATAGTCACAATAGAAAAATATAATACTAAATGCATGAGCATAGGGAAAGAGCTCTACAGAGCAGAAAGATCATGTCTGAAAAGGCAAAACATTATCGTTTGGCTATGCTCACAGAACAAAAACAACATGTTTGATATCACTGTCTAGTTGGACTCTGCCTCAGTAATTAGCCTCTTTTAAGCACTCCACCTTAGCAAGCAAAGGAACATCCGTCCTCTGGCACCTCCGCAGAGGGCAGTGGTCTGTGATGGCTGTGCATCTGGGTACCACTTGTGCAGCAGGCACTGCGCTCCTGGGAAGCAACGGGTCTGCTGCAGAGCGGTGGCCCACACTATTCCTGATACAAGCCAGGATGCCATTGGCCCTCTTGGCCACCTGAGCACACTGCTGGCTCATGTTCAGGCGGCTGTCAACCAACACCCCCACGTCCTTTTCTGCCAGGCAGCTCTCCAGCCACTCTTCCCCAAGCCTGTAGCGTTGCACGGGGTTGTTGTGGCCCAAGTGCAGGACCCGGCACTGAGCCTTGTTGAATCTCATACAGTTAGCCCCGGCCCAACGATCCAGCCTGTCCAGGTCCCTCTGTAGGGCCTTCCTACCCTCCAGCATACTGACACTTCCACCCAACTTGGTGTCACCTGCAAACTTACTGAGGGTGCACTCAATCCCCTCATCCAGATCATCAATGAAGATATTGAACAGGACCGGCCCCAGTACTGAGCCCTGGGGAACACCACTCATGACCAGATTGAGATCTCATCTGTTTGTAGTCATAAACATCACTCCCAGCTTCTTTTACTGAGGAATAAAAGCTGCTAAAGTCAGGGTCACACTCAAAAATATACTTACACTCACTCAATATGAGCAATATAATGCTCACAGTGCAAGATGAGATAGCCACAAGCATGTGCCTCTACAGGAATGATGAAGGACAGATTTTCCTCGGTAAACAAGAGTTAAATCTGACACAGAAACCATATATTAGTTTTCAGCTAATGTTATGCTCAAAACACCCTGTTCTGCCTTTTACTATGCCCAGATTATTAAAACCTCCCATGTAGCACAGAATACACGCAGAGAAATTGGCACTTATTTACACATGCTCTCAAACAGATTGGGGAGCCACATGAGCTAGTCATGGCCAAAACATGCTGGGATCTGCAAAAATATATCATAATGACATTTCAAACATGTACAGAGCTACTGTTCAGAAAATGGTAGCTACAACAGGTTTCATACCAAGACTTCTAAACTTCTGACCTTCCACCTCTCCCCTTTCCCCTTACAGGCTCAGGATGCTTAAAATAGGCTATCGCAATGAGTGCTGCACTGCTACATGAACTGCTTGGTAATGCCAAACCTTCAGTGGTGCAGTCACGAACATGCCATAAGGATTACACCAAAATCAGTATTTAGCCACCAAAGGACTCCCCATACCTATTCTTTTTTTGTTTATGGGCAAGAGCTTTGTAATGCCAAAACCACCTAAATGCTTAGCATTTAGGAGGAATGAGGTTTCAAGAATGAACCTATCTAACCCCTCATTTCCTTCCTTCCATGAGATGCTTTGCAAAAAGTGTTGTTGAACTGCACATGTGGAAAGATAATCTCTCGGGCCTCTTTAGGTCAAAGCCAACCCCTTGAATTGCACTTGGAACTAACAGGCAGCCTGGTCAGATCAGAGAGCAAAGGTGTGACCCTGCTGATGGATCACCAACTCTGGCATTAATTAGCAACCTGTCAGACCTATTAGCATCTCTTCATGTCTTGAATTTCCCTTCCATTGTCATTAATTCAGATTAAGTATAACTGCTTACCTTGCCAGGTAACAGCTGAAAGTCCCAACGATGGACATAGAAGATGCACCGAGGACCTGCTCCCCAGGCTGGTGAGTGAGCAGAATAGCTGTGTGAGGGTATCGCGTTTGCACGGCAAGGTTTTGGTAGCCGGGGGGGCTACAGGGGTGGCTTATGTGAGAAGCTGCTGGAAGTTTCCCCCATGTCCAACAGAGCCAAGGCCAGCCAGCTCCAAGACGGACCCACTGCTGGCCAAGGCCGAGCCCATCAGCGACGGTGGTAGCCCCTCTGTGATAATATATTTAAGAAGGGGTAGAAACCTGCGCAAGTGCAGCTGGAGAGAGGAGTGAGAATATGTGAGGGGAACAACCCTGCAGACACCAAGGTCAGGGAAGAAGGAGGGGGAGGAGGTGCTCCAGGCACCGCTGCAGAGATGCCCCTGCAGCCCCTGGTGAAGCCCACGGTGAGGCAGGCTGTGCCCCTGCAGCCCATGGAGGTCCATGGTGGAGCAGATCTCCACCTGCAGCCCGTGGAGGACCCCACACCGGAGCAGGGGGATGCCCGAAGGAGGCTGTGACCCCGTGGGAAGCCTGTGCTGCAGCAGGCTCCTGGCAGGACCTGTGGGAGGGACCCCATGCTGGAGCAGGGGACGAGTGTGAGGAGTCCTCCCCCTGAGGAGGAAGGAGCAGCAGAGACAACGTGTGATGAACTGACTGCAACCTCCATTCCCTGTCAGCCTGTGCTGCCCAGGGGGAGAAGGCAGAGAAATTGGGAGTGAAGTTCAGCCCGGGAAGAAGGGCGGGGGGGAAGATGTTTTGTAAGATTTGGTTTTACTTCTCACTACCCTACTCTGATTTGATTGGTAATAAATTAAGCTGATTTCTCCAAGCTAAGTCTGTTGTACCCATGACAGTAATCGGCGAGTGATCTCTCCCTGCCCTTGTCTCCACCCAGGAGCCTTTTGTTGTATTTTCTCTCCCCTGTCCAGCTGAGGAGGGGAGTGACAGAGCAGCTTGGGGGGCACCTGATGTCCAGCCAGGGTCAGCCCACCACAATGGAATCTGCAGGTGGATGGTCAGGAACCGCACCAGCCGCAAGAGCACACATAACCACTGACAGGCATCACAAGAAAGGTGGGAATCTAGGAAGAGCAAGAGTTGGAAGTGTAGGCAAAAGGAAAAAGATAGCTGAGCAGAGGGACTGCAGGGGATATTGCAAATTAAATGTGACTCTGATCAGCTAGGAAACAGAAAATTAAACCAGACCAGCCAGGACATACCCTTTTCACCACAGTGGTGACAGGGAAACTCATCTGGTCTTAGTCATTTCCTTTTTTATCCAGAATTTCTGAATTGGTAAGTCATAGCCAAGGATTAAACACAACAAATCTGTTTTTGAGAGAGAGAGAATGTTATTCCCCCAATTATTTTTAATTATGAAGCCTTACTCATCATTCATAGTGGATGTTTAAATAGTGTTCTCCATAGGAAGATGCTAACTTTTAGTATTTATGTTAGCATACAGGCATTGTAATGTTGGGCCTGAGACCCTGGGCTTCATGGTGTACAAACATAAAGGGAAAACACAGGAGTCCGTGTCTCCAACAACTTGTGATTTAGCTATAGCAAAAAACAAAACAATCAGAGAAAGAAAAAATGATGAGGCAGCATTCGTTAATAGGCTCAAGAGCAGTCAGAAGATGCTGGCAGTTTAACTGTAGTCCTGCTTTTAGTGGTACTACACCAAAGAAAAAGCCTTTAAGGAAGGATTTAAGGGTGAATAAAAACAAAGTCCCTTATGTTTATGGGGGATTCCTCACACAGTGACGGACAACATGGAAGGGCCTGTTTGCAACAGGCACAGCGCAGACTGGCGTCATGGACTTAAGGGAATTCCCTTCAACACTCAATGAGAAACTAGCAGAGGGATGGAATAGTGTCTATGGCTTTGTAAAAGAGTACAACTAGCTTGTAACTCCTGTTAACTGTATTCCACTGAGAAGAGGAAATCAGTAGCAACACAAGAAGTGGTCAAAGCAGTGACGTGGTCAAAGCAGGAAGACAGGAAAATAATCTTATCAGTTTAGTTCAGACAGATTTCCCATGCTGAAGACACTACAAGGCCAAAAATGACTTCAAGTGAGGAGATCATGGATGAATGCACTATCTGTAGGGATAAAAAAACAAAAAACCAAAAAACCCCCCAAAAAACCCAAGAGAGATTTATATCTTCAATTTATTACGCAAAGTATGCAAAACTTTGACTTAACCATAATATTAGGTTGTAGAAAAGTCAAAGACAGTGCCCAAGTTATGGGCTGAATGACTGGAAATGTAGAGGTTTTATCCCCAGTGACAAAAAAGGGAGGGGAAAGAAACCTTAGAGAAAAAGGTTGAGAGTCATGACAGCCATCAGCTCAAGAGCTGAGCCCAAGACTACAGTTTGGACAGAAGGAGGCAGGTCATTTGTGGGATGCAGCAACAAGGAGACAGGAGAGGGATTTGCATTCATGGACCAAAAGAGAAGAACCAAAGAGGGGGCAAAGAGAGAGTTCTCAAATGCTTCCTTATACTTAGAAATGAAACTTTGGTTGTGAAAAATAAGTTTGAGCCTTTAATTCTAAAGATAACTGTGTGGCCTTGCTCTTTCCCATTGCCCTGGAGGAGATTCTGCCTCTCACAAAATCAAGCATGACAGAAGTGGTTTCATGTTGTATATTCCACATGTTTTACTCCCAGTGAGACTGTGGTGAAGTACGTGACACTGTGCAGTAGTATCTGGTTTGTTGATGCTAATCTCAGGGGAGACAGTCAGCTCCCCCAGCTACAGGCAAACCGCAGCAGTACCACAGCCCATGGTTGAAACAAGTGTGATTCTGTTGATTCTTTGAGTGTAGAAGAGATCAAGTTGCTCACACCTTGGGTTTCCTCCTAAAGTTTGATGGCATCCAATATGACAGATACTTGACAAAAAAAACACTTAAAACAGCAAAGCTGTAAGGTTACCAAATCCTGACATGATGAAAGAATGTCCTGTGAGGGAACGGGACAAGTAAAAAGGGAAAACCAACTGCATCTTCTCAAAGAGCTCATTATATCCAAAATGCTTGACTCTCCAGTTCATGACACATTTTATAGTATGACATTTAAAAATGCAAATCACAAACAGTTGGGCACCTTCCTTTAACATGTTGTCACCATACATAAACAACAGTGGAAAGAAACATATACACTGGGTTCAAACCAAGAGCCTGGGAAATAGAAGAGCTTTAGCTACCAAGAAGAAAACATTTTCAAAGTATATACTGCCCTCCAGTGTGCAACTCAGTATTACCTCAAACAGTTGCAACCTACTTTAAAAATTCAGAATACCGTGGGGTTGTGGTGTCCCAGATAATGGAGGAACAGGGATAAAATCCCGGCACTAGGGAACAGAGTGAAGAGACAGCCCAGACCAAGGCTGGTACAGCCATCAATGAGCAGAAGCTAATCATTGCCACTGGTCTCCAGCCGTCTTTTATGAAAAAAGATTGTGCTGGGTTCCTAGCACCAAAAGCCAGGAGAGCTTATTAATTTGGGAGGGTCTGCAGCCCTCCTTGTCACAGGCAAACAGCAAAGCAGCCCCTGAGCTGGCCCTGCACCCCCACCACAATCAGTCTGTAAGCGAGATAAACCATTCAAGACAACAGAGATTGTCCACAAAGGACTGACTGCTTTAACCAGCAGTAATTTCTTCCAATTAAAGCTTCTTATGAACAAGATGAGCTCCACACACTCATGCTGAAATACTTACCTGTACAGAATTAACTTCCTTGCTGGAATATTTCTTGATACCCTCTTCCACAGTTCTGCTTTTTTTTGAGGGGGGGGAAAAAAAAAAAAAAAAAAAAAAAAGATTTTAACTGGATTAAAAGAACTAAAGTGTGAAAAATGAATTGTTTATCTCTGTTAAAGAATATTATGCTGCACAGAGATAATACTGCACTACCATAGAATCACTTCTCATGGTAATAAAGGTTTTACTCACCACTAAATGCTTCTCCTTTGTTTTTTATTTTAGTTGGCCCTTTTAAGAAAAACAGGTTCTCGAGCAAATTCAGAGCCACAGTGAATGATTCACTTGGTACACAATCTCTGTTTCCCATTGCAAGTCACATTTGCACTTGCAGAATCTGAACATTAAATTGAAAAAAAAATTAATATAATGATTGATTTTAAAATACTTGTCTGTCTTCTATGCATAAATGGCTTTGTAACATAAATTTATAAGATTTTAAAAAATTTTCAGATTAACTTTGTTACTATTTGCAATAATCCATCATAATCTAAATGTTAAGTAATAAAAACTTCACGAGTTAAGATGATGTCAGTTGGTGAATTCTGACAATGTTTACATTGCACACTCAAGAACAGCATTATTGCTGAAATAGATTCTTTATTTCTGAAACATTCCAAAACAGCAGTATACACAGTTGTAATCAAATATTAAGTCATATGCCATTGTAAGAAAGCATTGATTAGTGCAATTGGATTTTGTAAAAGATCTATCAAAAAGATTTATTCACATTAAAACTCATTTTCCATAAGCAACTGTTAATAAAACATTACAATTTTATTCTTTGTAATAAAGTACTGAAAACCAACTGTAGTTTTAGAGATCACTGTATCTTTGTAAGTGCAATGTGACTTATGCTGCCATTTTAAATACAAAACACTATGACAATAAATTAACAATTGAACAAATGGTGAAAGACCAACAAAACCATGCTGACCCAGCTGGATGGCAATTTCCAGTGAATGCTACTTTTTTTGTGCTTCTGCAACATAAATATACTGCTTTGTATTGCCAATGGTACCATTTTGTAAGATATGCTCCTAGCGCTAAAAAAGTACATTACCCCAAAAATATTATTTATGGCACAGAAAAGTTAAATTATCTCTCTGTTGTTCAAGGTTCAGGCAAGTTTAAATGAACTTAAGTATACAAAATAAAATGTACTGGAAACACTAGAAAAAAATTCAAGCACATACATAAGTCCCCCCAAATTCAAAATAAAATACACGATGCCTTTACACTGAATAAATTACCTTAGAATTTCAGTACGGCAAAGCTGCCCAGAAAGCATTATCTCCTAGTTCTTTCCAAGGAAATAGCCTGGTACTTTGTACACATGTAATACTTTCTTCAGTTCCAAATGCCAACACTGCCATTGTTAGTCTGATAACAATGCAGCTGTTCAGGTAACCGATTAAGTGCAATATTTAGTACTGATAAGATGTTCATTTTTTAAAAATGACATTGCATTATGGATAGTTACATATTAAAATCCTGGGGGAAATAATACTGTATGACCCTCCTTTCCCAAATCATCATTACCCAGCCAGCTGGGTAATGAAATCCGCATTATTTATTTTCCACTGTTGATGGCCATCCTTCATCAATAGCAGCCGTCTCTCCAATTCCCATCCCGCATCGTGCTGAGTGACGAAAGTGGCTTTGGAGGCTGAAGAAAACTGCATTAAATGAATGACAAAAAAAAAAAAAAGACAAAAGAAGTCATATTTCATGTGAAAGATCAAGGTAATAAACTTATTTACTTCTGTAGCGACACTGGCTTTGTGGCTTGCTTGGAGACATCACTCTGGTATATTTCTTGCTCCATGCTAATGCAAATGTGACATTAAGGCCACTTCCAATGAGACCCATTACTGGTACTGGTCTTAAAAGGATAAAAGGTTGGTAAAAAGGGATTTGGTGAAGAATTCTCATGACGCATGAGATCCCTCAAAATGCGAAGATTTGGTTCTTCAGGACTAAAGGCAATAAAAGCCTATTTTTGTCACTACAGACAGCAGAGATCTAATGGGTAATATTTGCTAAAAAGCTGTTGTACTCAGCAAGCTCATCAAAAACCAGCACTTCATAAAAACACTATGCACTAACACTAAAGAATTTAGGCATCTTATTGGTTGAAGAACTCTACCAAATCCTGCTCCACACACTCTTATCCAGACACATGACGACACGTTTCCATCCCACAGCCGAAGTCAGAAAGCCACCAGTTCCAGCACCAATACCCCTGCAGGGTGCTTGCCGTCCTCCGGGCCCCCACCCTCACACCTCAGCTGCATCGCTCACTCATGAATAAGGACTTATTAAAAAATGCTTGTTGACCATCTTCGAAACCCTCCAGGTACCACAGAGTTAAATGTTTCAGAAAAGACTGGAAAAAAAAGGAAAACCAACCATCAGATTTGATCTGACTGTCAACTCACTGCTGACGAGTCAGGCTATCTCTAATTTGCCGCAACTGTATTTTAGTTACACCACAATTTGCTGAAAATAAGGTGTCCCAATTCTGTGAAACTGTTTCGTATAAAATCAGGTCTTAAGCCTTGTTCTCACACTTCTCTGCTTTTCCTGCGAGTTATTGATGCCTCCTCTCCCTTCCAAATGCCCTTGGCTGGAAAAAGGCAGAGGTAAGTTGTAAGGCAGGCAGAGTCAGTTAAGTTAAAAGCAGTCACCAGAGCAGCTTCTTGCCTCTCTGCTACAACTGCTTTTTTTAGTGGCAAAAAAATTGCACCTACGTAAAAAAGGTGGTTAAACTTAGGTTCAGCCAAGCTGCTTTTGTGCAGCTCCACTTTGTTGCAGTATCACTTATCTTTGATATAAATCCAGTTACTTGAGGCATAAAACATGATCTGCCTCTGCCATTTTCTGCAACTGCTGCTTTCATTTCTTTTTTCCCAGAAATAAAAAAATATAAGTATGTTTAACAATCTTCAAGAAAAAATGGAGAGGACAGAAGTAAAGAAAAATTAATTAGGTTGAAAATAAATGTAAGAATACTGGTACGTATCCAGGGTTGAATCTCTGCTACAGGGCAGCGAACAGGAAAACGCACCAGTGTTGACAACTGTTTCAAACAAGCACAAGCTGTCAGTACGACACTACGTGGTTTGAGGTAACAGTTTTGGAGGGTCTGTAGTCTCTTTCTACTTTCCCATCATCAGCTGGATTGCAGCGTCTGCCTCCAGCACAAGGCAGCAGGAACAAGCAAGCCTCCCACCTTGGCTCCGGAGCTGTGCTTATGTTGCTGCCATGCCTGTACCTGGTACCTGGGATGATCCAGACCTTGACCTGTTGATTAACTTCCCGGCTTTAGCTTGGACCTGCCTTGTCACCATGGTCTTGTCTGGAGGCTGGGACTGTTGGCTGACCCTGGTCATCATCAGTGCTGCTCTTGGTTGGGCACTGTGGGGCAGCCTGGCTCCCAGCTCACTTTGCCATACTGGAAACTGCCCCTGCTGCCCCTCACATCGTGCTCCCGAGTAAGGATCGAAAGTGGAGGACTGGCAGATAGGGGATGGGAGGTGAGAAGGTAGGTCTGCAAGAAGCCCCGAGCGTGGAGTGGGAAAGGACCGGGGGTTGCATGGATCCATTCAACAGGAACAAGAACAAAGTGCTGCCTCACTTGTAAGGCTACACAGAGATGGACTGTATTGTTAAAATTTCTTTACATTGCTTTTGGATGCATGAATCTGTGATGGCAAGGAGAAAAGCAGTTAATATTTAGCCAAGTTGGTTATCTTGGCTATTATAATTTTATTTTACAAACTATCAAAAGCACTCCCTCATATGCTTGATCCTATGCAGTAAATACTTAAGTTCCCTAATGCAGGCCCTATATAAAGTATCTAACAACCTATTTTAAGTATCTAAAATACCAATAACTTGTCTACCTAACAGTGTGGCCATCGGCATGAAGACACAGCTTTGCCCTGAATGTGCACTTCTCCCTGAACATGATTGATTTAAAAAAAACCAAAAAACCAAAAAAACAAAACAAAAAAACCCAAAAACTAAACTTTTCTACTTTTAATCAAGTTATGACTAAAACCACTTTAATTTTCAGTATACTAACAGAAGCTAGACTCTTAAACTGATAATCAGAAACACCATTCCTTAGAAATTACCACAGTGACAAAAATCAACAGTAAGAAAATCTGCCGCTGATGGCTGAACTCCGTTCAAGAAAATTCCATGTGAACTGAAACCTCCCTTATTTTCCACATGAATAAATAAAATGAAACGAGGGTCTTAAAGAACTGCAGGCTGAGCTCCAGTCTGCCTGTGCTTTTAGAGTCCTATAAACTTGTCATTCACACAGTGCAAAGACCATCTATCATCAAGAAGTCTGGCTCTACGGCAACATATGATGCTGCTAAGGTACATTTGAAAGTGAAAAGACAGGTGCTCAGACTTTCTGGACTATGAATAGCTTTGTTACTGATCTTAATCAGTTTTTAATAAAAACAGTGTTGAGAGTACAGTGTCTCACCCTCCCACTGAAACATCTTAATTTTGTTTTTCTTTAATATTGCCTGTTGTATGAAAAGTTACAAAATAGCAAGGGATTGGTCTTCATGGCCCAAAAGTCTCTTTCTCACATGTTGCTATGAAAGATTTAACAGCTCTGCAGAAGAACATGAAGTGGAGAAAAGGAAAAAGAAAATAAGAAAGATAACCCTCTACTATAAAGAACTCTAACAGAGAGAGTTCCAGCAGAGAGCAAAGGAGGTTATAATAGAAATCTCATGGTACAGTCTTCATCAAAGAAGAAACCTGACGGCTCTTTATCAAAGTTTCACCGCAGTTGGTCACAATCTGTTGTCAGTCACATCGGTGTAAACCCCAAGTAACTCAACCAAAGAGGAAATGTGAGTAATTGAACTTATTCTGGATCTAGCCAGTATCTAGTGAAAAGCATAAAAATGGTGAGAGCTGAACAGTGACAGTTCACCCAACAGAAAAACAGGTGGTCACACAACAGGCCCTCACAAGAGGAGGGACACGTGCAATGGGAGAAAATAGTTGGAAGAGTTGACACAAGTTGATAGAAGTTTCTTTTTGAGAAACTTCATCACCTATTAATCACAGAACATACAGCTAAGAGCTTAACTCCCAGCTGTGATAAGGTGATTAAAACACAGTCTCTTTCCTCAAGCTTATATTATTGCTTGCCCTAAATAAAAGGATCATTTGGAGATTAAATTCTCTTGGAAAAATGCAAAAATGCATTTGCTTAACAGTATAGCTCATTGCAAGTATGTGATATGCCAGGATTCCCTGTTTGCCTATTGTCTCCCACCTGGAATTGAGAAGATGCTGGTTCAACCCAAGACTGTACTATCCAGGCTATTTCCTTCCTCACAATGCCATAATGTCACACATTGCATTTTTACCATCTACTGCCATTTACAACAACAGAGATGCAATGCCTTCTATTTGAGTACTCTAAGATCTGCTCATTCTGTGACATTGAAATAGCAGTTGGCACAAGTCTGGAAGAAGCCAAGCCACATATGTTAATGATACGAGGTTTCCATTTGTTTTGATTTCTTATTGATGGGTAGCAATCCATTCTTATTTATATGTGATTACCTTCTATCAATTATCATAGTTTACTAGGAACTACCCACAAGCACTGTCCGTCATTATTTCTGGGAAGAAATCTTCACCCATTCAGTGACTCAGCATTGGGAGCTAGAAACTCTTCTGCTTTATAGCCCAGCTTCATATTCAGGAGGAAAAAAAAAAAAAAAAAAAAACAAACAAAAAACAAACCAAAACCACCACAATCTAAGCCAAAGCCATCCACATGGGGAAGGAGGTCTGTTTGACTCTTACCTTCGAACTGGCTGTGCAATTTTACTTCTGGGTATGCCGCTCCCATTAATGGCCAGCGATGGTCTTGGAAGAGCACTGCGCCCTACAATCCCTTGACTGGCAGTCTTGTTTGGCATTGGGATCCCGGTGTTAGAATATAACTGCAAGTTGTTGGACACTGGAATGCTGCTGCTGCTACTACTACTGCTACCACCACCTTGTATGGTTGGGCTTACGTAGGCAGTAGCTTTGAGAGGCTGTCTGACAGACACTGGAAAATGTCCCACACTGTGAACCCTGTGTTGAAGCTGTCCTGGTGATGGAACTGTAACGAGTGGTAGAAAAGGAAGTAACAAGGTCAGTATGCAACAGCTGAGGCCAGGCAGTAATGCTCATTTCCAGATAGATCTGAATAGGGATAAACACATCATTACACAATTTACTTGCTAATTATAAACTGCTGAAAAACCCTTTGGATCCAATACTGTATCCAGTAACACTGCACTGAACTAAATACCCTGTTCCATCCCCATCCTGAACAAAAATCCCACCCCATATTTATTCTCCTTTCTCCCCTCAAAGAGGTTTCATTAGCAATTACAAGCACACTAATTCCACCTACTCAATTAGAGCTTTAAACAGGAGAAATTGCTGAAGGTATAAATTAATTACTGTTAGATCATTTAGATTTTTCTAAGGTTGCTTGCAATAACCACATCTTGCTTAAGGAATTTTGCACTGAAGCAGTATAAAACATCACAGAAGTCTAAGCTTTATGTATAAAACCAATAAAAAGGCTATAAAAAGGTCTTGAATATAACAGCATATTCCAAGGCCGATGTTATGCAAGCTATCATTTTAAATCAATGCTATGGGATCCAGAAGCTTTACATATAGATCTTCTACGCAATCCTGCCCTCTGGTGTACATCAGACACACATCTGTTTCAGAGTCCACATATCAAAAGCAAACTATCAAAAGCCTGAAGCACATAAACTAATATACCACATACAGGCCAATTATTTTTCAAGTCCTTGAAAAATGACATCTTAACATCATTTAAAGACACAGGAGAAAATATAGATGTGTGATTCAATTAAACAATACTGGGTATATATTGCTATGGAACTCTTATCATAACACAGTTCTTAAATACACCAGCACAGCCACTTATTAGAAATGTTTTTCAAAAAATTATTTCAGAAATATCACATTTTATACACGCGCATATATATATACACACATAAACACACAGAGAAATATATATTTCTAAAATAGTAAATAAAATTAAACTCTCAACACACTACCATGCAAATTCAAGTGAGAATCTGAAAAACTACTCCTATTCAAACAGGACAAACATAAAAGAAAATAAATCCAGCAGTATATTTTCCAGAAAAGATGTGATTTAATAGTTTTGAGCCTTCCAGTACCTGACGGTGGCCTACAAGAAAGCTCGAGAGGGATGTTTTACAAGGGCATGTAGTGACAGGACAAGGGGTAACAGCTTTAAACTGAAAGAGGGTAGATTTAAATTAGACATAAGGAAGAAATTCTTCACTATGAGGGTGGTGAGGCACTGGAACAGGTTGCCCAGAGAAGCTGTGGATGCCCCATCCCTGGAAGTATTCAAGCCCAGGTTGGATGGGGCTTTGAGCAACCTGGTCCAGTGGAAGGTGTCCCTGCCCATGGCAGGGGGGTTAGAACCAGATGATCTTTAAGGCCCCTTCCAACCCAAACCATTCTATGATTCTATGATTTGTAAATTCTGCTCAAATTTGAAAGAGAACACCCACAGGAAAAGGTTTTGCCAACTGCTCCCTCCAAAACCTCACAGGACATGGGAGGTGTAAGTCAAATCCTTTCTCCTGCCTGTGTCCAATGAAATCCACTTTTTCCATTTCTTCTCAGAGTACCTCAACCATTGTGCTAGAAAAGATGGGTTGGGTTTGGATCTTGGTCTATCTTGTTCATGATCTACATTAATAATTCAACATCCACTAGATCAACTCTCCCTTTATCCCTCCATCAAGAAGTCACCTAAATTAAACTAGAGTAATTTTAATTCCCCCACTCAACAAGTGTATTATACTTGAGGATATAACCCTCTGTTTACTACATTTGCTTGGAAGAAAGTGGCGCAACTTCAGTAGGAGAGAGGTCATGTATTTTATGATAGCATTTATACAGTGCACTTTAAAACCAGCATTGTATAAGTTCCAAGAAAAGTAGTTTTCAATTCTAGTATCAAAACTAAAAATGTAAGCTTGTAGGAATTAATGGTATTATTGGTGCTTCCACAGTACTACTACTAATTATTATAATTTAAAGTTGGCACAAAATCAATGGGGGAGGGGGGGAGGAGGGGGGAAGGAGATGATGAAACTCTCAATAGTGCATAACAAGATTTGCAGAATTTGCTTTCCAAAACAGAAACTTTGAAAATCCTGAGCTATATTAAAATATAGTGCAAAAGGAACACAGTCTGCTTTTAATTTTTCATAAAGCGGAGGATCAGTGACTGGGACATGTATTTTACCACTCTATTGATTCCTTGCGTGCAGCCAAAGAACACAGGTACTTACTACACGACTGCATCCTTGAAACCCCATTACTCGCTCCATGCAAATTGGAGTCAAAGCTCTGGCTGTTCCTCACAGTGACTGGAGAACTAGCAAAGCCAGCATTACTGTTCATGGTGGGAGTACTTGGCATCCGAGCGAGGTTAGGCATGCTTCTTCGAAGTTTATCTGAAGCAAAAGAAGACAACATCCACAGTCATGTCAGAATTTCCAACAAACACAAGCAGCCTCTGAATAATTTCTGTACAGCATCAAAATTAAAACAAATTACTTCAACACAAAGAAAGGTTTTGCTCTGCAGGAAGAATATGAATACGTTATTGACAGCCTACTAATTGAACCCTTCTGACTATTGTAACAGCATGATTATTCACAAATAATTTTAAAGACACCAATAAGCAGTACATTTTCAGAATCACAAGGATTTGAACACTAAAGTGTCATAATAAGGATGAGTTTCACATAAATGTGCAAAGTAGGTCAGTTGAATCATGCTCTAAATGTGCCTGTTTGCAGTGAGTACAAAGCAAGGCTGCAGTAACAAAGTCAGACATAGGTATCTACACTGTGGATGTCTAAAGACAGGCGAGATGAATCCATCCTAAGTGAGTAAAGTCTTGCTTTCAGATGCCAATGAGATGCTAAAAAAATCCATTCAGTACCTAACGTTATTAGCATGTTAAATTTCTGCAGGTTGCCACGCGCAAAACCTGCTAAGTCTTGATGCTGTTCAGTTGCTTGGAGCCCTGGGCTGACATCAGGATTTTCAAATCTGGTGGTTCTCCTGGCTACCCCACTTGTGGTGCCTGATTTGGTGGGCATTTTCAGAACAGGCCTGTAAGGCCTTTCACAAAAAGAAAGCTGCAACAGGTTCAACAGCTAAGGCAAGTGTCTAAGAGGTCAGAAGATGTCTGCAACCCCACTCACGCTAGCTGATTCAGAGAGAGAACCCAAAACCAAGTCTGACATCTCAAGAAGACTTCCCAACCACAACAGCATTAGGTAATCTTAGAAGAAGCTCTTTTGGTCTCTTCGGCCATGGGGCCAAAGAGAGATGACTCAATTCTGTATAATCAGAAGACTGGTGGGGGCAGAAAGGCACACACTGAATGACCTGGTCTGAATTGCCTCCTGTGACGTGACAGACTTCAGTAAAGCACCCCTGTGGGGAAATAACAGGTCATTCGTTAAATTGTCATTGACACCACCATTAATGCTGGCCTCTTGGCCAGGTTCAGCAGCACAAGTGCTGTGTCCTGCTGACGTGGCTATGTTTCTCCTGGTACCGCATCAGCACGGAGGCCACCAGCTCCTGCCCTTGCCACAGGTTCTGGCACCTGGTAGATGTCTCCCTCCAGTTCTTACACTGCAACAGAAAGCAGGGGTATGCTTGTCTTCTAACAGGCAGCTACAACTGCTCTCTCCAATGGCAAGCAGGGCATTTCAAGATTGATATTTTGTATTTACACACAGGAATGACACATCATGCATGGCTTGGAATTGCTGGTTTGGGTCGGCCTCCACAGGGCAAGTTCAGTCCACAGAAATGACGAATTGACTTAGGAATCTCTGTTTATCAGTCCACATAAATATATAACCTATTTAGCATCACCACGAGCTCCTCTAATCCTTAAAGCTGCTAACAACTGACAAGTAATAAGAAGCGACAGTACAGTTCTATCTATACAAGGTATTAGTAGTCACTAACAGTAACTTCAACATATGTGATGCCTATGTAACTCCAGCAAATTGAGTCACAGCGAGGCTACAACTCCAGCTGTTTTTTGTGACTGGTCCTCGTGATAAGAGCTGGTACAGAATCCTGCAAATAGTCAAAAACATCCTTGTACTTCAAAGGTCCAGCATTTTTAATATCCTCATGTCCCGAGTCCCAATACCTAGTGCCTACCTGCTCTTGACACTATATCGTGCACACTAGTCCTGTAATGATGAGACCTTCTTCTCTTCCATCTCAACTAAGATTGACTTTCAGTTACCATAGATGGTCCAACATAGAAAACCATTGCTGTCTAGGAAATAGTTTAAATATTCCCGTAATTAAATACACTACATTTTCATATTTTTGAAATCAAACAGTAAGATAAAGAGGAGTTCAGTGCAGGAAAAGGAAATGCAAGGTTTGAGTTCCTGGAAACTAGAGTACAGCCAAATCCTAATGAAGAACCAGTTTAAGGGTAATGCTTCATCAAAGAGTTAGAGTTGTACTACAGTGACTCATCACTGACACTGCAGGCTGAAACTGTCAGTGGTACAGCAATGAACATTATTAGCAAAGGGATTACCACTGTGGTTCAGTCAGGTGGTAAGTATTAATATCACTGATACAACAATGATAAAACAGTTATCAGGCTTCCAAAACTGTCCTGGGGATGCAAACAATGGCATCCACACAGTTACTGTATGTCCCTATTTCTGAAATACTCATGATTTTGCGAATTGGGAACTGTCTTCCTATGATGCAATCCTTGGCCCAGAGTGGCAGAAAATTCATGAATATGGGATGTCTATAGCTACTGTTAATTTTGGAGCCCTAGCCTACCCTTTAAAATCCTAGGTCCTGAAATCCTAGGTCAACATTACAGCACTTGGCAAAAAAGGTCTGAGCAGCAGGAGGGTGGTAGGGAAGATGGCACTGCATAAAATAGCTTTTCTAATACTATCCACATATCTGGTTGTATAAGCAGAATTCCTTGGACTCTACATGCTCTTCCACTCAGGGACTGCATCAGCCACCACAGGCATGATCTGTGCCTTGAATTGTCCAGTGGATGCAGCTACAATAGCAGGAAAAATAGGTACAGAAGTAGGTTGGATTTCCTCCATGTCATGGGTGGCCTCATCTTTTGCCTCCTGTTCATTAGTCCCTTCTTGTTCCAGCAGTCTGCTCTGCTGCTGATTCATTCAGTCCTCAGGCAGCAGATTCCTGCTGCACCTGCACATTCGCATCCATTGAGCATCTGCGTTACTTCTTTGATGGGTCCTTGTGTGTGCTGAGATAAATGGCCCTGAAAAGCAATGAAAATAGCAGGTCAGTTTTGTGTTTGGGGAAAACCCAGAAACGTTCGTCTTGACGGCATTTTGCAGCTTTCATCTCCTTGGATGATGCGTCCTCTTTCATCTCTTTCTTGAAGTTTGTTCTGTCACCTGTTCCCCTCATAAGAACATTGGAAAGAGTCTTACAGACGTTTTGTTTGTAAATGAAACGCTGAGCTTGACATATGGAAGCAGAAGGTGGGAGTTATGTGATTTTAATATTATTTCAGGCCACTGAGACTTGACACAATACGAACTTGCTGGAAATATTACAAGAAAACAAAAATATTTTTCCAAGCCACTAGTAGCAAACCTTCCCTTTCTAGAGCTGATGAGAAAATTAACAGAGAGGAGGAGTAGAGCCGAGATGTATTCTCAAGTGAGAAGTAATTTGTCCAAATAGTCCTGTTTATTATGAATGATGAAATTTGCTACAGTTTCTGCTACCTCTTCTGCACTAATCTGGTTCAGTTGCAAGCCTAAAAAGTCATCACACGTTTACAGTTTGTTCTGTTAGGAAGACGTGGATATTAACACCAGCGAGGAACTCCAAAGGACCTGCACCTTCTACAGCATCCAAAGTTATTGTGGTCCCCTATTGAGTCTCAACTATAATCTAGGCTGAAACAACTATGTTTAAGTAGGATGCAGCCACATAAGACATCACAGATATATCTTCGCCTTTCCCAGCCTTGAGATGTAATAGCATGGCCTACAGACATTATATTACTGAGATATTTGAAAGTGTGAAGAAAATGCGAGGACAGATCATGCAAGGGAGTTAATAATCAGTTCTTGGTTATTACCACCTTCTCAGAATAGTTCATGCATCTACACACATGCTTGTCACTTCGTGAAGGTTCTTTAGGTGGCATACATTGCCCTTGTTTCACGTATCTGCAGCAGAATGATGCACCACAAATCACCTACTGCACGTTTACACTTTTTCCCCCATGTGGTATCCACGCTGAATTGCCTGTTGCCTACAGCACAGGAAAAACTGGGAATTGTGAAATACAGGGTCCTCTGCCCTCAACTGAAAATGTGCATGAAAAGACCACCCCACAGCACAGATCATATTCACTACCAGTGAGAAATGGGTCAAAAAGCAGGCAAAAATGTCCCTTGTTTTGTCAAACATTCCACAAAATTACAGTAAAGACAGCAGTTTGCCTCTTACCCAGCTGCTTCAGTTCTTATTTTTTCCTGGAGGTTCCCCTGATGCCATTTCTTCTCTAAAGTCAGCCTGGGATCAGTGGCCCAGCTTCTTTCTGGCAGGACACCAGAACAGGCAGCACTTGCCTTCTGTCTTCTGGTCCCAGCAGCACTGGTGGCTGCCCCCACTCCACGGCTGCCTTTTTTTTTTTCCTTCCCTGACCTAATACTATCACCAGACGAAGATTGATGTCCATGTAGCACGCAAACAGACCTTGCCCTCGGAGCAAAGCTACCCCAGAAGAGGTGCGCTCTTGGTGAGCTGCCAGACTGGGAGTTCTGTAGCAGTTCTTGTTAAGTATCATCTTCTCTCTGCCAAGGTACCTTATCCAGTGAGGCTCTCCTTGCAAGGAAAGCTTACGCTGACTCTACAGTGAAGTGTCTTAAAACACATTTATTGATTCATTGTTATTCTCTGCAAGCGTCAATGTTTTATTTGAACAAAAGACTCACAAGCCTCACCAAAAGTGCACTATCGTTAAGGAATGTGACACAATGAATCAATTATTAGCGTCTTAGAGAAATCTATATCACTGTTTAAGCTACATCAGCAGTTTCTTACACACATTTAAATCCTTCATACAAACCCTGCAAATTCAGCTCTGCCTTATCTGTATTGTATGCACAAATAAGCTGAGGAAAAAACATAAGGAAAAAAAATCTATGCTTTTCTATTTTAAACATTGTGTTCTATATTATGTAGATTTTCAGAGGTTGTTCTGAAATCCTTTACAAACTTGTAGACTCAATTACAACTTCACTTTAAGGGATTAATCTTCCTCGTCTTTGAAGACCTGAGTTCAGTATCTGCATTACATTTGTTATGGTTATAACATTTATGACATCCCAAATACACCAGGGTCTAATTAAAGGTCTGTGGAATTATCAGTTGATACAACAGGGACATCAGTGTGTAAAAATACAAATACAGGTTAAGAACTAAAACCAAGTTTTTCATTTAAGCAAGAGACACCATTCTTCATAATTGTCAATACCTACATTTTACTACTGTAGAACACTTCAATTTTATTTAGAATTATTCTTTCATCTCACCATGGCTTCACAGGCATATGTCTCCCTCCACAGATAGTTACAGCAAATTCAAGATTTTTCCATTATCCTTCCATGACTTCTCCCCACTGATTACTATTCTCAATAAAACTTCAAAGGTGACTGAAGTAAGATTTTTTTTCTCCTTTTCTTTAATAAAGGGTCTGCAACAATTTCCTACAGTGAATTCTCCATTCCTTACTGAACAAGAGAGGTTATGAGCAGAAAAACACTCTATAAATCAGTAAGAACAGACCTTTTCCCACCTCTCCAAACACAGCAATCAATGTTAGTCTGTACTGAACTGATATCTAAACACAGACCTATTGCCCCTGAAATGCTGCTCTTCTATGTCTGCCTGGAGTTTGCATTAAAAAAAAAACCAAAACACAAAACCAAAAAAAACCTCAAAAACCCCACAAAAACAAAACCACCAAAAAACCAAAAAACCAAACCCCAAACAAATCAGAACAAAACAAAACAAAACAACAAACCAACAACAAAAACATTTGCAGCTTTGCAAATGAGGCAAGGGTGCTGCAACAGCAAATGACAATCATATTTTGCCTGAGGAAAGGTATTCTCCAGAAGCATGTGCAGTAAAGTAACTCATAGCTAGTAATTTCTGGAAAATAAAAGCAACATTTTTCAAGTGAATGGTATCCATGGCCTTTTTATGAAGGCATCAACCAAGCAAAAAAGTTAAAAATCAACATGAAAAGGTAATGGAAAATATAAACTAAAATTAACCAAATTGCATGCACTGCTACTCAATGAAGGGTGTAATTTTCATCTGCCCCTTCTTACTGAGTTATAAAAAATTTCTTCTCTAGCTGGAATAATTTGTCCAAAGTACAAAGTTTCCAAATTTCAGGTATTATACCAATGGTCACTATAAAATGCACATGAAATAAGGGGTGCCAGGATAAAAGTTTGAGTAAGCTTATCTAAAGATCTTGAAAGTGGGCCTGAACACAAGAAGATCAGTCCCATTTTCAGTATCTTGTCTATCCTGGATTTTGACTTTTCTGGACGTATTCACAGTACTACAGCTCCATTACTTCTTGTTTCAGAAAATCAGAACTAATAAACGGCAAAAAATTAAAAAAGAATAAAGTGACCAGACAGAAATAAAAAAATATATTTAAGAAAGTTAAAATGAAAGAGATTACTTCTGTGTCACAGTAATAAAAAAGTATACATTTATGGACAACATAAAGCAGAAAACAGCTTCTTTTTATGAAATTTGGTGATATTTCTTATATGAAAATGACTGAATACAAAGTATTCTTGGTATTAATAGTTAGCAAAATTAAGTTGTTAACCATGAACTCCTTCAAATTAGAGGAAGGGGAAAGAGATATAAACATAGATCTTTCCACTGCCAACATATTAAAAGCTTTGTTAAATTATAAAACATACACTAACTAGACGGACTCTAGCTAATTGCAACAGACACTCAAAAGCTATTCACCTCCTGTCTCTCTCAGATCATCTTTAAATGATCTACTTCTGACCCGTTAACCAACGACAAAATCCCTGAAACAGAATGCCTTAAAAAATTCAGATGGAATTTTTCTGATGTAACTCATTGTTACAGACAATTCAGCTGATTTAGGGAGACGGTGTAATTGAACAAGGCGGCAAAAAAAAAAAAAGCTGATTTCATGCAAAGCTTTTCTATTAGTAAATTCTTGGCAGAACTGGAAATAAAACTTATTTGAAAGCAAAGATAATACACACACTCTACAGGTGATGGCTGCAAAATGTTGTTTGAGAGGTAACAACAGGTATGCCGGCAGCCTATGCTACAGGTGGCCCCAAATACACTTTACATACATCTGCCACTCTCCGCTAGCATTTACCAGGAGCCTTTCAGTACAGCAAGCTGTTGGAGACTGGCAGTAAAAAGGACTGGTACCATTGACTCAGACAATGTACTGGTGGGATAAGGTGAGAGAAAGAACTTGGGCCTGAGTGTGGGGGCTAGGTGGTATGGTATTTTAACACAGATGTATGGTCTAGTATTTTAAAATAGATGTACAGCAATTTAAAACAGGGCAGAGTGTCAAAATTACACCAAGGGGCAGCACTTTGCTAAAATACACTGGCAAGAACAATGTGTGAGTTCAAAATTATGGCCTGAAACACAGCTAGAAAACATCTGTGAGAGTATTCTCACCCCAAGCACAGGCGAAAGATTGCTAGGGTGCCAGGAACTCCAGACAATCTCTCTGCTACCTAAAATGCAATCCTGTGGATGGAGAACAAGCAGACCATTGGCTATAGTGAGACTGGACACCTAGTGCACAATTCAGTGCCTATGCATAGACGCCTCATGCCATTTGAGAGACCCTGGGCTGCCTAAGGCATCTAAAAAGCACTGACACACTGCGACGGTGAAGCAAAGCAGGGTGCATCCGAGTACCTCATACAGCCCTAAGTACTTATACGTGGGCAGCTAAATTGGGCCCTTCATACACATCTGGGCACCTAGAGCTCAGCATCGAAACACAGGTGCTCCTCATCAGGTGGCCAGTATTATACTCTTAAAAGAATTATTAAAGTTTTCCAAGTTTATCACACCTTCAGCATATTTGTTACAGTACAGGTAGTTAAAGTTAGAATAAGTACCTCAACTACCATGCCATACCAAACTTCACTAAAAGCAGGTAGGACAGCACCCCTGATGCTATCTGTTCCTAAAGGAAAAAAATTACACTTGAGCTACACATATAGAGAATTTTTGGGGAGACACTGGGTCAAAGCTAAACACTGTTTTTTCACCCCAGACTGAGTGCCAAAATTCAGTATTTACTTGCCACTTACTCTTCTTCTATGGAGAGCTCTGTGAATGATCAGACAAACCAATGGCCAGACTGCTGACTGCACCTACAAGAACGTAAGTCATCTTTTTGGAGGCAGAGAGATTTGGGAAGACTGCTGGAATGACCAAGAGCAGCAGAGCATGCGGAATGTGCAATTCTAATTAATTATGGATGACGCTTTCCACATGTATTGAAAGCAGTAACTAAACACTTTAGCCCCTCCATCTATCACACCCCTCTTTCTCATTTGCCTTAGTAAACTGTAACAGTGTGGAAACACACTGTCCATCATACGGAGCTTCAGACAAATTCTTGTTTGGCAGTCTACCTCCATTTCAATGTGTAGGAGTTCCTGAAAGACAATGAAATTGTTGCCAAGATGATGAGAAGTGCCGATGAGAAGATGTTGTCATAATACTACTCAGACATACTCAACGCAGCGAACACTTGACTCTTTGTCTGCCAACAGAACACAGTCAAATTCTCACCATCAGCATTTGCCACTTACGTGGATCAGTGCTGCATGAGTCAGAGGCTGAAGGTGCAGAAGCTGAAGAGATAATTCCACTCTAAAGATAGCAGTACTGGATATTATAGGGCTGTCTGCCATTCCAGCAAACAGGTAACTGAAGTCGCGTGTGTCCACCTTCTCAGTGACACTGAACAGATACCCAACACCTCAAAGTTCCTGAGAAAAAAGGCAACCAGGTGCTAAAATTGGTGGCCTTTTACATTTATACACTTTCTAGTTAATAAACTAGGAGTTTAGTATTTTTAGTGCCCTGTAAGTACTTTCTGAGGTTTCCATGTCGGAATCCAATGCTTAAGTTCCACTGACATGGAACATGAAAAAAGTAATTGAAAAAGCATTTGGGGACCATACAAAAAGCTTGCAGCACTACATCCTGCCCTCATTCCTGAATCAAAAACGCCCCATATCCTTCCTTTCTATCTCCCCAATAAATTTTCTGCAAGCTCATCAGTGCTGTCCCATTCTTGTACCTCACTGGCAAGAAAAATATAATTGAAATTAATACGGCACATATGCTGTACCAGCAAACACCCACATTGCTCTACCCTCTGTTAACATCGGCCTTCTTTATATACTGCCACTTGTTGATTATACTTCCACACCATGTCTTAGTGTGAACGCAAGTGCTTTTGGTACCAACCTGTCATGTCTTATTTGTCAGGAAAGCAACAGGCATACCTGTAGTGCTCTATAAATAGCAACTTTGTGTTGTTTTGAACAACACATTTATTTTCCTGCCCAAGGGTGAGCTGTAACTTGTAATGTTACAAACAAGAACCTGACTGAAAACCATTTTGAATTAGCTTGGGGAAAAGACTGAAAGACCAGGAAAGTAAGATGCAGCAGGAGGAAGAAAATTGTGATCATAATAAAGAATGAAAGGAAGGTAACAGCAACAACGGAGGGAAACTTAAGTCTTGAGTAAGCACTGAGACACAAATCTTCCAGAGACTCTGGAATACATCTCAAATGCAGTGCAAAAAGCAGCAATGGCTCAGGATAGTTTGGGAGCGACAGTACTTGAACAGTCTGCCCTACCAGCCCTGGAACAGGAGCACAGTGTTGACCCCTGCCGTAAGCACTCGTTGCAGATTCACAGCATAGATGCACTAACAGCCAAGTCAGGAATAAGAAAGGGAATGGCAATCTGAAAATCCTATTTTGTATTTTACTGTATCCATGATGGACATGCATGGGCCAAGCTCAAAAGCCCGATCAGTTCTTCTAACCCACTATTAGCCTGCTGTAAGGTGCTCTTCTTTCCTTTTTCTTCTTTCGTCACTTGTGGTCATACTTGCAGCGCTTTAAAACAGACTAAAGCAACAGCTTTCATGACCAGGTCACAGATTACATTTTGTAGCAAATTACTTAACAACAACGTACCTCAATCATTTGCACAGGCTTCAATTGCTTGTTACAACGCACGGACTGATCTAGCTGTCATGCACTAAACGCACTTCACTCTGTTGGCACAACTCGATCTTTAAAACGGCACTGGCACCTTGCACAGAGAAAAGATCACTTCTCAGAAAAGCATGCAACCCACCTCCGTTAATCCTATTTGGTTGCTGCTCTGGAGTTTGGGCTTGAGGAGAGTAGTAGGGCTGCTGATAAGTATTGGAAGGGAAGTGCGGGGAGGTAGGGCTCCTCCTGCAGTCCCGGATACTGGAGAAAGTCTGTGAGTGAGGAATCCCTCTCTGGAAGGGGGAGCAGCGAGTCAGCCGCGGCTGCGGAGGTGGGAGGTGGTCAAACTCTTCCTCGTCCTCAAGACTACAGCGATCGTATTCCTGGTCACCGCACGTCCCTTTCTTCCCCGCGTGCAGAGAGACACTCGAACTGTGCCTTGACACAGATGCTGAAGTCGAAGCATAATCTTGCCTAAGGCCTGTAAATTCCAAGAAAAGGATGATTCGGCTTCTGTTAAGTGATTAGCTCTTAACATGCACTTCAAACTTGAAAACTAAGCAGGTGAGTAGACATGATTTTACAGCAAGAATTGGATTTACAGTGTCACCAGGCTGAAGATCTGAGGTAGGATTCATCTGATCTAACTTTCGGTGTCTACCTTGCAGGCATCTAAGCCTGAATTATCTCCCTTGAGATCCCTTTTCAATAAAAAATAAAAAAAGAATACAGGCATCCGCAAAATGCAGTACCTGTGAGATGTCTTAGTTGCCTCTCAACATAAGATGAATTGCCTTAAGGGGGCACCTATTTCTCTGCCAATAGAAAGACTACATGAGGATTAAGTATTTAACTTTTAAACACTCCTAATTAGAGGAACTAATGCTCACTCTATTAGTTTTCCAAGTTATTGCTATTAAACTTTTATATTGATGCAATGAAAAGGCTGACAATGATATTTCCTAAACTTAAGACCCATGTAACTATTCTGGCTCTCTAACCTCCCTGAACCAGAATTAGTTCCTGCTAGCAGCCAGTCTCATGGACAAGGCTTAGTGGTAACACAGCCGTGTTTTAGACAGGTAGGCATCCTACCACCCCCTTCTGAGAACACCAGGTTTTGAAAACCACCCCACTATTAGCACTGCCTGAGAAGAGCACATTTGCTCTGGGTCAAGTGAGAGGGAAACATCCACAGCCCTTGTACATCCCCCTTTTCCCGACTGTGCAGCAGCCAGGGAAAAGGGGGATGTACATTGTATTTCCAGGCACCAAGTAATTCCGCCAATAGCTGCGGATAACGACTTCCCTAGATTTACAAAAAGCCCTCAGCTTTGACAGATGTCTTTGCTTCATAATGGAAACTTCTTAATATGCCTTCCCCCCCGGCCCTTGAGTGGGAGCTTCTATTCATGGCTGCGAAGAGAGCGTGCCTGCGTGCACGTATAACACAACCACTTTCCATGGGATTAAGTGGACAACAACCGTCACGCACTCAAACGTTCTGTACCAGCTGCTACCACAAGAATGAGACACAACCATTACACCTGACATAGATGAGAAGAAAACCAGCGTTCTTCCTTCCAGTTTACCAATGACCTGATTCCTTAAGGAGCTAAGTACCTGAAGTCTTTTTTAAGCCTCACTCTGTAGGAGATGATAATAGCTGTCGTTTAAGTAACACAATCTTTCGTATCTTTGAGAGTCATAATTTTTTTTTTAAATTGTTATAACTTTCACATAATATCAGATATTTTCTGAGCTGTGACCACACACATTTGCCAGCTGAGAATTTAGCTATCTCGTAAAGTCTCACACTTACTAATTTCTCTGCTGAACATAACGAGTCCTACCAGATGCTCAGCAAGTTCAACTGCTGACAAGCGATTGTGCCGACCTGCTCGGTCTGGTTGCTGCAGCCAGATTACAGCTCTAATTTTTTCTTCACATTTTATTTTTATTTAATCACTTATTACTTGGCATTTTCCTTCAGTCACCATCTCTGAATTTCTCTTGTTTTTCATCTCATCATTTCCTTCTTGATGTCTCACTTGGCACTAATAGGAAGCGAGAAAGATACTGCACTTACTGTCTGAGTGACTTCTAAAGTCAAATGCCCTTTATTTATGAATAAAGACATTTTCCAAAAATTACTATCAAGCAAAACTATAATCTATGTCAAACGGGCTTTTGGGCTCAGATTTGTGCATAATCACTAGTCTCAAACCAAAATGTTAAATTTAAATGCCCCAATTCAGGATTTAAAGGGAAATTAATTTCAAAATTCATTTGACAATTAAGAAAATCAAAGTAGAGGCAAAGAAATCCATGACAGCTGCTTATTTTTACCTTTCTCATGAAATGTATGCATGAGAAAAATGCTTTAGCATCTTCCCTCCCCAGAAATAAAATTATTTTAATTGATGTGGTAAGACATTATAAATCTTCTAAATCTAAATGTACTCAACAGGTTTGGAGCTACCAGCTGGGATTCAGAAATATACAAGCATCAAGTTTTGAAAGATCCAGTACCATTAACCTGAACCCAACAACATGCACACCTTCTCCATGCAGGTGAAGAGTTTTTCCACCTGTGACTCAAGAGGCGACACAATTTAAGAAAGATCCACTTGACTGAGACCAGACTGGAGCAGTTTTGACTGTTATGGGTAATCTCCCTCAGACTATTTTGAAAGAAGAAAAAAAAGCCACTTACTCTCCTCCTGTAGACGAGCCATGATTTGAACATCGGTGAGGTCCTGCAGCTTGTATCCCATGGAGATGGAATCATCCTCCAGCTCCGAGGTGCTCAGTTCACTGTCTATTGATGACTGTGGGCTCAAAGGGGAACTCCTAGAAATGTAACCTATGGAAGAAAACATAACCTTTACTCTGTGAATATGTCTGGCTATCTTTCATTCACAACTATCTGCCCTTTATGTTACAGTAGCTTAAAATATTTTCTGTATAACAGATAAAAACTTTCAGAAGTGTAGTGCAATCCACTAACAATTAGCAAAGGGCTTTGATACTCGTGAGGAGTATTAAGTGTAATAATGGATCATGAATTCCTCTGCTTGTTCCCAAAATAGCATCACATAGCCCAGACAATGAATAATTTACCCAGTACGGTTCTCATACATCTCAGATTAGTTTACGTAGTCTAAACACATCTGCATTTGAATCCTTCTTATGGAACTGTGGTTCTCCCTACTTTGTTCTGAAAAGCAAGTGTGTATGCGTCACCTTCTGCTCAGTACTCAAGATTTCACATCAGAGCTGTTTATCTAAATTTTACTGTTTCTTTAATTGTTTATAATCATCAGATAAATCAATGACAATAACAATTAAGACTGAACATTATGCAGCAACAGAGAAAGCATTGCCTCCTTCACAGAGCTACCTTCTGGAGAGGCCTCTGGATTCTACTTTTTCCCTGCATGATAGTAAAATATCAACTAAATTGCAATTAGTTGCATGAGCTAGTTGTTGCCCAACTTTTCTTTAAAGTTCTTCAAATAAAACAGTAAATCACTTTCTAATATCCTCTGGACCACCAGAGGCCCACAGCCTGCAGGGCAAGAACCACTGTGACGATGGCTCATCAGCTGTGCTTGTACCACAGATGCGTTTGCACCCTCTAGCACTGCTCAAAACAGCCACCTAAAATTCAACCTAAATTCAGCTGTTCTTTAATAATACCTCCAACATAAAAGGACACACAAAGGATTACTTTGCTTTGGAAGGATTGTAAGGGGTAAATGTGTTTGCTTTTTTAAATTTGCAAGTTACAATGGTCCTCGAGGTTTTGCAGAGGTAGTAACAGCTGTGCCATTTTGGAGCAGCAGTGAGAAACTAGACAAGAGGGTACCTCAAATAGCATGAGATGCCTTCATTTAGGAACTAAACTACATCCCATTGCATAGGGGAGCTCAGACATCTCAATCATACACAGACACCTACACCAGGTGTTCAGTCTGGAGCTGTGTCTCACCCACAGCGCCCATATTCCTAACAGGGCTTTCTGCACTGATTTCACACATTGTAAAGAAAATTATGCACAGATCAGTGTGACGCTGATACTGACTTCTTAGACCACACCTGCTCCCACCAGGCATTAAAATGTTAATGCCTCCTCCCCAGATTATATTCTCCACTGCCACTGCACCTTAAGTCACAGATATAAATTGACTCCTGATACCTGTCGCAAAGAAGGAAAAATGCAACTCCTTGCAATTTACAGCCCACAGAAAGTTTGTATTTTTCTTAAAACTCCTGTGTTCCCTGAAAATCAGTGACAAACATAAAATAAACCTTGGATAGTAGCAACAATGCCAGCTTGAAAACAGCCATGATTCTGCCAGCTATTTTTACAATAGGTAAGTTCTCCCTGCAACTTCATCACACAGCTGCACAAATGTTTCTGTAGACACAAGGAAGGGGCACAGCAGGGCAAAAATGAGCAGTAAAGGGCAGACAAAGCTGGGGACTGTTTAAGATGATGCAGCCACAACTATACTCTCAGGTAAACCATTACGGAGAAACAGGCTCTGTTTACTAGCCTCACTTTCCTATAACATGCTGTGTAGCACAGAAGATAACCTACACTACCAGTTAACTGCCAAATTTCAGGTCATTTTAAAAAAATCTCCCTCTGAGATGAGACTCTATATACAATCGTCTGAAGAGTGTATTGCTGTTAAATGCTAGCAAGATTAGATTCAATTAAGCAACTTCGTAAGCACCATAAATCAATAAAAAGATAAGCATTACCTGTCCGTTCAGGTGTTAGTATTGCTTTACTGGAGGTTTTAGAGAAGCTGGGACTATTAAAGCCATTGGTATATGGGGTGAGTCTCGCAACAGGACTATAGGGAAAAGCCAAGGAGACAGGTGTAGAGAAGAGGTTCCGCCATCGGCTAGCTGTTACAGATGTGAGGGAGGAGGGGGGGGAGAGGGGAAGAAAAAAAAAAAAAAAAAAAAAGATTTACAGTTATAAATAGTGCTGTTAGAGAGAAAAATCATCTCATCTTAATTTGCTCATTATACGTATTTTACTTATGGCAAAAGGAAAATAATGGTCAAAGTTCAGCAGCAAAACAGAGGATCAGCACAGCCTTCTACATCCAAAAGTGTGCTCCAAAAAGTTTTCTAGCAAATATGTCTTGTTTACCAATTTCTATCTCTTTTTGGTATATGTTTATTACACACATCACTGTGTGCCAACACACAAAGTAACAGAGGCAGTAAAACCCACTACAGTTAATAAACACAGACGAAATTTGTAGTGCTCTTCAAGGAATTGTTCATGGCAATCCATCATCACACAATTGAATTAGCAGTTAAATTATCAGTTATGAGAGTTCAGAGACACAGCATTAAAAGACGCTTAACAATCAAGTGCTAAACCAACTGTAATCCCATAGCAAGCTTTTAGGCTACCATATTTTTCCTTCTTTTTACAGCGTCAAATTCCTGATTACATAAGCATGACATTTTTTTTCATTGTTTTTTGAGGATCAACCAAATAATAGAACAGGGCACCTCTTTTTCTACATATTGCTTACACCAAGCTTGCAAGGCATCTGGTCTGCTTAGTAACACCACAGATAGCTCACAGTAGGCAAAAAAGCTAAATGCTTATTTAATTTACATTTTCTTAGCTCATCCAGTAAAATATGAATACAACTGTCCTTTGGTTTGCCTACTTTTTAACATGCATTCAAAAGGTAAAATAAACAATATCCACACACTCTTCAGAAAATAAATAAATAGTAGAGATAAAGTTGTTTTAAGCAGAAGGAAAAGGAAAAAATTTAAAAATGTAAATTTCAGTGAACCTATTCAGATACAAGTAAAGATTGTACAGGTGATAAACAAATGATACTATCACGTTTATTTGTGACAGGATCTATTTTGTCCTGACAGATGTTATGTGCAGTGATACAAGGGAGGGAACTAGGAACATACCTATACCTAGTCTAGAAATCAATGGCATAAACTTGATGCTTAGCAGGTGTACTTTGCTATGTCAGATGCCACAGACCAGTTTTCAAAACTAGAAGGAACCAAAAGCCCTCAAAAGCTCTTTTCCATCACATGGCTAGTTAATAACACACATCTGCCGTGTTATTTGGACCTGTTGATCCACTTGTTTTAAACACAGATATTGAAATAATATTGAAGCCTTCTCTATTTTAAAACCTCGCTGTCGACAAAATGATTTAGCAGGACATAAGAACTTTATTCTTCCTTCTTGTTAACACCAACATGGAGCGGCCGTGGGAACAGCAGGGAGGTTTGTCTCGTTGGCAGGCTGTCAATCTCATCCTTGCAACCTTTTGGAGCAATTGGTTCATCATCAGTCCAAAAGATGCTATTTCCTCCCTATTCCTTTTGCTTTGTCCCACTCAAAGGTACTCCTGGGTTTGTAAGAAATAATCAGCCTTTACTACTCCTCACGCTTGTGCTACTAAGGCTGGAGCGAAGGCAAGCGCCTGGTTCCAGCACGGGCACAAAGCAGTCTGCCGGGGAAGGGGAGCACCTGCGAGGCTCAGTCTCTGCGGGAGGGAGCTACACTACAGAGTAGTAAGATATAAAAATGCAAATTGTGATCTTTGCTGTCCCCTCATCACAGAATTATTGCAATTCCCTCATTTTTCATGATTCTAGTTCCTTCAAGCTTAAAGAAAGCTAAAGGTCTGAGATCTTAGCTAGGGGCAGCATCAACTTCTAGGAAATTGCTTGATGCCAAGCAACACGACACAGACTTCCAGGCAGGGTTATTTGTCCTTAACATTCACTAATGTGACCAGTTCAAAAGTCAGATACGCAAGTGTTCCAGGACAAAAAGGAGAGCAAATGCAGATGGACACAACTCTACAAACTAGTAATTAACACAGATCGTGGGAGATGAGATTAACTCACAAGGAGTTAATAACTGCAAATTGATTTGAGGCATTCACTGACAGAAATGCACGAAATAGAGTAGATCTCAATATCATATCCACAGCTTATGTTTATCACGTCCACTAGAAACCATCAGTAAGGAGCAAGGGATGACAGTTCCTTGTGATTTTATTTTTCTGCCTAACACAAGATCCTCTTTTGTAGCAGCTTGATCATTTGCCAGGCCAATTAGCTGCCAGTGTGTTCTCACCCCCAGATGTGGTCAACCGTACAGCACAAATAAACATCATTCATTACTCTCTACAATAACTGCTGTGAGCTGGCCCACGAAGCACAAAGCAACAGTTATCGTGACTCTGAAAGCAAGAACCCCCACGAAGAATGTAATTAGTATTTATGGCAAACCAGATCCCAAACTCCTCTTTCAAATCGCATGTGTTCTCAAGGAAAGATGGATGAAGAAGCCAATAAACTCTATCTACACTAATCTCTCTAAATCTCTAGATGTACCGATCTAAAAGATCGCCATTTCTAGAACTTTTGCCACCATGCCTAAAATAAAACTTCATAGTATTTAAGCATCAGCAAAGGATTGACACTGTTTAGGCATACAATTAACTCCATTGTTTAGAATCAAATATAGAAAAATGTTTTCATTAGGTTTCAAATGGAAATATCAAAATACATATTGTGTACTTCTGCAGTATTAATAAGACAGCAAAATTAGACTTACTGAAGTCTTGTGCTAATGCCAAAATGGTAAAAAGGTATGTAGGAAGCAAGTTCTACAGACATCTAGGCAAATACATAAATTAATGTAAAATTTGTAAAATCCCAAATCTGTGCAATGGGTATTCATTTTAGGATAGTTACTTTGCTCCAAACTGATTCTGAGACTGCTCTGGTTAGCATGGTAAAACACCACTATGGTATGCATGGATTCGTTATCCGTTCCCAGCAGGCTGTTTCCAGAGAATGAGACAATGTTGTTAAGACCTTTACTTTGTATGTAAAGGTCCAGCTATTAAGCTCTGAATTTTACAATATTTGTAGTTTTCTCTTAAAGGCCCAACTCTGGTTGCCCACAAATGAAATAAGAAACTCAGGTACCTTTAAAAAACAAAGCAAGTTTCTAACCATTGCAGTTGAATAGAAACATGAATAATCCTGCTCTGAGTACCTTATACTGAAGATGCACTGAAGGAAGAAAAAGTACCAGCCATGGAAAGGAAAGCAGGGGCATCTGAAGAACCACAAAGAGAAAAGAAGCCAAAAAATCCATTTGATTTACTGATGGCAAAGGGTTAAATGCATTAATAATTTGACTTCTTGAAGCATGAAACCCTTAGTCTTTCACAACAACAAAGGAACTAATATTCTCTAACACAATAAGCACAAATTGTCCCAGTCATCAAAGCCTACAGTTAGATTGGAAGTGCCCAACTTTTTGGGTATGATTTCCTTGGTTTTGACCAATTGTTAGTAACTAGACTACTGATAACATACTGTGTTACACAATGTATACTCTAGTATTTTAAAAAAGGACTTGTCTAAATGACTACATAATCAAACAAAACCATTCCTATAAAAAATAAAATCAACAAGTAAGCCTGTTCATAAGTAAAATATTTACTAACACAACTGAAGGTTTAAAAACTAATTAAGACCTTGCTTTCATAACTTCCCTGGAGATATCAAAATGCTAAAATAGACAAGAATAGTAACTTACATAGAAAAATATGAGCAACTACATAAATACAAATATTCACCATACTGACTCCTGTGAATAATCAGCATTTGATAAGAACTGATGGAAAATTTCACATGAAAACCCGAACAAGTAAACATCTACAGAATTGCATGGCTCAAAAGAAACGGAGCACCCTGCAAAACCAGAGCATGCTGTACCATATCTAAAGCAATTCCTTTACTAAAAGCGATTTTTCATTTAAGCTGCATAAGGTACACGATTTCTAAACATATATAGAAGCATGTTTTTGAAAGTGAGAACAAAATTTGCTATTCAAATCAATGGGAATGTTCATAAGCTGGGACACGAGGTATAAACAGCATAAATTCTCATTATGTTGTTTTAACTTTGTGGGGTTACACTGATGTAAACACAGACAGTTCAAGTACGGGTCCTGTACTTGATGAATCAGATATACCTAGGACATTATATTAACTAAGGATATCAGGGTTTGCAAGAGACCAAAAGAAGTACATGCACATTTTAAACACCTTCAATTTTCATAACTCCATTATGAAACTCAGTGAACTCAGTTTGACAGAACGGTAACTCACTTTCACCCTAAGCGACACAAATAAAAAATATTTCTTTGCTATAAAGACAGAAAATAAAGTCATAAATAACTGTGTTGTACTACTGACTAACCATACTAATTTATATCTGAGGTGCTATCTAGCTTGTTTATTCACTCAATTAGCTTAAGTTTTAGCTACAGGCCAGAGTCAAAAATACTTTTTAAGCTCAAGCTAAAAATAAATTAAATTGCACATATGCAGATATTTGAATATGAGTACTAATTACACAGCCTGAACAAAAACGCTCTTCTGAGCCAGCAACTGGAGGAATATTTACAGTACTGTCAATCCAGTAGCTGCACGTTTTGGACACAGAGCACCACACACTCTCCTCGGAGCAGGAAACCCAAACCCCTTCCCTGGTGCGTTCTGCACGTGCACGGTTGCACAGCAGCCACGCTTAAAAGCAAAGTACCTCTCTCAGGAGTAAAGTGCACAGTCCTGCATAGGAAACAGGAGTATTTTGTTAATCACTAGAGAAGTTCAAGAGTGCTAGAAGGGAATTCAAAACCCTCTCCGTAATGTAGATAAGAATATCTGAACCGGCTAAGAGGTATCACCTCAGTGAGGCCTATCTGGTATCTCCCTCCCAAAGACAGGTATTTAACCTTTGCTTTCCATCCCTGTAAAACAGTGATTCAGAGTCTGAAAACTCCTCCTGCAGTTAGACGTACGTCTGGGAACAGACAAGTGGCTAATGTGTTTGAAAAGACAGAGGAAGAGGAGATGAAGGTAGTCCCACTACTCGCTCAACAGTGCCGTTGTTGGGACACTTGCTCAAGAAGCGGGAAATGTGGGCTCCTGCTACTCACCGGCCTGAAGAGATTTACTCGGGTCCCTGGAAAACCCAGAGCTCCTGTAAGAACTTGAAGCAGTCCGAGACAGAAGAGAGGTGCTCAATACTCGACTGCAACCGACACTGTGGTGCCACAGCGTAGCAACAGATCTTCAGGCAGCTAAGTTTTGAAAGCAAAGCCTAAGTAGATACTGTCTTTCAAGTACCTCAGTAGCTCCCAAACACACGGACCGTAGAAGTACACGCAATCCTTAAGTCTGCTTCACAGGGCGAGGTGTTCGGCTTCTGTGCTCAAAAGAGGACTGTAACATCTTTCAGGGTTTATCTGAACCCGGTGCTTCAAAGCTTTCCTTTGCAATTACAAGTCCTAAAAACTTACTCTTTTGAAAAATGTGCTTTTTTATTAGTTACAAGATTACGAGTTCAGTGCCCAAGACAGCAATGTTTTCAGCTCTAGTAACTGTAAGAGTATTGATTTGTACCTGTAAAACTGGAAGTTAGTCTGGGGCATGTACATATTCCCATCTTGCTGAATGCTATTGTACAGCGAATGTCTCGACTTTTCAAGCAGCACACTCCTCGTTCCAGTCTCCCACAACCATCAGCCGCGGTCATCTCAACAGCTTGTTCCAGCACGTACGGTTTCCTAACCACAGCTGTAGCTCCCTCAGCCACCCAGCTAATGGTAGAAACTTTGCCATCAGCACAGAGCTACACTTCGTATATTTAATGCACATTTTCAGTCACATTCAATCTGTCACTGCCTGAAACCATTTCACTGCAATGCCATATCCAGCTCACAAAATGCTCTTGGGGCTTGTTTGCTGCTTCTGTCTCTTGATTTCTTGGTCAAGAGAGGCAAAGCACCCCCTCTTCCCCAGCTGCAATGATAGCAGAGAGAAACCCCCTAAGTGTAGACTACACAAGGGGACTCCTTTCAAGAGTCAGTAAATAGGCGTCTCCAAAATACAATTTAGTGTACATCCTTACCCTTGAACCTCCATAATTAGACTACAACAACTAATCAAATATATGCCAACATTTTTCTTTGGTTTTCGTTTTCTACACTAAATCCTATGGCTTCTGAAGCTCTTAACATAGGTCAGCTAGCGAGAAACCACATAGCAATGAAATGTCTTCCTTTGGTTGCCTTTTGCAAGAATGTAATTTCTCTACAAAATTCTAAGTTTTCACAGTGTTTTAATAGTCAATATACAGGATTGCCACGTACAGTAAAAAAGAGATTAAATACTTGTGCTATTTAAAATAATAAAAAGGAATCAAGCTCAGCTTCAAATGTCTAATGAAAATAATAGCCATTATAGTTTGGATAGAGTGATAGATTAGGAGGAGCTGAGAAAATTAATAAAGATTGCCCACTTTACTCTAAGCTTAGGAAAACTGAAAAATAATGTTAGTTTTAAGAGTATGTGAAAACTGGGAGTGCCTGAAAAAGTTTGTTTCCCAATTCATTCACATAAACGAAGTCCTTTTGGAAAAATGATATAAAAGGATCTAATACTAGTGTAGAATGAGAAAGCAGTTCAGTTGGTATGTATTGGTATACAACTGCTTAAATATATAGAACTGCAACAGCTCACGTACCTTGAGAGCTGCCCCAGCAAAAATAGCATAGACCTCTTTTAAAGGTACAATCAGAAAGCCTATCTAAATCAGAGTAGTTTCTGGGACTTTCAGCTAGCACAGCAAAGCAATGCAATCAGCAGTGGTGTTTGGCATACTGCAATTGGTGACAAAAATGTAAACCTAAGTAAGATTCAGGAATGACGCACTTTGACACATTCCAGTTGTGCCAATGATTACCTATCAGTGTGAGCAGGGAAGATGTATATATTTTTCAAGACAGATGCACGACTACTCTATTTCAATGTAGTTCAGTGAAAGGCTGACCTGAAAATGGTCTTTGGACACATTCCATACCAGAAAAATGACCACGTTGCTTTCCAACCGCAGTGTGCTGAAGGGCAGAAAGGCTCTAACCACCATTCTCCGACTCAACTTTGTCATTAAAATGATTTTATGACATCAAAGTATTCAAAAGACTAGAAAAGAAATGAAACAGAGGTATGAGCTACCTCCTACAAAACTCCTACACGAAAGGATACTGTGCCTTAGCTATGCGCTTTGGAGGGTTGGGTTTTTTGTTGTTGGGTTTGTTGGGTTTTTTTTAACTTGCCTCTTGTTTTTTTTAAGGCAAACTTTTTACTGAACAGCTATATAATCAGACAAGCACAGAGGCTTTGTGAAAAATGTAATTGTCTCAGCATTCATTTTCTTTCTGTGTGCACAACTCTCCCTGCATGCAGACGTTTGAAAGCAAATTTTCCGAGCAGAGGTAATAGCCAAACTTGGCTTCCCAGCATCCCTTTTTTGAGAAACTGGACAAGTATTACACTGAAGTATTAAGCCCTAGGCATGACCTAGCACCCAAATATCTGTTGCCTCCCCAGCTCCCATAGGCAGCAAGTGCCATTTTATGTAAACTGCCAGTCTGATGCATTTTCATTCCATTTGGTGTATTCTTAACCAGAACCCATGAGCATACAAGCTCTCACATTTCAGCTAGTTTGTAATAAGATATACCTTTCTGAGCAGAAGACTCGTTCTTGTGTATTACTACATAAGGTAACCTGAAACAAAATATATAGCCCCGGATTCTTCTGCCAAACGATCAGCATTTCATTCATTATGGAGAAGGTTTACCCCAGTTAATTTTCGGAGCCTTCAAATAAGGAATTAGGAGCCTTCCAAAACAAGGAATTCTTACCAAAGGGCACTGTGAATGCAAAAATTTACATGGGGAGACTACAGAAATTCACAGAAGAGGAATCCAAAGGTTAATAAATCACATCTAAATCAGTTCACGTCTGGTTCAGTCAGCCTCTGAACTGGAAATACATCTGCGAGGGTGCCAGGGCAGGCATGTATTCTATTTCCCCCATATTCTCACTTTCTTCTAGTGTCTATTTATGGTGCTTCTGGATGCAGGATCCAGTGTCACACACACACAATAAAGATGTTCTTATGCATAGACATTGATGGCTGACCTAGTCACCACGGGATGCAATATACTCCAAAGAGAAAGGACAGGGCATGATTCACCTCGCCTCCACTTTAAAAGGATACGAGCTGTGCCTGTTTGTCTGCACTGCCTACAAAGGCAGCCCAGTGTGACTGACTCCGATACAGATATCTGCATATATTCAAACGAAATTCACTCTGACAGCACTCATTACAGGGAACAATAAACAGAGCTTAAAAACAGATTTCAGAGACTGCATTCAATTTTCCCTTTTTCTAAGCAACTGAAAAAGGCAACTCTCTTGCAGCGCTAGAGCATTGCAATGCTTCCATCCATCGTACTGAAACAGCTGTAAATATTCAATTAAAGCTGTTGAACTTCTTTCTCGGCAGCAGTTCCAGTTGAAAGGGGAACCTTTGCTACCTTTGTACAGGCTAATGCTTTACCCCAAGCCTCCCCATGCCACCCTCTCAGCTGTACTGGTACACTGCACCAGCAAGTACAACTGTCCATGCAAGACTTCATGCTAAATCAGATCAATTATCTGATCTGTATTAAAAATATCTCTTTGTTAATTTATTTTTTTTAAACGAGGAAAAGAGTTCCTCAATCCCCTTTACCAGGAAGATGGAGCCCAGTTGTACCAGGGCATTTAAGGGAGAGATGGAAAAGCAGAAAACAGCAGCAGCAGGAATGTGGGGCTGCTGAAGCCAATGTTACCTCCAAAAGAAACACTTGTCAGAAAACAGCCTCTACCATGTGTCTGAAGGCGGGTGAGATGAACTCAAAGTCTGACACTGATTGTTTGCTTACAGATACAGCACAGAGCAAAACAACAGCACTCGCATTGTATTTTAACAATCAAAAAAGGGAACAAAATGGTAACCACCTTACAACATCACTCAATGGGTAAAGTAAGATCTATCACCGTGATGTGCAGACAATGCACGTAAGACCACAGAAACATCGTCATAGAATCATAGAATACCAGGTTGGAAGGGACCTCAAGGATCATCTGGTCCAACCTTTCATGGAAAAAGCACAGTCTAGACGAGATGGCCTCTCTTCCTCCAACTTCTGCCGTGCCAGCTAGAAAGACCTCCTGCCTCAGCCTGTTCTGGCTGTAAATTAACAGGTCTCTGGTTAAACTCACCCAGCATGTACTGACTGAGATGGGCAAGGAAACCACCATGTAATTGTCTCAGCTCGTAGATCTGAAGAGGCAGCAATTCCTGCAGGCACAACTGAAGTTAGAACAGGACGTATATCCCTGCCACAGAGAAAGCGGGTCACATTCCCGCGTAAAGGGATGAGAAGAAGATTCAACCACAGCAACCTAAGATCATCTTATTCCAAATGTAGTGGATCCACAAGAGACTTGCAGGTTTGTTTGTTCCGTACAGTAGAGCAGAGCATCCAAGAGCCCTAAAGAAGCTCTGAGGAGGTTGATGCATCTACCTAGAGAAAGGTAGGACCATGGCAAGAAACTAATGTCGCTGCGACAATCAGCACAGCTTCACTAGCAGCTAGCTGCACCCAAACTGGAGGGTGTAACTAATCTGGTCTCAAATAGTTCAAATAACCTTGCAGAAAGCTTCACACCATACTAATTTATGAGTGGTGGCTTCACTCCTCTAACATGAAACAGGTGTCTTCACACAGACATTGCTATTGCAGTCTACTGCATAGCAAAGCATTAGATTTAAGCAAAGTTATGACACACATACCACTTTAATGCTGTTTGAGCATCATGATCAGCATGAATCACATTTTACTCACTACTGCTTAACATTGCTGCTAATCCAAAGGGAAAACATTTTGGTTGGCAAGATTTGTGACATAGTTTACATTTTCCTTTATAAATCACAGGTCTGTCATTGATTACATGCACTCTAATGTTACTGTTGTGAAAAAGGCATTCATATTCTGCAACGTCACCATAAGCAAAACCAGAAATCTCATGCTCATTGCCTAAGCATTGTGAAACTCATCGCAACCTTATTTTCCTTCTTGAATTCATTACCTTTGGTAACTGCTCTATCTATATTTCAGTTACAGTGTGATACAGCAAAATCCCAGAGACTACTGTGGAAAGTATATTTTGCAATCACTCAACGCTGGTTTAAATGCTCTGTTTGTCTCAATACTCCATAAATAGCAAAACGAACTAGATTTTGAACTGAAAAATGTCTTTTTGTTTTTTTCTTTAAATGCTGGCTCTCAGGTCTGAAGCGTCTCCCAGGTCTGAGAAATAGTGTGCCTGGGTCTCAGGACATCTCTTCATTGCCTGCTACTTGCAGAGCCCTGGCAACCTTTGTCTGCCGTACAACCCATACCTTTTCAGTCCAGGGGACATTTGCTCCGCAGACCAGTATGACATATTCTCTCTAGGTCTGAAGGAGTCAAGGGAATGTCTGCAGATAAGCAGCAGCAAGGAGTATGTAGCTGCAGGAGTCACCTCCGCAACCTCCACAATTCAGTACTTGCAGCATCCTCATCAGAGATGCTTGGCCAGGATGCAGCTCTCGCACAGTGAAGCGCTGGTGACCAGCAGTTTGATAGCTACTGTGCTAGATTATTAACACCACAGTTCTGTGGAGCAGAGCATTACCAAAAATAGAAGGAGGACCTAAATCTGTTTTCTCTGACTCAAAACTGCCATACTGTCATCTCTGAGAGGTGCCTTTACTGTAATGGGAGCAACGACATATGCTCATGGAGGGGGAAGGAGGTGCAGTCTTGGCAAACCCACCTGAAATTGGGTTTTTGTAGGGTTTGTATTTTACAGTTGTCCCTGTGCAAAGGTTATATACAGCTATAGAGTGCTGGCCAGAATATACACAGTTAATATTTCCTATTGCTGTATAAAATGTGTCGTTATGCCACTAATTTTCAGGTCTGCTGTAAAGAAACAAAGTTTAAAGTCTAATGCCACGCCCATAATCTAATCAAGATATTCAACAAAAATGCTAATTAAACTGCCTTAACCACCAGAGGAGGCAGAAATTCCTTGTGCCCCAGAGGAAGCACTTGCTGTCCCAGTATCAAATCACAAGGATGGGTCGTTCCACTTTGAGATGGAGATTAGTTAGAGTTCCTATTTTGAGAGACTCTGCAAACCACCGTACAGAAAGGATCTGGGGAGCTGTAGCTCTACAAACCTTCCTGGGCATGCTCCCTGGGCCTTGCTGAACCCTCTAACTCACCACCCTCGCTAGCCAAGATTCTGGATCAATGAAGAGAGAAACCTAGTATCATACATAAGCTTAATAATGCATGTTGGGGTGGGGGGTTGCTCGTAATATGGGCCCATGATCATCAATCTATGCACTTAAGTAAGCACTTCATCATCCTAAAAAGTATCTGGTGGTAAAGTTGACTTAAGAGAAATCTGGCCTGCCACTTCTTTGGACATGGTTATCTATTATTCAGGAGCAGGCTTTCAAGCTACTAATCCATCTGGTACACATACTTAGTACATGACTCTTGTTACAGGTCCTCCTCTTGCCCAGCCATGCAGCTCTGTTGTTTGGGGCTACCCTTACATGTGGAGTTTGCCTCAGCACCCAAGGGGAAGGAGAAGCAGTTTCATGTCCCCTATTCACAGAGGGGCTTCATCCACCCCTGTACAAGTCACGTAGCTACAGTGACAATTTTTTTTCAGTTGCAGTAAAAGCTGCTAAAGGTAAATTCATTTTTGGACAGTTCTCTGTCAGATTACTGCTTGAACTATTACTTACAATAATAATGCTTTTCCCCAGGATCTCTCTTGCAGTTTAAAGACACCTGATTCCCCAAACCAGTCTACTTCAAACATCCACTCAATTCTTTGAATAAAGACTGAGTAAGCCTGTTGGTCCGGGGGTATTTTGCCAATACAGTACAGTAGGACCTGTAATGACTCTTACATCACTCAGGAAACTTGTTCTTTGTATCAACACTCTACAAGCATTGCCATGAACTAACGAAGTTATATCAATAAAAGGGAAATTTTCCAGAACAACCATATATATATATATATCTCTACATATATCTACATATATCTATATCTATATAATGCATGTTGGGGTGGGGGGTTGCTCATAATATGGGCCCATGATCATCAATCTATGCACTTAAGTAAGCACTTCATCATCCTAAAAAGTATCTGGTGGTAAAGTTGACTTAAGAGAAAATATAGATATAGATATATCTCTACATCTATCTATCTATCTTTATCTATCAGGGACTTCTGCCAAAGCAGATTATGGATTCACGTCTTTTTGCATTCTTGATGAACAAAACTATGCTACATTCAGGTCTCCAGCACAGACCTGACCTTCCCGACACTTGTGCAACAGCAAGAATATCACGTGTAGGTCCGTAATGTGTGTCAGAAGAACCCTGTGGTGTCACAGCAAGCTTTTCAAAGTCTTCCTCAAGCAAAATCTCTGACTATGGGGAATCAAGCTCCAGAGTTTTAGTTTGTACTGATCACTGCCAGCCAAATCAAGTGCATGAACTTATTGTATTTTTAGTCATGTGGGAACCAATAAATACTGAATCTCAGCTTATCATATTTTTAACCTCAAATAGAAAGCAGAAGACTCCTCTCAAAGTTATTTGACATTCATCCCAGAAAGCATACAACTAGTAGGCAAAATACCTTAAGGAACTAACATAAGGACAATACACAAACCACAAGAAAGTCAGTTAGAGACTTTAAGTGATTTCAATAGGTTTTGGACCAACATGTTTTTTTTTTCCTACTACCTTTCTACTACTATAACTTTTCTACTACTTCTATCTAGTACATGGGATGTAATTACAAAAGATTATCATAACACCATTTTTTTAATACTATTTGTTTAGTTACCTCCCTTCCTACCATGAGACTGAAGACATTTCACTTGATTCTTGTCTCAGGTTAATTTTACAGTGGTGGAAGGCCTGCTTTCAACAGAATTAATTCCAGTTTACCACAGCATAAGTAAAGGCTGGAAATACATTTTGTTGGATGACTAAAAGTTCTTACAAAAGCTATGGTAGGGAAGCCAATCTGAATTTTAGCCACACAGGAGGGGAGAGTTGGAGGAAGAATGTTTTGCAAAATGCAGCACCTCCTCCGTCCTCAACTAATATTCAAAGTTCAAATTTGACCTCCAGTCCTACTAAACCAACTATGCTCCTTTCTCTCCCTCCCTGTCACTGGAGGAAGACAGATCTCATCCTCTGGAGACGTCTGTTTTTCAACTAGTCCCTGATTTCAAGCCTGAAGTTTAAGACGGCTTAAAGTAGTATGAACCTTTATCTTGAAAGCACTTATAGCATGTTTAACACAGAAACATATATGGTAGCTAGAGATGTGACCTGGAAGTTGAAATATGAGGAGTATCATGACATTCATTCAAGTTGGATCCAAGTGACGGCTATACCGATGGATATTATCCATCCAGCACTGCACTGCAGTGTGTGGACATATTGGAGACAGGCTGTTTGACATGCCTCTGCATGGTGTAGACACGTTGTATGCATTGACAGGATCAACTCTTAGGGTCTACTTATGTTTTGATAACACAGCAAGGAGGGGTGAGGTCTTCTGTGTGCTGTATATGCTCTGTATACAGGCGTACCCTTCAAGGCTACTAAGAACATGAGAAGCTTTTATCTTGTCAGCAAGCTGCTTTCTACACAACAAAAAAGTACAGGTCTTATGTATTTTCTTAACTTCAGTCTGAGGAGGCTGCCTGTTTTCAAAACCAGTTAACCTAATAGGGCTTTTTTGCGCAGAAATAAATCTCCCTAATCTCTTGCAACCGTACATTAGACGTTTAATCAGCCAAAAGCAGTTTTAAAACCCCAATGGCAGCAGTGCATCCACTCTTGGAAATGCTGTTTTCATCCCTTAGAGAACAACAGCCTCTTTGTGACCTCTTGAGCCTTTGTGTCTTTGTACTGGTAGGTCTAGGATCGTCAGTGCCATCGTATTTATCTTCCTGTGCATTCAGTACAGAAGCTGAGTCATCGCAATCACAGCAGTCCCACAGAACTCTGCTGGACAGCCTCCCTTTCTGCAGCTTTGGTCTCAGGAGTTGAATAAAAGACTGGAGGAGATGGTAGTAAAAGTGCCATTCCAGGGAAGAAAAAAAAAAAAACAAACAAAACAAAAACCCCAACACATCAACTAAAACTCTTCACAAATATGTAATAATTAGGGCAAACATTCAACCACAGTATAAACAAAAATAAATTAAAAGCATGTTGAAAGGATTATTTTATGGAATAAACAGATTTTTTTTTTTATATAGATTTCAAGGAGGACTCAGCTGCCATTCACAAAACAGAGGAAGATAAAGCAGTGCCTTCACCCTTGCACTCTAAGTCCATGCTTGGGGACTCCTCTAGGATGAAGAGCAAGACTACTTATCCCTTCTCTGCTTGACTTAAAAGAACAGGTATTAGTTCAACTCCCCTCGCAGATGAGAGCTCAGCTACTCACAAGGTGCTATCACGCTCTTCTGCTGAAGATGTACTATTCCTTTCGTCTATTCACTGGACTAAAGGCAAACCAAAAGACAACTATTATCTGGTGGTTAGTACACTACTTCAGATAAGGTAGCTAGGGTTTTGCTCCAGTTAATAAGAGAGAACTTCATTTCCATATGGCACGCAGGATGTACGACAGTTCTCCTAAGTGGACATGTACTATACTGCTAAACAGATATGCTAACAGTAATTCCAGTCAAAGCTGTAATTTTTTTCTCAGGTAAAGAGGTGGCTGCAGGAAAAATACAGCTAATTACATTTCCTAAATTTAAAATTTCTGGTAGCATACACAATTCTTTTTTCTTTTGTACATTACCATCTGCAACAGAGGTAAGCATAACAGGTAAGGAACCCCTTCTGTAAGTAACAGACTCAGAAGGACAATCTCCCGTCCTTCTCTTAATGGTATAGGATAATAATTACATACCAGGTGGAATCCAAATATATGCATCTGTTGTGATATAACTTTCTTGATCATTTATCATAACGTGATAAGACTAAATAATTCAAACATTAATCCTAAACTGCATTTTTTTCTAACCTTACTGGTTAGTTTTGAATTTCCCCTACCTCCAAGAAACATTACAGCTTCCCCTACATGTATCTACCTGCCATCTTTATTCACAGGTTAAACCTCTGGCAGGAAAGTTTTGCAAAGGGGCTTCTCCGTCTACAGTTTCTGACTCTGACACCCTGTTCCAAGATGCTACGTTCCTTTTTCTTTGCACAAGTATACCAGCTGCCTATATTGAATCAGACTGGAAAAGCTAAAAGTTAAGCTCAAATCGAGGTCAAAAGCAGCACTACCCTCCAGGACCCCCATGGCTTTTGGATAAATATAGCAGGTGTCACAGTTATGTGCTTATTATGAGAAAGTGTTAACACGATTACCCAAAGCAGAGCAAAGATACCAAACCCTTCAAAAATAAAAGATACTGTAAAATAGGTTTTTCATATTTCTAAAATGCCAAACTGGGGAAAAACATCATGAAAGTTTAGGATTAAGAAGAGTTCTGATAGAGATTTAAGTGACTGCCAAATATAGAGTTCTGAACAACAAAGTATTCAAAATACATATCCTCGTGTAGAATTAAGATTCAACACCAACCCAGAGTCACATGAAGAAGCACTAACCAGATAGTTATTTCTCAAAAAAATGGGTAAAATGACATATAGATGTTTGATACAGATACCATTACTGTTATGGGGATCAGGGCTTCTGCAATGACAATTTTTACCCTAGAGAGAATAGTCTCTTCAGACTCCCTAGAGAAAGACTGATTTCTCCTGGCACTAAGTCAGAGAACATTCCTAAATTTAAGCTCCTCTGGGGTGATTTCATACATCTTGAGAGAGACCCCCTAAGTAAACTTCGCCTTGTGAGTACCTCCCAGAGGTACCTATACTGCAGCAAGAACTGTACAAGCATTTAACAAAGAGGCAATCCTTGCTCCTCGCAAACAAGTAATGTAGGTATAAGCTGACAGAGAAGAGAGGAGGGTAACGCTATCGACCAAGAGTACAGTACAACAGGGAAAGCATAAGAACGGCACTAAAGACAACCGTCAAAGCACACAAGTTGCAGAAGCACCATCAATACAATTATTATGCTGCTGCTGCAACATCCTTTTGCCAAAGTCTTACTTTTCAGGGTAAAAGGCACTCTACAGTATCTTTTAAGCATTTCCATGACCAAAACCAATCATGTCCACAGGGAGCAGAAATGGGCTTGGACAACAAAGTTTGAGATGTTTCTGCAAGCTGCTTCTTAAAAACCATTTGTTGCTTCCAAGTAATTATTTCAGATTTATCAGCAGCCACACAGGCCAAAAATAACAAAATCTTTTTTGGACTAAGACCAACACAATAAGAACATATGTGCCTACTTACAAACTGAAATTTATTTTTTATTTATAAATAAAGATTCATTTGTGATGACAGTCAAGTATTTCACACCCAGTGTTTCAAAAGACATTAAGAAACAACCATGAGGCACTCTTAACGTTGGCTATAGGACTGCAACACATGAAGCAGAAATGACAAAAAAGAAAACTGGTGACACCATGGAGGAACAGGCTGAAGCAATGATTCCCTCCATCTTATCCTATTTCATGCTGGCCTACAAATTGCTCTCTTCTCTGCCTTTCCTGTGGGTTGGGAAGGAGGAACAAAGAACACTGAGAAAGTTTGCTAGTGTTTCGCAGAGCTACCTGAGGGATGTGGTGGACTTCTAGGAAGAAAGGACCTTAAGGTGTTAGGATGCTGAGCCCAGTCCTCTGTATTTGCAGGCAACAACACAACGGATGACTAAGTTGCTATCACCCACACACTACAGGTCACAAAATCCTTCCCTGCACCCATAACAGACTTAAGACATGTTATGAAGAAAAAAATTGCCTGAAGCCAAAAATCACAAAAAAATCAAGTGCTGGATAACTCTAAAATTATTAAAAAAAAAAAAAAAAGCAGCTACCAGTCAGATGCAAATTCTTAAGACTTAATACTCAATCCTACTCTTTTACTAAGGCTATACTGTGGTAGTACTTTGAGCCCAATGAAATTAGAATTACATTATATGAGCCACTCCAGAAGGATAAAACAAATGACAGCCCCTAGCCCTAACAACTTACTTTCATTTCTGACACAAATCTTTACATGGCTTTCAAGTGACTTGAAAATAAGTGGCAAGCAGTTAATGCTACTTAAAGTCCATTCACGTGCTAAAAATACGCAAGTGCGAGTGATCTTGCATGACTTATTTTCTTGTGTGCTGATAACTTTTCAATGACATGATAGCATCAGTATAAAGCGCGTGCTGAGTTTCTTTGTATGTAAAAAGCAATTCTAAGCAGAAGACAAAATAATGAATACATACTGCTGTATGACGCATGAAAAACTTTGAGAGCCGTATGCCAACATGCTAATAATTTAAAAGCTTTAGCCTGAAGCTACATCCAGAATTAATTAGAAAAGAACTACAAATTTTCCTTCCAAAACTCTTGAAGAACTTCCATCAAATTAAGAGGTTATATATTAAAGTCACGTGTAATGTTAATACATGTATTGTTGAAGAGATTAATTTCATTACTGATAAAAACAATGTTTATTAAAAAAAAATTTAACACACTTAGACATATATCTCTAAGGAGAAAAAGAAATCAGCCTTCTCTCATAGGACTGTTTCAGGCATTCATTGCTATACCACAGACCTTTCCTCTGAGTGTCTACAACGTCCAGTAAGTTTTGCATCTAAGCTCTGATTACAGTCAATGGAGAGGTGAAGGTAACTGGACGCAACATAAGGAACACAGGACCGGACACAAGATGTTGTTCAACGTAACAAGGAACAGGCTGTGAAGCTGCCAAAAGCGACCAGCAGCACCGTAAGGGATGGCCGGGTCTCACAGGGAGTTGAGGGGCTTTCCATGAGAAACAACTGAACATCACAGGCAGCTAAAGGGGAGCATCAGGGACCTTTGGGGGCAGAGTCTTGCAAGGTCAGCGGTGCCTCGTTAACTCCATCCATAACACCATGTAAAGCTGAGGTGACTCAGGTAACAGCACCAGAAATACCAAATCTGGGTACAGATGTAGCAAAACTGGGAACAATGGGCAAAAGGAATTAGGGACAGATTGCTTATTCAGGAGGTGACAAGGACAAAGAAAGGAGGGAATCACAATGAATGGGTAAGGAATATGCATGGGAAATGAAGAGAAGGGGGATGAGAGGCACTGGCCATGTGGAAACTAGCTGCTGGTCAGCCCACTGGTCTGAGCCAGCCCTGCACCTGATCAGCCTCTTTCTACTTCATACTGAACTTTTCTTCTGACTATTTCTCTGTGCCAAGGGTGTCATCTGTGCCATGTACATGAGAGATTCCAGCAAACTTCAAACAGCGCTAGCCAGTGAGCAGGATTTGAGGTCTAGGAACCTGCTATCAAGCAGCTACAGGTCTACAGGCTTGACACTGGAGGGACTTTTGGTCTAGAACAGCTAACTTATGAGTATGCAGGTGAGATGCCAGCAAACATCAAGTCAGCCTAGCCAGTGGATAGGACTGGAGGTTTGGGGGCTGGATACTGCAGGGACAACAGGTCTAGAGGTCAGGTCCCTGGGGTATGCATGTACGAGTGTGGTGTGAGATCTACCAGCAAGGCTCATCTGTACAACTGGCTGGACCTGGGAACAGGGAAGTGCAGCAGCCTCACAGCTAGTGGACCGGAGAGGAGGAGTCTCCTGGGTCTGAGACTCCAACAACTTCAGCTCTGGAGAAATAGATCAGTGCACTCCCTTGCATCTCGAAGTCCACCCGATTTGGCCACTCTAAACACACCTCATATGTTTAGACAGCTTCATTTAAATACCTAGAGTCTGGAGCAGAGCCCACTCTTCAGCACAACACAGGAGGAACACGATTCAGTTGTCTAAAAGCAGAACGCAATGACATTTGAGGTGCTCCAGCTGGTTCAAATGAGCGAGGTTGTTGCACAGCTCCTGTATCATACCCATCTGGATAGGTCAAGGACCCAAGAGCATGTCAAATTACACTTCGCACCTTTAAGATAAATGAATCATAGCCAAAGTGACCGTGCTATTAAATTAGGTGTAGCAGACACATGCCTAAAATTAGGTGGAATAAATCTGGGCCACATCATGTTCTATGAATTCACATAATAAATGCCTGAGACCCAAGGACAAGGTACTTACAGTCAGATAAACAGAAACAGCTCCATGTCTGGCTCTGTTTAACTGAGACACCAAAAATCTTTCCAGGGGAGATTCAATCACCCAGATTTTCCTTGGTGATTCAGACGCAACACAAAGCAATACCCCATGTATCTCAGTTAAGACCAGCAGACACATACTATAGCATTTACACCAACTACTTCACCAGTGTATTGACTCTGGCACACAATTGTTGCGCCTATCAGAAAGATTCAGATCAGCTACTAGTATGTGAAAACACACACAAAACCCCAAGTGTCCTGTTTGTCCCGATTCTGCAGAATGATTATGAGCAAGGTCTGAAGTGCCAGGACTGAAGAAATAGGAGACAATGAGAAACCATATCCGAATGAAAGGCACCAGGGCTATTCTTGCAAAATGCAGAGGGTATTCAAGATTTGTTAAAAGTACAAAGGAATATTGTCATCTAATTCCTTCTAATGTTAAGTACTACCCAAGGAATTTTTTCTAATTCGTGGAGAGAAATTAGTATCTCCAGACTCAGTTCAGACAGTTGCTTAAGAATGGAGTGAGACAGGTGAGAAGAATTGCCCTTTGGCTTCTTCAGAGTCAATGGACAACTAGTTTTTTCCAGGTATCTAACTTTAATTACTAAAGTTAGATTAGATTAATCATAACTTCTAGTACCAACAATTACAAGACCTCTCTAGTTACTAATACTTACCCTACTTAGCCACAAACAATCTCTCCTCCAGTAGCTGCAGGCAAAACTAAGCGAGGAGCGAAATTAACTGATCTTCTCTCCTATGCAGCAGAGGGTACAACTCATGAACTCCTATAGTGGAATTCATCTGACTACATGAGGACACCTTCATCAAAGTTAGCCACATCTACCTCTATGTGTAACCATTTTAGAAATGCGCACTTCCGGCCACAAGTCATCTCATCCTGAATTAATATAGCACAGGCAGCAAGATCAATATTGGTACTACATAATGAAGACAAATTAATGCAAAAGAAGCTGGCTTTATTTCCAAAGGTGGGGAAACTTATTTTTTCCAAGTCAGAATGCAGCAGGGGGACAAACAAGGTTGAGTATGTTCAGCCATCAGCTGTACTTCCATGCTTCTGCTTTCAAGAAAAAGCTATCACAAAACCATACAGATTTCTCTGGTGTTACGAGGTGAGTACAATCTCAGCTCAGCTAGACGGGTAGAATCAGTTTTCAGGTACTTTACATTGTAGAAGTGGTAATGGTGGTCCAAATTCCGCTTTTGTGTCTTGGTTTACATGACTTTTTAATTGGCGTAAAACAATAAATAAACTAAATAAAACAACAAAATAAATAAGTAATGCTTAAGCTATCAGTTCAATGTCAGTTTAAAACCAATTGTTACCTCGTATCAGTTTTCTGTAACACGTCATAGCCAAATACTTCAATCATAAAATAAAATATTCAAGAATGTGTTGAAGTCTATTTTGTGATTTATTTTCTTATGATTATTTAAAATTAGTAGAAATGTAATCTTTAAACTGCTGCAAATGCTTTTCGAAACAAGAATTACCTAGGCTTCAGCTTTTTTTTTGCCAAGAAAAGCAATTTTTAGTCTTGCAGGCAGACTTACACTACTTTTCTCCCTCAGTCTTCTCAGAATTGTGAAGCTTTTAAGTAAGCATTCGATTACAGTGTTTGATCAAGCCACATTCAAAGACTTTAAGAATGGCTCAGTGACACCACCCCCCAAGTTAATATTCCACAAGAAAAGACCTTCTGTAATTACAAATATATCCCATTGTAGAAGTAAAATTAAGAAAATCATGTTTTAGGGGAGGTTCATGAAAGGAAAGCATAGAATTATAGGTCCATATATAAAATTATATAATTGGAAATTTGATTTTTATAAACTCCTATGTCTCTATCATTTGTACTAAGTTATCCTCTGTCTTGCAACATAAAAAAGATCAAGCAAATCTGTCAATGCCCATGCCTCACAAGTATTCAGATTTGAGCTTACTGACTACATTTCATTATCAGGTAGAGTCAAAAGAGTTTTATTTTATTACAAAATCTTTTGCATGATCCCCAGGTAAAAGCAAATTACTGGTGTAAATGTTGTATTTCCACAAAATACGAACAGAGATATGCTGGATGTGGAACCCTTGGTAAAGCAAGCACAGATTATCAACTTCTAATATATTAAACTGTGAGGTCAGCTGCCCAGGAGAAAGAGTGTATGGCGTATTTACAGGACTGTGGACTATATGCCAGAAGTAACCAACAAAAAGATACTAAGGGGTCATGGCATAAAACAGTCTGAACAAAAGCTTCCCAAAAGATGCAATGCTATAAAGACAAGAACTAAGGTGCTCCCTGAAAGTGAAAATAGGGAAATAAACAATATTTTAGTAAAGAAGCAGTGCTACCTCTATATACCACATGGGGGAGGCTCATCTACATTCTGAAATGTTATTCCTAGCTCTCTTCTGCAGACATCAAAAACAGGCAATGAAAGAAAGTCAGCATGTAAGACAAAAGCTGTAACAATAATTTGGGGACTAGCAAACAAAGAGCAAGACACACAGACTATCACAAGCAAAAATGAAATGACAGCTTCCAAGAACAGCCCAGTTTTGAAAATACCCTTTTTTCATAGAAAAACCATCTTCAGAGGATAAGCTTTCAAGTGCCCCCAGGTCCATTAATAAAACCTAGGCTTCTTTTTAATTTCTATCCAGGAAAGTAGTTGCGTACTTTGGAAACAAAACCAATTGATTAGTTCTCTGCTGGATAACACTAATTGTGCCCGTATTTTCAGCCTAACCGCCAGCATTGACACTACTACTATTTCTTTTAGACATATGCTGCATTACAGACTTTGAGCCTATATTATTCTTATTTTAAATAAGCCTACTGAAATCCTCACGTAAAATTTAGCAGTGTTTTTAGCTGTTTAACCACTCATGATAATCCCAGCTCAGCAGCTATCGTGGATTAATAGAACACTTCCATTCTAAAACAGGATGGGTATCTTCTCAACTGAGGTAAGATCCAACACCACCTCTCTACCAACCTTTACACAGACTTCAGAACTCAGCATCTTCTTGTATGTGTCATGACAACCAGAAATCAATTCTAAGAAAATATTTAATTATGGGCTGTACAAATATGAAATGAACTTCTTAAATAGTATGCATATTATAATTTAATAAGAAATAGAAGTCATATCTAAGAGCCATATTAAAAAGGCAAGGGATATCTGTAAATTGAATAAAAAGTGAAGCATCTGATCTTCTATGCATTTGTTGCTGTAAGGGTTTTCAACCAAACACTTCTATCCTGAAGTGTACTTGCAGAGTAGAAATGTTCCCGTGCTAGACAGAAATATTCTGTTTGAAATGCAAGAACACGCTTCTAAGCAGAATATCAAAACTGAGTTTTTCTCAGTTGAAATATACAAATCATCCTCAGCCACTGTGTTAGAAAATCCAGTGATATCAGCATTTGCAAAACCTCTAAGAACTGCTTGGAATTATGCAACTGTTAAAATAGGTTATGTCAAATAAATGAAATCTAATAGGAAATAACTCCTGTGCATGCATATGTGCGCTGTGAGCATTAAGCCTGTGCTGCAGCAGAAGACTGCTATGCACCCTGTCCTCCAAGATGTCACATTCCCTGCAAGGTGCTCAGACGCTGACTGGAGTTACTGATGCTCATCACCTTTTATTATCAGAAACATATACAGAAAGAAACCTAACCAGTCGTGCCACTTCTTTCATTCCTTCTAGAGCTTCAGACATATTATTTGTGATGGAAACAACAATTCAATCATCTACAAGTTTCAGCACGTTATCATTTGCTACCCCAAAAGCATTTTACATAAAACTTTAATCTCCATACACATGAAAAATAAGGATGAGAAAGCTGTATTAAATCATATTAATCCAGTCCTGAGTGTTAGAACATATATCTCTGATGCATCACTGGACAGCAAATAAACTTAAACCTATTTTAGAATAATAATAAAAATATCCTACCCTGCACTGGGTGCAGCACTGGATCCAGCTCAAGCATACAAAATAAATGCTTTTGTGCATTTACTGTATTTTCTGTTTGCTTTTGCTGTTAACAGACTACAGTGTAAAAGTTCCCTGTGACAACAATTCTTAGCTGATTAAAGGTATTTTATATTGTAAAGACTCCAAACTAAATGACTTCACTATGAACCCTTGGGAAGGGAAAGCAAATTAGGAGAATGGGACAGAACCCAGCCTCTTTCTGTGTAAGCAACAAGTTTCACATCCTGGTAAACACCTTTGCCTGGGGCCCTACTAGCTGTAAGACTTTTTTTTCCCCACAAGTAAAAAGAATATAGTAGCATCAAATTAAATCTCCCCCCGCCCCGTTTTTCTTCTGAATACATTATATGTTTGGACATCAAACTTAACCGACACGTGACATGGGGATCTAGCACAATAAAAGCTAAAATTTCACTGATGAGATTCTTGGGTTTTGTGAAATCATAAGCAACTGGAGAGAAACTACAATGGATCTGTTTCACAACATCCCTCATCATCCACAGATGACATAACAGCATTCATCCTGAAGCACATTATTCATTTTAAGAAACGAAACAGAGTTTAATCTTAAGACTGTAAATTACTGCAGCCAATTGCAAAACCTACAGACTTCTGTTGCCTACTCTTTTTAAGCATCTGAAGCAGCGTTTCAGAGTAAGACCATCTAAGCCAAACTCTGAATCTAGCCAATACTTCATATTCTCCAAGAAAGAGGAGTTTTCTGTCTGGAAGGCTGAATTGGATGAGATATGCTTTGAAGCCCTGCATAAAAGCTGAGCTCCTGCAGACTGACTCCTTGCTAAGCCTCTTAACTCCTCCGTTTATCCACCCGCCTCCTCCAGAGCATTTTACAGAAGTGAAGCTATACAGGGTGTCTTCAGCCGGGGTGCCAGTCAACACCAGCTCATCGATTTCAGAGGAGTTATGCCCACCTGCACCAGCTAGGAAGTTTACACATCGCTTCTCCCTGCTCACTGGGCTTAATACTGACAATTCCCAACATCTCCAAGTACTACCAAGAAAATACAGAAGCAGCTCCACCACACTGCTAAGACTGTGATGTGGCCCTGTTGATGTGAATGAATCTAAAGAAATAAAATAGATGGCAAGATTAAAAACGAGGGAGAGGGAATTGACCCTACAGTAGATAGAGAACTGCTGTAAACAAAACAAAGCAGAAAGGTTTCAGACAAAAGATGACTGAAGAAGAACAAAAAGAAAGAAGTGATCCAGCTCAGGCCACAGAGGAAAAAACCCAACCAAACAAATACTACCTCAACACTAGAATTGCTCATGGAAAACAGGAACAATTCCAAGCAAAGATCTTATCGCAGGAGGTTACATTTAACTTTCATCCTTCTTAAAGCCAGCATGCCTAATCCACAGAAACAGGGCTTGCAATAAGCCTAGTTCATTATAAACTCAATAAAAGCTTTACCTACGCAGTGGTAGACCAGAGGAATGTTGAGAAGCTTGTCCAAGTTCTCACAGTAATTCACAGAACTACCACCCTCTGGAGACCACCACTGTGCTTACACCTTTAAAGATTTATCCCAAGATGAAATCTTACTTCCACCATGAGATACTTAAAACAGTCATTTTCACTAGAAAAGAAACAGGCTGGTGAGCACAACAAGGTGAAAGGTAAACTAGCATCATTCCAGTAATTCTCCAGCCTGAAAAACCAAGCAGTCATTGTATTATTTCATTGGAGAGACTGCTTCGGCAGACGTCTCTCACAAGACCCCTAGCCTTGTTATGAGCTATCCTAATGCTGGGATATTTCAGACAGCAAATGAATACTTTTATGAAAATAAGAACACAATGCAATAAGAAAAATTACATGAGTGGGAATAAATGAGCACAGATTTTAAAAATCATAGAAGAGAGCAGGAATTAGTTAAAAGCCAGAAAACCAGCCTGACAAAATTTTACTTCTTTTGGCTCACAGCTCTTCACTCTGTGTGCATTCATTTAGATATGCTGACTTTGCAGACAAAAATCAATTTTTACTGCTTTTTATTTCTATGCGTCCTATAGCGCCTAAAGAGCTATGACAATCTAAACTGGATTAATTTTTGGCTAATGCACCACAGACAAAATTACAAAGCAAATTCTACCTATAAGCCATTTCAGAAATCACCAGTTGGTACATTATACATGTTTTTTGACTACACGTTTAATAATTCTCAAGTACATCGGTGTTGCCATTGACTCACTGGCGAACAGAAAAGGCACAATTAGATTTCAAAATCCCTCTAAAATGCCCTTTCAAGGAATGTGGCTAAAGGGGGAAAATGCTGTTCAACTTACAAGTACAAAGTTTGAAACTTCAGTACCAGAAAAGAAGAATGCCATTCTTAGTGAGTCACTTCTAAAATTAGGATAAAATTATGTATACATATTTATACACATATACTTACCAATAGAGTGGACTGCAAAACACAACCCAGGAAAGTCAGATTACAGAAAGTTTGTTGTACTTTAAAACAGAATTATTAGATTCTTACAACAATCTCACACCTGGTTTCAAAACTGAAGAAATAAATACTGTAAAACCAACTGCTACAAAGTTAGGGTAAGAAATACGACGTTTGCTTATTACGTATTATTTGTAAAGGTATAGGTGATAAAAAGAAAATCTTTAGAAATACGAGAGTTAATCAAGTCTAACCGAATTATTAATTAAAACAATTTTAGCGTAGAATTGCTGCAGTAGACATGTAAAGTCCATGCTGTCCTTGAACATACAGCTCTCCCATAATGGGTTTTATACGTAGCATATAATTTCTCAGAAACTTTCTACAGAGCCCAGGAAATGCACGAACCCATCACCATGAGTAGAACATATGGATCAAAGCAACTCATTGTCAACATAACTCCACGTGACAGATGTCACTTGCTGTGACTTTCTGCACAGAGAGAGATTGAACTGATAACCATAGAGTGATTTAAATTTGAAACAATAAATTTGCCTTTCTAATGTCTTTATTGCCTATTAAATTTAAATATACCTTGTAAGGGAAAAATAGGTCATGCATTCCTCTGGCTTGTTTCTACATTCCCATTATGGACTTGATTCAGTTGCCCATACCTAGGTGCGCTGGCCCATCTGAGAGGCCCTTGGGAGGCCAAGATACCATCAAAGGCATGGCAGAGAGGGCAGAGGACCTATGGAAGGTCTGTATCCGCCCCGAGTGGATGCTAGAGGTCAGCCAGGGTTACTGAGGACATCTCAGCACTATGTGGGCCAACCTCAATGCAGCCCCTACACTGGGATTCAGGGCCAGACTGGGACACCCTACACCACACAGACGTACCTTCAGGTGACCAGATGGGAGTTGAATGCCAAACACCCATTACTGTCAGTGGACTCGAGAGAGCTATTGACTTCATCTTAAGGCCAACACCTACACCTCCTCACCTGAGCAGCTCCCCCGATTCCTCTGACTCTATGGACAAAACTCCCATTGACTGCCAAGCACAGACACCCAGCTCACGCTACAGACACCTAAACTCGGGTGTCCAAATCGTGAGCCAAATTCCACCCTAAAGCCAGGTGGGATGATGATTACCAACAGAAACCACAGTTTGGTCCACCTAGCTTTAGGCAAATGAGCTCAACTGCATATTGCTAGGGCAATAACCTTGCAGGATTTTTTACAGTCAATTCAAAGAGACAGATGCCTTCAGAGACTGATTCAGTTAAATGCCTGATTTTGGATAAGACTAATCCACAACTACCCATATCCTCCAAAGCACATAGGTACATGCTCAATCTCTCTTAATGACAGTTGTAGCTAGCTTATACAACCATATGCTCATATTGTCATTAGCTTTATTTCCTTCTCCTGTTGTCCTTCTATACTGTTCATTTGCATCTTCTTTCCTAGTGAGTTATAAATCTTAGGATAGTATTTCCTACCTTAATCACTCTCTTCAACAACACTTACTACAATCTTAATGGGACCCTAGATGGTAAAAAAGTAAAAATAATGGTGGCTGGTATTTATTTAGAATAAAATTCAGCACACCCAGATATAACTCTGCAAGTTCTCTGGCACCGAACAGCCGTCAGATTGATCCCAGTACCTGAGGCTACTGAGAGCCCAACAAAGCAGTGCTAGCAGTCAAGGTACAGCTCTTCTTGGTCTGTCCGATACCTAACAAAGTCCCGATACCACATTAGAAGTGGACAAATATGCCTTTAAAAATTTATAGCGTCATGATAATTTTGGCTTTACAAAAACCCAAAAGCACTGTTTTTCAAATCTCAATGGAGATACCAATAGTAAAATTAGCATCAAAGTTTTCTTGCCAAGAGGTCCACTATTTTAAGCAATGGATGAAAACTGCCAAGTTTAAAAATCACGAGTTATGCAGGGGAAGAAAAGGATAACAAAGGAGGAGAACACTTTAAAAATTCACGATCAGAAACAAAAAATGCAAACAACTGTTAGCATTTATGTAGTGGAGGAAGACTTGCATGCATAGGAAAAAAACGCCTGTCTGCCATTTGTAAAGCTCGCTAAATTGTGAAAAACACAAAACACGAGTGAAATGCCAGACCAAAAATGCCAACTTTGCTAGTAAAGAAATTCAAAGAATAAGATTACCTTGTTCCAATCTAAAGCATAGGGAACGTTTTGCAGCCTCGATCTCAGGACTTGGATGATCCAGAACACGCCTGCACCACTGCAGAGGACTGAGTGATTTCTCTTGAGGAGCGAGAGTCTTGGTAGGCAAGACGTACAACCTTAACCAAAACACACACAAATATCAGCAAGATACGCAATACTTAAAAGTTTACTTCTGTATTCTCAATTTCCTGCCCGCTAATAATGTGTAACAGTGCAATGCCTTGCAATATGATATTTTAATAACAAAAGATATTACGAAGCAGAAGAGTTTACAATTAGTTTTCTTCTTCCCTCCTCAGAAAAGTAGATGGCAAAACATGAACTCTACAGGTCCGGCATGTCAAATCAAAGTTCAAGGAGACTTCTCATAAAAATCTTATATCTCATCATTACTAGAGTCTGAATTTCAGCACTGCCCAAAGTTCAAATGCATTAGGAGCTGCACACACCCCAAAGATGCTATTGCTTTTCCCTTTTGTATTTACCTGTACTGGAGATTATCTAATTTCAGTATTTGATTTTACATTTAAATCACAATTTCACTGTGATCTATTTCACTCTTTTACCTATAACAATTTAATCAACTTGTCAGACTGCTGATGGTAATTTAATTTTCATACACAGTATCTTCTCCCAGATGAACCAAATGTTGTACAAGTCAGATTTTTAAAGATTAGAAAACATTTGCTGAGATACAATGAAAATCCAATTTTGATATTCAATTCCAGCAGGAAAAAAAAAAGTAAGAAAAGCTAGTGTATACGTGTTATTCTCAGACAAGAGTAGGCAACTAAGGAGATGGTCAAGCACATTAGGAAGCCAGGTATCAAAGCAGATTTCATGGGGAAATTCTTGAAGCTGGGATCTGCCTTGCTGCTGTTGCCCTTGCGGATTAGCGGACACAAGCAGATGCTGGTTCACCTGGGAGAGCGCAGACCTCCCGGGAAGGGAACTATTCTTGGCCGCTGGAGACAGCTCGCAGCTCCTTGGCCTGACCACTTCTGATCGATGGGGCTGCAGACAGACAGAGGCACATTCTCAGGCACCAGCAAAACACGCCACGAGCTGGAAAGGAATCTGGCCTGCACACAGCGGGTGCAAAAGGCAAGAATAATTAAAAAAAAAAAAAAAAGAAAAAAGGATTGAGCTCCTCAGGGGACCACTAACAGGTAGCAGCCTTTCACCTTCAGGGTTTTGGCTCAACACCTACCCAAGTCCCCCGAGAGCAACTGTTCTCCAGTGCCTACTCAATGTTTTTGTTGGTTTGTTTTTTTTTTTTTGGGGGGGGGGGGGGTGTGTGTGTTTTTTTTTTTTTTTCTTCTTCCCCCCGTGAAGTCAATCAGCACTCACTATCCAGTTCACAAGGAATAAATATCCTCCCTGCGATTGCTATCTCTTAGCAATCCCAGCAGAGATCCACTATTGAATTCCTTTGAGGAGAGGACTCATTTCCCCTGACTTCCTGCAGTGCCTGGCTACACATTTCAAAAATGATACTGAGAAAAACGAAAAGGGAAAAAAAAAAAGGGGGGGGGAAAGAAAAGCTTTCAGCTTTCCTGTTAACCTGCAGAAGTGCTTCAAAAGCTGAACATCTGACTGACGAATTCTCAGTGATCAGACTTTTGTGTAAAATGCTGAACAGTAAAAAGAGGTTTGACTTGTCTGCAATGATGCTAATTCTACCGGGGTTTTTTTGTAACTGCACTTAAAAAGAAAAAGCAAAAGGTATTTAAGGCCTAAAATTACTAATCAACAACTAGGATACACATTGGTCTTTGGTTTTCCAGATAGTAGTTTGCTTTAAGGACTGACATTACAAAAAAGCCCCAAGCAGCTGGCATCACACAGCTGACCTTTCACGGACAATGATGGAGACTTAGCCTTGAACTAAAAACATTCAACAGCTAAAACAACTCACTCTTAGTGGAATAAATTAGTTAACAAATCCCTGTTACCAAATTCTTCCTGTGGACACACACGTGTGTAACATCAAGGTAAGTTTTGGCCCCCAAAAAAAGCATTTAGGATTGCTTCCAGGGGGCAAATGAAGTAGGACATTTTACTAAGGCACATAAAATAACGATGACTTTCTACCACCCTGATAGGTAAACAGGGAAAACATTTTGTTTAACAGGACAGGATCAAAGAAATTTGATATTCCTTAATGTGAAAGAAAGTAAGGGGTTAGGATCGAGGTAAAATTTGCTTCAAGGCTGGACCAACAACCCCAGAACAGCCCGGCGCAGACTAACGGTATACACAATGAAACAACACTGACAAAAATTTCCATGCAATTTGTTGATAATTCTCATAAGCAATTTTCCAAAACTGCAGCATGGTATTATTTGTAACATGAAGTACACGCAACCAGCATTCAAGACATATTTATAATATTTAGATTAATTTTTAAATCCTTTCTCTGCTACCAAAAATAAGGATGCTTAAATGCACCTTAGCTGCATTATACTGTATTTTATTCTCAGCTGATGTAAACTTCAGCTCGATTTAGAAATTAACCACATAAATACGCTGAAGCTTTGACAGATACTTAAATCAGTTACTTAAATATAGATAATACATATTTTATTACCGACACTTTAAAACAATTGAGCATCAATTACGTTTAACATGGTTACGCAGCCAATGATTTACATAGTATTCCAGCAGCATTTGAACAGTCCCTATGATGTTCGTCCACGTTGCCGAGACAAGTTTTGAGGCACCAGGCTCACTTATTTATTTATATCTCCAGTCTATAATTTCCCCTTCTATTTGTTTTTAAGCGAGCGCAATCATTCCTCTACGTCGATTTAATTTTCTGCTTTACCCATTCACTATTCATTTCTGCTTTATTCAATTTACTAGCACCCAACCGTGCCTTTTGGAGCTACAGGGGCGCTTAAGATACACAACCAACCATTTAGATCAATGTCTAAAAGACAAAAGCCCTCCCAAATCCCTGAAGATGGGAGACAATTGGGCAGAGATTTTTAGGATGGGGATGCTCAGCTAACGGCTTTCCCGGAACAATTCCGCTATTTTTAATTCCTTATGTAAACAGGAGGCTGAAACCAGGCTGAGACCCGAAATTAAAAGAGAGACGATCTTCCGCACAGGGGAAAAGGAGCCCAAATCCCCCGCCGAGGGCGCGACCCCCTGGGCGCGATGGGGGGGCAGCCCCCACCTGAGCCCCATCCCGTCGGCAGGGTTAACCGCACTGATGACACGTTTCAGAGGGGGGAAAAAAAATAAATAAATAAGGCAGATTTAAGTTTAAGCAGAACGCGATCAAGTGGATTGGGGGCTAATGCGCATCAGAGGCCGGGGAGCACCGGCGGGGCGGGCGCTGCGGGAGCCCGGCTGGGGAGCGGGGGCGCCGGACAGCGGGGCCCGGGGGCGGGGCGGGGCCGAGCCGCACGTACCAGGTATCCTCGTCCTGTCCGCAGCCGCCGCCGTCCTCCAGCTCCAGCACCGCCACCTCGTCCAGCACCGTGGCCGCCGCCGCCCCCGGACCGCCGCCGGCTTCCTGCCCCCCGCCGCCGGCCGCCGGCAGGCCGGGCGAGGGCTTGAAATAGGCGAGGGGCTCCGGCGGGCCCAGCGCGGCGGCGCACAGCAGCGCGGGCACCGGGCTGGGCAGGCACGGCGCGGCCCCGCCGCCGCCGCCCGCCGCGCAGGGGGGGCTGGCGGGGCGCAGCCCGGCGGCGGCCGGCGGCGGGGCCAGCAGCAGGTGCGGGCTGGGCGGGCCGGCGGCCACCGCGGCGGCGGCGGCGCGGCTCCGCAGCTGCTCGTTTTGCTTCTCCAGCTTCCGCACCAGCTCCTGCAGCTTCTTCACCTCCAGCTCGGCGCTGACGGCGGGGCCGGCGCCGCTCCCTTTCACCTCCGCCATCATCGCCGGCTTCAGCAAGGCAGCCTCCATCCTGCCGGCCCGCCGCCGGCACCTGCTCCGCCGCGCCGCCGGAGGGCAGCGCCCGGCCCCCGCGGGAGGTGGGAGCGCCGCTGGCCGCGGTGGGGGCCCGGCCCGGCCCTGCGCTGCACCGCGCCGCCCGCCCCCGCTCCTGCGCCTCCCGTCAGCGGCGTGGAGGAGGCGGGCGGGATCCCCTCCCACTCCGGCCGCCGGAGCGCCGCGCACCGGCGCACGGCGGGAACAAAGAGCCGCCCCGCTCCGCCGCCATCCGCCCGCCGAGAGGAAGGGCGGCGGGGCCGCCTCGGCGGGGAGCTCCGCGGGCAGCCCCGGGGCGCCGGGCCGCCTCAGCGCCGGTCTTTAAACAAAGGTGCCTCCCCCCCGGCCCGGCCCGGCCCGGCCCGGCCCAGCCGCGGGTTGGGCCTGGCCCAGGGCGCCGCTCCTCTCCTGAGCCGTGTAATTAGAGCCTGGTGCTGTCAGGGTTATAATTATGCAGATTGAAAGTGTGATGGGAATGGGAATCACAAATAGGGGCTTTGTTGGGCTTGAAAGGAGCGAGTTCAGCCGAAAGCAGGCCTTTGTGGGCTTGAAACGTGCTGATTCTAGGAGTTTTGATTCATGGCGAGGAAAGCGACGTATTTTTGAAGATGCGTTGCTGGTGAAGCAAGGAGACTGAACCAAGTGTACTCGAAAACTACATAACTACATAATTGTTTATGTACAGGAGAAGCCCTGAGGTGAAAGATGCCCTCGTATTAACATCAATTCCTTTAACACGCTGCAGATACTTAGATGGGTTTGTAACGTTCGAGTCTTTGCTGGACAGAGGGATGAATAACATTCACTCATGGTAGTGTTTTTATATCGCCCTTCATTGCCCAGTATTGAAAGAAACCATTGCTTGCGTCCCTTCCTCCCACCTCGCAGGTGAGCAGAGGTTCCTCCTTGCCCGAGGCGGCTCAGCCGTCACACAGCCCTCCTTGGGCTCATTTCCCTAAACTACAGTTACAGGGGGCAACCTCCTGTGTTCCCCTCCTAAACCTCTGATACGAAATAGGGAACAGACCTCTAGGAAGCGTGTAAGTCAGCCATCAGTCCATCGCTACCCAGTTCTTGAGCGTCGGCTTTAGGCAGCGTGGCAGCAAGGACAGCCACCACGGCCTGCACGGGGCTTCGTCGCTGTCTCGGGTTGCTTAGGTAAGGAGGCACGGGCGCTAATTCTCCTGCTCAGGGCAGAAGTCGACTTTGAAATCATCCAGCCCATCACCGTTTTCTCTCTTTTGTTTATGGTCTGGAAACTTTCTTCTGCACACGCGTGGGACAACGGCGCTATTGTTTGTCAGTCTTTTAAGCACTCTTACAGTGCAAACGATAACAACTGGTACTACAAGAACGGCTGGGAAGGAAGATACAGCACGGAACAAAGCATCAACTTCCGGATAACGTAACTTGTTTCACTGAAGAGAATAAATGTCGCCCCCAGTGTACTAGATTGCAAGCGGATAGTGCTTAATCCGAAACTTTTGTTCAGTCTCCTCTGTCTCTTTGGAAGAAAGAAGTGGAAAAATGCTGAGAGTGTAAAAACCGTCTGGCCCCAATTCTGCCATGTGTCACCAGAGTGAGTAACGTAATCCAGTTTTCGCTCCGACAGATAGCTGTAATCTTTGTTTCCATAAGTAAAAGAAGAATTGAGTTTCTACATGTTTAGGCCTGGGCAAAAGGCATATACCTCAGGTTGTTATCACTAATAATGGTACTAGCCTTAATTCTTAGAAATGCATATGCTAATCCAGTGAGATTGCAAAGTGGTAAAAAAGATAAATAGCAGCGTAGGTAATACAGAGTTCATTAGGCATCAGTAATATACAATGAAAAAAGCCAAGAAGACGTTTATAATAATATCAGTGCTGGATGATGCAATAAGGCAGAGGAAATACTCGAAAGAGATTCAAACTGGAGTAATTATTTTTCCTCTTTGAACCAGGCAAGCAAAGTTATTTAGTGGACCAACAAAAAAACAGGAAATGGGTATCTGATTTTTTCAGTTGCCAGAACAGGTACAGGACAGTGTGGTCAGTACATTTCATCAATAAAAAAATCTAATGCAGACGCCAGTTTGGAGATACATCAGGTGACACATCTGGAGACACACTACAGCATGTAGCATCATGGCACAGGATCTTAAGAGCCGCCTTAGAAATGCTTGTCCTCAGTTACGAGGCAAAGTAGTTGCAAATTTTCAGCTGCCATCCCCTGTTCGTGCCACCTACACAAGCGTTGCATGCACGCACTCGTTTGGGCCGAGTGCCCAAGGAGAAAAAGCTTAGGACTGAGCATAGTGCCTTAGTATGGGTACAGAAGCTTTTCCAGGCAGTTCAGATCAATTGATCACAGGCAGGATCAGGCTCATTACGCCTCGTCCCCAAGAAAATGGTCCAGAAGGTTGGCTCTTCCTTGAGTGGGACAGCTTTGAGCCTAATTTCCATCCAGCAGTATGGGAAGAAAACAGCTTAAACTTGTGCATGCTTCAAGGACCGTGCTCCCAGTCAGCGTGAGAGACCCTGTCTTTTTTCCACGCATTTCCTGGGCGGGTGGATCTAGTAAAGGGTAAAAATGCATTTCACTGTGTTGTATTTGTAGCTGTATTTTAAATGTACATGTAATTTCACGAACCTGTAATTTCACTAACAATGTAGCTTCACGTAGAGCTGCTGGCAGATAAAATATGTGTCCATGAACTCACTATCTCATGGTCTTCATGCTGGCCTGCTAGTCTTCTGCAAAGATGAACATCTTAGTCATTAAAATATTTGACCTAATTGTTTGGTTTTTTAAACACAAATTATTCTCCTCCCAATATCGACATTACTAATAAATTGTTAATGAGCTCCATTCAGTATCCCAGCACTAGCTGATGAGTTTCATCAACCCAGAACTTCATAAGCTCTTTCCAAACCACAATGAAGACTTGACGGTTCCATTCCTTTTTTTAAGGCATTGATAAAATGTGTTTAACACCAGCCCAAAACATCCTAACGTGCCCATGAAACCTGTTATTCCTGGACCTGAGAAATTATATGCCCTAAAGCAGCAGAGATCTACTATAGGACGTGACTTACGTGGTATCCTATAGTAGAAATTTCGGAATCAGTGTGGTTCCTAATAGGCTCCCAATGCAGAGAACAAAGACGCAGGAAGTCTACAAATCCCATCTGCTCCTCTCTGTTAATAAGCCTGTTGCTTTATGCTGCGATAGCTGCAGGCTGGACCTGCCTTTCAGGCAAGCTACTGAAGAATTAATTGCAGTAATCCAGTCTGGGCTATACAAAAGATGTGTTCCAATAAGGTCAGAGCACGGACAGTAAACTCCGAGTCTGGTGAGATTATTTTGAAGTACAGTTCCAGTCTGAAAAATGACTGTGAAAGCAGTTTGATAAAAATAGAGCCACTACCATGCCAGCAGAAGTCCATCTAATCCAGTATTCTATCTTTAACAAAGGCTGATTGTAGCTTCATAAGGAAAATATCTCAGAAACAAGACAAACATTGAGGGATTTTCTCCAGCTTTCAGAACTCGCCGAATCGAGACATCTGGACTGTTTATTTTTGATAACCACCAATGTGTAATAATATTACATTTGCTGAGCCCCATAGTTTTTAAACCATTTAAACATTAGGACTCTACAACACCCTGTGGCAATTAGAACTGCAATTTAATTATGTATTGTAAGAAAAACTACGTCCTATTATCTACTTTAAATCTGCTGCCTAGTAATTTAATTGGGTGTCCCTTAGTTCTGGTTTTCTGAGAAAGACAGAACGATTAATCATTCTGTATTCAGCTTCTCTTTGTCATTCATGACTTCATAAAACTCAGTTACTTTTCTTCCAAGCTGACAAGCCCTAATTTATACAGCCTTGCCCCCACAGAAGTTGGGCTGAACCTCCCATTGTTTCCCTCCATAATGAAAACTGAATTTTCTAACCCATTGTTTCCTTTCTAGTAATACTCCATATTTTCTTCTGTCATGCTAGCTTAGGGAAAGACTGCGATGAAAAAGTCTTGTAAATCCAAATATACTCAGTTAAAGAAATCAGCTTAACCAAAAGCATATTGGCTCCTGCAGAAACACTCGTATATTCATGAACATACCTTGCTTTAAAAAAGCTGTAGGGACTCTCCTCCAATATATCATACATAACCAGATGCCTCTATATTCTGTTATTTATTATAATTTGTACAAATTGGCTTGATAGAAAATCAGACTAACTGAAATGTAGTTTCCCCAGAGCACCTTTCATATTTTTTCAAGACTGATGTCCCAGCTGATGCTTCCAATTTGTTTGGCACCAAGCCTGCTTTGAAGGATAGGATAAGTGTCTGAGAAGGTCAAAAATGTCACACTTCAGCTGCTGTAGAGTTTTTGCAGAGATGCTACCTGGTCCTAGCAATTTGTTATTGTTAGATTCATAAATTTGTTCTAAAATATTTGAGTAGTTAAACATTTTCCTGGAGTTACAGCATAGATTCTCCATTCTCGATGTCTCTTGCAAACGTTCTTACTTCCCAGCTGTTGCTAATTTCCTGCTAATTGCCTTTCTCCTTTTTATACAATTTATTTCCTTTTTTCAAACTACTATGATTCCTTCTGGCTTTTTCCTTATTGAATTAATATTAAATTGAAGTACATTGTAATCACTATTAGAATGGATTTTCTATAGAATCAAATCCAAAATGTCATCATTTTCTGTGAGCCCCAGTACTCCAGGAAGTCAGTGTTTATCGTATCCAAAGATATTGTCTGTGCGTTAAGCTTAGGGACTCCTAATCTGTAGATCCGTCTAGACAGACCTATACATGACAGTTCTAATTTAATGGATTGTTATTTTATTTTGACTCATCAATTCCATATCAAATCTCTCTGGCTTTCAAATGCATTAATCCCCTTCCCTTCCCTTCCCTTCCCTTCCCTTCCCTTCCCTTCCCTTCCCTTCCCTTCCCTTCCCTTCCCTTCCCTTCCCTTCCCTTCCCTTCCCTTCCCTTCCCTTCCCTTCCCTTCCCTTCCCTTCCCTTCCCTTCCCTTCCCTTCCCTTCCCTTCCCTTCCCTTCCCTTCCCTTCCCTTCCCTTCCCTTCCCTTCCCTTCCCTTCCCTTCCCTTCCCTTCCCTCAGAAAGCATCAGGCCTGAACCTTGCCAATCGATCAGGATGGGTTGTTTCTTTCTAATGAGTCTTCATTGAGAACAAAGACTAATTATGCTTTCAAAGAAGCTTGAACATTTGCATTGTCTCCAGTATACATGTATATTGGAGAATATAATTTGGTTCGCACCACCTTACTGCTGATGAATAAGAAGGAGAAGGTAGGGGGGGGATGTGGAGTTCAAGGTGGTTAATAAATGAGCTGATAATGTTAGAGTAAAGGTTTTGAAATAGCAGATAGGCTGTTTGAGTGTAAAATGTCGAAGATCATAATGACAGAAGTACAGCTTCTCTCCAGGAGGCTAAAAATGCATGACACACATTTTGCCAAAAATGCCAATTTCAGCTTGCTTTGTCGTCAGGGGACAGTGGCCATTGACACAGGAAAAATTCCTTATTTCATGATGACACGAATATACTGGAGGGTTCAACTAATTCTGGTCATTTTTTTTTTCTTTTTTTTTCGTCTTCTGTCATCTTTAATTTTGTCTATCTGCATATAGTCGGAGAAGCAGATTCAAGAAATTCAGCAGCTTTGCAATAAAGTAGAAAAAAATTTATTATTGATGTTAGCAACTCCATTGTATGGATAACTAAGTGATTTTTACAGTTTGCAAAATTTTAGTAAGTATAGGCCAACAGGCTGAATGCTTTATGATGCTGTAAAATGTTTTAGAAGTTACCATGTTAAAAAACTAAACAGCAATATGCTTAGCATTGGTTATGTGACATATCTAGGAAAAATTAAATATTGCAAAACCCCCTCATTCCAGCAGTAAATATGTTTTTTGAGAAGGCACATCTGAGTGGCACTGATACCATGGCAAAAGAGCAGGGAACGTTTGCAGTTGCTTGGAAGGTTTTTCTTGTATCAAAGTGGGTGTGTTAAATTTTCAGATGGGGAACGGTTTCAAAGAATGAGTACCTCAACTTTCATCCAACTTCAGTTTGATCAAGCAAAAATCTTTGCTGAATATCCAGAAATGTCCATGTAATTTATTTTTGTGATTTCTTTTTTCCCATCAGATGGGATCTAAAAAAAAGCCTAGCATGCAAAAACCTGTCCTTGCACTATCTGTAACCCACTCGATCATGACGGATCCAATAAATGGCAAAGATACTAGAGGGGAATTTAGGTACAGTTAGAAAACGTAAATCCAAACTTGTTTTCCAGACCCTCTCTTCCATACACTGTGTAACTTGCAGAGTACTCGAGGCCTTTCCTGTAACAGATCATGAGACCAGCATAAACCTTTGCCATTCCTCCTGCCATGCCAGGTCTCCTGGGTCTGGGTGGTGACGGATTGATCAGTCTTTCTGGCTCTAGGTCCCTTTTGTCCATCCTGCAGATGTATGGTCGGTGTCAGGCGCACCTCCAAGGCTGGAGGAGAGGTGCTCTGTAATCAGCCCTTGCTGGGACAATCTGGAAATAGAAGAAACGTGGTGCAGCAACAGCATTTCTTGAGTACTCTCACTGGATTGATGAAGGACGTATGAATTGTGGTGTTACAAAAAGAGCATGTTCTTCCTAGCTAGATCTTTTCCTTGTGTTTGTTCCAATTTCTTTATAAGAAGCAACGTCCCTCCTACGTCTATTCCCCTGTTTCATTTATGTTCCTACTGAGGAGATCCTGATTCTGAATTAGAAGGCAGGGGAGTTTTAAAACAGTCCTGGTGATCTCCAAGTTAAAAACCAGAAACTGGAGTTCTCGAAGCACGTGCTCTTCTGACTGAGTATCTGGGATGTCTCACACGACAGTTGAAGAGGCAGAGAAAATACTGCTCTTTCCCTGTTTTCCTCCTCCAGCTTTCCACAGATGTCATTCATGTCAAAACTGGTACGCTTGCTCCCATGGAGAATTTTGTTGTGAGAAAACCAGTTTTTTAGTACAAAAGGCTTTACTGGTGCTTTTACTTATCTGTTACTTTGGTAAAAGGATAAAAGCAATGTTCAAATGCATTATCAATCATATACTTTTGTAGATTTTCCAAATATTAGTACTTTAAATATTTGTCTGTTTGAGGTTATAAAGCTACAAGTATGGTTAGCTGGATTCTTAATTCCAAGATTTGAACTACATACAGGGATTACATAATTCAAAGGATATGGGATATGGGATAACGTAATTCAAAGTTCCACTCCCTAGAGGAAGCAGAAGATATGAAGATAGACCAACGTTTTCTGGAATATTCATCTTACAGTCAAGTTTGACTATTGATTTCAGTGGCACCATTATTTATGGCAACAGTATAACTTTTTAAATTCCTATCCCCAGTTTTCAAAATCACTGATTCTACTTGTCCTTAATTGGCTTCTTTGCATAATACTTTTATCTTTTTCTTAATCTTACCTCCTTCTGCTTCTTTTGGGTATTTTGACATCTGAACGCTATTTTCCCCCTCATTAGGAAAAACGGCTTGAATGCCAGAAAAACTTTGCATTTTCTTTCCAGAAATGATTGTTTCTTTTTTTTTTTTTTTCCCCTGAGTAGGTAGTTTTAAAACGTTGGCTGCCCATTGTTTTGACCACAATAGCTGTCTAAGCTCCCTAAACAGATGTCTGATGATGGCACAGCAATGCCAAGACTCAGACAAGTGCTTTTGGCATGATTATACTCAGATATTGACTCTAACAGGACAAAACCAACCAGTTTTAAGTCTTGGCACAGACTACGAGACTGTAGCTGTCAATTTATAACTGACACAGTTATAAAAACTCCACGAAAAATAGTACATTTAAAAGTAGCTTGCTTGGGAAGGGAGATGAAGTCTGAGTTTTTCTTGAGCCACTTACACAGGTGCAGCAGTACCACCCAGAGGCCACTGCTGTGCTGGGCACTGCACAAACAGAAGTACTCCCTGTCCAAAAGAGCTCAGAGACTAGAAAGGCAAAGACGATACTAGGGCTTAGAGATCATCATATGAAGACATTTTTAGTACTCCCCGATGAAGACCCCTAAACTTCCACTCCCTCACCACCCTGCTCCAGCCAAATCTGGGCGCAGACAGCTCCTCTGACATTGCTAGAAAGGAACACAGCATTGACAGAGATAATCAGAGAATCATTCAGACTGCTTTTAATTAAGAATTAGACCACTAAGATGAGATGGAGAAATTCTGGGATTTGGTCTTTGCTCCCAGGACTGTCTCTATATTTTCTATTCAGCAGTCATTCCTGAGAGGTCAGTAGGCACAAAGAGTGAACGTGCAGGCAGTGCAGCTATCCTGTGGGCCATGGGCCATAGGGATCCACCCTGCGTAGGTCGGGGAACACGGCAAAACCATGAATGGGAACATCTAGTTTATTCCACGCGCCAGCCTGTTCCACTGTGATACACAATTTGGTTAAAACATAGCTACGTTGCGGGAGGAAATGAACTTGGCCCTCCCACTTTCTGAGCCAGCGATCTGTTCAAAGAGGAGAACACCATCCCCATGATTTTCAAAGGGGGTAGTTATAAGGAGATTTTTGAGGAGGTCTGATCTTAGCAGTGTGTGCCAAACATGTTTTGAGAATATCTGCAGATTCTTCTCCCTGAAAAGCAAGGAACGTTTGTAAGAAGTCCCCGTTTTACTGATGCAGGAGATTAGAGCTGAGTTGCTCAGACCAGGCAAAGCACAAAACAGGACAGTGGGCCTTTGAAGTCAAAGAACGAAGTCTCTCATGAGTTTAAGACTTCAGTGATTCTGCATCAGACATCAGCAGCTAAAGAGAGCGATTTTGGTGAACAGTTTCAGACTTTGGCACATCTAAACCTAAGTAAGCATTAAGTGTCTTTATCCTTTGTCTTTATGGAATGAAGGATGTCTCTGCTGTTACGCCGCTGTGAAAAAAAATGAGGTGTTTTGGTGCAGCAGAAGGGAGAAAAGGAGGCTACGTGTCTCCCTCATAGTCTGAAACCAACTTGTCTGGAAGCTAGAACCACTTCCTGGTGTAACCGAGTAGCTACAGGGAGCAACCTGCAAGTGTGATCAGAAAGCAAAACAAGGAGGAAAGTGGATACTTTTCATTCTAAACAACAGGATTATGTTAAAATATCAAGGAAGGCAAGCGGAGTAGCAGAGTTCTGACCTAAATATATTCTGAGTAGATAAACTGAACGCATGAAACTATCCCAACACGACACGCATCTCCATACCAAGGAGCAAGGAATAGAGCTGACCTACTGAATAAAAGCCAGGCCCCTTTGATGTTGACCAGTTCTTTACAAGCCCGGCTAAGGAGGCTCTACGAAGTAACGGAGAGCGTGTCTTGCCAAAGTCACAGAGATGTTTATTTCAAGAGGAAGAGGGTGAGAGGACCATGTTACAGATGTTTGTCACCTTGCGTCAAGCACTGCTAGGGAGGGGATGCTCAGGCTGAGTGTTTTGTAAGAACCTACACAGGATACAACAGAATATATTAATATAGCAAAGCTGTGCTTGTGACATCCCTTGTTCTTGTAAATATCAGTAGCTTTGAAGCTATCTACATATTTAAATGCATCAATATGTATTATATGCATTATTTCACTCCTTTCCTCTTATTGCTTCATTCCCCCCCTGTAGAGCTATGCCCCAGCTTTGTAAAATAAAGTATCCATTACACACTGAAAAAATGGGCCTGATGAATCACAAAACTCCACATAATTTAGTACATCATCTCTCAATACAGCTTTTCAGTCTAATTTAATGCATTATTGAAGATAACTCGTTCATTAAAACAGCTGCCAGCAAACTGTTCATTTGGATTGTTTCATGGAAGCACTAGTCAAAGAGAAATAAAACACCACATGCTAATGGTATGCAAAAAGGACAAAAAACAATTAAGTTTTGATACATTGGTATTGAGATGTTAATATGATTTTTTTTAATGAGTACTGCCATACCGGCTTTTATATGGTAAATAACAAGCATCACAAAACCGATGCTTCTTTTCAGCAAACTTACAACATATAATAAAAAATAACAAAAAAACACATGGCAAAATTACCAGGGCTGTTCAGCAAAGATGAATTAATGAGCACAGAATTATTATTTATTGTTTCTTATTGCTACTTCTCTGTCAGTGAGCGTTTAAGTAGCAGATATTTGGATCCAGAATTTGCTCCTGGTCTCTAGTGGAGTGAACTAAAATCTCTCATCCCCTCAAACACCAGGAGGTCCTGGATTCTAATGTGCTGGCTCAAATGAACATCTAACATCTTCCATTGTAACAGAGCCTTAGCAATAACTGTTGGCCTCTGAACAGGACCAAGTTTGTAACCCCAACATTAAAATTTTGCCACTACTTTTCTCCATGTTGTGCAAGTCTCATTGTTTCCTGGTGAAGCACAGGGTAGTAACAAGTATAGTTCAGCTAGAATATGTCATCAGCAAGAGACACACACCAGAAAAAATATCAATAATAATAAGTTTATTAAAGCTACTGCCATTAATTCATAAGAAATTTTCATAAAATTAACAAAACAAACTATCTACTATTTCATGGCTCCTTTGCATGTCAGTCTGAACATCCTTTAAGCCAGGCAAGACAGATTACATCATTATTCAGCTGCAGGCCCAATGGTTTAAGTTACACAGACATCCATACCTCCTGTCTCCGCTACTGAATGTGCAGACAAGGAGAGAAAGTTTGGCTGGGACAGCCATTCAACAGTCTAATGTTAATCTACAGCTTTGGCACTTTTTGACCTTCTAAGCTCTTGCTCAGGTCCAGCAGCCTCTGAGCACTCTAATTCTGTCATGGTCATATCCAACAAGTCCTTTTAAGCTGAGATGTAAGGGAGAAAAATTAGTTCTGAATAACCATGATCTAAAATGTCTCATGGCAGAGACTAGTAGGCAACACCTTTGTTTGTCCAGTAAACTACTGAACTATTTATTATTTTAGGCAAATAAGGTAGGTAACTATTGACTGTTGCGGAAACATGTTATAATAAACAAAGCATGAACTCTTCTTTCATTTTCTATACGTTAATACACATATGCTGTCCAAAAGGAAAAAAAAATGCTTTCACTGTAGTCTCAAAGGAAGGAGTTTATCTGGCCTAATGTAGATTTCTAGAAATCTGAACTATTCACTCCAAGTTCTTTTGCAAACCATGGAAAGTAAGACGTACATTCAGAGCATGGTTAACATCATGGTAAAATAGATGTTTGCAATCTGACCAATTGAATCACTTCCTAAAAATGTCTACTTCTCTATATGACTATAAAGACAGAATAGATCAAGTAACTTAGAAGTAGATGTCTACACTGTAGATGTTTAAATTTAGGCAAGATGAATCCATCCAAGGTGTTTAGATAGTCAGCTTAATAAAGTAGGAAAGATAAATACAACAACATAATGTCATGCAAAGTATGTATTTCATGATTTCATGGCAAATATTAAGTGTGCACTTCTTAAAAAACAAAAGGTAATACAATTACCAGAATTACAAACATGGAATGGGATACTTCTAACTAAAACTCTCTAACAATTTTTGTCTAGAATCCCTCTGCAGTAATGGAGATGCATTTTCCGAAGATGATTTGTTCCATCTTAAAGTTATCATTTAAGTTACTTAGAAAGAATCTTCCTCTGGAGGTTGATGTCTCTCCTCAAACGTACAGAGTGAACCCACCTCACTCTGTATGAAAACAGTAGTTTAAACTGAATAGCTGACTTTTCAATGACTAATCTTTGATGAGATTAATCCCATTTGTGCTATATAAAGATAGCAGATCTTTATATCTGAGGAGATGCGTTTTCAGTAAAGAGAATACAGCCCCTTCAAAACATATGTGTAGGTATGTCCTGCTGTTCAGAAAGTTTCAATAAATTATCATTAGTTTTACATACAATTCAGCAGTTTCACAGATCTGATGAATATATTGAACAAAATCTTGGTTTGCTTCCTGGAATGTGTGTATGAAAAGGCATCTAAATTATCATGAAATTAATTCCTTTGGGAACCATGCAGTAGGACTGCATTTAGAGTGTTTGTTCCTAGCAATAAAAATTAATCATTTTCCATAGTGGTTTGAATTAACAGGCCAATACACTTAAGTAAACAGTAATGAAACTTCTTTATCATGCTTTCTGTATGTCAAAATTAGTAGATCCATTTTTCTGCAAGAGAGAAAAGATTGATCAGAAATGCCAAGCAAATCAGTATTCTCTAAATGTCACACAAGGAAACTTTAGATCAATTTATTTTTTTTAGAAAATCTACTGAAGACTGACTGTCCCATCTTGTCATTTGCTGAAATAGGATATGTCAATTTATAACGCTTAACATACAGACCGTTGGTATGTCTTTCTACACTTTTATAACTGTCACAATGCCTTAGTAATTTTATAATCTGATTAATTGTAAAATTTACTCTTCCCATCAAATTTTGCAATGGCATAATAACACAAAGTATTTTACCAAAACAAATGGATTAATATAATTTTAGTTAACCTGATCTTGTCTCAGAAGTACATAGGTGAACACCAGCTTATCAGAACATTTCATCTACATTTCCATTTGTCTTTATTTGGTACAGAGGTACTGATTTATAGTATTAATAATTGCCATGAACAGAGAAGACTTAAAATCTAGCAACTTCTAGAAAAATTAATAAAACAAAAGCTTCCTTCTTCACTGCCTTGCACATCTGTTTACTCACTATGCTCCTCACAAAGGTAAGAAGGGTACTCGCAGTATAGTATTTTCATTATGGTGTAACAGATTTTGTATCTGCTCTTTATTGGTCACAATGACTACATTAGGTGAAAATACCTCTGAACCCTGGCTTATTCATTTCAATAGAACAACCTGATTCTCAGATGGCCTTGCAATTTATTCTTGTCACTTTCAGGGCAAGATGCCATTGCCTCTCTGTAGGTGTCTCCATTGGCTGCACAGGTAGGACTACAATGAGACCTTAAGAGATCTCCCTCGCAGGTACAGAATAATTATTGTGTCTAGAACCTGAGGCTGGATATCATCCTAAGCAACCCATTCTTACTAAATGAAATACTTTGAAAAGGCTTAAGTACACAGAAATGAGCAAAAGCAATAGCTGTGTTGTAATATATTGAAGTTATTTAAATGAAGTTCTCTACATCGTTTTTCTTATGTTCAGTATAATACATCTTGCATCTTACCTTTAATTTTGGAATAGCAAGGCTCACAATGCACGGTTTTTCTGTAAATCCAAATGCTGTCTCCTGCTTTCAGATCTTCCAGCGATCTTTTACATACTTCACACTTTAATACACAAGTAAAAGTAACAAGAAAAATTAAAATGAAGCCCTTCTCTAACATTTATTCCCAGCATGCTGTCTTTCAGGAACTAAGCAACCCCAGACCAGAATAGGGGTTGTGAGTACTGCAATATCATCAAATCTGAACTCTGAAAGAGTAGTTTTAATGAATAGTAAATTAGACATCTGAATATCTCACCTTGAGACATCTAAAAATCAGATACCTAAGTCTCAACTGGTTCCCTAGGTTCTCGTTATACTCACCAACCCCTTCCTTCCCCCAGACATTTCCAAAGGTTACTTTCTCTCTCTTAGCTTAAAAATTTATTCTAAAATAAGATGAATCACCCTTTTGAGAACCTTTTGTTTCTTCATTGAGTAAAGGAAGCATGATCAGATTTAATCATCCAACTCAGAGTAGATCTTAAAGAATCTAAACCTGCTTATTTCGAAATATTTTATGATACTTTATCTTAACCATTAACTATATCTCCCATTATTGCAGAATCTGGACAGTGCTTTCACAAATGTCTCAAAAAGTTAATTTTTGAGACAGACAAGCATTGCCCATGTTTCACATATGAAAATACACAGATACACACAGAGGTTAACTTCCCAGGATCACGAGGAAAACCTGCAGTGGATCAAGGAGTAAAGTAATTTGATCTATAAACCAGAATCTTGAGACCCAGATCATCCTTTTTTTGCAATCTAATAAAAGAATAGCAAATTCTGGTTTCTTGGGATACTTTATGCTCTGATAAGTGAAAATCAGCATTACTTTTACAGTGCAATTCAGTAACTGAATTGCCAGCCATCCCAGAAAGGCTGTAAGCCTTTCCATAATTTTCACAATGGCTGTCTATTCAAATAGATTTGGACTGAAAATCTTTATTAAAATGAAAAATTAACAGTCTTACCCAGAACATCCCTTTGCAGCTAAAGGAATAAAGAAATTGTGTGATGTCAACACCATGGACTTAAAGGCAGTGTGAGTTATTAGATCCAGGATCCAGACAATATGCGATTAATTGCCTTATGTTACCCATGCTCACTAGGGCTAGTATGAAATTGCAACTGAGTACTCAGTATTGATTATTAGAACATGTTAGAGTACTAGAGAACCTTTTTTTTTCAGTTTTACAGAACTATGTTTTTTCTGTATCTTTTCTACATAAGTTGTTACTATAAAGATACTGTTAAAAGAGTCTCCTCTGTTAATTAATTTTGTTTTTCCTTGTATAAATCAGCAAAAGAATGGGCATGTTTTCAAAGCTTTTATCACCCAGATTAGCTAGCATTTTTATAAAGAGAAAAAACCCTACACTTTGGATTATTTACTCACTGAACTTTTGGTATATACCTTTACAAGGAGACAAAGGCATTATACTGCTGTGAGCTACATGCAACTCTCTAATGGATACAGGGTATTTGTAAGGATGAATATTAATGATGAGAAATTGCACTACTTAGCTAAATACATAACTACAAGCATGAACCACAGACCTACATTAGTTGTTTAATTTTTTGCCAATGCTTTCATAAATGCGTAGCTACACAAAACTTAAGCTGAATTTTGCTGGCCAGACAGGTCCCCAGTTGGGAATAGGTAGCGAAAAGAATATAATTTAAAAAATAAGCTTAAATATTTAACAGATAACTCAGCCAATACCAACATGTTAACACTCCTAACTACATAAAAACCCCATTCCTCTTTATGAGGGTTGATCTATCTAAAAAGAATGGAAGCAAACCAGAGCTTCTATTTACTTGCAATAATAGTATTGAGGAGGTATTACATAGTGATTTCCGTGGAAGAAATTACATTTCTAGTGTTCACAGAGCTCAGAAAGTCCATATGAGACAAGAAGCGTATTGTAACTTCATACATGTTAAGTACAACCTTACTGCCGTATTCTGCTTTGGGTTACTCTTCATGCAATAACTAGGTAGAAGAACTGCTGTTAGAAGCAGAAGTAAAAGCTATGCAAGACTGGGCAGAAAAATGAGCTATGCTAATGCAGTGAGTTTGCCGAGTATTATTTGTTAGAACAACAAACTCTGTGTGGAGACGCAAGCAGAATTAAGACAAATGAGGCAGAAAGAAAACAGACTAGAGGGCTGAGCACTGGTAGGCATACCCTGAGAAAAGTTTAAGAGCAAATTTTAGGCTGAGGCTTAGGCTTTGGAATGACAAGCAAAAAAAATTTCTTCTGTGCTTTCCTTCTTATTGGAAACAGGAAAAAATTTTTTACTTAATTTTTAATAAATAAGACTGAGGCAAAGACATATCCAATTTCAACATTATTTTATCCTACATTTTATCCTACATTTTACTTCATAGAATAAAATTTTACAATATGAAGAAAGTATAAGTAGTATATAATTCACTACATCGGACTGGAAGCGTGTATAACTGAAGGTTTATAAGTGTGTAGGACATTCAGGATATGTTCCACTGCATCCTTTATCCTCCCTGTGGTTGCAAAAGAGAAGGAGAAGCAGGGAGAGGGAGAGTAGAGGAAGAGGGAGAGAGAGAGATGGGAAGAAAGAGGAAGGGATTGTGTAGGGGCGAAAGAGAGAGACTAGTATTTCCTACATTAGTCTTCTCCTCCAGTGTGCAAGCCTTCCTCTTCGCCTAGGTGAAGGCGTAGGGCCTATTTATTCTCTTATTATATGTGTACTATAATGCAGGTTTTACATTCAAATTATATTTCTTAGTAGCAGGTGAAATCTTACCTTGAAGCAAGTCGAATGACAGCAAATTTGCAAGGCATCTAAGATCATTTTGGCATCTATGCCCAAGGGCTTCCTGCAGTATGTACATATATCTTTTCCAATTATACTCCTGTGTATATAATACAACATCAGCTGTCAGAAAAAGAGCTACCATTGAAATCGCAAGGATAAAATTGATAAGCTTAGTGCACTATGTGGGAAAGACATTTGTATACTGTACAATGGCCATAAGTGGAAAAATGTCATGTGTATATTCCCTCCATTCTAGTTGACAGGTGTAATATACATGCTCCTGTGATGGGCAAATTGCTGAGCATAATTGTCAAGTAGCAAAAATACCTTGACAGAAAGAATGGTCTTTGGTGAACTGAATGATTTCAAATGGTAATGAGACTGTATTAAGCTGCTGAATGCCTGGGAGCACGTATACTAAATGGGGATGAAGTGGAGGGTAATGATTTTAATGTTTTAATCACAAAAGTAAATTGGTAGTTGAATTGAAACTGCCATCATTTGGTCAGTCTGATACAGAATTCTGCTCTCTGTGGCGCAAGTTCCTGAAAACATTTTTAATTTTCTGCACTGCAGACAGAAATCCTGCCTTCATGGCAGTTGTAATGAACACATGTATAGAACAGCCTACCTGGTATTCATAACAATAATATTTTTAATTTTTAAAAAATTTATCAGCTTTTTTTTGCATTCTTATGTGACATCAATCTGTACTTTCTCTAGGTACAACTCTTGGTGTTAGTTTTGCACTACAAAATCAACTGGTCTTGCTCCTTTCCACTCAATGATAAACCATTGTACCAATTTTTAAACATCCCCAGAGTTCCTTATACTTGTGTTGGAAAGGATACAAGTTTTTCTAATTGGATATTTCCAAGTAATGGGAATGTCCAAATTTTCTGAACTGAAAATAGTGGGCATATTTAATTTTTTTTCCTCATGAGGTAAGATATTACTGACTGAGCAAATACCCTTCTTATATTTGGGAATACCTTAACTGGTGTGAAAACACAGAGTTTTTAACAGCATTGTCATGTGAACCTCTTCCTCCACAGCTGTACAGAAAGTTGGTCATTACAGACACCGTTCTCACAAAGGAAGGAAATTTTGCAGAGTAAAGAGCTGCCTGAGGTAGAAACCTATAGAATCACAAAGCCAACTTTATTACTTAAGGCATTGGCTGTTGTTTCTATAGATACTTTAAAATGTCAGCTGTGACAAGCCTAACATAATATTAGGCTGCTGAACTGTGGTAATGATTTGATGGCAAGATCCCACTGAAAGGGAGCTCTGTATGAAAAGCGGTCTGACAAGCCTAATGGTGACTTCCACTGCTCTCTTTTGTCTGAACCTGGAACGCTTATGCAAAATGTCTGTGTCCTTTGACACTCTACAATGTTATTAACGTGTACTTACCGATCAGAAGTAGAGTAAACAGTTTTGATAGTATTTCCAGTTATATTTTCTTCATAGGCACCATATGATGATTTGCTGTGAAGCAGTGAGTGCATAGCAATCACTAAACAGTACTTTTTGTTTTTAAAGGTTTCACTATGCTGATGATAATATGCAAATTAAACTAATGTAACATACTTGCAAAAAAACCCATCATACTTGGTGATGAGTTCTTATTCTGTATTTTCACAACCATCAAGAAAAATATATCAAATAAAAAAAGCATAAATTAGGAATACAGTGTCCTTAGACTGTGTTCTGTTGTTGAATGATTCTTCAACATTTCAAAATTAAATCCACAAGCCCATTGAGCAAAATCTACATGATGGTATTGGGTTTACCTGTGCTGATATCCCAGCCTAAATGATACATATCAGGAAATGGTGACACACTGCATTTTTTTCTTTTTCTCCCCTTCTTTCATTAGTCCTCAAAGAGCTGTCAAACAGCCAAACAAAATTACAACATGTCCTTAGAAGTAGAGTGAGAGTCTTTATAATACAGGCTGTTCAATGTGTGATTTGTGTTCACTACAGTAACCGTAGTGTTCCTGGTGTCAGAGTAGGAAGGAATATACCGAATTTAACTATCAGGGAAGTTAAATCTTCCTTTTGTAACAGTCCCAGTTCTAGTTGCTTAACTGTCAGTTTTGTTTGCATGGAAGGGATGAGCATGTATGTGACAGCTGAACAAGTCATCTTGCCATACATGTTTTGAACATTTCTGAACTGATTTAATTAACTTATTCCTCCAGAAATTCATAAGGTATATGGTAATTATTACATGTTTCATATCACTCTTGAATAATGTTTAGCAAAGTTAGGAACAATTTTTTATAATCATGTGTATTTGCAGAACATGTCGTTTTTTCAGGGAAAGTATAACAGACTGATAACATGATTGTGTAAGGTGTTACACAGCGCAGATACACTTTTTACATACCTGTCTTTTGTAATGTGTATATGTCTTATTTGATTTCTATGCAACACCAGAAATGTATAACAATTGTACAGTTACTGAGAAGCTTAAATGGTAAATGTTTTATTTATGTTTCATAGAACATAAGAATATGCTTGTTATTTAATAGTAACGTAGCAAATGTGGGTTTGCTCACCACAGAGAAAGTATCTCCTCAAATGAACACCCAGTGCTCCATTTACATTTCAGGAAAGATGAAAGTAAGCTTACTAAGTAGGAAAGCAAACTAAAGCTAAATGATTGCCTCTTGAAAGAGTTTTTCTGGCTATTTTTGCCCTGCCCAAGCTAGGCACGTGCACAACACATGTCACAGGGTGAGGTATATTGATGGTGCAAGTGCCTAAAGTGTCTTGCTATAGTGAAAAGTGTCATAGTAATATCACCTCTCTATTTCTATAAAGTATGGCCCTGTCTGTGCTTGTTTTTGTTGTTAAGCTTATTTTTCCTAAATCTTCCATTTAACTCATTGTATTTAGCTGAAGAATCTAGAGCTGAGTCAGGTTGGCATTTCAAATCATCTAGTTAAATCAGGGTTGAGATCAGGGCAAAGTGAGTACTGTGCATTGCACACTCAACATAATATGGGTATTTAGATGCAGCATGTCTGAAAATAACACTGTTTATCTTACAGAAAGTAGTACAGAGAAAAACACTTTCTTCAAGTGTCCTAGTGTAGAGAACAGTGTCCCATGGATTTTAATAACTGGCTAGAGTATTATAGTTGAAATACACACAAGTATATATATACACATCTTAAAAAAAATAATTGTACTGTATAGAACAAAAAACTATGAAGCTACAGCAAAAATATTTCCTAAGCATCAGTTTCTAGTCTTGCTGACTGAAAGTGTGAGGAAATTCAGAACCTTTTCTAATCAACGTATAGGCTGACAGCTTGACAAGACACTAAGATAAAACTGAGCCACAATGCAGCCTGAGACCTGCCTATCAATCAGACCAAGTTCCTTCTTTCAGTTCATATCACTCACTCCTTTACTTGCTATGGTGTGGCTTGTTTATACAGCAAACTACTCAACAATGAATACTCTCTAGAACCTATTGCATATAACCTGAAAGAATAACCTGCAAAGACCATTCATTTAGTAAGCTTTCGTGAATTCAATTGGGATTACATCTTCAAGTAAGGGCTATACATTTTATCAAGTGTAAGGTAACACTGCACATTGAAGCACATTCTTTGCCTTGCCGTTCTTGTGTTATTGTTCTCTATTTTAATTTTCAAAGATAATCAGAATATTACATCTCAGAAGATTCATGCTGCAAAATGCTAATTAATTTTTGTGTTGAATATTCATTTTGAGTCTTAAAAATGTATGCTGTTTAGCTTTTCTTTTATTCTCAGACAATTTATAAGCTTGTCCTTCAAGGCCATGCAGAAGTTTCAGAATACACAAATTTTAACCGCATTCCAGCCTCCTACAGCAAATGTAAGAAAATGAGAGATCAAAGACCCCGTGCCCAGTCATACCCACACCGAGGCTCAGGTGTGCATAAGCTTAAGGACTGGGACATTGGCCGTAGTTCCCATAAAGTACCAGACTGTGACTGCTATTTTCCCTATTAGTAAGGCTCAATAGAAGATTTCTTCTCTCCCTTCCCAGTCATCAGCCTTGACTCTCGCAATTCACAACCACTATACAGCAATACCACACCTTACGTATAGGACTGTCTTTAAACAATCCTGTCAACATAAATACTTAAATCCCCATAGATGGGTGAGTTGGTACTGAAGAGGCATTTTCCTAATCTAAAAAGGTCCTTCATTCAAGAATTATATATTATGGGTTTTGTTGTCATATTTCTTGAAAATGCTTTTTGACTGTGAAGAAAAATATATTGTTTCCTTTATTTCAATGATTTCCTGTTACCAACAGACCTGGTGTTTAGTTAGTTCTATTAAATATCCCTGTATCACATTTTTCACTCAGATTTGCAATACGTGTGCTTGTAGAGACACAATCCAGCTGGAGCAAGAGTATTGCAAGAGAAATGGTTTTTAAAATAGTTTGTACCTGATCAAAAAGTCAGAAGCCCATGTTACAGTTTCAATGATTGGGATAAGAGATGATACATGGGTTCAAATTCATCCCATATACTTTTAAGAACTTAACAAGGCACTTGAGTGAAGAGAGTAATGTTTTCCTTATGGCCTTGGAAAGAAATAAGCTCCCTGAGAGCGTGGTGCATCTAACATGCGGGAAATGCCTCTCCTCTATTGATTATATAAGAATTTTGGCTTAACTGCTCGCTTTAATTTCATGCCTCAGCTACATCTCTATAGAGTTACACAGGGTATGTCTTGTACTCCCCGCCCTGTGCACTAGAGCTATGCTTTGTGGGCTTCTGTTCGTGGGATCCTGGAAGCAGAATTTGGAAGGGGGCTGGCATGATTCCAGAGACCAGTGTGAGGTTTCTAAACATCCCTGAAATTTCTTGCATAAAGATGGTTTCTCTTAATTTTTTTTGCAAGAAATGCCACTTTAGATGTTATGGTTCTCAGTTAATTGTCCACAGTACCTGGTCTTTCTTCTACTGTCCCTGGAGTAGTTTGTTTCTGGGAGATTACTTGGAGCCCTTGGAGGATTTTCATATGCTTGCTCAGTTATCCTAAAAAAAAAACAACAACAACAAAAAAAAAAAAAAAAAAAAAAAAAAACACAACACAACAAGAAAACAAGCACCTTTTAGAAATTATTTTCAGCTACACAGTTTTCGGTTACACTTACAGCCATAAATGTAGAAGCTTGGGCTAGTAACAGTAAGTAAAAGAAATCTATCTTTTTCTTACTGTTGTTAAATTGTTACATGTGAAAAGTAGTGAAATCACTGACCTCTGTTTTATGCTGGTAAAAACATTAATGTCAGAAACTTCATCTAACTGTAATTGAACTCTGGTTTCCTCAAAGTGCCCACTGAGGTTTTCAACAGTGCAGAAATGTGTCAATGGTTGATAGAATTCTGCATTTCCTTAGCAGTATTCTATAACATTTTATTCTTGGTTTTACTACATTTTAGTTCCAAATTTTCTTTTTTTGGATATACTACAGTGATATTTTTATTAGAAATGACCAGCTAAACAGATACATAGACTCCTATTTCAAAAAGCAGGATTATGATGCAAGAAAAAGAAACCTTGTCTCCTGCAGTTTTGCCTGCCACAAACATGACATGCAACCAAACATAAAAATAAACCTTGTCAGACAAATTATAGGATTTAAGGAATAAATGCTAATAATGTTTTTGATGATTTTACAAAGCAGCTCAGACAAAGGCTGCTCTTGTTTGATTCTGCCAAAGGTTATATTCTGAAACAACTTGATTATAAGCCTTAACTCTGGATGTTTGGGCTGCAGCTTGATTTATTAAAGTGAGCTTGCCAAGGTCTGAAGCTTTGCTAAATGAACCTTGCTCAGTGCTGGTCACTGTTTTATATGCATAGCATGCTGCATGAAGCAGCACCCTCTATTGTGCTTGACTTCTAATCTGGTAGGCCCCCTTTCAGAACTAAAAGAGAAACTCATTCACCATAGATATTCAGTATATGCTTCTCTGGTCAGACTGTCAAGTGGGACTGCTAGGATAAAAATACTTTATATTAAAAAATAGCAAAAGTACTTATGTACACGGATAGCTAAGTTCTTTCTCTTCATTTAGATATACAACTAAATGGAAAACTCAAAAAGATACCATCAGAATGGTACCTGAAAACATAGTACTAACTCCATTTTAATTGACCAAAATGGATCTTAGTTTTTCCAGATAACGAAACCTAGTAGCAGTGAATTTTTTCAACTATGAGATGCTAACAGCTGAGTTCACAAAACACCTAGATAAGCACAAAAATAGTTAAGTGGATTTTGTCACCAGGCATTTTCATTCACTACAAGAGATTATAGGTTTGAGTCATTACTTTGCCTTATCAAAATACATGCAGCTATATTGTTATATTTGGTTAATCAGGCACATTTTATAAATAATATGGATATCTTACTCAAGTTATGCAAATTCTGCTTGCTTGTATTAGGAATTCACATTTTCTGGTACCACACTAAACAACTACAGCTCTTGATATTAGCTCTTTAAATTTTAGAGAACTACAAATTGAGTCTCACCACTTTTTATTTTGGTCATTAGCAGACTTGACTCTAGTGTGATCACCAAGTTCCTCATCTCTGTGACAGTGAGAAAGACCTCAGAATTAATCAAATTATTTGATTCAACCTAAACATATTAAATGGGTTGAATTATTTATGTTGAAGAAGAAAAAAATTATATGCATTTCACAAGGAAGATTCCTGACCACGCTGATTATGTATCACGATTGTTTCATATTGTAAGTGTTTAGTTATTTACGAAGAGTTATCAGTTCAAACCTCAGTATTTTTCAGTTTCTTTCCAGTGTGACACTACTTGGACTCGATGATCTTAAAGGTTGTTTCCAGCCTAAATGATTCTATGATTCTAATGATTCTACAAAAGAATGACAAACTACTCAAAAATGCTAAGTTCATTATAGGATTGTAGGATAATTCAAGTTGGAAGGGACCTCGGGAGGTCTCTAGTCCAACCTCCTGCTGAAAGCAGGAGCAGTTATGAGGACAGGTCAGGTTGCTCAGGACTTTTTCAAGTTGGGTCTTGAAAACCTCTAAGGACAGAGATGGCACAACCTCTACAGGCAACCTGCTCCACTGCTGGACTGTCCTCCTTAGTATCCAGTCTGAATCTCTCATTTAAATTTATGACCACTGTGTCTTATTGTGTTGCCATGCTACAGGTGAAGGGCCTGCCTACGGCTTCCAAACCAACTAAGGCTCTATCATTTTAATTTGATAACATCATTTCATTCAATGCAGGCACTAATACCATGAGCAGTGGCTGCCAAAGTGTGTTATTTGCTTTGTTGGTATATCCAGCTCAGATTCCTCTTACAACTGCTGTTATCTAGGGCTGTCTATATGATATGTCATATCTATATGATCTCTAGGACCATACGATCACATCTATACTAGTCGCTAATAACTCACTGGCTGTGAAAAAGCTGATTTTGTATTAATATTTTATATTAAATGGTCTGTAATGAAAAAAATAATATTATCCATTGAAGAATTGTTTAAGATTAAAAAAAGGCCACAGTAGTTCTCATTTGAAAACAGAGAATGATACTAAGAAAAAAGAGGATTTTTTTCTATTTATGGCACTCATTTTTTGTATTTAAAGGACAACTTTTAGTCTGGTGGAGCATTTCACATTAATTTAAAGAACTTTGATGGTCACACGCTGACTATTTAGAGTTCCAATAAGATAAAGTCAAGTACTACTTGCGTTTCTTCCACGCTGAATTATTTATATTTACTAGTCTGTATTTAATGAGGAATTTTTAAAAGTTTAATTCTATGATTTAAATCAAATAAAAGTATTAATTTTGACTCCTCTAATGATCTCTACAGCATAGAACTTATTAATACTAATATCTAACCAACCACAAACATTTTATAAGTACATAAAGGAAAGGTTATGACAGTCTTGCCTCTTATTTTTCTGACCAGCAGTATTTATTTCAGTAAAATCCTCAAGCTCTTTTCCCCTGAAACAACAAACAAATACAACTGTTAAAATATTCTTCCTTTCTGCGAAGAGTTAAAGTGTAGTAAAAGAAAGAAACGTATTTATGCACACATTTAAAGGAGAAAAGTAAATTGTTGGTTAAGTTTATGTTCAGAATTTGCAAACACTTACTGACCATGATAAGAAAATATGTTTATAATTTTCCACACGCAAGGTAAAGTTCTCTACAATTCAATAAAAAATATTATCTAGTACAGCCAAGAAAATGAAAAGGCTTTGTTTAATCATATCAATGCCATAGTTTAAGATTCTTCTTTGCCAGTGAAGACAGTGAAGGAGAAACATGAACTTTTCAAAGTACTTAGTATTAATTTACAGGCTCCAAGCAGCTTAATCCTTGTTTGCATCATTAATTTGCAATAAAATACATTTTTATTGAAATTAACAAACTTCTACTTCTTAAGACGACACCTAAAAATATGTCCAGATGACCACATATTTTTGCTTCTGGAATGACAAGAAATTAACTCCGTGTGTCTCTATAGTTAACAATAAAAGCATTGATAATGTTTGCACTTCTACTGAAAATGCAAGCATCCAAAGGCTCACAAAGTTTACATATAAGGAAACATTTTTTTTTAAATTTCATAAATACAGTTAAACTAGTGGCTAGTTTTTCCTCTGGATTTTTTTTAGTTACTTTAAAATGGTTCATTGAGTTAGAGGATGGAATGACCTATGAAAAGCACTCTTAACTAATGTAAAAAAACCCTGATTCTCTTTAGGTAGAAGCAGGGAGCAAAAGCAAAAGGCTAAGTTAGCTCTGTGAAACTGATAACTTGGTCACTTCAATCTGTAATAGGCTTATTAATCTTAAAACTCTGGATGCTTCCTAAAATTCAGTAGTGTCTCAAAGTCTTGGACTCTATCCTAATAAATTCTTTGTGAATTAAAATTTGGAAAAAAATTGTACTTAACTTACTGTGTAGTGCTAAGTGTACATGTATGTGTACGTATGTATGCATATATGTGAGATTGTCTACTGTAAAACAGATGATCACATGTTGGCAACATTTATGTGCTGCTACTGTTTAGAACATCATTCTTGAAGTTATCTGTAGAATTTTCGTGTTAGGTGTGACAAATATTACGTAGCTCTTACTAGCACAGTACCTTGGCAGTTCCTCCCTTTCCGTATGCTGAAGGGCTGCTTACAGACCACAAGAAACTTGGCCTGAAACACACTGAACTGATGTGCTGTTCAAAAATGTAAGTTCAAGCTGTTCTTTATGGATCACTGCCCTTGCTAACTGAAATGCTTTGTTACACCCTGTTGGGGCAACACTTATCATCCATGAGTTCTACGATATTTTGTTTAATGCCCCTTCTCTTTATGTGCTTCCCTTTAAGTGGTTGAGTCTCAATCCCTAGAGGTATTTAAAGAATGGATAGATGTGGTGCTCGAGGACATGGTATAGTGATGGACTTGGCAGTGCTAGGTTAACGGTTGGACTCGATGATCTTAAGGGTCTTTTCCAACCTTGACAATTCTATGATTCTATGATTCTCTAACTATATTAAAATATTTCTTTAATAGTTTTATTAAGGAAGCATATAAAGCATTTGTGGAAGCTTGCCATAGATATTACTTGTTCAGCTGATAGTGCACATGCCAGTTAATTAATCTGTATTTTTATATTCATCATTCTGTGTAAGGAATGCTACTTATTAATCTATAAACATTTTATAGATTTGCAACATTACCTTTCCTGACATTCTCATAGTTACAAACTACTCACTGCCTTAGAAAAGCAGAGTCTGAGAAGCTTTGAAAACTTACTCCTTGTCACTTGTGAAAGAACTTGGATTCACTTTGATGGGCTTATTGAGATCTTGGTTCCTTTAGAGACAGAACAAAAAACAGATCAAATCACAATTAGTATAGCCAGCTGTCAATTAGCCAAATTAAATACTCACTTGAAATTATAATCAACACATTCTTTATGAAAGACAAAATTAAACTGATGAAAAGTTCAAAGCATACATCATTTTAGTAATTCAAAGATATTCATAGACATAGCCATATGCCCCCCGTATGCACATAAGCACACACTCTTCCTGGAATAAGAGGACCAAGTTATGTTTTGGAAACAATAAGTTATACCTAATACTTATGTCAAAAAGGATAATTCCAACTGAACATGCATCATGGACAACGTCAAAGAGTGCCTGACCTCTAACATGCTATGATATAACAAGAAACTTTACCAGATAATACAATCAGCCCAGTATTCCTGAACAATTTCTTACCTAAAAAGTAATTATGGACTAAGTTGTTCTGGCTAAATAAGTCATAAAGTCCATTAGTCTATTTGGTAGGCTATCTGGACCAGCTGCTTCCCAATTAAACTCTCCCTTCTCACAAGAAATTTCATGTTCAAACTGAGGGACACCAAGAACTAATTACATCTACTGATTCTTGAAATTTCATAAAAGAGAGAGGATGCGATTTACTATTATTATCTGATGTAAGGAAAAAAAAAATTCTCCCTTGAATTAGATCTTGGTGGTTAATTAATTTTCTTCTTTCAATATGATAATAATAAACATAGAATGTATATTAATGTAACATAACTATTAAAAATAGAAATGTAAATCAACATCTTTTATACTCTTTGAACAGAACACTTAGTTGTATCAAGTCAAAACATGGGGTGTTGCTTTGACTGCCTTTTATTTCCCTTCAAAAGATTGTACTGGTGTTAACATTTCTAGAAAACACTTGATTTCTGTGAAAATGCATTTTCCAACTGCAAACGTTCAGCAACTTTACCTAAAAAGCTACCATCTAGTAACCTTAACTCACTACAAAAAACTGAAAAATTGACTCCTAAAAAGAAAGCAATGGGAAAAGAGTGATACCCGTGATGGTATGACAGTGCTCCTGCTCTAGGACCTGTTCTATAACCTGGTAGTCAACCATGTTCTATATGTCTCATTACTGACATTTCATTCTGAACAGGTCTGTCATGAAACAACATCTCAGTGCAAGATAAAGACAGCCTTTTCAGATTTCTTCTTGGTCATGTTTGTCAGCTTTGCAGCTCCGTTTGATAAGCTTATCAAGTTCTCCATTTCTTTAGGAATGAAACAAAACCAGTTCAATGCAAGGAGAGTCTACTGCCATTTAGCTAGAATTCCATACTATTCATTAATAAATGAGTAATCTACATATTATATACTTTTGCAAATTCTCTTTATATTATCACAGATTCCACATTTTTCAGAAGCTGGAGTCCTGCGGTTATCCAAAAATATCCTTTCCTTTATGAATCATAGAACCATAGAATCGTTAAGGTTGGAAAAGACCCTTAAGATCATCGAGTCCAACCGTTAACCTGTCACTACCAAGTCCACCACTAAACCATGTCCTCAAGCACCACATTTACCCGTCTTCTAAATACCTCCCGGGATGGAGACTCAACCACTTCCCAGGGCAGCCTGTTCCAATGCCTGACTAGCCTTTTGGTGAAAAAGTTTTTCCTAATATCCAACCTAAACTTCCCCTGGCGCAGCTTGAGGCTGTTTCCTCTCGTCCTATTGCTTGTTACTTGGGAGAAGAGACCGCCCCCCACCTTACTACAACCTCCTTTCAGACAGTTGTAGAGAGCAATAAGCAGCTTCGTTGCCCTGCTTTGGACACGCTCCAGCACCTCAATGTTGTTCTCGTAGTGGGGCGCCCAACACTGAACACAGTACTCGAGGTGCGGCCTCACCAGTGCCAAGTACAGGGGCACTATCACCTCCCTGGTCCTGCTGGCCACGCTATTCCTGATACAAGCCAGGATGCCATTGGCCTTCTTGGCCACCTGAGCACACTGCTGGCTCATGTTCAGGCGGCTGTCAACCAACACCCCCACGTCCTTTTCCGCCAGACAGCTCTCCAGGCACTCCTCCCCAAGCCTGTAGCATTTCATGGGGTTGTTGTGGCCCAAGTGCAGGACCCGGCACTGAGCCTTGTTGAATCTCATACAGTTGGCCCCGGCCCAATGATCCAGCCTGTCCAGGTCCCTCTGCAGGGCCTTCCTACCCTCCAGCAGATTGACACTTCCACCCAACTTGGTGTCACCTGCAAACTTACTGAGGGTGCACTCGATCCCCTCATCCAGATCATCAATGAAGATGTTGAACAGGACTGACCCCAACACTGAGCCCTGGGGAACACCACTTGTGATCGGCCATGAACTGGATTTGACTCCATTCACCACCACCCTCTGGGCTTGGCCATCCAGCCAGTTTTTAACCCAGCGCAGAGTGCACTTATCCAACCGGATAAGCAAACCGGATGAACCGGATGGCAAATTGCTTCCTTGGTACTTGGAAGTAGCAACACTAAAATTACAATAAGGCTAATAAGACCTCAGGTAGTTACTTTGTTAACTTATATTTTTGCAATTTTTATTAAGAAAAAACCTCCAGCTGTGCATGTGTCCGCCTTCAGTAAAATATACAGTATTATTCTTGTCTCCTACATCCTCCATTCCTTTATGTTCTTAGATGTGTCTAAAATATGCATCTCAAGTCTATAAAGCCTACTGAAGGTTTGCAACTGCAGCTACCCCAGTTATGATCTTTCTGTGCTATGCAACTCTCATGTATATATCAGCATCTCTGTTGCATGTTCACCCAAAACATAGAAAGCAGGAGATGTGGGACTGCTGTTCATTCTGGCTGCAAACATGGGATTATATGCAGTTTACTCAGCAGCATTATCTGCTTACTTCTTTCTGCTTTACTTCTTTTTACTTTTTTCTTTTTTACTTTTACTTTAAAGTAAGCCTTTCTGCTTACTTCTGCTGACTTTCACAGCATGGAGCAACAGAAAGGCTGTGACAGTAGCAAAGCTGTGCCCTGTAGGCCGGTATGCTCCTATGTATGATTTTCAAAGGAATATAAGCATTTGGAGTATGAAATTCCAATAGGCTTTTTATGAGATTTAGCTCAGTTGAACAGATATGTTTGAAATTTTTACTCACAGTATAGATATAAAATATTGTATTTACTTTTTTCCAATTTTCAGTTTCATATTTTTTAATATGAACCTGGGGGTTCTTTCAGAATCAGATAAATCAACTGAAGACACCTTCCTATAAAAATAATCAAATACTATGCAGAAAAAATATGCTCCCACCACAAGGCCCAAATACTAGAACTTTGTGTGTTAATCTTTTTAAGGAATGTTAAAATATCTTAGTGGTTTTGTATCAAATGATACATAATTGAATTAATAATGCTATCAAAATTGATGGTAGAACACTGAGAAGTTATATCACTTGTATACTTGTAGGTAATATTTTTCTGTCAACAGGGAAGGAAGAAACTCCCTCAAGATCAGCAGGAAAGATTCTGGGTTTAAAACAAGATCTTTTTATGTTTTCACATGTATTTTAACACTCTTCCTAGGTAACTTCAGATTTGCTTTACCTTAAATTGCTGTATTCACTATACACAGAGTTTTCAAACAAAAAAAGAGGAATTGTCTAAAATAGTTCAACCTTGACCTACTGCCTATTTGGAAATAATGAAAAAAAAAAAAGAATAGATTCACAAACTTCCAATAATTTAAGAATTATGCTTTCAGAAATGCGTTTACTGGCCCATATTAATCCCTGGTGCAACTTGTGCGATAGATGAGTTAGTTCCCTTCTGTAGACTTTAAATCATCATGACTTTGCAGCCAACAGCATTTTTTTACTTCCTCATACATTATTTTCAGTGCTTTGAGTATCACAATGCACTGACTGGCTTGCGAGGAAGATTTTACTTGCTGTCCAAAGGGATAGTAACAAAAGTAATAAAAGCCTAGGCTGCATGTACACACCTTGTCAACTAGCAGCCTGATTTATAGAACGCTAATGCTGAAGTGTCCTAATAAGTGAACAGAAACAATTGCAGCTGCAGATTACAGCACAAAAATACATGCCGACTGACCTGTTCAGCTACCCTTTATGGTTCCTATGGAACAAACCTCCTGTAAAACATAACCCTTAGAAGATATTAATTTATTGCACTGGTAACACTTCTCAAACTTTCACCCTCATAAAACATCTGCTTGACATGACTGCAGCAAGTAATCAGGGCTGACGTCTTGCAAGTTCTTTGCCTTGAGGTGGCTGGCTAGTGCAACGGAGAGGTCATAGGATATGCACCTTCAGGCTAGTGGTTCAAGCACAGTTCAGGTTATTAGCAACTAAAGTTAAAGTTTGAGAGCTATTATTTATAAAAGGACAAAATGTAAAGTAGAGCAAGCTGCAGGACAGTGGGTAAGTCAGAATTTATCTGATCAGGTTCAGGGCATACTTTTGTGGATTGTTTTTAATCTCTCATCTTGTTAGCAAAGCTGCATTTACTTTAGCAATAGCACACAGTGGGCACCAGTGCTGATATCACCACATATCCCAGTCTCACATTTAAAATTAGAGTGGATGTGCAATACAGAGTCTAAAAAGAATTTCAGTTTAGGTTTCATTTGAGAGTTGTTAGCATGCTAAAGATCAGCAATACAATTCATACCTTTTCTAATAATTCTAAAAGAGATGTCAAGTATTAAAGTGGGGAAGAGACTAACCTATATATTCATACATTAAAGAAGCTCCTTTAATATGAGAATATCACATGCAGCGAAAGGCCGTTGTGAAGAAGTCTTTCCAGTAGCAGGTATAACTGTCATTTGAAAAAATAAACTATTTCAGTGTCCAAGACTGGCGGAATTGAATTCATACTTCTTAAAGTTGTCAGCAATTTTTAAAAATATAGATGATGATGGAAAACAGCACCATAAAACTTCTAGGACAACACAAAGCCGTCTAGACAAACTTGGGGAAATATCTTTCAAATATGGTAGGTGGCTTGTAATGGATGCTGACATTTTTCATAGGTCATTCTAAAGGATGCCACCTCCAAGCATAGTATTTTCAGAGACAGCCATTACATCACTGTGAACATTCTGCCTTGGGTGAGTCTTTTTCGAAATTGATGAGAATGAGGTAGGTCAGACAGCCTGCCAGGAGGAGAATATATTGTTTGCTCATAAATTCAAGAAGATGAAATATTTTAATACAGCCTCAGGACATGACTGGAATTTTTTAGGAAGACCTAAATCAGGGTAACGAATATATATTTTTGTTTTCTGTATAAAAATACTTGGAACAGCAGTACAGAGGATTTTGTATCACGTTTTGTACAAGAGGATCAAGTACTGAAAAAATTAATGAATTTATTATAAAATAAAAACATTAAGACTTAGATTAAGACCTAGGTCTACTTGTTATCATCACTGAAGTATGGAAGACAATTCTATTGATTCATTTACTTTTCCCTATGTAAGTGACCACGTCCAAAAAAAAGTCTATTCTGCCTTTAACATCCCCTTGCAGAAAAATGCTTAAAATAGCACTATGAATCTACAAGAAAGCCCCACTTTGAAGGGCAGAAAAACCTATGTGCCACTGTGGGCCTCATACTATAAACTTGTTAACCATGAATTTTGCTGCTGCTGTCTGCTATTTTGCCTCTAGCTGCTTGTGTAAAATAGGATTAGAAATCTGAAAACTAATGAAGAGAGTCCAGCAGAATAAAAGGCTCACAAAGAAGATAGTAAAGTAGGTTTAAAAAAAGCTGTCAAGGCAGGCTGCGCTCAAAATTTATGGCTTAGTTTAACCAGACACTCCTATTCTTCCGTATCTTGGACCTCTATGCCTCTCAGACACAAATAAAAAGGGAAATTATTTAGGGCTTGTGTGACAAGCTCTTGAGAAATTAGCTAAATTTCAAAAGCTTAATATCTCTGACCCTGAATCAATATCAGCAAATTTTCCTTCATTTGACGAAACATTGTTTTGCATTATCTCATTTTATTAATGTTAAGTACCTAATGTATTCCTTTATTTAATACATAAAAGACCTACAAACTTATTCAGTAAGTAATCTTTAAAGTTATCAAAATGAATGTATGATGTAATCACAAAGTATGATTTTTTTCCTTTTATGCTTTGTATTAAAAACTTAGAGAAACTGAGTTGCCTACATTTTGCTTTGACTTTCAGTCTGCATTTTCTTTCTAACTCAGTTCACTTGAGATAAAGCTCTAATACTTTTCAGTCCTTCTGCTCTGTCAGATATGTTTGTGAATCTCACTTATTTCAGTGGATAATTGTTCTGTAATTCTGGTTTAACTGGTGACAAGTCAGATCACCATCAAAAAGGAAAACACAAATGAACCCTATCCAGACATTCAAGCACAGCTAATAGTTTTTTTTTTTGTCTTGAAAACATTCAGATAAAGTTTTGAATGGCATAGAAATGAGAAACATGTGAACCATGCCTACAGAAAGAGCTTTAGTGATGTCATTGGCTGGTTGTTCGATGAAAGCAATGAAAGCCTTTCTAATGTTTGTATTTGCAATTCTGAAAGCAGTGAAGAAAACAATCATCAAAAATAGATTAAAAAAAGTTTGATCACATTATTCTGACTGTCCTTATGCTGCGGCCAAATTGAAGTTGATCCTGGACATGTGTAGGAAAGAGAGTAAAAAGAGAAATTTTAAACAGACCCCGGCCATGCTCTTGAACCTCGAGTATAAGGCAGAAGAGTATGTGACCACAACTCCCTGCTCATTCAGTGAATGCTTACTTCACCTGTAAAAGTCTTGCTAAGCCCATTTGTAGTTCCAGGTGTCCCCTAATTCCTGAAGGTGTTCTTCCCTTGTTACCTAGAACTCCATCATCCCTCTTTGCTGATACACAAACAGTTCACACAATACCTAAGCACCAATATTGTTGTTTTATGGACCAGAAAACTGAAGGACCACATGAATTTCATAATTTAATCAGTGGGACACTTGACGTGAAATCCCAGGATACTCAGTGAGGTTTCACATCTACTCACTCTGTCATCATCAGCATCAGCATAATCAGTCCAGAGGTAGATCTATTAAAGGAGTCATACACAGTATTTTTAATAGATTTCCATCTGTTTCCTGATTAAAAGCCCTGAGCAGAATTATAAAAACCACTGAGGTGACCCACTATTTCTAATCGGTTATATTATAAGATATATATAATATTTCTAAATGTGATATCAAGCGAGTTGCATCTGTTGTCCTTTCTTCAGTGATCTCTCCCAGTTGATCTGCTGCAAAGCTTTCTGATCAACAACTTCTTCTGACATGATTGAATATACAAACACCACACTAACCATTTCTGACCTAGTCATATCAGCACAGATGACAAAACCAACCAATTGCCAACTGGACCTTCCAACTCTGAAATAGAAGAGTTGGTCTAGAGTATATTAAGTATGTCAGGCATCTCACTGGATAAAGCTTAACATCATGGGCCTGGCTGAATTTTGATCTGCCATGCATGGCTGCTTTGCTGTCCCTATATCAGACTTTGTCATGTATAACTGACAATGAATAAAGAAGTTCTTTGAGAAAAGAGTGGCATTTATTCTGAAGCAGGGTGCATTTCCTTCCACAATGCTATGCTCACTAATCAGTGCCAGGAGCCCTCATTCAGACCTTTCATCAATAACAGCCGAGGATGAGGGAACAGAAGAACTCTGCAGTCAACTGTGAAAGCCAATTTATACTGTGCCAAAACCAGTGTAATGCTTAGCCCAGAGGATTTTGGAGTTAAATACAGAGGAAGAAGCTGTTGATCGGAACGTTTTATAGGAGGTGGACTGGGAAAGATCACTGAAAAAAGGACAACAACTTATTCGGTCTTGCTTGGAGGATATGTATGACCCTGTAAACAACGTATTAACTTTGCAGTTAGGAATAATGCACTTGGATCTCTTCACATAAGCTCTGCAACAGCAAGTCATTTATATCAACATGCAGAAAAGCTGTAAACCAGCATTCCACTGAATGCCGAATCTGTCAGAATTGGGAGGCAGAAGGTCCCTGTCACTAGAAAGTAAATTATTGTTTTTGCCTTCTGCTGAAATACAAAAATGTATAATCAAAAATGACTGTATTAATTTCTACTATCAAAAACAATTTAGGAAGTTTAAAGCCACTTCACTTTACCATAAGTAAAAAATTGTCGTTTTAGCCAAAGCAAGATCTGGCTGCAGTTACAACTACTGAATTATGGGTATGCCTACATGAGTTCTGTTGTAGTATCTTTGCTTCCAACATTTTTTGAATGACACAAGTGTCCCCCAGAACATTTTAGAGGTCTGCTGAGGCATTATATAGTCTATAAAAATTGAAAGCAAATAAAAAAGACATGACAATGGAAAAGTCACACAGGAATACCTGGTGTGGGAGTCATGCCTTCTAATTCTGGTCATCTAAACTTTAGTCCAACCTAAGGTAAATCTCTAGGATGTTTCTAGTGGCTGTTTGGAATTGCCTGTCTCTCTCCATAGACCAGATTTCTCTTTTTCGTGTAATGGGAACACATAATTGGCCAATGCCTCAAAATGCACCTACATGTTCTATCCGTTTTGTGCTCTTTGCAGCTCTGTAACAGTACAAGTTTTATCAGTAAATGTTCATTTAGGAGACCTGACATGATGGTCTTAATTCCCTTGGTTTGGAAAATTCCAAGCTGATACCAATTTATTAATATTTTTTAAATAATTTGAAAAAAAATCTGTATCTTATTTTTTCCATTCTTCAAAGTTGTCAAATGTTGATAGACAGAAAAATGCATCCTTGTTACAAGAGGTAGTTCAAGCACAGGTAATTAATGTGTTGTTCTTTCACACTCTTTTAAAATGAAAATGGCAACACGTCTCAAGTCAAATAGGAATATCATTAAAAAGGAGCATAAGACAAATATATTTACAGCATCATCTGAAGTTGCTACTATCTGTCAGGAGTAATTATAGTGAATTACGCAGTACAGTAGAGAAAAACTCTGTACAGAACTAATATTCAGGATACTGTACTTTATAGAAAATATAATGCTGAAGAGCCAAGCATATAGTACCTGCTTAATATGTCAGAAAAATATTCTAGTTCTTTGTTTCTGTTCCCAAGAAATTGTCTCTGTCACCCACATACATACAAATACACAGCTCAGACATTTTCTTCAACCTAACTCTCATGTAGATGGCATGCCTAAAAGACATAGAATCATAGAATTGTTCAGGTTGGAAAAGACCTTTAAGATCATCAAGTCCAACTGTTAACCTAGCACTACCAAGTCCACCACTAAACCGTGTCCCTAATCACCACATCTACACATCTTTTAAATACCTCCCGGGATGGAGACTCAACCACTTCCCTGGGCATCCTGTTCCAATGCCTGACTACCCTTTCAGTGAAGAACTTTTTCCTAATAGCCAATCTAAACCTCCCCTGGCGCAGCTTGAGCCCATTTCCTCTTGTCCTATCACTTGTTACTTGGGAGAAGAGACTGCCCCCCACCTCACTACAACCTGCTTTCAGGTAGTTGTAGAGAGCAATAAGGTCTCCCCTCAGCCTTCTTTTCTCCAGGCTAAACAACCCCAGTGCCCTCTGCTGCTCCTCCTAAAACTTGTGCTCTAGGCCCTTCACCAGCTTTGTTGCCCTGCTTTGGACACACTCCAGCACCTCAATGTCCTTCTTGTAGTGAGGGGCCCAAAACTGAACACAGGACTCGAGGTGCGGCCTCACCAGTGCCAAGTACAGGGGCACTGTCACCTCCCTGGTCCTGCTGGACACACTATTCCTGATACAAGCCAGGATGCTATTGGCCCTCTTGGCCACCTGAGCACACTGCTGGCTCATATTCAGGCAGCTGTCAGCCAACACCCCCAGGTCCTTTTCTGCCAGGTAGCTCTCCAGCCACTCCTCCCCAAGCCTGTAGAGTTGCATGGGGTTGTTGTGACCCAAGTGCAGGACCCGGCACTGAGCCTTGTTGAATCTCATGCAGTTGGCCCTGGCCCATCGATCCAGCCTGTCCAGGTCCCTCTGTAGGGCCTTCCTACCCTCCAGCAGATCGACACTCTCGCCCAACTTGGTGTCACCTGCAAACTTACTGAGGGTGCACTGCATTCCCTCATCCAGATCATTGATAAAGATATTAAACAGAACTGGTCCCAACACTGAGCCCTGGGGAACACCACTCGTGATCGGCCATGAACTGGATTTAACTCCATTTACCACAACTCTTTGGGCCCAGCCATCCAGCCATTTTACCCAGCAGAGTATGCCCGTCCAAGCCATGAGCAGCGAGTTTCTCATGCTTATGTAAAAGTTTCTACAATATGTCCTGTGCCCCTACAGACTAATAGTCATTCACTGGTAGCAGACAATCTCACTACAGGTGCTTTAAGAGCTGAGTGAGATCTCTCTCTAAGTTCTGTAGAAGTTCTATATCCCCTGTTACTATCACCTCAAAAGCTTCTCCTCAAATACGTCCAACACAAATTCTGACATAGCTATGCAGAATAAAATATAAATTAATTATTTCTACAATTTATGAACTGTTGGAAATATGGCTTTCTGATTATTCTGCATCTTTTGGCGGTAATACATTTGGTACTGCACTATTAAATGGGTCCCATTGTGCCACATACTCTTTCTTTCTGTATAGATCATAAGCAAGGAAGCAACATAGTTGAATACAAGTGAACCCCATATAAAAGTGTTTTATAGAAATACACATTTTTGCTTCCTAAGTATAATCATTTATGAAAGATTGACTAAAATTGTGTTAAACACCCTCAGGGTGTTTGAAGTGGTTTAACAAGATTGCCCACAGAGCCTGGTTCTTTAAAAAATGCAGTTTTTTAAACACCTGCATTTAATGGTTGCTACAATTCTGTAATGGAAAAACCGCAAAGAACCTTGGTTCTCCACTGAAATTGAAATAAAACACAAGAAGAACTTTATAAGCAATAAATAAAAGACCCATTGAGTAAATGAGAAAAGTATCTCTTTATGTATCCAGTGCAGTGCTGACATGCAGCTGCATTTATAAAATACCAAGAGACCTGTTTTGAGGATGACCTATTACGCTCTGAAAAATACACAGTTATTAGGCAGTGGTTATCTTTACTTTTTCTGGATCCTAGCCTACTTATTTATGTTGTCTAGGGTACCTATAGATGCCCTAACTAATCATGAGATGCCTATTCCATTCTGTTAATTATATCCAAAAGGTGGAGGTCCATAGGTCCATGCCTCCAGATATGCTATATATATTATTGCATACTCTGTGTTTTAAGATGGATAACACACCTAACTGTTGTACTTAAAAACAGCACAAAATTTGCTTTTTACATTAACAAAATCAGGCTTAGGTATTGCATGGAACAGTACACAGTGAAGCTTACACTTTTAGCCAAAAGAGATAGTATCTGACATCCTTTTTGGGTAAATCCCTTCCAAAAGATTTTCCTTGTATTGTTGATCAATTTGACAGAAACGCAGTTGACATTTTCCACTTATTTTATAGTGAAATTAATTCATTATGCCTTTAACATCCCTATCAGAACCCTGAGCAAAAGACAAATAATCAGTTAAGTATTACTTTAAAAAGCATGACCTGAAAATCTTTCATTCTAAATAAAAATATAGGAAATTAAAGGATATAAGATAAAATATTATTCTAATAAATGTCAGTGTTACTAGAAATACTTTTCATGTAACTGTTTACTTCCCTTGTGTGGCACAATCGTTTTTGCCAAAAGTGTAGTGTTTATATGACATCTTTAATAGAGAGAAGGCACTTCTGCTGACAGCTGCTTAATGCATTTTTAGTTAGTGTAAATTTAACAAAAATCTGTAGTTTTGTGAAGCTGACACTTCAGCAGCAGATGGATGACATCTGAAGCACCAGCCAACTGTAAAGGAATTATAGCAGTAGAGAGGGCTGAATTTTGCCCGCTAAGATTACAGGCTACTTATAGTTTATATACTGACACAAATAGCTGTAGCAGCGCAATGTTACCATAGAAACTTGTAGACGAGTAAAATGTTCCTCCAGCTCTCCACCAATGGAGGGACGGGAATACAAAGCTTGATATGGTAATGAGAGCCACCAGAGGATGATGAATGTGAACTGATTGAGGGTGGGGATTAAGTAAGACCTTAAAAAGCCTTTAGGAGTGAAGAATGGCTGTGACTTCCCTAGTTAATACAGTGGCGTATTTAATTGTCTAAGATCTCCTACATTTGTTGACAGGAAAATGTTTCACTGAAACATTGCTTTTTTCCTAGGGATTGCACTGTCAGACATCTTTTGGATGTTTTTCTTAATTATTTTGTACTGTTTTTACATACCGGGGGCTTTGGAGGAGGGCGGCACAATTCGAAATAATATAGACTGTGGCTTCAGACCTCAGAAAACGGTACTTTATGAATCAAATTAAATAAAATTGGCTAATTTAAACTAATTTTAGTGGCTGCACCTTTTAATATTTCCAGGTAAAAACTGCAAAATTATCTACTGTAATTCTCATTGCACATGTAGAAATCTATTTCTAACTCACTCACTTTTTAACTGCATATTGAGGCATTTTATTCTGGTCAAGGTCACAGAGTCAAATTTTTTGCATGGTTATTGCTCATTGCTTTGAAAAATGTAACATCTCCCTCAGTAGAAAACCTTACAATTTGCTGGAATTTCAGTTTAAAAATAAAAAATTCTATGTCTTTTCCACCAATAGTTTTCATGATATTCTGTACACTTTCCAAGATACATTAGTACATATGCCATCTAACTCATACCACAAGAACCAGTCCATCTGTTTGAATGTACTAATTTTGTCACACTAAATGGTGCATGTTGGGTTTTTACTATTTAAAATGTGACGACTACAATGCACAAGCTGGTTTTTTTTATATGCGTAGTAGTGTGTAGATATTACCTCTCCCACAATTTATTGAAGACCAAAGAAAATAGACTATATAATCCATACTCCCACAATTCATCTATTTCCAAACATTTGCAGCAACTATCTATATGCTGCTCTTTACGATGCAGGCTAGACAGACTGCAAGAATAAAAAATGAAACATCTGAGATAACTTAGCAAGTCAATGAGATGGAACTCAAAAGTTTGTACTTCTAGGCCAATTGTTAGGACTAGATAAATGCTGCATTTATCACACACCATGTCCAAATGAGCTATCAAATATGGAAATAAAACAAGTTGAGTACTTAATATCACATTTATCACATTATAACATTGTTTTGATTATCTCTGATTATGTTACCTTGCTGTAGCTTGATTGTCCACATCAGTCTTTGGTTTCTGAGGGGACACCTGTTCTGATGAAAAGTCAGCACTGCAATAGGAACGGTGAAAACATACTTAAGGCACAAGAAGCTAAAACACATTGTATCATTTGAATGGGTTATCATTGTAGATATTATATTTCTTACAAGTGTAACCACACTGAGTTTGGATTTTCTTTGAGAAACTTTTTTCTGTTTTTTTCTTTAAATGTATATATAATATTTAAATATATATAATATATATATCAAGAATTATATATAATATATATAAAGAATATATATATAAAGAGCTATGTAATGCTATAGTTCACTAGATTACTGCATCCACTGAGCCTTTTGAAAAATTAATATTCCAAGACTAGCTGTTTTGTTAGTATAGGCATAGCAATAAAGTGGAGTTTCTTTACTGTTTCAAAATTATTTTAGTAATAAAGGAACTTTTAAATACTTTTCTACTACCTACTAATAAATTTTACTTATTTAGCAAAGACTAACATTTTACTTATTCAGCAAAGTACTGATTTTTTAAAACCTAAATAAGTAAACAATTACACTTCCCTATTTTTACTTATTTGTGTGAGCAGTCAGATTGGTCACTAGGGGAATACTAAAATTATAAGAAATTATAAGAAAGGCAGAAGGTGGCCGATACAGTTGGAAATGAGAGTTACGTGCTTCTTTAGAGAATCTTTCTGTTAGGGTGGCAACTAAACCATGAGAAGTTGTGTAGCTGTCTTAATTATAAGCCATGAAATTACAGGTTGGTTAAGTAATCTTTTCCTAATTTAGACCATGTGAAATGTACATTTAATTAAAGAATTTCTTTAATAAATTTATTTTCTAAAATTAGAACAACCTTTGCAGACACTCAAATTTAAGTTTAGAGTACTTTACGTCAATTCATCTTATGTTAATGCCTTCTATTACAAGCCTTTGCATGTGCAGCTTTTAAATTTACCACTTTCTTTTTCTTCACTTTGCTCATGCTCTCTTTTTCACTCTCTCTTTAGAGCATCAGTTTAATATAAAGCGGTATTTGCATTAGCAACGTATATAACTGTGGAACTAAAATTGTGAAGCAGATTTTAATTTTTTATGCAGTTACAGTTGATTTTTCAAATTGAATAAATATCCAATTAAATGTTCTAAGCTGTGTGAAAATAATTACAGTTCTGCAAGGAAGGAAGTCTTCTTCATGTGCTTCTGTGACATTGACTATGGAGGAACACACACAAGTAAATTATACAGTCTTTGTATTATAAATAAATGTAAAATAATAACCAAGGTTTGTGCATGGGAGTGTGTTGCGTTTCTAAATCTACTAAGAAGCAAAGTAAGCAAGACATACGTTGTTGGAGCCTCTGAATTTTCTGAAGTGGTCCTAGAGAAAGGAAAGAGTACACATTTCGGAAACCAAGTAGCAAAATGCTAGTATCGAAGAACTTTGCAAGATTTTAGATCAATCAACAGCAATTAATTTTACTTTTCCTTCCTTCCAAGACGGTATTTTTCTTTGTTTCTTAATGTGGAACATAACATGTTTAACTCAAGTAGCATAATACTAAATCCTAATCATATTCTTTATATGTTACTAAGACAATCATTCTTCAGCTAACATTCTCCAGTCTCTGATCAATAGTGTTTTGTTTTCAGCACAGAATTCACAACCAGAAAACTCAATTACAGTGAGCTGCTTATATTCTCAGCTTCAATTGCAATTTCTTTTAAGTGTTCTGTAAAGTGTGCTTAATCATCTTGGAACTGAGGCAAAGCACTCTAGAAGTTTATGTGTCATGCTTGACTATAGAAGGCTAGAATCAGGTCTCAGAATCAGAAAATTTAAGTAAATAATAAACCCTGACCAAAAAAAAAACCCACAAACCCATGACTGCTGAACTCGCTTCCTGAGGACAGCAGAGCAATCAGCCATTCTCATATTTGAAGAAAAGACACAGCTCTTTGCTCCACCCATCTTTAAGACTAATGGTGACCTTTTAAAACTGTGGTTATTAGCATCTATGCATAGCACTTTATTTCCTGAAACTCACAGGCGAGTAAAAGGCTTTGCTTTGGTGACTATTATTAGTTATAGTAATATTCACAATTTGAAATAGCTTTTACATCTTCAAAGCACTTTTAAAAGATAAACAAATTAATCATTTAATGCTCATCACTGTTTAACCAACTGTCCTTGGTGACATCATTGTTAGATGATCCAGGAAAGGCCGTGAAAGCTTCATAAAGAATATGCCTGTATTTTGGTCTTCTCTGGACTATGAGAGTAGAGGAGTAACTGGATAATTAGTGGTGAGAAAGACATAGGAATCCCAGCATTTTGTTGGAACCTGAGCAGATGCCATATAGAGAATGCATCCTATCCAATGCTTTCAAAATTACCATAATCATAGTGAGATATTGAAATGAAGCCAGATAAATTCATCACAGTTGACATATTAAAAATATCTAGTAAGCACTGACTTAAAAGAAAATAAACTTTAGCATCTAGGAGCTATCTTTCTGCTGGGTGGTGAGTGACTTAGAATCTTGGCCAAACAGATGGACAAGTACACACAGAATAAGGTTAAAAATAATTGCTGAACTTGGTTTTAAGGATTCATCTTAAAGTCTTCCAGTGACAGAGATTCCATAAACTCCCTAGGCCGTGGTCTACCAAGGAATTCTACCTAACACAACAATGTATCTGTTCATTTCTGTTTCATTTAATTTTCATCATTGATATGCATGAGACTCATGTTGGAAGTTTCCCAGATGAAAATTAGGGAAGCACAAGGCCATGCTGCAGCCAGTAGGGGACCTAAGCAACGAATATAATGAAAGTTCATTCATGAATGTTTGAAACAATCCATATTCTGCTTTTAGACGAGAGCACAAGAAATGTTCTCTGTTCTTTTTCTGATCTGCCAGAAAGCAATCACAACTTTAGAAATAAACATTAAACATTCATCTGCAAGTAACTTTAGCCTGAGCTTTTCTTCTACACTATTTCTTGGATGCCTTACTGAGAGCTGACTAAGCAGATTTTGAGGTTTTGTCCACAGTGTTAACCAAAAGGGCCCAGGGTTAGTTCCTGCTGTCAGACCTAATGGCACCAGTAGATTCCTGCGCTTATGGCTAGTCATTCTATAGCAGATTTGTCTTGTGGAGAGGTAACTGGAATAGTCCAAACCACAACCATGAAGAAAGCATACAAGGATTGTAGAAAAATTTTGGGAACACTTGTGCAACCTCAAGTCGCTGGCACTTCAGATACTCAGATCTCCGTCAATGCTGGGCATCAAGCTGCTAAGAGCCCAAACAAGTATCTAGGCACGGGATGTTTTCTCTTCCCATGCCATCTTATTCATCAAACTCAGTCCCTCAAAGAATTACCCTGTTGGCTCGCTTCCAAAATCAGCTCCAGCCAAGAATTAGGAAATAACTAGAAATCATCAATACTTACCACTTAGTTTCCACTGTTTCTGTCGTGGTCTTACTGCTTGAAACTGGGGGAGGGATCCAAGATTGCCTGTCGGTGTTAGCAAATAAATTCTTAAATATTAGTTTAATGCTATGGGGCTGAACAGCATACCATGAATGTTAGAATGTCAGAAGTGGTGTAGAAATACCTGGAACTTTTCTTAAATTATTAGTTTTTTTGAAATACTGCATAGAGATGCTTTTTAGACCATTCTTTTCTAGACAATTGAATGGAATTGGAACATATATAGTAATTTTAATTACTGTTGTGAAAAATGTATTCTCTGACTCTAGGTGGTCTTTTCTGCAACCTGAATGGTACAAATAAATGGATCATTCATGGGAGGGACAACCAGATAGAATGTACAAATATCAACCCAAGAAACATATTCAGACTGGTATTAGAGGTCACATAAACATCACAAGCACTTTCAGTTCTTTTCTTTTTTTCCCCCTCAAAACTATCAAGCCGGCAATTATGTGTGAGGAAAAAGCAATTGCACCATAAACAGTGCAATTCAGTGATAGCCCTTCACATCTTCAATGAGCCTGAAGAGAGCTACTGGGCTGAAAACACCATAAACTTCCACTGAACAAGCAGGGCTGTTAATATGAAAATGATGACTTTTTAATTTCTACTTTCATAATTCTACTGATCACAATTTTTATGCACGAAATATGGAAGAGAAAATCACGAATGGACAGAATTTGCAGTTGAGAAGAATGCATAAAAATGGCTATTGCCAGCAGTACATTTTAAATTAAAAATGTAATTCTTTTTGTTCTACACCTGGTTATTATACTTGCCCAGATAATACTATCTGAAATCCAAATTTTTAAAGCTAGCTGTGTATCATGCAGAAAACCGTGTGGTTCATATGTACTGCAACAGCACAGGGTCAAGTTTGGCATCGGAGATTTCAGCTGTTTGCAGTTACTGTGGGCTACAGTGCTTTAAATTTAGGTACTAAAAAGGCCTATGCTTGCTGAGTTAGGGGCTGCAGCAAAGAGTTAGCATCTATTGTGCTATGTCTGCAGGGCTCACAAAACTGCCTCTACAGAGACAACCTTGAAACACAGTACTCCCATGGAAAAAGCCACAGCATGCAAAAGATGAATTCTTGAAGCTTGCTGAGGAGTTAGAGCATGGTAGAGGAGAAAGTTGGCAATGATGTTGTTTTATTTAATTGTGATACATTACTGAGGTTTAATAGAGTGTTATATATCCTCTGGCAACAGGTAGAATAGAATAGAACAGAATATTTCAGTTGGAAGGGACCTACAATGATCACCTAGTCCAACTGCCTGACCACTTCAGGGTTGACTAAAAGTTAAAGCATGTTATTAAAGGCATTGTCCAAATGCCTCTTAAACACTGACAGGCTTGGGGCATTGCCCACCTCTCTAGGAAGCCTGTTCCAGTGTTTGACCAACCTCTCAGTAAAGAAATGCTTCCTAATGTCCTGTTTAAACCTCCCCTGGTGCAGCTTTGAACCATTAGCCAAACAGTGGTGGTAATAAATACCTTTTTTTCTTGATTGGAGAAGTCGCAGCAGTGTTTGTGGGTGATGCATTAGGAGTCAAAGATTGTCTGTTAAGGAAATATACTTAATTAGTTCATTAATCTTCAATAAGTGTATCATTTTATATGAAAAAAACAATGATAAAAAATCATATTTCTACTATCAGAATGATACAATTGTGTGTGGTATGACTATGTTTATATATGCCCCTTGAAATTTTGGCAGTACCTCAAAGAATACAAGATTTGGGACACTGTAAGGGATTCTGATGCTTAGAGAACAGATGTGTCTTTACTTGGTATCCAAATTTCTGACTTCTTAAAGTCTTGACTTCTGTACCTACACTTGAGTCTCCAACCACTGAACTATTAATATCTTTGTTTTTCATGCTTTAAATTTTATGTTTCTTATACAGTTATGTCAATGCTGCTCTATTTTGTGATATGCCTGTAAAAGGAGTCGGTATTCCTCATACTTCTAAATATATAAGTTGCAAGCTAGTGATTTTGTGATAAAGTTTATCAAAAAGTTATTGTCTTGTCCTCTGCAATTCTTGATGTAATGCAAATAACTGAGGAACAAAGCTTTACAAATCATTTTATTGCTCTCTGGCAGGAAAAAGTATATACCATTTAAGTCTCACTTAAGTCCCACTTCAGAATGCATGGTAGGTCTATTAAAAAGTCATCTCTGGACAAAATAACATAAAATCCAATTTATGTGATGTTTCATGTGTCATCATCACCATGATTTAAAACATAGTGGTGCAAAATCATAATTTAAAAGAATGACCTCACTTGAATTTTAGATGCCAGAGATACTAATTTGCTCTTCAGAGTAATATCTCAACGCTTTGCAAGATGATATTTAATTGCTGTGCTCAGTCTTCACTAGCAACTATATTCAGTGTAATTTATTGCTGATAGAACACTACTGACATTGATGAAGGCAGACAGCAATGTATTTGTCCCTTTACATTTATAAGTATAGTGGTTGAGCTCTTCTGACTTCCATTTTTTAAATAAAAATCTCAATTAGGTAAGAAATTGAAATTATTTATTTTCTTTAGATAAATAATTAATAAAATAATAAATAAATAAATATTAATAATGCTAATAAGTAATAAAATAAATTAATAAAAATTAATAAAAAGAAATTATTTTCTTTAGAAAATAAATTTTCAGTGTTGTGTAGTCATATTACATATATAAACTGGCCATCTCTGAATCATAACAACTTTTTTAATAACATGTCAAAGATTTTGTACTAACTTATTTTAAATTAAAAATTGGTTGCGACCTGTTTTAAACAAGACTGACTTTCTGACAAAAGAAAAGCTTTCCACTGGAAAAATCAGTGAGCCTGTCCATCAAAAAAGTACTTTTATGTTTCGGAACTCAAGTTTTCCATTGGCAACATTCAATGGCATTTTCCACTGAAAAGCTTAATTAGAATTTTTTCATGTAGTCTTTCCTCAGAAATACGTATTATATTTGGTAGAAATCGTGCAGAGAAATTTAGAGCTCTAGAACATACCCACACTGAACTGTTTTCAAAACACGCTTATTCTTTCTTTTTTGTATTTAAAATATTGTGTTTCTTAAATAATTGCTATGCTGAGTAAATGTGTAATCTGAGCTGGTCTCTCTTTTAATCTATGTGGAGAAATAGGCATTTTTAAGGAAAATTGCTCTTGTTCTAAAGAAAATATCTGAGATGCATCAGATGAATTGTCCTCCAAAAGACCCTTTTTCTCCTCACTGGCTATAAAAAGAGTCTATGATAATCTAGATATAGATGTCAGCATTCCAGATGTCAGGTGGTGAAATGAAACCTACTATTAGGCAACGTGCCATACAAATTATTTTTCTATATATTCTTGATATGTACATGTAATCAAAAGTTATGATAATACAGAATACTTAGATGATAATGTATGATAAATGATACATGATACATGTTAAATTGTAATACATAATACTTAGATGATAAAGTTTCCAAATCTCATACCTGTTGCTTTGCTTATTATTCAGAGTTGGAGACTTATTTATTTTATCAGTATCATTTCTGTCTGGAATTCTGTCAAAAACACAGAAATCATTTTTAATACACACTCTAGATCTTTTCTTTTTTTTTAAAAAAAACTTTCAATAAAATTAAAAGATGGAGCATCACTTTGCCCTGTGTGTAGATTGAAAATTCCCCAGTATCAAAATAGGTATAGAACAGAAGCTGAATTAATATAAATTCAGTACATACATAAATATCTGAAGAGTCTAAGTAGTTCACTGAAAAAAACTATTTTAAAAGGTTATGTTCAAACACTAATTGGTATACTGTATCAAGCGTCATTGTTGTTAACAGTTAATTTATTACAACTCCTCTGAATTAGATCAGAATACTAGAAAGAAAGCAGTGTTTTTCAGTCAAGCAGTACATAAACCATCCCCTTTCACTCTCCCTCACCATCCCTTGAGAGATGCAACAGTCTTGTTTTCTTTACAGCTTTTAGAGATCAATGTGATTTGAAAATACTCTGGTGTAAAATCGCTGATAAAGCATAGTAGTGACCTACAGGAGTAACATCTATCAAAGAAGTTAGATTATTTGTGCTTGAATTAATTTTACTAAACCATGAAATTTACACTAAGAAACAACCACGTGATTTTTCAAGCCCTTTATGGATTCCGCAGCTATTGCCTAAAACCTTTCTGAATTTTCACAGAGAACACCATGTAGGTATTGTAGCTGAAACAGTTTAAGTACTTATTTTATTTCAGCTTTCTTCCCACATATGGAATATCCTTTAATAAGAACAGGGGAGGTCCAAAAAGCTCAAATATATGCTTATGTACATTGAAATAGATTACAAATACTAAGTTGAGAGGGTTAACTTAAATATTTGGCTAAAACAGCTGAAACGTATTTTGACCTACAACTTATTTGCGTATGGGAATTACTGAATTTTAGTTATCTATTGCCATCTATAAACTGAAGCTATAGATACAAAATAATTAATCCTAGAACTATAATCTAATATTATGTACAAAACATTTTGTATCCCGCCTTCAGCCAAGTATCACAGCATACTGTTGCATTTAATGAAAAGTCTTCAAGGGAGCTCTGGGACAGAATCCGCACCAGCATGTGCTCTGTGGCTTTTTCAAAACTTAATTTTAATTGTGCAAATAACTATCTCATACGGGCAGCTTGTCTGTGACCGGCAGTTACAGTTACTCAAAAGATCACTAGAGGTCTCACTAAACTTGCTAGCATTTCTGCAGATGCAAACATGAGCGTTTCTTCTAATTCACAACAATCCAATGAATCAGCATTTCTTTCACGTTTCATTTCATATTTTCAAAATTTCGGCACAATATTTTAAGTAGTTCTGTATTTTCTTATTTTAAAGACTTAAAGGGTCCATCTGGCATCCTACTCCACTGCTGCCCAGTTTTCATTGAAAAAAATGAAAGAAGAAAGGTAAGTATAATGTTAACTTCTCCTTGTACAACTTTTCAGCTTCTGATAAGCAGCGGTCGAAGGATATCCTCTGTTTGCACCCAGAATGCTGTCTCCAACAGACACCTTTGGATCAATGATCCATTTACCCATCTAATGTTTTTCTGAACCAATTTAAATTTCTGGCCTCCACAATATCCTGTGGTGGTGACTCCTACAATTAATACATGTGTTAAGGGAAAAACAAGTGTTCTTTTTTCTTTCATTATTTTTTCTTTTTTTTTTTTTTTTTTCCCCTTTAAATCATTACCTAAACGTTTCATACAGTACCTCCTCAATCTTACAGGGCAACAAACAGAAAATATTCCTTCCTTACTCACTTTCCTTATATCATTCCTTTCCAAGCTGAGGAAACTTTGTCTCTTCAGACATTCCACATATGAAAGCTATTCCATCCCTATGATCATCCTTTCTCACCTTCCTCTTTATTTTTTTCTGGTTCTATTGTAGTTTCTTCACCTAAGTGAAATACTGCATGCAGTGTTCAAGATGTGCAAAACAGGTTCATAATACGACTGAACAGTGGTTTCTGGTTTGCTCTCAGTTCATTTTCTAATAATTTCTACCATTCCAAAGGATTATATTATTAACAAAGCAGACAACGGAAGTGTCTCATTTACTTCAGTCCCGTCTCTTCAGATCTGATTGCTATAAATGCAGTTAGGATTTATTCTTCCTGGAAGCTATTCTGGACTTAGTAGCATTTAGTACTTGGAAAAATAGCAATGTAATTTTCATTGTCACTATTTGATTTTTAAGGCCTGTCCCATCTTTTGTCAAATATTTAGTTAGTTGCTAATAATAAGAGAGAAACAAATAGATAAATGGAATTTTTTCGTCCCATCCAGAAAGGCTGTCTGTGATCATCTGCATAATGCAATTGTCGTCTGAGTTATGACATGTAGATCTACATGCCAGTACAAGTATATGTGCACCTCCATCAAGGTATGGATTTCTGTTAACAACTTAACTGTGTTTGGTATTTTCTTGTGCTTGCAGCCAATGGTGCAATTGCGTCTAGCCATCTGCAACACCTCTCCCAGGTCCTTAATACTGAAACTGATGTTCAAATTCTGTAGATATCGAGTTAGGCAAAATTCATATCAAACAGTGCCTTCTTTGAACATGGATATGACAGTATCCAGGTAGCAAAAAGCTGTACTTAAAATGGCTTTTAGATATGTTTTCACTGTCACATTTACACGTGCAAAGAAGAACTCAAAATTATTCCTATGCTCCTCAAACAGTTTATTTTGGATTTTTTTTTTTAATTGGAATTTCAATGACTATTTTGCCATTTTGAAAACTAGCTATCAAAGAGACATTCATCCAGATAGATCCAGATTCTTTACATCCTTGTCTTTTGGAATATTACAGTCATGGCCACAAGAGACACAAAGCAGAATTGTGGAAAGATGTTCCAATCTCTGGCTTGAAAACAGGTGACTCCTAAAGACCTTTTGCAGGATAGAAGACTACTATTTTACAGCATCTTAGCTAGACAAAAATTGTTTTCCATATAGACAACGACTTACTATAATTCTGTAAACACCTCTGAGTGATCTCCAGTACCAAGGTAATTCTTCTCAAGAACTGTCTACTAGGAGCAGCCCTTTAGACTTTATTCTGTATTCCAGGAACATGCTCCGTATTCAACTATGCCTTTTAGTTTTGAACAGGAAAAAAAAAAAATGAATGCTTCTTTTTCACACAGGCAACTAAACAATATAGCTGTTCTGCAAACAGGTCTAAGCTTGGAGACTTCTGTACTATGGTTATGCTTGCCAGAAATAATTTATAAGAAAATAAGGGAATTGTACCTGGTAGAGAACATCCTTCACAGATGAAGCGGAAGTACCAAATTTGACTGCAGGCTACAAAAAGGTGCTAATAGAAAATAAATTACCACACCCTTTTATGCCTTAGGTTGCAAGTTTGAGGAGACGCAGAACACGTGGTCATCCCTTACAGAAGTGCCTGCTGGCAATGGGTGTGCACAAATTAATCCTGGAATGGCTATATTCCACAGTTTTGAGAAGACCAGTGATGAGTGAGGAAAAATAAACAACTTGACCGCAGCTTCCTCATTGTGATCATTTCAAGATAGAACCATCATTATTCACTCCATTTATGGACATACTCCGCATTAGTTATCAGAAGTGTATATTCACACCTGTAATCCTTTCTTTGTATTCTCTGTCATCTGTTGCATATGAAGAACCCTTTATGTTAGATATTTGCGTACATGAAAACATAAAGACAGTCAACATACAACTAAAATAATTCAGACATCTTACTATCTCAGCATAAAGCAAAAAGACCTAGATAGATAGAGTACACAAGGACAACGCTGTTCAGCAACACCGTAGAAACTGGAATTGTCCTATAACTTCTAAATTAGTATTCAGGGCTTCTATGCATGAAAATCAAGCGTTAAAAATTGTTTTGACGTCAATGAACATGTGGATAAGAGTGACATAGCTGATGTATTCTACTTGAATTTCCAAAGAGCTTCCTAGAAATTTACTTTAAGGACCCTTAAGTAACCTGATCTCCTATGTAGTAATAGAGAAGGTCCTTTCATGTGTAAGTAACTGGTTAAAAAGTAGGAAACTAAGGTTTGGAATAAATGACAATTTTTCAGAGTGGAAGGAGGGATCTGTACAAGACCTGTGTTTTTCCATATGTTCACAAATTATCTGGAAACGAAGGAAAGTGAGATGATGTTGCTTGCCAATGACACTAACTCATGGTAGTCAAAACAAACGCTGACTGGCAAGGCTTTCAGAAGTCATCTGCTAACATGTCAGATTTCTAAAATGGCAGATGACATTTGCTTTTCTTAGATACAAAGTACTGCCTGCCAAGAAATACAATTGATCTCTGAACCAGCTATTATCATGCAGGAAAGAGGTCTTGGAGTTTAATAGATAATGTTATGAAAATGAAAGCTCAATTCTCAGCAGCACTCAAAAGAGCAAATTCAATATTGTGAAGTATGAGGGAAAGAATAGCAAATGAACCACGTTGTTATACGCCTCTATATATACAAGGTGTGCTCCCATCTTAAATACCTGCATGGAGATTTGGACCCCCAGATCAAAAAGACTAATGTGGAAATAGAAAAGATACAAAGAAGAGCAACAGGTAAATTGAAGTTATATAATGCCTTCCTCGTGATGAGTGAACAAATACAGCAGGATTCACCAGCCTGTAGAAGAACTGATGCCGGGATGATATCACACAGCTCTGTAGCCTATTCTGTTCCAGACTTCTATGGAGAAGGTAAATTATACGTAACAATTTTCCGTTGTTTCTTACAACAGAAGTAAAGATCATCAAACAAAATTACACACTGCTAAGATCCAACCAAACAAGTGCACTTTTTCCACAGTGTGCATTTAAGTGCTGGTACTCATAGCCTCAGCATGTTGTGGATCTTCTACTCAGATGCTTAATAAATAAAAAAAAAAAATTAAAAAACCACTGATTTCATTCATGCTTTTATTTTTAAGACCTCTCACAGGTATGAGAATCACAAAATACAATACATACGGGAAAAAGCCCTACCTGTCCAAGGTAGTATCAGATCTGTATCGTCCAAGTACAGCTTTCTGATCTTCCTTTTCATTTGTGCTACTGCTATAAAAAAGGTTAGAAATGCCACTTTGGTCACTGTTTTTATTAAACAACTCATCACCAATAAAACAATATATAATTCTTGAATTAAGGTATCATACAGGATCTCGGACAATCCAGGTGTCAACAGATCCAACCCTGCATCCATTGCAATCATCAACTTAACAATTATTGGCATCAAAGTCAGATTTACACTGGAAACATCTATAGACTAAAACCGAACAAAGAAAGGTCTTGCTATGAACAGGATATAGTAAAAGGATGCTCAGTTTTCTTTGGCAATATCATTAGAAAGGTGTTCAGATACTCTACTGTACCTGTGTAGGCCATCTTGGGATTTGTATTGATTAAGCACAGCCCTTCCATAGTTTTCATCAGCACTTCAAGCAAAAGAAAGACAGCGGTTAGTTAAAATTTGAATATTAAAAATAGAAAATTGTTTCTTGCCAAAAGATTTCTGTCCTCGATCAGATTTGACAGCTGTCCACTACCATCGTAACCACATCAGCTACATATCTCTGCATTAGATGACTCCGGACATTTTGGAGTAGGAATTATCTCTTCCTATGTGCTGTTCATGGACCAAATAATGAGGGCCTGGTCTAAAGGTGGAGTTTCTACTGTAATACAAGTTCTAGTTTGCATTACAGTACATTTCAACTGATTCTGACTCAAGCTCCTTAAAAGAACTTGTCAAGATTTATAATATTCATGCTTGCAAAAAGAAAGAGTCAGATCACATTCTTGCAACATAAATATATGAAATGTGGGATTTTTCTTGTAGAGCAGAAGCCTGACATCTCATTAAATGCTCAGCGCTCAAAAGTTCCAATGAAAAACATAGTCTGTAAAAGTCCAGCAGTCTAATACTTCCAAAAGGCAATCAATATCTCATCAAGATAAGCAAATAACAGTTATTTGATGAAATTTATGTAATTCTGGTTGATACCATTCATGAAAATGTAGACACTCCACAAAAATGTACATAGCATACTGAACTAAATACAGAATAAATATATTTCATAACTTTCTTACCTTTCCTCTTCAGGCCGCTTCTTTATCCAGCTGTTATCTTGCAAAAGGGTCCGTCGTTTATTAATATCATGAGTAGCCTGTTGTCTGCTTTTAATTGCAACAGAGGGGCTCTTATCTGCAAATGCAGAGAAATGTGTCTTGAAAATGAATGTATGGGACAATTTTTGAAACTTAAAGCACTATTAGAAAGGCTGAAATATGTAAAAGTTTAGCACAGACTGAATCTTCAGCTATCACTTCTATTCAGTGCAGACCATTCCCTTGAAAAGTTTGTGGCTTAATCCCTTCAACCTTGAAGGGACTGCAGAAGCCCAGTATACCAAACTTAATTCAGTTTCATCCTTAATATGAAACAGCTTGGTATATTTTTACTGTAAACAAATATCACAGATCTGATAAAGGAATTATAACATATACATACAACAGTAATTCCAGGAAAGTCAGACTAATTAACCCTATTTCCTGGGGTGTTGTCTGTGGTTTTTGTATTTTTAGATGTATGACAGGATGCAAATTTTGAACGAAAGCTAATCTTGAGATGATCACATGGTCCTCCACCTACATCCAGAGCAACATATGCAGATTTTCATGTTTCTCAAAAGGGTCAGACTCTGAAGCTTTTTCCTCAGTGGCTGAATGAACAGGGTCTCTCTTCTAACAAGCTACCTAGTTTTACTGAACTTTTAATAAAAGCAATACCTTTAAGGTCTGCATCTTTGCATCAGATTTAACTAAAATTGGTGTATAGTTTCAAAGATTATTGGGAGGGACAGACAGACATGCATACTCACACACTATATGTACATGGAAACCTCATTTACTTATGAAAACAACCTAAAATACCTTTGCTGAACAACGCTGATATTTAGTATATTGAGGAACTAACAATACGATGTTCACTTGATTTGTGACAATATATATTCCTCACCATATTAGAAAGTTGATGTTTGGCTTCCCTTTATGAGGGGTTTGACCCAGAAGCAAGCAAAAATATTGAATGACTATTGTCCTGTATTCTCAGTTATTTTTCTTCCCACCTAAGTTTCATATCATCAGCCTGTTTGAGATGAAGGGGAATATTGTTGTGCCATTTTAATATTCCCCTTTAAAATGGAAGACTAGAAGTTGAGCCCAAATAGAAACTCCATTTTTTAATTGTGATTCTTGCCCCAAACTTTCCCAGACAAGAGAAGGTGAAGACTTAAATATGCAAAACCTTTGTCAATAGCACCCAATTAATCAACAAACTGATTGATGAAGAATACTGAGTTTCTCAGGTTTTCCTTTAGAGACCTTTGTGGTTTTCTCCATGAATTCCTCACTCTCTGAGCATCCATGCAAAAGGAGTTTGACACCAACAGATTTCAGGAGGCATCGTCATCTGGTGTTCAGTAAGGACATTTGACCGTAAAGATTGTGTATAGAAAGACCACACTTCACAGAAAATACATGCTGTTAGTATTATGTCATTTGTCAGAGCTGTGTTTTGGGATTCTGCTGTGATTTATAAGAAAATGTAGCTCTTGCTTTTAATCCAAGAACTTCAACTGTAGTGATAACATGAAAAATGACAAATAGCTACAGTGGATGGAAGACCAAATCATAATAAAGCACGAAAACATTTATTTTAAGGACAATGGCCAAGACTGACATTTTAAATACATTTTTCTCGTGAAAGAAAATACTGCAGTACAAAGATAAAATTCAGTCTAAAAATGTATATCTGACTGTAACTCAAACTGTGTCTGATCTTATCTGTTGCAATTCACAGTGGATATGTCCATACCACCAAATAAAAGAAGGCCAGTGAAGGAATTAAAGGACTGGACTCATCATTCATGTTTGCCTAGCTGCAAATGCTCTCTGGCTCTGTATTGGACTTGCTTTCTCCGAGACTGACCTGCTAGAGAAGTGACAAACATTTAAGAAGCATGACTATGAGAGCATGGATGGCTGTTGCTGTCTCTTGGCCCTGATGCCAAGGTTTGGCTTTCATTTTCTGAGCAGCCCTTTGTGACCATTAAGAAATGAACAAGCACATCAAAGATGAGATTTGTAAGAATGTGCTGACAATCACAGTGCATTAAGAACAAAAAGTCATCTATCCTCACTGTATGATTTCTGCATCAGCCTGTTCACTGCCAATTGAGCTAGTTTTTCTCTTAAAAATATTTATTAAAGTCTGACTTTAAAGGCTTCAAAAAATGAAGACATCCCAGCATTGCCTGCATAGCTCCAGTGGTTCATTAAAGTATCTGTTAAAATAAACACTTCTTGCAATCCGAAAAGAGGAAGGAACTCCATTGGTTTGAACAATAGCATTGTCTCACAGTCACTCTCAAGAATGGAGACAGTTGTAATTAGCAAACGAGACTACATTAAGTGCATTGGCTCTAAATATTTACTGTTTTGAATATACTGATAATACTAGCAATGACTGGGATGTAATACGGATTTGGATGAACATATCTAATAGAAAAAAAACTTTGCAACATTCAATAATCAAGGATTTGAATGAAGATCCAATATTTAGATATTTTTAAATTTGGTACAATTGTTTGCATTGAAAAAAAAAAGTTAATTTTCAAAAGTAGGAAAAATGTAAGTTCAAGTATATACATTCCAGAGATAAAACTTCTCTACAGCAAGGATAGCTGATGGCAACTAAAGGGGTAGAAATGATTCCAGCATTCCTTTCATACTAATAGTTTTAGCCAAAGATGCTTTCAACTGTCTGCAATACATTTCAATCTGTGCTCTACTGTCAGCCATAACCTCCTCTGAATCTTGAAGAAAAACTCTTCAATTAACATTAGCATTTCTATATATTCAAGAAGTACTCAGTATATATCCAACTATTAAAATTAACCTTGCATATGCAATATCGGCTTCTTTCCAATAGCATTTTAGGAAAACTGTTATCACCTACCCGAAAATCACTTGGATTTCACAGAAATCATGGCTTTCTTAATTGCTTAGTGCAAAAAAGGGTTTTGGGAAATCTCCTATAAAGGCAGTAGCCAAGGAATATATATTGCGTTTGCTTTTCAAGAAACATCACAAGCAATTTGCTAATGCATGAAGCCTTGGGTTTGCTGAAGAGTACTCATTTCTGGTCTAATGAATTGTCTCCCGAGTTTCAATTAAAAAATTAAATATAGATCTGATACAACAGTTTAGGTCACATGACCACAGGCAGATGGAGCTTATGCCCTTCTTATTTTGGCAATAAAAAGTTTATGTCTTTAACATGGTAGAGCCAAGCTGCTCCCCACCATGGCTGCACCCATTTTAGTGTACTTAGGCCTGGCACATCCCACCCAAACCAGGTCCTTATGCACCTTGAAACCTTTCAGTCTTCAGAAGTATTTTGCAGGTTTGAGGGAAATGGAAAATTTCATCCTGTTTCCAGTTTGCCTCTGGTCATTTCTCTGCATAGAAAGCAAACTCCAGCCCTCCTCAAGTTTTTTCCCTCCAGAGGAACAAACAATCCCACCTGACAATGATTAAACAGCTTTTCTCTCCCCTCCCTGCGTTCTAATTTTCCTCAATTTCTCCTCATTTCCCCTGAGTGAGTCAAAGAGACAGTGCTGAGGGTGATGGATGCCCTGTCTGCCTGCTGCCCTCCCAGCCGCCACGCTCCTAAGGGCTTTCACCAGCAACCACAGGCCTCAGTGGAGGGAAGCGCCATCTTGCACCTCGCTGCCTGGTTCCACTGCTCTACCACACTGCGATGCCCGGCTCTGAATCTCTGCCGGAGAAAGCTTAGGCACAACACCGCTAGCTTTGTGGTTGAAGAGGGTCCTACTGTGAATCTAATAACCAGCCCATCACCGCCGAAAAGTGGCGGCGTGCCCTGTGAGGGAGCTGCGCGACAGGCACGGCAATGCGTGGCAAGGAGGGAGGCCGTGCCTCAACCTCTAAGTGCCCCGAGAGCAGAAAATGAAGGAGACTCAGTATTACCGCTTTGATTAGGAGACTGTTTTCGTATGCTGAAAGCTGACATTTTGTTCAGTGGGTTGTCCTTCGGTGGGAATCTAAAAGAAAACATGAAAAAAAGAAAGAAGAGAGAGTTGTCGGTGAGATTAGGAATCAGCCCCAAAGACAGTTTTAGCTCGTTTGCCACTTTGATCACCTCCTCGCACAAGTTTAGTCTGACAGGGAAGGATGACTTAGCCCTAGCTGCAGCCCTCTTTGAACTGAAGCTCGGGCAAGGTGGTGGCTTCTCCCTCCCTGGTGATGACTATGTGCATTCCTGCCCTGTGTCTCTGCCTGTCACACCGCCTCTCCCTCCTTTTCCATGTCCGGAGCTCCTTCCCTGAGAACAGGTCGGGTGGTGAGAGCCTTCGGAGGAGAAGATAATGAAGAATGGGGTGAGGCGATTAGCTTAACGGGAAGATGATATCAGCCCGTGCCTCCGAGCAGCACCTCGAGCGCCCGCGGGCTCACCCAGCCCCGCTGACGGGTCTTGCAGCTTCAGTGGCCTGCAGCTAACGCGGGGGGCCAGGACAGAGGCGGTTCTTCTGCCCTGCAGCAGCTCTCCAGTCACTGACTTCTTCCCTTATCTCAAATCAGGTTAATAAATGAGCCTCCAAGACTGCTGATTTAAAAAAAATAATAATTATTCAGGAGTTGAGCCCCTCAAAAGGTTTCATGTTATACTTTGAAACAGGATTTTGAATATCGGCTTTCCTAGAGAAAGCATCAAGCAGAACATGATGACGCACTAATGACAAAAAATTCCCCCTTAAGAAAAAAAATGCAATCCTAACATTGACTTAAGACTGTGGACAAAACTGACCCTCTTAAGCAAATGGATTCCTTTTTGAAAAGCAGCATTTTCTGAGAAAACAATGTTAAGCTGGAAAGCTCCCAACCAGCTCCACTGGTCAGGCTGCTAAAAGTTACAGAAGCACCAGAAAACATTTTTTTGTGACAGAAGCAGTTCTTAAAAATCAGAAACATTCCCGGTTATCTGGGTGACACAGTTGTCCTGGTTTTTTTCAGAAATAGAGCATGTTGCTCACTCCCCTAAGATAGAGTGGATTGAGAGACCAGAGCCCATGGCTGTTTCTTTACTGATAGAAGGTGAAGGTGTTGAATTTTGGCAAAAGCTTAGCAAAAATACTAAAAGTAATGCTGACAACGAAGCATATAAAACTAGTGCATGCCACAATGAATTGCGCTTAGAGCAGATTTTTGCTTTCTATGTTTTTACTACCGGACAATTGCTAAAGCAGCTTATGATTACCAAGAAAAAAAAGCAGGAAACCAAAATCTGGATGTAAACAAATACAGATCTTTTTAGAAAGTAAAGATATAAATGCAAAAATAATATTGGAGTCCAAAAGTCTGCATATATCTTACTCAGCTGTGAAATTTCAGATGTTTATAAGAGTTTAAAATTCTGGCATGTTGATTGGAAGTTTCTGACCCACACTCCTTTCTTTTAACCTTAGTTGTTGGTATCAAGCATGCATTGGCATGGTGTGTGTAGAAAACGTGTGACTGCTGGATCTGGTTCCCACCCAATAAAAATATGCTTAGAGCTATGGTGAGCCTTATTTATTTTGCAATAAGTTATAAAATATCTTTCAAAATTACTGATATAAGGTTTTAAGCAGATATGCACTGAATTTCCTAGGAACTGTTCAGGTAGGGTTATAAAGTTTTAGATAATAACCAATCTTGATGTAAATTGTCCTGAACTGTCACAAGACGATAGAGAGGACTCTGATTTATTTATGTTTTCAGCTTAGCAACAGCTGGACATCTGATACTGGTCTTTATTTCAGTCAGTCCCGGGATAATAGGAAGCTTGACATTTCAGTATATTTCACAAGCAATGAGTGCTGGCACATCTTCATCTGGAGAAAAAGCAGTAGTTTTGTATAGAAGGAACTAGGATTTATTTTCTAATAAAGACTTTTAAATCCATTTCCTAAGAGAAGTGAATCATAAAACTTTGGAAACGGAGCCTTCTTTTGTGGAAATTAAACCAAATGTGGTCATTCTAAGGCTTCGAATATCTTGTTAAAAAAACACAGTTTGCAATTTAAATATTTCTCATTAAAAATAACAGGAAACTGCTAATGTAGACTTCATGCTGTACTATAGCCTTCCTTTCTATAGATTCATGATGGGAACTGAAATTTCTCACACAATTGGCAAGAAAGTATCATACCCCTTTGTTAAAAATAAACAAGAAAGCCTCAGACATTTGTCCTGAAATATAAATTATCTACAAAGTAAAAAATCCATATATTTTGAGGCTTGTCTTTAAAAACTACAGAATAACTGCAAATGCATTAATGACACTGAGACCCTGAAAAGCAACTGGAAAGCAGGTTTGCAACTCCAGCTTGTATCCATGCGTGACAAAAGAAATTCCAGCAAAGAACTAAAATCATTCCAGAGCAAGCATGTTTCTTTCATTCTCCATCATTTAATTGAAATGGTGTTTTGTCTCTTGTCCTATATTAATTTGCTAGTGTTTCTAGGGCAAAACAATATTTCTGTTGCACATGTGTACAGCATCCAGTATAAACTACTACCTAGTCTCCAAGCCTGGAAGCAGTATGCATAAATGAATATAAGAAACAGGCACACTCCCTTTTACAGTCAGCACTGTAAATGTGCCAGGTATTCTGAAATTTTAAACCCAGGCATTTTAGTCTTACAGAATACTGCCATATTGTCCTCAAGGTTTACTTCTTGCTTCAGAACTTTCAAGTTGTATATCAAAGATTAATCCATTAAAATTTAAAATGCAAATTAAAAAAAAAAAAATCCTACTTTAATCCCTAGCATAGACAATCAAGAATCATAGCAGTTAGATTTAAATTTCAAGATCTTAGAAATGAAAAGAATCTTGCGTAAAGAGGCAGAATACAACTCATCAAAGCATTTTTTTTTCTTGGTCTTCACTATTGTGGACTAAGCGTCTGTATGTATGTATCTGTGTATGTGGAAAGGGGAATGGACAGGAGATTGTTTAAAAACTTCAGCTCATAAAGATCTGGAACCATCACGCTCTTCACACAGGTCAGTGAATTGGTTATCTTCAGCCCACAGTTCAGGGGAGAGAAAAAAAAGTTTTTAACTTTGTAAATGAAATTGTGAGAAAGAGAAGTTATAGGCTTCTATAGTATAGTAGTAAATTATGCTCAGGCATTCTTAATAAGATCTCAACCACTGAAGCAAAACAACTCAGCTGGAATGTAAAACAAAAACAAACAGGAATGCAGCTCCAGTGTAATTTGAATTTAAAAACAGCGTCAGGAAACTTTAAACGAAAATTAAAACTGCCCCAGCCAGTCCAATGAGCAGTTCCCAAAAAGTTTTAAGACACGCCAATCCTGGATTCAGACCCTCCCCCATTTTTTGCGAAATCCAAATACAATCCGAAAGAAATCCAGAAAAAAACTTCAGACATGACTTCAGGGAAAGTCAAATGCCCCTCCAAGCTGGCAGCAAGTTATTCAGAAAGCAGCACAGGTCTCCAATTCTATTTTTAGCACAAATAGCCATATTGACACTTCTACATCTACTTTCCACGTCCTATGGTGACTGATCAGCAGAAGACCTCAGGCCTGCCTTAAATTCTCCAAGCTAGACCTTCTAGTTTTCAGCTGGTCTGAACACACCCATTCTTCCAACACAGAGTCCTCTTGCCTTCCTTCTTCTGTTCTTGGCTGTAGCTTTCTACGTAATTAGGTTTCACTTGTATGTATTGCTCTATTTAAAAAAAATACATAAGAATAATACAAACGTTTCCTCTAAGAATCATGTTTTCCACATCAGACTGAACTAGTTACAACCAAAAAAAGCCTTTGTTCTTTAGCTTCTAGCTATGACAGTGATTAAGACCTTATTTATAAATATTCAGATTGTATGAATTTTGCTTTTAATAAACAATATTTCTTTCCGCAGCTTAGATGTACTGCATATCATCACACTGTATAATAAGTAATTCAACATAGTAGATGTTGAGGGAGTGTGGAGGGAGGTACACCTTCTTCTCTTAAAAGTCAAAACATTTGTTTTCATACTGAAGTTTTTCATGTAAAGCATTGCCAAATGTGAATGCCTAAAACATCAAACTTCCTACTATTATTATTGAACTGGGTGATACAAAAAGTTGTAGAAGAACAGCTAATTTAAAACAAAAAAGTTTCAGAATTCTCCTGGCTTCCAACTTCTTGTGCTGCATTGCTAAAGTGACCTGGATTGTAGAGAAGCCACTGAGTCTGGCATGTCCACGCAAAATACCACCTGGAACAAACAGGTTTCTTATACATGGCTCTACACAGCCACAGCTTGCTGACTACTGTTTGCTACGCGTCCTTAAAGTTGCAACTTTTCAAAAATATCTAATATCTGCTATTTGAAAAAGAAAATAAACAGACAGTTTGTTCTTTCCTTATCCCAAATATGAAATGTTCCACCAAAATTTCATCTTCTTGAAGGACTATTCTGCTCTGAAAGAAGCTGAACATTCAGTGTCTTGTGAGTTATCAGAGCTCAAAATATTAGAATTATTCCAACAGAAATCTAATAAAAGGTTAGGAAATTAATTTTCCACATTGTTTGTGTTTTAACCCATTTGCTTGCTTTCACTGCAGTCCAGGAGAAATTTTGGATAGAGTAACTCTTGGTGAGTGACTAAAATTATGGCTTACTTCAGCTTTACTTTTTGTTTCTTTTTTCTTTTTTTTCCATTGGAACTGTTAATGTTCATTTTGTACTACATGGCTTATCTTTCATTTATATGAGATGAATGTGGAGAATATGACATTTTAAACAAAAGCACATTTGGTCCTGCTTAATCACAGTTTCAAAGCACACTACAGTATTTCCTTGCCTTCAGTTAACAACTTTCATGTCAGGTCAGCAAACTTTGTTCTTTTCTTTATCATTTCTCTTGAATAGAGTAAGACCTAGATGTGTGAGCAAGCAACTGATTAAAGTCATTCTGACTTGATACAGTATAAAGATCTCCAAGCCTTAGAAATAAGGCACTGGGGAGACACATCATTCCAGTTATTCTCCTAGATAGACATCCATAAGTGTGTGAGGTGAAATCTTGCTGGTTTGGAAGTCAACACCAATTCTGCTGTTCTCTACGTCCATAATTTCTCCCCTCAAATATCACAAGTGCTGTGACTGTGCTGTCAGACTTGGCTACCTACACTTGAACTCAAATAAGAATTTGTATTTCTAATCATGGGTTCACTTCTTGATTGCAGATGTAGGCTGTTTTTCAAATCACCATCACAGCTAGAGCCACCCAAAGCTGTACCATCCTTCACATTTCCAAACATATGGTCTCCTAAATAGCCTCAAAGGCCCACTCTGTCAGGTGCAGATCTGTATATGTAACTGGTGCTGCACTTTCTTCCCTACAAAATTGTCACCAGTATCCACTGCCGTAGCTCCAGATTGCAGGTCGGGAAATGAAATAGAAAGAATAATGGTGTTGATAACTTAGCACAGTACCAAGTGTGTTGTCAGAGCTTAACAAACAAACACTTGAGTATCATTTATATCCTTCAAAATTATAAGTAATATGATTCTCTTCATTTGGCAATTAGTTAGTCTTTTTGTCTTTTTGCTGAAAACTACATGTAAAATGACTACATTTATTTTACAGATATTAAAGAACAATAAAAACACATACCTAGAGTGAATTTTTTTTTCAAGAGTTACATATCAGAGCAATAGCCATATAATACATTTGTAAACTCCTGGAAATAATGCATTGTGTGTAAATGAGTATTTTACTCTAGAGTTTAGGCCACAGAATCGATAACAACACTCACAGAGAATAGGAATAGCATGTGTATGTGCATAAAAGAGAAAAGAGGCAAGGTTAGAACAGGCAAGGTAGGACTAGAGAACATGTGAATGTACAACAGAAATCATTCATCTATTTGTAGCAGAAAGAGGTCTCAGAACTGGTTTTTCAGGACGTGGGCGGAGGAGATGCTGTTTTGAAAGAAATTAAGCTTTGGAACTGTCACTAATGTAAAATCAGCTGCTAAGTCAGAACCCAAATTTGTTTGTGTTTTCAAATCAGAAATATATGATCAGTTTTAAATGGCGCTTTTTTTAATAGAGTGCAGAAGGGGGTTGATAACTTTACTTTTTTTAATTCAACTCTTTCCTTTCACTTTGCTAGATTTTTAATGAAGAATGCTTCCTGTTTATACATGGCTTCGGTTCATGGTACAGATAAGTCACTGTATCAAAGCAGAATGGGTATTTTTGCTATACCTTTTGCAAAGGTGGAAATGAAAGCAAACTGTTGCTAATTTTTTTTTTCCAAAATAATATACTTGAAGCAAATTGAATTAATTGAGATTTTAATACTTTTTAATTTTAGATAAAAATTCCAAATAAAGAAGAAAGAAATAATAAAATGAACCAAAGACCAAAAATGACATTAAAACAGCCATTCATGAACAGTGAGTTTGTCATCAGAGAAATAGCATTAGAATAAAATACAATTAGCAATATAGAGTAAATAATGAAGTAATTAAGATAGTACGGCTAAGGGCAGATTTCAGAGAGGTCCAGGGAATCTTAACACCTAAACTGAGACACTTTAAGAGCTGGGTTTTCATAGTCAAGTTCTCCACAATTCTTGAAAATCGGATCCTTTGAAGTGAGATCCTTAGTTGGACACTAAGAAATCACAGAACATCTGCAAATGTAGGACTTTCGGTACATGGTATATAAAAACAGAGAAGTAAATGCCCTTACCTAGGTACGGTAGAAGTTAATGTCCTAGCGTGCCTCAGTGTGGTAAGTCAACCTGGAGGTACCTGGAAGTGAGGTACAATCAAAGCAGACAGAGAGCTGAACTGTCGTTCCCCATCCAGCTGTCTGAAAAGTCAAGAGATTTCTCCTTCAGAGGCTGAGTCACTTAAGGAGGAGGTAGGAGGTGTGGAAAAGGGCGGCACCTTGTAGAAATACCAGATCAATTAAAAGTACCGGTGAGTTGTTATACCTCTGTGCTTGCTGTACTTTTCAAGTGCAGTAGGGCTCGGTTTCACCAAATGAAATGCTTTCACAGACCTTGAAACAGAAAACCAAGCAATTACTATTTGGAAAAAATATACTACGCTCATTCAGATTTTCCATAGAAATATATGTTGCAGAGTTATAGGGCCGCCTCTCAGCTATAGGGTTTCAGGTATTTACATAGGTGAACATGAAGAAACACCGTATTTCATCACAGGAAAATGCTATAGAAGTGTTATGTGGGGAACACACACTGGAATCTGATATGCGTTAAGTATTTGCACTGTTTGAGTATGTGGGCAGAGGCAAAAGATCTGTGGGGGAAAACCCTCCCACATGAGATCTTGTTTCAAGTCCTTCTTATCTGTGCACATTTGCATTCTCCTTCAGTACAGCCAGTAATAAACAGAAAGGAGAGAAGATACTGCCTTCACTTCTCTCTTTTTTTTTTTTTTCCTTTACAATGCTGCAATACCTTTCTCTGTAGACTAAGAACTGCCTTACTATTAATAAATACAGTAGCAAGGAACATAAACTTCCTTATAGGAATGCTGTATACAACCCTATGGTTATGTTTAAGATACAGAGTCTGTTTTTAAAATATGTTATACAAGCCCATGCTTATTTTACATTTGGGGAGATTCTGAGTAACCTTTAGTCCTATTGCCTTTTGTGAAAATTAAGAATTTCTTTCAACACAAAAAAAAGCAAACTCTGACACAAATTAACTTAGTAAATGCCTCCTTAGGAATATTTCTAGTCCTTATTTTTGCTGATGGTTACCTTTTCGTAGGCTTGGTACTTAGTAGCACAAAGTTATTGTCTAAACATTGGTTATATCTGATGAAATACAGCTGATGAAGCAGAGCAGCAAACAAGAAAATACCAAGTGTAAACTACTAACTACCACAAGTTTCAGAATTAATGAATACAAACAAGCAAACCTTTCTGAACTTTGTACATTTATCTTCTGGGTTTCTGAAACTGAAAAATACTTACAGCAGTCCTGGCATGTTTAGGTGCACCATACTATATGTTTATCTTTTTATGATCAAGAATAAAATTTTGTGAATGCATCACTTTACAGACATATTACGATTTTACAATTTTAACACACGTCTCCCAAATGAAACAGATGTCTTTCCTCATAAGCAATGCACAATGGGAATTAGCTTAAAAGAAATCTACATATGCTTTGAGTTGAAATGGACATATAGCTTTGATTTATAATAACAACACCTGAGACTAAGAATATCTTTTTGTTTTGAGTCATTTTTCTTTCACAAACCAGGTGCTAAACAATAGTAATTTGCTATCATTTTACATTCAACCAGAAGAATTCTACTCATCAATCAGAGATAAGCTTGGCCCGTCTCACAGCACTGCCTTCTTTAGCCCAAATGTTTAAGAAACACAAATAGAGATGCAACCAATAAAGTCTGGAGAAATTAAACTGGTATTTTCCTATATTTATAACCTTTGGACACAGAGAAGAAACTATGGGGCACAGCAAGCGAGTTCTGCTACCCAAAATAAGCCAGAGGTTTATTCTAAGACAGTCCTTGTTAAGTCTTTAGCGGCTGACACAACAGAATGGACCCTCTACAGGAAAATACATAAATATAAGAAATTCCGACAATGGTACTGACCTCAGCTTAAGAATAAAGCAGGCCAGCTATCTTTTATTGACTGATCTGCAACAACCGGTAGATTCAACGGATGGTGAAGTTCTGATGTTAGCTATACTGATTACTTAATATTTCAAAGCTCGAAAAAATAAAAAAATAAACCTTTTTTTCAGATTAAAGCAAATCCAACTTACTGGTAATCATTGTCTGATTTTCTCTGTGATAATCACATACAAGTGTTGTACTTGGTGAATAAAGAATATATGATGCAGTGCCATGTATCAGGAATTGAACATTTTCAGCATAAGCATACAGTGAAAGTGACCCGTAACTACTTTCCGTGAACAAACTTTCCATACTCTGATGAAATTCAGCTTTCAGAAATTCAGAGGAACTCAAACTTTGCCTCTGGATCTCAGTATAACAAATAAGATGTATCACAAATCCAGCCATCCCCAGATTGTGTGAACTGTTCTGCAGTCGGGTTTAGAGAACAGTTTTGTTTTTATTCTCTAGTTTAAGGTCTTTATTTAATTGAAGGAGGGACAGAAATATAGATACAGTGAAATTTAATTGCTCAGACTATATCAGAATTTGAATTATGTCTCCCTTATTCCCTTTCTCGCTCGCAAGAAAATTCCCCATTTGTAGCACAAAGGGATAGCATTCTGGACACAGATTTTTCGGCAGTGTCAAAAAAGAGCAGTGCAAAAAATACGAGCGTGTATATGCCTCTGTATTTTCCACCAATGACTTTTAACCAAAGGATGCAATTTACCCAATTTACTAGTTGACCGCATTGGGCCTTGCTTTACTAGTCATTTATCAGAGTTGAAGGAAATTTTTTTTAGTTCAAACAGTAAAGTGCTTTGGTGAAGTCAATAACTAATTTCATATCTACCTGTCACCATAATGTCTATGTAATCTCCCTGTTGGGAGTTAGGTAAACACTCTGCTTTTGCTTGCCATTCTCGCAAGAAAAAAGAGGAACTTCTCTGAAAAATAGCTACAGACATACATGGCCACATCCTCAGCTGATATAACGGGATATAACTCCACCAAAATCATTCTGATAGCTTGATTTACATTAGCAGAGTGCATGGCCTGGCATGATTTATGAGAGAAAACAAGAAATGTCTTAGAATTCCTCCCTACATTAACTCCTCTTTTTAATTTATTAATAACAAGCAATAGGGACACATTGCTGATTAGTAATCAGAGGTCACTATCTCTTGATGCTTAGACTGCTAGCAATTTCTAGCAAGCTCATTTTAAACACCTCATCAACAATGGAGGCTTAGGCTTATTTATCATCCAAAGAATTCTTAAAATGCCTCCAAAGAAACTGCCAGTAGGGGATGTTGACTTTTAAAATAGAGTAGCACTGGCAGAAAAGTGAACATAACTAGTTCAGAAATGCCATCATTTAGATTTGAATGGCTTATTCAGTGTTATTAAAGTCAAATGCATGTAGCACCCTACAGTGACAATACATTATCATACTTTCCAGTTCCTGCCTTTCTCTGAACAAGATGGTTGTGTTCTGTATACTTAGCTTTAGTTTATACTGTTCTACAAAGTCTATATCCCTTGATTGCTGGTAAGATGCATTTCTTCTGCATTATTTTCTTGTCGATTTTTGTTGAGTTTCCGTTTTTAAGTACAAAACATACTGCAAAATGTTCCACCTCCGCATCCTTATTAAGGCTTATAGGATGGCCGTTATATGGAAATAGCATAATGCAGCCTAGCCCTACTGAGCTTTTACGTAGATTCACGAGAGAGAGATGGGCATGAGCAATGACTCAGCAGGCAACTTTTTGGACAAATACTATCCTGTGACTCCTCCCAAAAAGGCAAGAACACATTACTGAATACATTTCTTTCATACACGCAGTCCTCCAAAAGAAAAGTCCTTTAATACTTCAGACTTTCCAAGTAGGATTGGTAAACTATTGTGTTCTGCGTTGTAAGATGCTATTATTGTAACTGGTGTGTCCAAAAGATTTAAGGACATTCTAGCAAGTGCTGTTCAAATTTTTTAGTTTCAAGATACACATAAAACAGGTACACTTATTCTCTTAAGTTAAACATACCAAAGTCCAGCCTCTGGCCTGAGCACAAGTGGCACAGCATGGTTTATATCTATATCACTAAACTTGCTTTCAAAAAAAAACTGCGTGGCCTCATTCACGCTCCTATTGGAAACCATCTGGGACTTGTACTAGAGAGATCCATGCCCAAGGTTTTTTTCAGTGATAACTAATTGGCAGGAACAAAACTGTGTCAAGGAGTGTGCGCGATAATGGTATGGACAGAGGATATTGCTCAAGCCCAGGTTCTATCCCTTCTTAGTTAACTAGTACGGTCCTATTCGTTGGACCTGATTTTTCCAAAATGAATTGTGTTCAACATAACTCATGTCAAAAGATGACTAAAACTAAACGCTCTGAAACATATAGATAGGTGTCGGCAGTGGATGATGGCCAGCTGCCAGGCAGCATTTAGGAGGCAAACACAGCTAGTTAATGTAACCTTTATCTGGGAAGTGGGTTGCACATCTGTGCCACCTGCACATTTTTCTTGCTTAAGCTTGGTCTAAGATCACCTATATATGTAGGCAGCAGTTCTAACAGGTTAAGTCAAAACAGGAAGGGTCATTTAGGGAAAAAGAAAACAAAAACAAAAACAAAAAAAAAATAGTGTAGCAAATATAATACTACTTAACATAGAAAAAGAAGTGGTGCTCATGCATAGGGTGACACCTTCCTCTTGAAGGTGACTAACACAAGGACAGCTCCTCCCTTAATTCCCAGTCCAGCCCTACATAAAATAAGATGATGCTTGGGACTTGTGCTACCTCTATGTACAGAGGTACTTTTCACCCCTGGTCAAAATAATTAACCAAGGGAACTTATTGCCTATGGGTACACCCTTAACAAGAGGTATGTATGACTCAGAACCAGACTAGAAACGGTTGTGTGAATCCCAGCAGCATTCATGACTGCAACAGAGAGGAGAGGGAGAAATAAGGAGTATGATTTTTTTCCATGGGCAGGTTATTCCATCATTAGACTCCCATGGGATTTCTGTAACTTTCCCTTGAAGATTCTGGTCCTCCTGCTCCTAGATAGACGTCTCAAAATAAAATAAACTACTGATCTGATGTGAGATGGAAACCCCCTTTCTCTATGGGCATCCTAGCTCATACTAAGGTGCGGGTTTTAAAGGTAGATAAGCAATGTCCTGGGCAGCCTTGCAAAGGGCAACTACTGGCAGTGCCAAGGCCTGGGGTCCTTTTTAACAGCTTTGTTCCTCCCTTGGTACTCAGAAAGTCAGAATTCCTCTGCCTAATCCACATGCAAGGCTCATCTCCAAGCATGCTTAACCCTTTCTATGGACAGGACAAGAAAGCAACGCCTGCCAATTGAAAAAGTCACTTAGCTTATGTCTAAACCCAAGTTCAAATCATTCCTCCTTTTGACAGCAGCCCATTTTTACCAGCAGACTACCTTAACCGCTGAGTTATATTTTTCATGGGAGGGAACACAATTGCACAGTTTTTCTACCTCCCTAAAGTTTAAATTTTCGCTGAAGAGAGAATAACGCTACAGCCCTTTTACTAGGACATACAGATACTGGTCCCACCACTGTCTAAATGAATATTTAGCTGTTATATATGGAATTCTCCTTTTTCTTTTTATACTGTACTTTTCAGAATTTTATCACTTGGGTAATTAAAATAGGTAGAGAGAAGTGTAATTTTGTAAAATCATGTAGCAACAACTGTTGTGCAGAGGCAGAACAACTTAAAGCCACTGTCACTAGTATGTTAGTGTTAAAGTGAATACAACACTGCAGTAAGTGATATGAAACACCAGAATGCAGCAGGGATAACATTGCGTTTTATGGATTAACCTTTGCCAGCCCAGCTTACATCTCCTACTGCTGTTGCAGGTTGCTGTTCCTGGGGAAGACCTTTCAGCTAGTTAGTGTAAGGTATGCAGTCTGTTTTTTTAACCACACCTTCCTGAGCACAGGAAGGAGCACTGTCAGAGCTTTTTCATATGCGTTTTTTAAATGCTAAGAAAACCTTAGTGACAATGCATATGTATTTGGCAGCCCATCATTCTCCCAAAAGGTGTGGCAAAGTTCATAAACTAAAGAAGGAAGAAAAAATTGCTATAAATAGTATGCAAAATGTCTAAACCTTTTCACTGCCTCTAGTTGCCACAGAAAATGGCTGAGCAGTGTCTTCTGTTTTCCTTTATAAAATTGCCTGGCAGAGAAAAATGCTAATCATAGCAGTTGCCAGCACATTTCATGGAGATACACAATCTTCACTGTTAGTGGGCCTGATTTTCCCACAATTTGAGTACCTCTCTACTCTGCAAATGAGTGAAATATCTTGCAGAAGTCCATGAAAGTCTGGTCCATAGTATCCTAAACTTGCATATTTTGATCTCGCACCACTGCCATTACTGCCTTAGCTAAAGAACACAAAAAGTTACTGATAAAAACAGTTATCTAAGCAAAATTGTGCTGAAAATCTGGCTAAGTCAAATGACATCTGTGCGGTACCAGCTGAATGGCTGTAACCAGTTTTGTGGCTTATGTTATTGATAAATAGCTTATTTGTTAATTTGTTACCGTCATCTGAATTAACGAAGAACATACATATGGGTGGCTAAAGAAATGAAAATCAGACTCTGACCAATAGTAGTCGAAGTGTGAGAATTATGATTAGATGTGCTTTTTTCATTAAAGAATAAGAAAGACTTTATAATATCCCCATCACCTAAAAATCCCCACTGAGAGAGCTCTGGGAAAGATCCAACAGTGCTGATCTCAGGGAAAGCCATCTTGTTAAAAGATACTAGAGGAGGAAAAGTTAAAGGGAGGAAAGGTTCTTCGTGCTCCCTATCTGAATTTTTTTTATAGCAATTAATTGGTCATGGGCACTGTAAATACATAGGAGACAAACACACACACCCCAGCTGCTCTCTTTATGGTGCAGATAAGGAGATGTATCTGCCCCATAAAATGATAACCATGTGAGAAACTTCAAATTATACTTATCTGATAGACTGGGTTTCTCTCCTTGTCCTGGTTGTGCTGGGATTATCTGATAAGGCTAAGCAGCCTTTTCTCTTGTGATGATGCTTCTTTCTTTTACGATTTGGATCAAATTAGTTGAGAACTTGATTGTCATTTGAAAACCTATACAGAAATTTTATACCAATCAAAAAAACCCCAGTGAACCAATATCCCACCTATTTAATGAAATCTTCATTTGACAGGTGGATTCCACACTGGTGTTATTGGCACACATAACTGCTATGCATGCCAGCCAAATGTGAGATTGTGATCCTGTTCTCTATCCACATCAAAGCTGACTGTGAGCATGGAAGAAAGGTAAGTTTTTCCCCATTCCTGGAAGATGCTGGCTGTGGTACAGTGAGCACAGAATGGCTTCCTGTAGAAGAGTTGTTAGAAAACATGTTCCAAAATCAATAACTGCAGAAATAAGACAACGGCCCAAAATGGGAATCAGAAAGGATGGAGTTGAATTTAAAAAGGTTCAGAGAAGGACAAAAAAGATGATCAATGATGATGCAAAATTACTTCTCCACACAAGAAACAAATGCATCAGCTAAGACCCTTTTAGTGTGGTGAAGGGGTATCTGAAAAGATGTATAAGTGGTCTAAAAAATCACAAACGGTATGAGAAGGGTGCATTGCAATTCTCCCCCAGTACAAGAGCTATTTGGCATCAAAATTAAGCTACTAGGAAGAAGAAAAAAAGGAAAGAAAAAGAGGTGTTTCTTCCTATGAAATGCAAGTTTATTTACATACGTGTATATCTGTACTTGTGTGTGTGTGTGTATGCATGTATGTACATAAATACTTATATATGCATGTGTGTGTACCCATACACAAACCAGTTCAATGAGAAACAAGACAAACTTGGGGAAGAGAAATTCACTGATGGTTACTAAGTAAATAGAAACTACATTTGGCTAAGAAAGACCCTAACATGCAAATTGATAGAGACTGTAAGGGCATTTAGGGAAAGCAACTTATATGCTTTCCCTATTCTTCCACTCTTCCCTGAGCATCTGCCGTTGGCCACTCTTGGAGACAAAATATTGGGCTAAACAGACCTTTGGGCTGACCAAGGACTGCCACTCCTATGTTATGCCCCTACGGTCAAAATTTGTATAAGGCACACAACTAAAATTGCATTAAATTATTTCCTAAATCTTTGACGTTAATGTAAACAATTAACAATAAAATCAAAGTGATACCAAATTTTGTAGAATGCTGATGCTTTAGATATTAAAATAAGCCAGTGTCTTTAGTGAAGGGGCTGTCATTCAGCCCCTCAGCTGACAGTCATTCAGCATTGTCATTTCTGTTTCTTCAGTCTGAATTTCTTCTCTAGTTAGATGACAAATGTGGAGAGTATGTATATATGTAAATATGGAGAGGACTATATTTTGTTAGCACAAGTTTAAGACCCTTTCCTTACTAATAAATACCTTTGCAGTCAAATAAAATTGTTCATCTGTTCAAATACCAGATAAAATAGCAAGGCAGATTTATGATATGTGTTGAAATGTAGGTCATCTGCAGGAGTAAAATAGAAAATGCTATCACAGAAGTGGCGTCCTCCTTCCACGTTCCCTTCCCAGCTTCTCTGGAGAAGAATTCAGCTGTCTCATTGTCCCCTCTTTTCCACAGAAGCAGAAGGATTAATAGCATTTCCAAGCATATTCCAAGGAATAAATTTCAGGTCCAGATTTCAATCACAAACAGTACTATGTGAAAGAAAGGAGAATACATTTCCTAAATTAACACATCTGCAAGTAGGGCTTCAAGGGCTGAGAAGGTGAAGAAAAAACTGAGCTCTCTTCTTGCCTTTACAAAATACTTGTCCTTTGATATGAACTGGCCAACAGACTGTTACAGTGGTGAGGAAGTTAGCACATTTTAAATATCAACTTCTCTTTCCCTTTTATTCTGAGTAAATTATATTCTTCTGAATAATTGTTTTCAAAACTGTGAGTAGTTTGGAAAGAATGTTGGCAGAAATAATCTTTTACATGAGTTTTAATGTTCAGTACATGAAGAATTGAGCTGAAGGTTTTTTCATTTGTTTTTGTTGCCGTTGTTAAGTGCAGTGAAAACAAGGCTGGGCTTTCATACAGGAAGATTTTGAAATAATTTGGGTGATATTACAAGGGAAAGAGTCAGAACAGAATTATTATAATTATCTGGATGTAATCATGGAGTCCCAGATCAGTTCCTGAAGTTCCAGATCCTGCCATGGTGCTATAGGAGCATGCCATGAAGAACCCAGTAATTTCAAGTGTGGGCTGCTCTGGATCCTCATGCAGGCTATTAGCCTGAGAGAACTAAATGCCAATTAATGTCTAAGTAAATAATCTGAATTCTGCTCAATGAAAGGAGAAGCCAAACTGGTGACAGCTATTTTCAAACACTTGTTTCCTCAGAGCTGGGTGAGACTTTCCATCACAGGCCCTATTTAACAAAAAAGCTAGGCTACATCAAAAGCTAGGCTCCTACCTCTACATTTGTCACTCAAGACACCCCTAACATAATTCATCTCGCTCTAATGTAGGTGACTAAAGTAGGTCAGAGCATCGGGCTCTAGAAGTTACTATTTCTCTCCACCGGCTTGAAAGGGAGCCCAAGATGACAAGTCAGATGTAGGCATCTACACTGTAAACACCTAGACATGTCAGATGAATCCCATGTAATGGCAGGATTTCAAATACAATTTTTGCTCTTGCAGAAAGCAATGACTTCTTGCCAAATTAAAAGGAAAAGGAGACAAACACGCAGATTTTTCTTTTTCTCTGTGTCTAGCCAAAATTCAAGTCGCAAAGCTCATTCTGCAGCCTCAGCAGTACTGCCTCTAGACTACATCAAAACTTGTCTCATTCTCAAGCAAACTATGCGTCCTGCAATGCATTGTAGAAAACAGCTTCCCTAATGCACTGTGGTCACTTACTTACACAAAAAATGTGACGAGGAAACTATAATCTGGCCATGTGGGAATCTGACCCACAGAGAAATTGCAGGATGAGAGGAGAGAGAGAGAAACCAAAAAATCATTGTGATTTCCTGGCAGTTCCGTCCCTTTCATTCATGGGTACAAAGGAAATATTCCTTCTATTTTTAGAAGGAACATGTCAGATCTTTCTGGATTTGAACCTTCTAGCTATATCAAAAATAAGACTTGAATTTTTGGATTTTGCTGCCTTACTTGTAGTTAACTGTATTCACTCTGTTCAGATCCCCAAGCTGCAGACAAACCAGTATAAATGGGGTTTGACGTCTTCTATGGACCTGTGAGCAGAACCTCCATAGTACTGTGCCTAAATCACAATCTTTGAATTCTTTATCTTTTCTTAATTTTCATTTTGAAATATGCAATTCTGCTCCAAAATATTTGAAACTTTTAAACTAGTAGTGCTAAACTCATTCTAGGTTGAAGCAGAAAGCTCCAAGTCAGTGAGCTATGTTGTAGCTTAATTATATGGCCAGGTTGGGTGTGTGAAAATAGCCACCACACACTGGAGAATAAATTGCTGGGTTTGGTTTTTCTTGATTTACAAGTTGCTATAAGAGGTGCCTGTTCCCAGGGAGTGGTGAAAAGTAGGGGTGTGTTAAACAGGTTTAAGAACATTTTAAAGAGACACTGTCAGGTTTGAGACATAGTAGATTTGGTGTACTTCCTCCTTCCTTCCAAATAACATTTTCTGTTTCTGTGGTTACAAACAGGTGAGCTGCACCCTGCCTCTCTGTTTAAGTGATACCACAAAATCCAGTGTAGCGGTTATGTGCTACACTGGTCGCTCTCTCCATCTTTTTTTCTTTTTTTTGCCGTAAGTCAGGAAATGAAACTGCCAGAACTGCTGTTCTTCGCACTCCTTGGAGAGCAGAATTCACATGCTATCAAGTCCAGCCAGTAAAATCTTGTGGTTTTCTGTAAAAATAGCTGTGGTGAGGACAAGCAACACTTGAGTCAAACTATTTCTCCACTCAGAGCGGTACAGAAGTTATTTGCTAGCGTTGCTGGGGCCAGCACTTTAAGGTCTGAAATACTGCAGTCCAAAGTCTGGGCTGCAAGTTCCCAGGAACCTTGGCAAAGGTCACGTGATTTTGAACCTGAATTTTCTTGCTTCTCAGAAGTTTTGCATGGAGAACAGACATAATTTTACATCTTTTATACAGATAGCATTGGCTTTGAGCCTTGGAGAACTACTGGGTATTTTCTCCTTCTGGGTATCCTACTGGAACTAAGGATAATTCCAACTGAAAATGAAAGCAATCTTTCTTAAATGGATTTCACAAGAGACGACTGGAATATCCATTTCAATCCCTTGCTTAGTATAGGAGAATAGAATTAGCAGAGCACTATGTATATGCAAACTTCAGCCTGACATTATTGCAAATAACTCTGAAGTCTTTGTTTGGAAGGATTCAACCCCACTCTCTAGGGAACATTTTTAAATCACTTTTTTTCCCCCAGCCAGCACATATGTCAGATTTTGGATCTCTCCCGTGGCATTATACTACAGTACTTACAGTGCTATCTGACATTCTGTGTAATAGAAATATTCAGCACCAAAAGGTCCAGTATTTAGTTATTTGAGAAAACGCATCTTTTAAATTCCCCCTTCCAAAGGTAATAAGAGAACACCATGACACACAACAATCATTGTTAGCCAGACCAAAACCTAGTTCACAAACAGAGCAGAGTGGGGATGTGACTTGCAAGTGCCACTGTTTGGAAGAAGCAGAGCAGATAGAGACTGAAATTGGGAAGTAGGTAGCAAAGTAACTGAAGAGGAGCTGAAATAAAAATGAAAGCAGAAGATGTCAAAGAGAAAATGGAAGCAAGTGGAAAAGGATCTAGAAGTTCAAAGATCAGTCTGATCTCTTATACTGACAATGCAAATCCTACAGAGCTGTGCTCATGAAGGGTTTTGAGAACTGTATCCTTGTATATGAAGATTGATGTTTCCTACTGCTTTTTAAGCAATAATAGAAGTGTTTATATAAAAAATAGAACAACTCTTTCCCCAGAAATCTTATATTTTAGAAAACCTGCAATCAAATGAAGAGAGACAGGATAAGCAGTGATGTTGCATGAGAACTATGTCATGAACAATGTGTGGCATGTGAACTATTCCTTCCACACGGCTTGTGATTGGGAGAGATTAACAGCTGAATTATGCTGCAGAAGGAGCAAATAAAGGCGAATGCACAGGGTAAGGAAGGATGGTTGCTCAGCTGCAAACAAGGGAGCCCAGGGACTTGAAGACAGTGCCACAAACAAGCAGCCCTTGGAGGACCATGCAGAAGGGCAAGTCATAGGCTCTTAATACAATTTTTCTCAGGGTTTTGTAAGGTCAGCCTCCTAAACAGTCAAAAGTGTAACTGCAGGGACTACCCGTTCAGGACACACCACAGCGATTGCCATGAATCAGTATCTCTGTCGTTTATCTTACAGTAAAGGGGTGTTGACAATAGGTTTTGCAGTGAACAGCAAGGGTGCGGTTTCATTATCAGTTTAAACTGATCTATTACCCCATTCCCACCAAAAGGAACAGTTCTGCTTTCCCTGTCCTGCCCTTGGCCGTGTTCTCCCACTAGTCCCTTGGGTTGCCTCTGTCAGGTCAGTAAACTGATCCTATTCACTGCAAGCCTCACAATCAAAAGAACCGAAGCAAAGCATGCGGCAGGAAAGAAAGATACAGGGTAGGGCAAGACCACCCCATAGTCATAGTGTGCTGGTAGCTCGTTAGCTCTTAAAGCTAGCATCTTAATTTAGCAACTACTGAAGCAAAAGGACAGTTCACACCTCAGAATCCATATTTTAACTTCTCTGTAAATTCAGTCTTACTGTTACTAGTGATATCCCTTCACTAGAGTATTTTCCCTGCCCTAACAGCTTCACATTTTTTAATACAAGAGAAGTGTCCCCAGGATTTCAATTGACAGGACTTGCCAGCACTTAGAAGGAACCATCTATGGCCTTTCAGAGTATGTCCTAAGTTTCTTGAAGTACTGCATTAGCTTTCCTCTCATCTACAAATCACACCTTGGTCAAATCTTTACACGTGCATATATGGGAAAAGCTATTAAAAACATAATTGGGTAATATGGGGCATTTGCCAATTATTACCCATACATCTTCTTTTCTGTATGGAAGAACTTCTTCTGATCTCAACATTTGTTTTCATATTAGTGGTCTTTGATATCTTTCAGGCATTACTGGAAAGGGCAAAACTTGAGGATAGGATTTGAGTGACAGGAATCATTATCACTTTAGATATTAAGGAAGTCATCTGATCTCCAAAGTGGTCAACAAGTGAAAAGATAACAAGAGATACTTTTTTATGTTTCTCCACGACTACTGGGAGAGAGTTAATTTTATTCATAGTAGCTCGTATGGGGCTATGCTTTGGATTTGTGACCAAAACAGTGTGGATAATACAGAGACCTTTTCATTATTGCTGAGCAGGGCTTACACAGAGTCAAGGCCTTTTTTGCTTCTCACCCCACCCCACCAGTGAGTAGGCTGGGGGTGCACAAGAAGCTGGGAGGGGACACAGGCGGGACAGCTGACCCCAACTGACCAGAGGGATATTCCACACCATAGGACGTCATGCTCAGCCGTAAAAGCTGGGAGAAAACAGAAGGAACGGGGTGGGGGCGTTTGGAGTTATGTTGTTTGTCTTCCCCAGTAATGCGTGATGGAGTCCTACTTTCCTGGAGATGATTGAGCACCTGCCTGCCGATGGGAAGCAGTGAATGAATTCCTTGTTTTGCTTTGCTTGTGCATGCAGCTTTTGTTTACCTATTAAACTGCCTTTATCTCAGCCCATGAGGTTTCTCACTTTTACCTTTCAGATTCTCCGCCCGTTCCACCACAGGGGGAGTGAGCAAGTGGCTGTGTGGTGTTTAGCTGCATATTGGGGTTAATCCACAACACAGACTTTAATCAAATAATAGGATCAATTCATAGAATCACAGAATCACAGAACTGATGAGGTTGAAAGGGACCTGTTAAGATCATGTAGTCTGTTTTGCCATGAGGGAGCATTGCTGGCTCATGGTCATGTTGTTGTCCACCTCCTGAATAACTTTCACTCCAAGGACCTTCTCAGCAAAGCCACTTTCCAGCCAGTGGGCGCCCAGCACGTACTGGTGCCTGGGCTTATTCCTCCCCTGACGTAAGACTTTGCCTTTACCCTTGTTGAAGTTGATAAGACTCCTCTCTGCCCTGTTCTCCAGCTTGTCAAGGTCCCTCTAAATGGTGGCACAACCACCTGGCACATCAACCAGTCCACCCAGCTTTGTATTGCCTATGAACCTGCTGACATTGCACTCTGCTCCTTTGTCCAGGTCATTAATGAAGATGGTGAACAGTACTGACCCCAGTATTAAGCCCTGGGATACATCACTAGTGACTTCAACCATCTAAAGCATAGACCTTCCTTCTTCTTATGATGAGTGACAATTTCTTTTCTCCCTAAGCTGTATGTACACTATATATATTGCTACTTCCCCAAAGGGAAGACCAAGCCAGAATTAATAACTTTGAAAAGCAGTCCATGCTCACTCTGTAATTACATGCATCTTCTCTTCATGGGACAGCGCTAACCTGTTTCCTTCCTCTTTTTCTCCCATGCTTGCCACATCCCATCTCTGACAACCATGGTAGGTAGAAAAGATTAAGGGCTTCCTTCAACTCTTTGTTTAATAATGAACAAGAAGGAAAGAGGTAATCACCCATACATTGGCAACTCTATAATTATAAAGTCAATGAAATGTAAACTATCTCCATTTCTGCCTTCTAATTAATTTATTGTAATTACTAAAATGTACTGATTTATTTTCATTCTTCTGTTGCAACAGAGATGACTCTTAAAAAGTTTGCGAAGAGAAAGAAGAGTACAAGGCCAAAAACTGAAATTCATACACAGAAGGCTGTTTAAATGTAAATATAAATTTGTATTAGAAGCAGAGGAGATGAACATAATAAATAGGCATATTATATTGCAATGCTCCCACTGAATCAACAGTATTTAATCACTTGCAGTTTTGTGTGAGTAAGTACTAAAGGTGTTGCTCTGTGATGAACATCCAAGCTAATCTGAATACACAGGCACAGTATATCGTAAGCAGTAGTACTAGGAAAGGTAAAATACATAACAGCTTTGATTATTCAACAAGGTACAGAATATGCATTCAGGCAAATATATGACCACACAGTAGAAGCAGACATCATAGATAGTGTACGGATGAGGCAAACTTTAACCACTAATTTATATATTTTAATTCCACAGTAAATTTCATGTTTGTAAAAAATAAACATTAGTTTACTGAGCTTAAATATGGTCATGTACAAAATTAATGTTCCAGATGACAAGCTTTCTCTATAGTTGCCATGAGCAGTGTACCATACAAACAGGAGGAGTCCCAGCTCTGGCCCCTGGGCCGCTCATGCAAAATTTCTGGACACAAGGGGGCCACATGTCCCTTGTATTACTTTGTCCTCAATTTGTGTTTAATGGACTGGTCCTTCGTACTTCGAAATAGTGATGGTGGACACCCATCTGGTTCTGATTCCAGGTGGACAGAGCTCAGAATAAGGCACCTGCAAGCCAGATGTAGGACATCGCCTGCCCTCAGTATTTTTGTATTGATCACTCCTAGGTGACTGCACAAAGGGAAAGGGAATTTAAGGTGGTTCCATATTTAGGGGTCTCTGACTCCATGCATCATTTAAGGCAAGCAGAGATGACTCAAAGCTTTGCAGGCCAGTGTAAGCGGCAGACACCTCACCTCATCCTCTGGCTGTGTCTGATCTTCCCTGAACTGCTCTAATGTTCTTGTTGAGACCTCCATAAGTTCTCCCCATAAATCCAGGGAGAAACTCAGGATTAAGACTAAGGACAGATGCAAGTTCTGAAATCCTCACAAAACAGCACCAAACACAAGGGGTTAGATTACTCCACTGTAACAGATATAAGGAAGTACCTGCTTACCCCTATCAGTAGATAGGGATTTTCAGTATACATGCTTAGGCATGTCCAGGTATGAATTATGGGTCCTGGGCTGGTGTCTGCCCTAGCTACAGCTGCCTCTGCCTCCCAGCCCCATGCAGTGCCTCCGAGTCACAGCAGCTATTACATTTTGTTACACCGAAGCTTCAAGGAAGGATCAGGCTTAAGAGCTTCTGCTATGTTGCAGAATCACTCAGTACAATAGACAGAAAAATCTGTGAGGGATTTATTCGTTATCTCTGGCACCACAAGATGAATCTTCAGGAAGCTGCTCAAGCTATATGACCAGATTTATTATCTTCATGATAGAGGGAAAGCAGACCCCTTCTGACTGCAGGTCGTTGCACCTTCCGCTGAGGCATCTGCCTCTGGCCTCTGTCAGAAACAAATTACTGGCCTGGATGGTGTGTAGGTCTAATCTAGTGTGTCCATACCTCTATAATGGAGAGCATTAAAAGCAGAAGTGCCCTTCTTTCTACCAGCCTTCGCAACAGAAAAGAGTGATTCAAAATATGATATTGCCATTGAAATGTTACAAATATTGAAGTCAGGTTCCGCCTCACTTTTAACTGTAATAATTGATTTAATTGATTTAATTTTCCACACTCTCTCTCAAAAACCAAATATTTTCATCCAGATACTTGTTAGCCCAAAGATCACAGGACAGGACAATATACACAAGTCTGAAGAGGATACATAGTGCTAATTTAATTTAATCACAATCTATTAAGTATTTATATAAATACTATCCTCCAAGGAAATATGCTTTTATTTTGCCAAGAGCAGTTCCTTGAAGGATGATAGGTTAAGAAATACTACACATATTATTACAAATAATTACTTAGAGGTGAATGTACTAATTTTAATTATATCAGGTAATCTTGAGGCTTCCCATACTTTCAAAAATAATTTATTCTGCTTGCACTGGTTTATAGTTGCTTTTAGATGCTGGCAGTACTTTTTTTCTCCTGTAGCAAAGTCCTGCCTTCCGTCCCCTTGGAAGGACACTGTCTCAGTCCCACTCTGCCTGAAGTAATACAAAGACTCAGATAGACTTCATCTGACGGGGCAAATGCAGAGAATAAAAGAGCCCCTCACCTTACCATGATCCAAGACAAGAGCAGCTGTTCCAAGATGGGTGGGACTTTCCCATAGGCCCCACATATAGACCCTACCCTCTTCAGAGGCTGCTTTCTGTCATGCAGAGCCACATCCACAGCAATCCCTTCCCTAGTTTACATCTCCTGCCAGATGATTTTAGGACTCAGACCAAAGCAAATCTATGCTTCAATGCAGTGAGCTCTCTTTCAGGAACAGGGCTCTCAGGTAACAACAGATAATATAATAAAATCGTGCTGTTCGCTTCCCCCTGCCATGTATTCTCCATTAAAAGCACTATTCAATTAAGGCTATTTCACAAATAAGGAGAATTTGACTGTAAATAAAATTTGATTTTACTACTCAAGCAAGAAGATTGGATAATAGAAACTGGTCTAGACTTAAGCTATTCTGTAGCTCAGAGTTCACAGTAATATTCACAGCCGTAAAAATAATCCAGTATTTTAACAAGGCGGTTCTGTTAGAAAACTGCTGACCTGTAGAGTCCTATGCACTTAGTCTTTTGAAAGGTTAAACAAATAGTTTTCTAAAATGAAATTTAAATCCAAAGCTGTAACACTGAAGAACCTCAGCCCACCTCTTGCCTCTCTCTAGAAAAACGTAAATTGCATAGGCAGGTCATTGTATTTGGAGTTCTCTAGCCACATACATGGATGCCTCTGTGTAGGTATCTGCCTGGTTTGGAGCAACCAACTTGGTGTCTACCTCACATCTAAACTGGCTGAGGAGTATCCAGAGGTGATATTCCCCTGACAAAGACCTGAAAAGAGTTTGGTGCAATACATGTTTTCAGGGGTTGCCTAACCCAGCAGTCAATGCTGGGCACTTCACAAAAAACAGAGTTGCTGCAGATGCTTTATTATAAAATAAACGTGACCACAGCTGGTGTCGTAGCAAGGGACTTCTCTTGTTTTATTCATAGTTCATGACATGCTGTTTCATTTGTGATTGGTATCCTGCTTGTATCCAGGAAAAGAAGGTGGCCACAGCTGTGCTGCCTCCTATCTAATAAACTAGCAGTTAGTAGGCTGTTCTGAGTGAAGGACACTGCAGTTTCTTAGTCTGGGCATTAACCATTTCTATTTTGCATGTGTTTAAAGAGAAATCACAAGGGAAAAGTAGAAGCTGAAGCCTTTTTCCTAAAGAAAATGTCCAAACTACAAATTCTGAAGAGAGAAGGTTCCATCTCCCTACACATGAGAAGCTCAGAGAAATAACCATCCTGTGCTTTTCAGATGGTGCCTGTGGTGCAACTAAGAGTCATTTAGTTGTTTTGTGCTACTTACAAGGACAGGTAAATAAACAGAACTGCTGCATCTAGATTTTGCTACAAAAATGCATGAATAAAAAACCATCTTATAGCTATGGAAGGTATTGCCATATTTGTTTTGTATGAAGTGCTGTTTGAGATTAGCAATACCAGTATTTTTTTTACTTTTTGTAAGCATATATAACACATAGTATAAGAGCAATTTATTTTGTCTGAGAACATGAAAGAGATTTAAAACATCACTTGTACTGTCTATATATGCTTGTATCTCTCCATAAGCCTCCTGCTACATTTCACAAGGTAGATCCACAAGTTGTGTCTTCTAGCTATGCTCTACTCAGCCTCCTGAAAAAAAATGTTTCACAGCTCAGCACAAAATCTCTCCTTTTTTCGTCCTGCAGCACAATCAAGTTTTTGAATCCTCCAGTTCTGTTACTAAAATGTTAGTTGTTATAAACTGTGAAAGGAACTTTATATCTTGAGATATATGGGGAAAGACTGTCCAGATGAGCCCACCTCAAAACTTCCAGGTGGTTTAGCTACCCCTTTCTAGGCTTCACCCTGAGCACAAGCTTGCCTGCGAGAGTAATGAATGCCTCTCAATGACCATGGTGTGGCCCTTTTTATTCATATGCGTTCATTTGTCTTTAGTTAACAACAGAACTCACACAAAAATTACATCCACAAGAGGGATTCTAACATTTAAACCAAATAACTGATACTCTTGTTTCTGAACAGATCATGCAACAAAGACCATACTAGATACCTGACAGCCTTTAGTCTGGGAGCTAGCGCAAATAACTTTTTATAAAAGAAGTATTTCATCTTATTATATCCACTTGCTTATTTGTAATGCAGATTCCCTGAAAACTGATACTGCTACCGATTTGCAGTTATCTATTCTAGAACATACTTAAAATTTAGTGCAATTTGCAGTTTGAGCACTAGGTGGAAATAGAGCAATGAAAATAAGACCCGTTATCAAATCTTCAGCACAACAAATGGAAGAGCTTTCTCCAACACACAACTGAAATCCCAGAGGGGAGAAATGGCAGCTTAAATCCACTTCATTTTATTGGGGACTTCTATCATTCTCCTTTCTTGCACACAAGAATAAGAGAAAATAATCTCCCTAGTCTTCTTAAACTTGATTTTTTAATTTTCTTTCCTTGCTGACTTGCTTTAGATTTTGGGATACATGTATTCAGAGTGCTCATATATATTTCTATTGATTGTTGTTCAAGTATTTCAGTGGAAATTAGTACCTGAATTAGACAAGTAGCAATTTTTCCTCTATTGCTATTGCGGTTTTGCAAAACTTTAGGTTGAACATATACTTAGACTGAGCTGCTTTTGTTTGCTGCCATTTGCTTGTCATACATTCTAAACAAATAAAATAGTGAAAATAGAAATTAATGCTTTCTTTTCACTCACTGCATGCTTATGCAACAAGAAAAGCACAGCTAGAAAAGTCACCCTAATTTTACTCCTTTGTATAACCCAGTTCTAGGAGCCTCTTTATTATAATTCCAAATTTTTTTTCAGCTGAAGAAAGAGAACTGAAATGATATTTAGCTTTGGATGATAGCCATCTTTTAGATATTGTGTTGCTTGTCAAAAACTTGGCTCCAGAAAAATCCATATGCAGAATGCAACTGCAGCAAAGCCCACAGAAATAAGGAGGAATGATGTAGCACTTCATTGGAAACCACAAAGCAGAACTGAGCTGCACAACAGCAGTGCTGGTCCAAGCATGCGTGGCCAGGATGGGACATCCAGGCATTCTCGTCTTACTTCCAAGAAATGATCAATCTTAGTGTAAGACCATCCATTTGAAAGGATACAGGCATGGTTTATGCAACCTCAAAAGACACTGACCTAGTCATCCCTCACCCCTTCCAGTACTGTCTGCAGAGCTTGAAAGGTCTGGGTTAAGAAGCTGGTGTAGTATCAAGGGACATCTCCAGTTTTATTTAGAGTTCATGACATGCTCTTTCATTTGTGGTTGATGCCCTGCTTGTATCCAGAATGAATGCATAACAAACCATGACGTTTCCTGTGATATTTTCACTTCTTCCAAATTCTTCTAATTTTTTTAATTAAAACATCGGTGATCACCAATAAGTTGTTCCGTTTCATTCTGCATGTTTACCCAAGTTCTGCCTCTTTGCCCACCTTTTAACACAGTAAGAGGGCAGATACTAGTATCACAGGCCAGTTTTACAAACCGTTTGAAGCAGATTTCAACTGCCCAAGGTGACTTAGTCAATTGGCTCAGCTGCCAGAGCAATTATTCATACTGGTGGAATGCAAGTCAAAATCTTAACTGAACTAGAAACCTGTTGAAGCTTGGGGAGTAACTAAGCCTATTGTTCCCGATCCAAGTAAATATAACTTTCTATCTACTGGGTATTTCAATTCAATATGTTAGATTAAATGATTTCGAGTACATTTTCTAAACTATGTAGGAACAAATGCTAAGCTAAACTCAAAGAGCAAATATCAGGTAGGTGCCTAAGATCTACTGTCTGCATTCCTGAAGAAAGTTTGTGTGTGATGGGTGCAAGGAAGCTTAGATAGGGCAAGATATAAATGCAATTATAAAGTAAAAACTTCTGTTTTGGAAGGGTTTTGAGGAATTTAGTGCCAGTTGCCATTGAATTAAACCTACCAGCAGGATACTGTATATTTCCTCAAAGCTTTTGGAAAACTTAAAAAAAAAATAATCTGTAGAACAAGTAGTGTCTTAGTTCTTTGTCCCTCACAAGATGGTCATCCCAATCCTTATTCTTAAGATCATCTTTTAGAGGAGAAGGCATATGTTAAATAGCATGGAATACAATAAAAATTGTAATACAATAAATTGTAATACAATAAAAAAGTGTCAATCATGCTTCACTTACAACTGGAAGGTAATGAACTCCTAAATGAAATACAGCAATTGTTAAATGCAGAATGGCAACACATCTTCAAGAAACCAGGTTCTTGTGTACATTCAGTATCATCTCTGCTTGAAACAGTGTCAGAAGATACTGGCATGTCTTCGATTTGTCCTATTACTCCAACTCTGCTAAGTATGTAAGAACTGGATTTTACATCAATGGGACTTTCTAGTGCAGTCTAGCTACATGACTGAACAGTTTCCTGATGCCAACTTAAAGAAGTCATGTATTAGTGCTGAAATGAGAAGAAAAAAGAACTTTTCAGGACAATCAGAGCCCAGACTACACATGGCAGGAGTGCAGGGGAAACACTACCTGTAGATTAAGCAGAGGTTATATGGAAAACACTGAAAGTCAAACACAAACGTTCTTTTTTTAAAAAAAATTCAAATTAATCCCCATTCCCAGGTTCCACAGGTAAGCTTATTGCTCTAACACGGACTTACCAATTTTGGCACTGAAGAGCATAGCTCGGGAGAACTTTCCAGATGCAAAAACTTCCACTGCTTATAAAGCCGTTGATTTATTGACCACTAAACAGAGGACCCCTAACGTGCCTCCAGTTACTACTTCCTACAGCTAAAACCCCTCTTCCACCAAGATTCAAGTTTCAGGTTAAAGCAGACTGAAAGTTTGCCTCTGCTGTTATCTACTTTTGCTGGTTGGCAGTTGCTGTTGGTGACTGAAAATGTTACTAGGAGTGGTTTTGGCTTTGAATAGGATAGTTGTGAGTCAACATGTGGGATAAATCCAGACATGCCCAGCTTTCCTCCTGCTCTGTAAACAAAGTGATCTGATACAGAAATCTGACTTTGATGATCTTTAGATGCAATAAATATATCTGCCTTTCTGACACATAAAGACTGTCTTCATACTGAGCCCAAGAGGCATGTGACACAGGTTATTTTTTGAGGCACTCTAAATTGCAATGACTTCCTTGCCTGCAAGGTCAAGCATGAGTGATGAGCATCAAGAGTGAGATCCTGGCTGCTCTAAAACCAAGAGCAAAATCCTATTGATCTTAACAGAATAATGGCATTGCCCCAAGACATTGCAGACCACTTTGGAGGAGGCTTCCCACAGAGCCCATTTTCTTCCTCTCCATCTTACTCTTCTGGCCACTTCTTTGCATCTTCTCCCATCTTTTCTTCCAGCCAGTTTCCTCTACCAGAAAACCCCTCACAACAAATTTCCCTGTCCCGTTTCCACTGGTTCCTCAAACAGGCTGCCCTGATATTCTAATTTGTTTTGGTCAAGTTAAATTCCAGCTAATAGCGTAATCTGAAATCTTTACACACTAAATTTTTTTCCAGGTTAATAGCTGCATTGAAGCAAGAATCATTCAGCTGAGTTCTTTAGAGCATGTCTTCATGCTGCACATCATGGGGATGGTAATTTGCTTTCCTGGGTTAATATCACACATTCTAAGTCTTGGCAGTGTAGAATATCTTCTGCAGACAGACTGGATTTTAAGCAGGTGACCAGCAGGATTTTGTATTCATTCACTGAAGCTACTAATTGCCACTGTGAAAATGGAATTGCATATGTAAAATGTTAAAGGAATATATTCAATAGACAAACTGGAACTGTGCTTTTGCAATGGAGGACATGAGGAATTTGTGTTTCAAATATATAGAAATAAGCTGGTCATAAATAGAAAAAGACATATACAGCCATATTCTTTGCAGACTCTACCTAATCCTGCTATCTCCAATAAACTGAACCAACAGACATAAACACAGTTTTCAAAGCATTTGTTAAGAAAATTCAAGGAGAAATGAAGATATGGAATTAAAGAAATAAGAAGACTGACTCCAGTGAAGTCAGGATTTCTCCGTGAGTGCTTACTTATATCACCTACTTATCCACTAATGAATCTGTATTTTTTTGTCCCCGTAATATTGTAGAATCACAATCATGAAAGAGAACACTTTGATCTTTACCCTGACATCCTGTAAAGGCCATTGACATCCTGCAAAGGCCACTGAACTGCTCTGAATTTTGTTTATATTAGAACGTATTTTTTCAGACAAAGTGGATAATATTGTAATTTATCAGACAGTGCAGTATACATTCTGCTTTATTACAGATAATAGAAAACTGGATCTTTGCAGCAATGCTGCATCTGTAACACAGTTATTTGCAGAATCTGTATGCAGGGCATAACAAAATTTGCTCATTACTCAAATTAGGCCATCAAACTGGCAGGCCATGGAAGAATTCTCAGATGGTCCTCAGATCATTTTCCATCATCCTTTAACACTGTAAAATTTATTTGCCATCAGATCTTTGAGTAAACAGCTATAAAGTAATCTCTCCCTTAGTTGTCAAAAAGTTTGACAGCCCTTGATTAAAACATAAGCATCTTAGATGCAGAGCTGCTGCTTGTAAGATACTTTTAGAAGTACAAGCCTTATCTAAAGCCAAAAGTAGTTTATCTATCTGTGTGGTTTGCTTAGCTTTTGGATGCTGGTCCTCATCTTCATAACTAAAAAGTACTGAAATTAATTCATTATGAGCTCTGTATACACAGATGTATGCATGCGTGAACATACTAACTACTCATGTTTAATTCAGTCTCCACATCAAATATCTTTTAGGTTATTTAAATAGATTGATGGACTGAATGATATTATTATAAGTGAGTCTTAGATAGCATAAACTATAACGATATTGTACAACCAAATAAACCAGTATCTGGCAATACTCAGTGGACAGTACTGAAAATACCACTTATACATTAATATATCAGGTTGACACAATAATTTCCTATCGAACTAGTTTATACCTAAAAATATCTTAGAATATTTACAATACTTGATCATAAAAAGATAGTGAATGATTAAGTAGGAGTTTTAACAGCATTTTAATATGACAACAGTGTCTATTTAATGTCACTTAGCGATGACTGTAATTCTACAAAACGTACACTGCCTGCGAGTCTGTGATTCTTGGATAGTAATTCAGGACATGTTAATTTTATAACGTCAGTCCTCCATCACCCCATCAAAACCTTTGATTCAGTGCCCCTTGCAAAATGGCAGAAGTTCAAGAACTTATCAAGGAGTGGAGAGCTTAAAACACACGCAGTCACTAACAAGTATTATCATGCACTCAGAATAATTGCTACTAAAAAAACCCAGCTGCTATCAAGCAGCATTTTAATCTTAATTCAGAATAACTACAGTGTATTAAGCCCCCCTCTGCAGTTTCTAACTGGAGATACTTAAAAATATTTTCCTTTCCCGCTGGAATGAAGGGAACTATTGAGGAACTCTTACCGGCTGGTGTTTCTTCAAAGTACTGAGGAAATCACAACAGACTTTCAGTTACAAGTAGGCACAACTTCTCTTTCATTGTATAAAATGACAATCTAAACACAAGTTGGATTTTGACTGATAACACATCTTCTTATAGCTATGTTTTAAATAGAAGCCTATTTGGCACGTGAAAAATGAAATCTTGTCTTCCTACACACAATATACTGAAGCATGTGACTTGTATCATAAGAATGTTTTCAGTTCATAGTGTTTTGTGTTAACATACTGTACCGTGTCTTCTGTGACTCTAACGAAGACTAAACGCAAATTATAGGCACACATACTGTATATAAATTGAAATCGACTGCTTTTGATCTTGAATAAAGAAACCACAAAATCAAGTCGTCCATTACAATGCAGTATGGACATGTGGTACTTTAGTACATTAATAGAAAAAATGAAAAATTTGACTTCAGGAGGTGGGATTGTTTCTTTCATAGAAAGTAGCTCAGCAATAAATGCCTACATCCGTTCTTCAGAATTGAAATGACACATCCTAAACCATTCCAATCCAAAAAGGGCAAGCGCCAGTCTTAAAGACGGCAAGAAATTCTTGTAACATCTGCTGTGAACATAGCCAGCCCCAGTAGCTAAAACAAAAGGGAATACAACGTAATTACTTCCAGTGTTCTCAGGGGCCTTGCTCATATTCATAACCATGAGAATTAAAGCCATGCATCACTCTTCTCATTAACTAAGCTGTTTCTTTCCACAGGTGTGATGTAAGGAGAAATAAAATTATGGAGGCATAAACTGTCTTCAGGAGGACTGTCACCGGGTCACTCAGCTTCAGAGTGGCTATGTGTGAAAGCTGCTTATTCACAACGTAGCGGGGAGAAATGTCTCCTCTCTTGCTTTGCTAGTGGAGAGCACGCAGGCTAGCAGACAAAGAAGTCAGCTGGTCACTTCAGCTTTGCAGAACTGGTGATCTCACCCTCTCCTCCCACTACTACGGAGTAAAGAGCTGCTACGGTTTGACTGATTGGTTTTATTTCATTACCTACTCTCCTGATATATGAGAGAAGTTAACGCCCAGTTCTTGGCCGCTTACGTTAATTTGGAATTATTGGACACGAGCCAGCTGATGATGACAGTGCTTGGGATTTTCTTCTCCCTGTAGAAAAAAGAAAACAGCGCTGGACAGTTACATCAGAGCTTTTTAGCAAGGCATTAATAAATCATGTGAAGATTTCTGATACTGATGATTACTCACAAGCAATGCTTTAGACCTCAAGTTCCTGAAAAGAACCAGGTGCCTAAAAATATGTATTTCAATGATGTGTTGTGGATTGAGAATGTTTGCCTTCTCTGTACTGTTTGATGGTATGAAATGAATTAATCGCTTATAGAAATACTATAAAAAGTTATTGCTTGATTCAATGTTATGTTTGTATAAAAGTAAAACTAGTATGAATACGATATCTGCTTCATTTTGAGAACTGCTACTTATGAACAGAGTGCCTGGGTTTATTCATTGCTTATTTAATAATGGAGTTTTAATTTGCCTAGCAAGCAAAAAATGTTGGTACAAAACCCCTGTTTCTCACTGTCATGGAAAACAGCAACATTATTTTGACGGTTGGACTGATTATCTACAGAACTGAGAAATGGATGCTGAAAAAAATCTACGTGCACAAAATCTATATAAGGAATTTGTGGGAGAACAAAAACAGGGAGAATGTCTGTTGAATAAACTATTTCAGAACTGTGTCACTTGATCTACCTTGTTATTTTGCACACTGGCAAACTGCTGAAAAAAACATTTTATACAGTGTGGCTCTTGTGTTTCTTCCTTGCTTTGTGGTGCTATATCCAACCCTGGATGTTCTGCCACCCTGTTTTTCTATTGCTTTAAACAAAAGCTGCTGCTTTGATCATCTGTAGCATGTGCCAAGACACAAGACAGATGCTCCAATGGTGCAGTTGTGCACCCTCAGAAGAAAGCTTCTTATTATTGGAGAAAAAATGATCTCTGCACTTGAGATTAAAGAAAGGATTTACTCTCCCTTTGTTTATTCTCCTGCTGCAGGCAAAGGGCAGCTGCCTCTGAGAATGGCCACGTACTCATAATCAGGAGGGAAGATGTGTGATTAATGTAAAGGATTGGGCAGGAGAAGATAGAGATTTTTATTCTGATCTTCCATCGTCACCTGGGCAAGTCCCCTAACTATGAGATGCATTGCTTTCACTCTTTAGTGGAGCTGACGATGGTACATCTCCATTCATGAATGAATGTAAACAGAAGCTTTAGAAACAAAATACAAATTCATGTTTGATTATTTACTGTTTTCAAGGGACAGTCTCAAGGAACTTGCAGTCCTCCTTTAGAAACAAAAGGATTTCACTACTTTATAATGAAGCAGCTGTGAGGATGGACAGGAGGAACACCATGGCATACCTAAACTTCTTCTCAGGAGGCAATGCCCATAGCAGGTGTCAAGCTACTTGCTAACACCAGGGGAGGTGGAAAAGGGACTGAAGAGTTCCCACTGTTTGCAGAACTGGGAAAATAAAGGCAACGTCACCCTCTTCCCAGTCGTCAGGAAGAAAGTCCCATTAGAGCTGTTACCACACTGCAAAATCTGCCTTTGCTGCCAAAGAGTTTTCAAAGGGCAGCCTTACACTAACGTGTGCTGGCCAGTGCATCCTGATACCATTTTGGGAGGGCTTTTTATCAGTGTGGATTTGCATTTCATTTATTTATTTATTATTGATTCTCTTCCCAGCTTAAAAGCAGGCACTGAATTAGTCTCAAAAGGTAGCTCCTCGCTTGCTAAATAAATAGGGACAGGCTGTGGGCTCCTGCTCAGGATCCTCCACCACCCGTGTTGCCTAACTTTCCTTCTCTACGTGGATCCACTGTGGACCACACCAACTAGCTGTCTCCAAGGCAAATCTGTTGGAGAAGCGACAAGCCACAGGCAGTGGGGACATGAGCCAGTCTGTGGCAGTTGACCATGGGGTTGGGAATTGGTCCCTTGCCCTCTCCTTTTAGCAGTGTAGATGTAGCCAAGGGTTATGTGTCAAGGGTTATGTGCCAAAGGTATTGTAGTCAGCACAGGCTGGGCAGCACACTAACACTGGCTTTGTGATCAGAACTGGATTACTTCAGCACAAGGAAAAACTTGGAAGGTACTTGAGCTTTTGGGTTACCCAAATCAAGTGCTTTGCTATGGGATGAGTCAGATGCTGAAAGCAGAGTCTTTATTGACAGTGAGAAGAGCACTGTGGGTTACCCAGGTTTTAATCTAAGCTCTCCTCTTCTCTGGAAACTTTATCTTCCTATGATATTTCTGGGAAGCAGTGGTTGAGGGACAAAAGGAAATTTTCATCTGGAGTACAAGTTGTGGGAACTGTGAATGTGAAATGTCATAACTGACAGATGGCATTAAAGCAAAGAGCTGTTTAGATCTATCATGAAGCTGTGAGTGTTGTTTAAAGGAAGATGGGGATACCACCATTTCACAGCAGCAGTGAATAGCAGCTTGGTCTAGATGTCTATTTGCAAACAAAAGGAACCTACAAACCGTTCTCAAGAATGCAAAATGTGCAATGAACTCCTCTATATGTAAAACTGAAATACAGAGCAGCACATATGTGGCAAAACTGTTTGATGAATAAACATACCACAACTAGAAAATGGGTACAGCTGAGTGCTAAAATAGCCAGCTTAAGAGAAAGACAGGCTATAGAATGCATTCACTTTTAAAATTCAGTGTATGATGGGAGGGAAGGGAAGGGAAGGGAAGGGAAGGGAAGGGAAGGGAAGGGAAGGGAAGGGAAGGGAAGGGAAGGGAAGGGAAGGGAAGGGAAGGGAAGGGAAGGGAAGGGAAGGGAAGGGAAGGGAAGGGAAGGGAAGGGAAGGGAAGGGAAGGGAAGGGAAAGAGAAAGAGAAAGGGAGAGGGATGGTGGGAAGGCTTTATTTTTTTTTTTTTTATTTTCCTGTCGAACTGCATGAGTAAATAAAAAGTGTATATTAGAGCTACACAAAAATTCTACAAAACAGCCTTCACAACTGACATATTCTGGGCTTCTTTTTCTTTTAACAGTTTTTGCTGTAGTAGAAATCTGTGCTCCATCTCCTTCCCATCCCCTAAAGAGTTTCTGACATAACCATTGAGGCTGTGTTAACAATTCAGAATCACGCAGTTATGCTCTTCTGCCAGATCAAATCCAACTGTCCCAAACCAAGCACAAACTCCATGGCTTCAGTTAGAAACTTCAAATATGTACCTCTGAAAATAAACATTGCCCCTTATTTCCTATGACCAGACAAGAAGAGTCACATCTTAAAGACAGTCTTGAAATACTTCTAGGAAAACAAAAATAGTGATGATTATTGGTCAAAGGCATTCCCCTGTAAAGTATTATCTAGGGATGATAGCTTAAATACAATCATAGATTTATACCAGAAATAACATTTATTGATACACCCACTTTGCTAAGTTATATTTTTGTACAAGTGAAATGACCCCATCCAATGACCATGTATGCAATCTCACTCAAAAAAAGAAGAAAATGAAGAATAAACCCATTCACTTATTAATATGGTTCTGTCATCCTTTTTTCTAAATCTCAGAGAAATTTATGCTTAAACAAGAGTCACAGTTCATAATGTCGTTCCAGCTCTACATTTGTAGCAGTACAATGCCATTAGTCATTCCCAGAACCATAGCCATTAAAGACTGAAGTGACCTTTTAATGTCATCACGTCCTACCCTGATTCCTACTATCCATGGCAACAGACTAATGCCAAACACACAAGTATGACTTCACTGCAAAATGTAGCAAAGGAGAAGCTGATTACCAATTGTAAGCTGAATTTCAGAAGGCAGAGGCCTAGCCTTTGCCATCCAAATGAAAGTTATTTGCATTTCATTTGCAAGTTGTTCAGCAGTCAAGGTATTTCTAACCACTCACCTCACTTTGGTACCTAAATAAAAAAATTATTGTTTACCTTGGGCAGAGGAGGGAAAATAAAAACGGCCAAGTCATGGAGAAATTGGTGTTTGATCCAGGAACCTTCCAAACCAAGGACAGCTTTTTTGTAAAGCTGGATGGACATGGTTTATCTGCCTTCCTTACCCCTGTCAAAGGCCCCTAGCTTGCAGGGGTGGGGGTATAGACACACCTGTGTCCATTCGATATAACGTGGACTCCAGCGTGAGCTACTTCTCAGCTGTATCCCCCATCCCCCAGAAGGAACCACTCTGCTCCAGATCGGACTGAAGTAATATGTCTGCAATACGAGGAGCTGGAGCCTGGGATAAACACAGAGGATAACCAACACCGTGGTGTAAATGCACATTCAGAGATAAGCAATTAGTTTCTACCTGGCTAGGTGTATCTAGGTATGTGTATATCTGAAATGCATCACTGAGTAAAGATATTTCAGCTTGATTTAGACTAAACACTATATAACAGTGTCAATGTAACACTACATTTATGGTAATTATCCCTTCCTCAGAGGCAGGAATAATTAGTCCGGGCCATTGCCATGCTAATACAAATCTATTGCTTGTAGGACCTGAACTAATGTGTATACAGGGCTATTTATTGAACCATACCGGTTCATTCCAAGTGCATTGCACTTCACTGAAACTTGCTTGTGAGTTTGCTTAGTACATACATATTCTTGTAACATGATGAAAACAAGAATCAACCCTCCTTTATTTATGGTTAATGGAATTGCTACAGCAAGTTTATTTCACCTGCAAGAAAATTACATAGAAGTTTGCACTCCAAATGTAGTCACATCAAGATCATGTATCAGGAATTGAGATGTGTGGCACAATTTCACAGCTGGACCTCTCTCTCTAAATAGGATTTAAAGGAAAATGCAGAAAGAATTAAAAACCTTACAGTTATTGCAGGGGTTTATAAAAGCATCTCATGTCTGATATAAACCCACAGGCTATTGCGGGCAGAGACCTGTGGTAAGATAGCACCCGGTAAGAGCAAAGTGCTTAAAAATGTGCTTAGACAAAGACATGTGTGAAAGGGAAATTATCTTGTAATGAAAAATATTCATTTCCCACTGACATTTCAGTAATCAAACAGAACAAGAGAGACACATTCTTAGCTTTTAATTTGTCTTTATCCAGAGCAATTCATATTGAAATAAAAGAGATACATTGAATTAGATAATTTCCCTTCAAAAGGACTAAACAGAACTATGTAAGGACTTACTTACTTAAGGAGTTGGCCCAGAGCTTTGTAAAATGCAGTGTTGGGAAACTGAGCATCTGTGGTTTTATATTTCAGGAATGATGCAAGATTTTTCAACCTTTAAACTACAGCTTGTGCAAGCAGTACTCTGTTACTTAACTCTAACAGATTTGCAGATGTGTCCATCTCCAGGGTAATGGGCATTGCATTTCTGTCATTCAAAAGGCTGAGATTCAAAATAAATCAAAGAATGAATTAATCCTATCCTCTCATTCTCTAAAAGCTTCTAAACACTACTTGGAGGGATTCTAGCAGAGATAATAATAGATTTTTATAGAGATACTCTTTAAAGAGTTTACAGAAAAAGGTAAGAATTATTCATCTCTATTTTAGAAACAAAAGACACGAGAGGGCTTTACTTGACCCAGTTACACAGTCAATCACTGCCAAAGCTTAGTACAAACCTAGTCCAAGGTCTAGGCCTTGCTAACTATCTATACACCCCTCCCCCTCTGTCCATCCCTGAAAAAATCCCATACAGGAGGACAGACGGACAGAATAAGGAAAGAAGGGAAGAAGAAAGGAAGGGAGGAAAAACAGTAATATTGGTTCTGAAAAGTTAGAATTTATAATATTTTATGACAAGGTTAGTAAGTATTTTTCTTTGACTATTGAACACAAGACTTACTTACAAAAAGCTGCATATGTTTATGACTGATAATATCTGCAGTGATGCAAGCTAAAATAACAGTTCTTTCTCAGGAATAAAGGCTGAGTTCAATGAAAGGGCATAACGTTATGTGTGTACAAGGACTGGGAAACACCAACTGGCATTTTCCCTTTTGACCTGACACGACAGTGTTACATTCCAATGGAAAACACTGCCAAGCCTCAATTCAGCATAAAAACAACATCGAGGAAAATATTCTGTAGCAAACAAACAGAACCAAAAATTGTTTCAATAAAAAAAGAGTCACACTTGGAGCCAACAGCATCTCTGAATCTGTTTAATTCTGTTGCCTCAAATCTGACAGGCCCATGATGAATTAAGCGAACTACAATTAAAAGAAGTGTTTGGGGTGAACTAGAAACGCTTTGTTTTCTTTTTTCGCACTAGGACTCAGCTGACTTACATACCTCATCACAAGATGCAAGGATGTGACTCTGCCCTTCTTACTGTGTGACAAAAACTTAAAAATAAAGGCCATGATAAAATTAGAAGTAGAAATCTTGGAAGCTTGATATTATGCAAACTATCCCTTAATACAGTAAAATGATTTTTTTTTTTTTTTACACTTCAACTTCATGATTTTGAGCTTGTGGCTGTCATTTTATGGGAATAAATTGCAAAGGAGAGTCAGGCTTGTGTGGGGCTGAGATAAATTGCTGCCTCAGCTTTCATAAGGACCTCTGCATTGGATTGGGAAGATCGGGCTGTTAACCTGCTCTTTCTGAAATAAAGGAAATAGTATTTCTTACTTGTAAGCATGTAAGATTTTGCCAGATTTTAAAATGTGTTAGCTGAAATGAATCTTCTGAAAATGAACCTCTCTGCAGTTTTGTTTTCCCTGCTGAATAAAAATTTTCAGGGTCTGCTACTGCTCCTCCATAAAACTCTGACCCCTGAGAAATTTTTGTTTTCCCAGAAAGGACAGACAATAAAACCACTGCCTGTAAAAAAGAAGCACTGCTGTCCCTATACAGCAAAAAACATACTTATCTCCCTTTTCCATAGACAGGACAAGGATACTGAAGAAGTGTTTTCTGAGGGGTCCCCTCCTCAGTTGTACTGCCACTGCCTAGGCTGGGAAGGGAGAGATGAAGATTCCCCACTTGGAGGTCCAGAGGAGACTGTGGATCCAGAAGGAGATCCAGAAACATCTTTAAAAATAAATCCACCTTATTATGTCTGTATTGGCAAACTCACAGACAGACCTGGACACTGCTAATTTGCCACCTCTACTGTTAAACAGCTAAAACGGGCCCTGGTACGGTTCTGGCCCTGACCAGCTAGCAAGTTCCCAAAAAAACCCTCAGCAGAGATCCAGAGTTAGAAAAGACAAGGGACTATTTCCCAAGAGGTAGCTTGAATGCAGCAAGCTTGTTTATGAGACTTCAGCAGCACGAGCAAGACTTGTCTGTGCCAGCTGGCCAGAGTAATGGCGTATGGATCCTGGCACTGCTGAATTTACGAGTAGAGGGGTAGCCCTTGTGTCTCATGTGTTGATGAGACAAAAGCTGTTATGTTTACTGCTAGGAATGGGATGAAATCAGTATAAGGCCTAACATTAATAACGTTTGTGGAAGCGCCAGACTTAGAGAGGTGAAAACACGGCTTATACCCTGTAGTTCAGTAAGGGCTGATGCTGATTTGAGTAAGGATGAAAGCAGGTGGAGTGAATGGATGTGCTGTTCTGAGGAGACAGGGGAAACAGGGGCTCCCAGCACATTTTGGGTATTTAAAAGTCCAAGGATTTTTTTCTATCCCACAGTGTTTGCAGATGTGTTCACAATTTTCAAGATTTTTTTGTGTTACTTTGCATTTTGGTCAACTATTTTCCATGGCTTTGGGAGATGTTTGCATTATAGTAAGACAAGGTGGGCTTGTCAAGTCATAGGCTTCTGTTATAAGTTCAAAACACCGAGTAAACTTCCACAAATTTGCAAATTTTTTAGGCAAAGTATTGTGATGTATCAAAGGCTAATCAAGCAGAATGGAAAGGAGCAAATGCACATCTACTATATCACTAAGATGAAAACAAGAAGGTAAACTGATGCAATTTTTAAAAAAGTGCAAGGTACTCCTAATAATAAATAAATATATATATATATAAAAAATAAATAAAATAATTCATTATTACTATGTGTTTTCTTTACTCAGAAGATACTATGGAGACCAAATCCCTTAAAATGCATTTACAGTCTGTAGACAGAGTTGGCCATCAAGTTCAGTAGCAAAAATAAACCCTCTTTAATAATTTGAATTTGCTGGAAAGATTCACATCCTCTGAAACTGCAGTAAGAAGTCAAATGAAATCCCAAGCAGTCAGGCTGGAAATTTTAATAATTGCTTTTTCTCTGAGGAGGGAGTGGTGATTTTATACCATTACACATTTTTGAGATTATCCAGTTGGCCAAGTTAAAAACCTGTTTCCATTCCCTTCAAAATTACTTTGAAAAAAATAGGGATTATTTCAATTGCACTTGTAAATGAAGAAAAAATGTATTTAGACTCATTAGTTTTAAATACCTTCCCTCTATCATTCTTACCACAACTAAGACAAAAGAGGCTATTACACACGGCCTCTTCTGTAGGAACGCATTGAGACAGATGAAATGCTAGGTTTTGACTGTTTCTCTCATTTAATTAGAAGATAAATTTAGTTTTGGTACACACTGAATCACTACGGCATATTAACAGCTATTTCAGCTAGGTGTTAATTTAAGCCCCAAAACAGAAAACATTTTGCATGTCCCTGAGCCAAAACTGATGTGGATATTTTCCTTTTAAATAGCTTGAGCTAAACTGAATGTTGATTTTATCCTACATCTACTTTCACTGAAGTTTCTACATTTCCTGTATGAACCTGTTCTGCAATGGCATTTGCACTAATAAATAACACACCAGATTCTAATGAAAGATAAAAGATCTTAAAGCATTTCTTACTGCCATATGAGATAATTGCTTCACCCATTACCTCCTCACAGCATTTTGATTAAAATGCCACACCCATATAACAACTCATAACGACATTTTAGAGCACAAAGAATAGACTTATTTAGGGAATGTAGGTGCCCCTAAGCAATTTTTGTTTCCAGCAGGAGTCAAAAGAAATGGTCAATCTGATAGAGATATCTTGAATGTGGGGTTAAGATGGTCAGAGGAAAGAAAAATCTATGTTCTGATGTGCTGGTGTCACTTGATGTGGCACCTGCTGTCTTGGTGGCAGCACTGCTTTTGAACTCGGCTCTACAGGGACACCTTCCCACTGCACTCTGGAGCTGAGCTAATCCTGACAAGTCTGAATCAACTAATGATTTCATACCACAGGAAGCCAAGGTGTGGAATGATGGCAGACTACAAGGTGCCAAGTACCGCAGATACGCCAGAGACATGTATGTGAAGTGAAAAATGAACAGAGCGACATCCTTCAGAATTAATCCATTTTCTTTCTACCTAAAAGGGGCTGGGGTGGAAATTCTGACAGAGTGTGTGCCTCTGTATCCAAAATCGCAACACCAAGTCTTCTCCTTGACTGTGGTGGGTTGACCCTGGCCGGACACCAGGTGCCCACCAAAGCTGCTCTATCACTCCCCTCCTCAGCTGGACAGGGAAGAGAAAATATAACGAAAGGCTTATGGGTCGAGATACGGACAGGGAGATCAAAGTCATGTGGACTTGCCAGTTGCCTTCTTGTTTGGCTTTAATGCCCTTCATATGGGTTGACCTTCCATACATATCCCAGGTGTCACACCAACTATAACTTGACACCTTTCGTCTGCCTCACCTCCCCAAAGGTCCCAATCCAGTACTTGATCTGAGAATAAGACTAACTGCAATAAAATAGCAATTGAACCCTTTAATTTTTCTTCCAAGGGTAAAGATGATGACAGAGTTACCCACTGTGTGTCAAATTATATAAAAAAAATTAGGGCACTCAGCAGGACATGGGACATAGATCGACCTCCCCCCTGAGCCCAATGGAGGCTCAAATCCACATCTCACATCTCTGAGAAAGTAACCTAACCATTGGGCTACGAGTCATGCAGAGAAATGAACAACTGGCAGTGTTGCACGGTGGCACAGCTCCAAAAATAGGGGGAAGGATTTATCTAGGAGGTAGAGAAGGTGGGTTTGACCTCTGACTCCCTCAGACCTAAAGCAGAGCAGTGATCTGAATCTCAGTTTCTAAGTGCCTGAGCATGTGCTGAAATGATAAAAAAGCAAGGGGAACACCTCCATGTTATGATTTCAACCTTTGAAATGAAAGAGTGTGTCCACTCTGAAGGAAAAAGCTCTGTCTTCAGGAGGTGAATCTTAGTGGCGGGTCACAAGTAGGTAGAGGTACTTATTCCTGACAGAGCATGTACCCCACGAGAGGACTTCAGGCATACTTCTATGCTAGCAGTGAGAGTGCTGTCTGCACCCTGCTCACACCACTGCCTACTCTGGATCCTATAGTGAGGCATTTCACTGTTTAGATAGACCACGCACGTAACATTAAATCCAGCAGTGTGTCTGAAATTCAGGTATTTTGCTGTCTTCATGTCTAGGTTCCTAAGACCTGGATGCACCCTACGTCTCTAGGCATTTAACTGATGTGCCTAGAGGTTTTTGGTAGTCTATTAAGAGACTCAGCTCTTTTGAGTGTCGCAAATCTGAATTACTATCTGGAGACGCCCCTGGGAATCCATTAGAGTTCCCAGACTCAGGTGCATGCCCAACCTCACACACCCCAGCTCTAAGACAAGCAAGACACCCAAGCGACTGTCTGCCTTGGTTTCCAGAGGAAGGAGATACAGGTGCAGAAGCCAGAAGGGAACCACCACGTGCTCCAGCAGCTCTCTCCTGTCTGGGCAGTCAGGGATACAGGGCTGCAGGGCACGCCAACTTATCTCCCACTGCTGACTGTGTAGGTTGCTGACAGCACTTTGTTCCTCATTTAGGCACTTGTAAGAGGCCAAAGGGAAACAGCGTGAATAGGTGCCTTAGTTTTTATCAGATCTAGTCCTCCACTGGATTGTATCATTCCATTCCGTATCACTGCAGAATTTGCTGTATTTCCCTGCTTGCTACGTGAACAACCATTTCAAGCTGTTGGAAGGACTGTGGTTTTGTTCTTTTGCTTATTTAGAATATAATAATTTACGTATATACATAGACGTGAGACCCATTGTGCTTACAAGCTACAATGTGATTTTTTCAAATGCACTAATTTCTTTTTCATTATTATATTCTTGAGCTGAAAGATAAAGGATGAACAAATAAAAAAAAAAATCACTGATTATGTGACATTAAAAAGTGAATGGTTGCAAGCAAGGTTACAGAAATATGCTGCTGACTTACCTCATTTTTCATTGTTCTTTAAATTCTTATGGCTAGGAAGAGGACTTTCTTAGAAAATAGTTTCTCAATGTTTTTTTCCCCTGTTCTATGAATTATCATTATGTTCTTGATGTATTACCGGTTTTGAATTGAAGACTCCAAAAGTTATTGCTTTACTAACAGAGAGCTACATTTTGGTCAAAGTTTTGGAAAAATTAAAGGTAATCAGCAAGGCTTCATGTTATAAAAATTAATTGTAAGGATGTGTTCAAAGATGTGAACTCTGACCAGTCAGATGACCTAAGCCTGCAAATTAAATGACATTCCTGAAGAGCAATTTGCTTTTAAAGTTCAGAATGACAAGGAAGCCTAAATAAACCATCAGATATCCCACAATGAAGCTAGTGAGAATTTCAGAATTGTAATCAGGTGAATTAATGAGGTTGCTGAAATATATGGTAATATGAATAAGACCACAGTGACATGAAAGGCCTTGCACTGACTTTTTTTTTTTTTTAATTTCATGGCAGTATTGTTGAGACTTGTGATTCCAACATCGACACTCATATCAGTTAGTCTTGTCGGTCTTGCTTTAAATGCTTGCTCAATGCAGAACCACTATTACCCTTAGGAAAGTAATGTAAAACCTACATCACCTCAGTTGTCTAGGTAGAGACCTTTGCACAGCTGCAAAGGCACCAAGGAACTCCTGAACCACAGTGCACAGAGGGATGTTTTTAGTCCATCCTCTGTTCTCTGTGCCCTCCTAGATTTCCTCCAGCAGAGGCACAAAGAAGGTGCACAGCCGCCTTCTGCCCCTGACCTTTACCTTGATGAGCCTTCTGGTGAGCACTTGGGGAACTTGTCCCAGACACAATGCATGCTGACACTGCCAAGTGTTCTTACTACTGTGTTCATTTTTCCCTTATCTAATTTAATCCTAGAAATTCTGCCTTTTAAAGCATAGATATAATGCCACTGGATAATAAGATAAGGGATATTGACAGCTATTTATTTTTATACTGATATTAAATAGGCATATTCTGGGTCTGAATCTTATTAAATGATTTCTCCACAAGTTTGGTGTATACATATTTACATTCCATAGGTATATGGGAAAACATTGCGAATATTTATGGTCCTTTGGATAAGGAGACCTGAAAATTAGCAGAAAGCAGGTTTCCAGTATTGCAATGAAGACTGTGAACACTTGCATTCCTAGATGAAATGTGCCTATTTTCACTTTGAAGGCTTGCCAGGTGGTAAGAGTGAGTTAAAGTACCTGGCAAACACAAGTTCTGGGTGCATCTGAGCTGTCAGTTGGGCTTGCTCCTATTGCCCATGTGCACATGCTGCATCCTTCACGGGGTGGAACAACTTGGTATCCACCCAGCTAAAACCTGGAAATAACTCAATGATAAAACCATCCCAGGGCCTGCTCCAATAAGCATTATGGGTGGAAGCAAGCCAACTCTCACCACCTCCACCTGGCCCAGCCTTTCAACACTGTCCTACCAGGCGGTGAGCTGTCATAATACATAACTCCTTATGCAAACACACCCTTGGTATCACGCATGAATACACCAGTGTTAGAGATGCCTGTGAGTAAGTGGCTGCAAGGGATAGCTCCTGCACCCCTGATATCCAACTGCTGTGGATAGGGCCAGGCTGCTCAAGAGGAGTGCAGCAAGTTATAGGACACAATTCACTGGTTGGAGAACTGGGAATCCATCCCTGGAGCAGGTGGTGGTACCAGCACAGACACAGTCATCCTTTCCCTGCTGGATCCTTACAGACAGAGGTTCTGCACAAGCCAACCCCAGAGAACCTACAACTGAGAGAAGTCTGGCAGTGCCAACTACTAAAGCTTATTTGAACCTCATTTCCTCCTAAGTCTTAGCTTGACAACTAGTATCAGCTGGTCATGCACTGAATGCCCTGCTTACTTGCTTGCTTTTTCTGCTTTTTTGGTTTTGTTTTTACTTTAATCAATGAGAAGGCCTGTGCTGAATGCTGTAGATCAGGTTTGGTTAACGAGCCTTGCTCCAGGGCGTCATGCTGTGTACGGATTCCTGCACTGCACAGCCTACTTCTTCTTGTTTGGTGACTCCTCCCTAATTCATTGTCCACTTTCACCCCAATGCTTGTTTCTATTTTCTGTGCTTTTTGTGGTTTTGTCCAAATGTCTGCATTACCTGCATTTTCTAGGATCTGAAAACAATTTTGTTATTTTTATCTACTCTTATTTCTAATTGTACTTTGCTCTTTATGCCAACTCTGGAATTATCTGCAACACCCTATCTCATGAGAACACAAACACATTGTTCAAGGGGGTTTTTTTAAGATCATTAACCACTATGTTTAGATGATAACACTGAACTCTGCAGAAGACTAGTAGACATCATCTAAATTCAATACATTGCCCAAAACTGGTATTCTTCATAGTTTTATGAGATATTTTTCAACCTAATTGACAGAACTTATAGCAAATTGCATTTGGAATAAATATTTAAAATAATAATAGATAATTGTTCAAATAGTTTATTAAAATCCGCATAAGAACAATGCCACTTTCTTCCTTTCACACAGTAATTTGTTCCAGCAAACTTTTCCTTGAATCATTAGTGTAAACTCACTGTGTGCAATACTTTTCTTGTACTTTTTTCTGTTTGTATAATTTTTTCCTTATATGAGTTCCACTAATAATGGAGGTTAAAACAGAACTAATTGAAATTATTTTCAAAATGTCTTACATCTTTATTTTTTACTGAAAAGTAATATTTTCTGATTTTATTAATGAGATAGCTTACCCTTTTGGCCTTTTAATTTAACCCAAACTTATAAGTCCTTCTTGCTTTTACAATGTTTGTAAATTTGGGTGGTTTATTTGGAGGCTTTGAGGCAGTCCTTGCCTCTGCCTCAAAACTCTGAGCAGATCTCTCTCAACTTTTTTGGCTGTCCTTGCCATTTGTGGTTTAACCCCAGGTGGCAACTAAGCACCACACAGCCACTTGCTCACTCCCCGCCCCCAGTGGGACGGGGCAGAGAATCAGAAGGGTAAAAGTGAGAAAACTTGTGGATTGAGATAAAGACAGTTGAATAGGTACAGCAAAAGCCACACATGCAAGCAAAGCAAAACAAGGAATTCATTCACTGCTTCCCATCAGCAGGCAGGTGTTCAGCCATCTCCAGGAAAGCAGGGCTCCATCATGCGTAACAGTTACTTGGGAAGACAAACACCGTAACTCCGAACATCCCCCCCTTCCTTCTTCTTCCCCCAGATTTATATGCTGAGCATGACGTCATATGGTGTGGGATATCCCTTCGGTCAGTTGGGGTCAGCTGTCCCAGCTGTGTCCCGTCCCAGCTTCTTGTCCACCCCCAGCCCACTCGCTGTGGGGTGGTGTGAGAAGCAGAAAAGGCCTTGATGCTGTGTAAGCGCTGCTCAGCAATAACAAAAACATCCCAACAACAAAACATACCAACACTGTTTTCAGCACAAATCCAAAACATAGCCCCCCTACTAGCTACTATGAAGAAAGTTAACTCTCTCCCAGCCAAAACCAGCACATTTTACATTGTACTCCCAGATCTTGGATTTTAATGAAGAACTCTTCCAATCACGTGCCTTGTGTTGTCTTCCAGAGGAATTGCTTGTGGTTTTTTTTTTTTAATTGGCAATATTTTTCTCCACTCATAGAACCAATTAAGTCCCTGACTTACATATTGTTCACCATATTTCTTTGTTCTGCACACATAACTGTCTCAAAATTTGATGGCCTTCTAATATTATAGTCGGTAAACTCTTTTCTTCTTAAATTATTAAATATAAGTGTTTTGCTATAGCTGGATACAATTTTTTTTTCTTTTTTTTTTTCACTCATTAGCATTATCATAAAGAAGCAGATGAAGATCTTAAGCATTCAATGGATATTTCAATACCCATATTCTAAAATTGTTTTCTAATGTATCTTACGAAGCCCATCCATGATGCTTTATCATCCAGTGGTGGCCAAATTACCTGAGATTCTCCCACAAGAAAATTATTTTATTACTAAATCTTTCTTACTCCTAGTGTGCTATAGTCAAAGTCTACTGAAACTTCTCCCATTTCTCATTCATTTTATCTTTCCCAAGACAACTTCCCAGCCAGGCTTTACTTTCACTTCACATTTCATCAGTACTGCACATGACCCTACTATTCTTTCCACCTTGCACCATCTCCTTTCTCTTACATCATTTAGCCACTGTAATAAAATGTAAAAGCCCTGGAGTGACAGCAAACTATTGATGACCTTCCGTATTGGTGGGTTCAAAACTAGGCATTAGTGTTATAGTTGTGAGCTACACATGAGCCAGCAGTGCACCTTGGCAAAAGATGCTAAAGATGGCCAACAGCATCTGGAGATGTATTAACAGGGGCACAGCCAGCATTTGTTAGACCACATGAATAACACTGCATTCAGTTTTGGGCCCTCAGTACAGAAGGCATCAATAAACTGGGAAAAGTTTAGCAAGGGCCACCAGGATGGTTGGGGGTTGGACCACTTGCTTGTTCAGCCTGGAGAAGAAACGGCTCTGGGTGGACCTCACAGCAGTCCCAGGTACCTACAGGGATGTCAGCAAGGAGATCATAGAATCATAGAATCATTTAGGTTGGAAAGGACCTTTAAGATCATCGAATCCAACCATTAACCTAACACTGCCAAGTCCACCACTAAACTGTGTCCCTAATCACCACATCTACACACCTTTTAAATACCTCCAGGGATGGGAACTCAACCAGTTCCCTGGGCAACCTGTTCCAATGCCTGACAATCCTTTCGGTGAAGAAATTTTTCCTAATAGCCAATCTAAACCTCCCCTGGTGCAACTTGAGGCCATTTCCTCTTGTCCTATCACTTGTTACAAGGGCAAAGAGACTGACCCCCACCTTGTTACAACCTCCTTTCAGGTAGTTACAGAGAGCGCGATAAGGTCTCCCCTGAGCCTCCTTTTCTCCAGGCTAAACAACCCCAGTTCCCTCAGCTACTCCTCATAAGACTTGTGCTCTAGACCCTTCACCAGCTTTGTTGCCCTTCTTTGGACAGGCTCCAGCACCTCGATGTCCTTCTTGGAGTGAGGGGCCCAACACTGAACACAGTATTCAAGGTGCAGGCCTCACCAGTGCCGAGTACAGGGGCACTATCACCTCCCTAGTCCTGCTGGCTCATGCTATTCCTGATACAAGCCAGGATGCCATTGGCCTTCTTGGCCACCTGGGCACACTGCTGGATCATATTCAGCCAGCTGTCAGCCAACACCCCCAGGTCCTTTTCAGCCAGGCAGCTCTCCAGCCACTCCTCCCCAAGACTGTAGCATTGCTTGGGGTTGTTGTGACCCAAGTGCAGGACATGACACTTGGCCTTGTTGAACCGCATACAGTTGGCCTCAGCCATCAATCCAGCCTGTCCAGGTCCCTCTGTAGGGCCTTTCTACCCTCCAGCAGATGGACACTTCCACCCAACTTGGTGTCACCTGAGAACTTACTGAGGGTGCACTCAACCCCCTCATCCAGATCATCAATGAAGATGTTGAACAGGACTGGCCCCAACACTGAGCCCTGGGGAACACCACTTGTGACCAGCCACCAACTGAATTTGACTCCATTCACCACAAATCTTTGGGCCCGGCCACCCATCCAGTTTTTTACCCAGCGGAGAGTATGCCTGTCCAAGCCATGAGCAGTCAGTTTCTCCAGGAGAATGCTGTGGGACACAGTGTCAAAGGCCTTACTAAGGTCCAGGTAGACAACATCCACAGCCTTTCCCTCATCCACTAAGCAGGTCACCTTGTCATAGAAGGAGATCAGGTGAGTCAAGCAGGACCTGCCTTCCATAAAACCATGCTGACTGGGCCTGATCGCCTGGTGGTGATCACCACGTGATGGCACTCAAAATTATCTGCTCCATAACATTCCCTGGCACCGAGGTCACACTGACAGGTCTGTAGTTGCCCAGATCACCCTTCCAGCCCTTCTTGTAGATGGGCATCACATTTGCTAACCTCCAGTCAACTGGGACCTCCCTGGTTAGCCAGGACTGCTGATAAATGATGGAAAGTGGCTTGGCGAGCATTTCCGCCAGCTCCCTCAGTACGCTTGGGTGGATCGCATCCGACCCCACAGACTTGTGCGTGTCTAAGTGGTGTAGCAGGCCTCTAACCATTTCCCCTTGGATTATGGGAGCTTCATTCTGCTCCCTCTCCCTGTCTACTGGCTCAGGGGAGGCTGGGTACCTGGAGAACAACTGGTCTGACTCTTAAAGACTGAGGCAAAGAAGGCATTAAGTACCTCAGCCTTTCCCTCATCCTTTGTCACTCTGTTTCCCTCTGCATCCAATAAAGGATGGAGATTCTCCTTAGCCCTCTTTTTGTTGCTAATGTATTTATAGAAACATTTTTTAGTGTCTTTAAGGTAGTACCCAGATGGAGCCAGGTGTTTCACAGCGATGTGTGGTGGGAGGATGAGAGGCAGCAGACATAATTGAAACAAGAGTCGTTCAGGCAGTATATGAGGAAAACCTTTCCCCCGCATTGAGGGCAGTCAGGCAGTGGAGCAGGTTGTCCAGAGAGGTTGTTCCATCTCCATTCATGAAGGAGATGACTGGATAAAGCCCTGAGCATCCTGGACTGATGTCAGAGCTGGCCATGTTTCGAGCAGGAGGTTGGACTAGAGACCTCTGAGGTCCTTCCCACCTGAATTATACTGTAATTCGGTGGTTACAAAGATCTCCCACAGAACAGCATTAAATATCACATAATATCATTCTCATAGACCCTCTTATTAAAATTGTTCAGATTTACCATTAACCTGGTTAGCACAAAGACTAAATTTCATCACTTGTGATAGTAATAGCTGATGGTGAGATCTGTAGCTCTGGCTTGTTTCATATACTCTTTGCTGTTGTGCAGAGACACTAGAGCACATTCATGCTCTTGTTCTTTGCCTTCTGTCTCCTAGCAACTCCATCTGCTGCCTTATTTTTTATGTTGGAAGTACAAGTCAGATTTTTTTTTTTAGTTAGGGAAAAGCTGCTCCTTCCCTGCTTCCAACCTAGCTTAACACACAGTTTTATATTTAAGATGCTGGAATCCCTTTTGCACAAGTGAAGTTCATTTCATCCTGTACTTTGTCATGACCAGACCCTCTTTTCCACAGATCTAGGCTGGTCTTTTACCCATGGGTTCTTGGCCATATAGGAATTTCAGTGACTATTAATATTGTCAATTCTCTCCAAGACTCATTAATCCACCTTTGGTTTGAGGGAATGTTTCTGATGGTTTTTACTCCTATTGTTTGGTCTTTCATGAGCTATAATTAGACATTCTCTGGCATCCATAATTCACACAAATCTCTATTACTCATTCCTTGGCACATGACATATTTCCTTGCCGATATTTGTGGAGCACACTATGAACTGAGTGGCACTGAGAAGTACGTAATAAAAAGTGCTTATCCTGTATGTGCCTGTCAGTTACACACTCGTTAAATTTAACTCATCCAGCTCCACTGTGATATTTGTATCCTTGGCTACAAGTGATTAATCATCACAACAACATAATCTCTTATCCATCCAATGGATAAAACACCGTAGTATTGGGTGATGGGTAGAAAAAAGAAGGGAGAAATCAGTGTGCACTTGGAGGATGTGAGAGTGCCTCAAGAAAACACCAAAATATTATGAAACATTTCACCTTTCTTAAAACATTTGACTATTTATACATGGAAGGGTGACTTTTATCTACAAAGTAACAGATTGAAACCTAAGCCTCTTTGTTGCTTACAGAAAAATCATGAAGACTTTCCAGTATTTTCAATAGAATTGGAGCTGAACCTTTTATTTTAGAGGTCATTGGTTCCTTAGTCTAAGTATTCCCCCTTCAATATCCTTTTCATAACATGTAATTTTTATGTAATTTATTAATCTCTCCAAAACTCCCTCATTGATCTCTAACTGCTTCAGGCATTGTCTTTTCTGATATCAGTGAAAAATACTGTTGGGCTGCTCGTTTCTGGAGTGGAGTTTGTGCCTAAAATTTGAAAAGGTGGATTAAGAAGGAAAAATAGTCTGTCTTTATTGCATCCAGGTTAGATTGTACCCTAAACCAGAACCTAAAACAAGAAAGCAGCAAGTGAAACAGATAGATAGAAAGAATTTTTTTGGTGAACATTTATGAATTTTCAGCTTTATAAATCATCATTCCTAGGAGTCTCTCTTCTGAGCTATAGGACTGAGTTGTGACACTGAAGGTAAATTGGTGTATGGATTATAGCAGTTTTAGGAGAACAGATTAAAAGAAAATGTAAACATGAAAGTGCATAATGATATAGGAAGCTTCCCTTATACAACATACAGACAGTTTATCTGCAGTCCTGCCAAAATGTTTGTTTAGACTCCTTTTTATAGGACTCCTTACAAGGAAGGGTGAGTTTCAAGAAAACCCACATACTAATGGTGTCCAGGATTTTTATTTTTAAAACATTCCTAAGTAATAGCTAATGGCCAATGGCTAACAGTACAGGTCATCACTGGGTTGGTATATAGGTGATATAGTCAACTATAAAAACCCACCTCATTCCAAAACTCCCATGTGGAGACAAGCTATAATATAGCCAATTGTCCCCAATGTCTTCTTGGGGTCCATTGAGGCTGTCACAAACAGAACCAACAATCCCCTAATTTAACAGAGCAAAATTACGACAGCAAGTTAATCCTCCCAAGTGCTTTGCCCATGACATGGTAACAACTAGAAAACAGGCATGGAATACACTGGCTGTTTGTGTTTACTCATTTTGTAGTTGCCACTGGCAACAAGAAAATTAACATGTAAAAAAAAAATAATAACATATATATTGATTTTAATTGACAAAGAATATATCATTTTGAAAATAAACCTAGCAGGAAAAAAAGATATAATGAAAAATATGACCTTTTTAAGATTTCTTTTTTAATTTGCACAGCTGCAGTCTTCTGTCATAGTGAACTAAAAGAACAGTAAATACTAGGCAGCTGACACTGAAATCATTATATATCTTGTAGTTTTCAGCTCAGCATCTGCTGCATCACTTGTCAGACTTCAAAGTGTCTGGGAAGAGAGACCAAGGATAAGAAAAATGCATCTTTTCAACTGAAAGCATATATTTTTCAATGACAAAGGACTATAGGCCATATTCCATTACTATTACACAATAGAAGGGCACTCTGAAACTCTCATTTTAATTTAAAGAAAAGGTACCTCTACAATAGCAATTTGGAGGGAGGGGGTGGTTACAGGAAAAAGAAACTTGACTAAAACATGTCAAGTTTTCACGTTCAGTGAAAATGAACATGTCCATTTTTCCAAAAGAAGTAATGTAGTGCAGACAAGCTGTTTCTGAGTGGGATAACACCCTCAGGTACCTCCAGAAACCAGTTCAGGGAAGCGGTTGTCCTTCTGTGCTGTACTGATTTTCAGTGCCAGAGGAGAGTTCTGATTTCAAGGATTTCCTCCTTAAAATGAAAGGGCCTGATTCTTCTCTTACACCTATGGAAATTGGGGGAGAAAGACCACAGAGTAATACCGGCATTAAAGCAAAGAGGGGATAAGACACAAGAGCTTGAATATTGCTTTATTTATCATCCCTTTCATTAAAAGGAATTAGAGTTAATTAGCCCAGCTTGTAGCAAAATTAAGACATTCCATGCATATCCTATTTAACCTTTCTATTATCTTTTTCTAGGTTTTCTCTGTATTTGTCAGAGCTTCTATAAAGGAGCATGTTAGATGCCTTTGGCCCACATCATTAGAAAAATCAATACGTTTTAGTTTAGAATCAGATCAAAACACTGTAGCTCCAAAAAATCAGAACTGTAAAGCTTTATTTAAAGCCTTTCCTCCGCTAGGGGAAGTTATACAATTTTCAAAGCCCTTTAGAAGCCTGAGTACCATATTTTAAAAAGACTAAAATCCTATTGAAGCCACATTGCTAACCACTAGACCCTGGCTGTCCGCAATGCCTAAGCAGCGCCTACTCCCTGCCTCTGTTTTGAATGGCCAAAATCATTTTGCCATAGAGAGAGCTAAGCCTAAGCAGCACAGATTTCAGCCAGTCTGTGCCATTTGACCCCAAGGCCAGCAATAAATCCCCAAATCCCCTGCAATTGGTAACTCACAAAACAGACATAGAGACCGGGACTCAGCCCCAAAATGGGATGAAGTGTTGTGAGATATTCCCTTCCTACACAAGTGCTCATGGACTAACCATGGGCATGCTGTCAAGCCCTAACTAGTCTGATGTGATCAGAGTACCAGTTTTCATGGAGTTTTAGGAAAAACTGATGAAGTTACTGAGGCAAAAAAATGGGGATGCTTTTTCTTTCTCTAAAGCGCCCATTGAAGAAGGAGAGCGATACACTTGTTTGGCTCTTCTTCCAGTCAGACAAGGAGAGGCTGGGTCACAGCTGGAGCAGGTGCCACTCTCCAGTCGGAATTCATCACCAGGAAGCATTTTCTGATTCCTACAAATTAAAACCATGCCTCAAAAGTCATTCCTGTTTCTTAAAATATAGCTGGAGGGTAATGAAGCCATGTTAGGTGATTTTGACTGCATTCTCCGTGTTCCTCAAAACCATTTCCATTTTTTAGACAGTAAGAAGGCTGTCCTGGAAAGGGGAATACCCTCAGTCCTTCCTGCTGAATCTTTTCTGCTTTGAGTAAAAAAATTAAAATGTGACAGGGAGTGGCAGCCAGCACAAGAATGAAGCCTGGTCTCCAATTACATTTATTACTCTGGATCCGAGTTGAATATAAGTACTGCATGTAAACCAGGGTTAAATTACTGTCTTTTTTAAGATGCCTTTCCCCCCATATTTCTTACTGACCAGCTGCAGTAGCTCTTTTTTGGCTTGCTGGGGTTTTACGCTCCCCATTCATAAGCCCTAATTCTACACACACACATGCACACGTACATGCACACACAAACACACACACATAAATACCTCTGCTGGTGTGGTACCCATCCCACGGTGCTACAGAGGGATTTCACTAGGCAGGAATGTCCTTGCAAGGCACGTATTGTGACAGCACATTTTTCTGTGAATCTAGCCCTGGTGTAGGAAGCTAGTTAGGTGTTTTCAAAATGTTAGTCTTGTTGCTTGGTTACAACACACAATATTTAAGAACTTGGACACAATAGACCTAAGTAACCTGGTGCAAGGAATCATCTACAAAGAAAATCCAGTGAAGCCTACCACAGAACCCCTGTCCTGGATCAGTACAGACTAAATTCTACAGAAGATGGTATTTTTGCCATTAACTTCAGTAAAACAAGGTTTTCATGTTACATCCTTGTTGACAGTTCATCCAGTTTGAAAAGGAAACATGAAAACTCATTTCTGAAAAAAGTTAATTTGCACATTGATCTGAAAATTGTGAAGCACAAAGTCTTTTCCAAAACCATCTGAGGTTTTTTGCTCCCAGTGTAGCAGGACTTACCACCCCTTTTCTCGTGATCTGTCTTCTGCCATTAAAAAAGATGCCAGGGAATCAGAATTCACTCTTGCAGTGCTAAATAAATACCAACAATAAGGAATCTAAGATCCTCAGTTTTGACAGCTTACTTTTATAGCATTAATTTACCAGGTTTTCCTTATGAAATATCAATATACTATGTACTTAACAAGGATTTTCATAATCATTCAAGTATTGATACAAACCTCTGTCTGTTGCTATGATACTGCACTCATTTTATATTCCCATTTAGGTTATAAGAACATTTGTTCTGTTGTTTACTACAAAAAAGGCAAGACAAAAAATGGCTAGTTTTATTTCCTCTCCTATTTAAGGAGACCTTAAACTGACTGATTATACCCCTCACCCTGCCTTTTGTTAGAATTACAGGTCTGGGACGTCACATTGGAAATCAGCATTGGGCGTGCCGGCTTATTGTTTTTAACCTAGTTAGTATAACATTGAAAATTAATTTTAAAAAATTATATGTAGGCTCATATGATGACATACACATCTGATAGGGAAACGGTGCAGAAATGGTTAATGATGGTTCTAATTTCCTCTTCCACCTGTGCCCAACCTGACAATTAAAAGCAGCTGGTAGAGGAGAGAGTCATGGGGATGGCATGTGTAAAGCTTGCCTTGGAGATATTTTGTTGGCCTTGGAGACTAAGTGGAAAAAATAATATGGGGGAAATGATGGAGTAGGGAAGCTAAATAAGGGTCAGATAAGGTGCTGTTTTATTTTTTTTCCCCCTTTTCTTTTTTTTACCATTTCATTTGTAGTTCTTGCCCTCCGGTTTGAAGTAGGTTCCAGGACTGGCTCTCCTATGTGTTGTCCTGGAGATATTTTAAGGCCAGATGGACTGTTTTGCCTGTTCCCGACCTGGTGATTGAGCTGTTTTAGCCTGAAAAAGTGTGTCTCTGCCCATACAGTCTTCTGTTCCTCCTGAGGAGGAAATGTATAGGGACCATCTACAGCTATATGGTGTAGCTCTGGCTTTGCTGTGCTTTACCTCCTTTCCTTCTTCAATGAAGCAGCCTGTCCTCTTTTGCTCTTTTCTACAGTTTGAGAAACTCTGGAGGGTGAAAAGCAGTAAGCAAAACGGTTGTCCAGCTCACCACAGGAATGAGAAAAGTCCGACAGGGACCAGTGGCCTGGGAGAGGAATGAGAGAGTCCTGGCTTTTCACAACATCTCAAACCCCTTTTTTCTTGGTATCTGTAGTTTCCTTAGAGCCCTACAGATCTGCCCCCACCCTCTCTTACTCCTGTGGGATCCCACCAGCTTCCTAGAAACCTGCTTCTCCACAAAAATTATCTGTGCTGCCAAAAAGGTTTGAGTTACTTCTGGTCCTTAGCCAGAAGGGAAGCAGTGGCTTTGGAGATAAAGGAGCAAAGGGCTAACAAGTCACACAGTGGAGGGAGGTCAAGGCTGACCATATAATTGTCCAGATTATATGGTGGGCATATGCAACTCCAAATTCCCTGTTGGATGGGGATTAAACCATGAATTATATTGACAGGAGGCACTGTGGTTGCCTGTGATAAGCCCATCTAGAGGGGATCTCGCGGAGGTTGTTGGAGCTCTTTGTGTAAACATAAAATTGAGTATTTCTTAAATGAGAGCGCCAGGCAGTATGGAGGAGGACACTTAAACTACACAGGAAATAATCCTGGGCAGTGACAACTTCTGTAGGCGCAGCAGTGCAGCCACCTGTCATATCATCATACTTTCAGAACAAAGGTGCTGTCTAAAATAGAAAAATTTATGGTGTAACTATTCCGGCTTAACAGTATTAGCAATGGGTTGTTACACTGGTCTGATTATACGCTACTATAAATGCACTAGTGAATTTTCCTGTGCAAACAAGCCTTATAGAAGAAAGTGCAGTTATCTTTTATTGTTCCCCGATGAAAGACTGAAATGTAAAAAGAACAGCGTGCACGGTCTGTCCTTTGAAAGGAAAATGGCAGTTCTGAGTGTCCCTCTTCCTCTCAGGCAGACACAAAGGACTGGGAGGCAAGCCTGGTGTACGACTGCTTTAGTGCTCTCTGCCCCTCACTTTAATTAATGCATAGCGCTGAGGAGGAAGTAAATCCTGCTTGTTTTACTCAAGCAAGTGATCCCATTGACTTGAATTAAGCTACCTGCAGGATTAGAAGTAGAAGGATTAAGACCTCAGTGTAGCAAATTCATTTCACTCTTTTTCAAATGCAAATCGTCGTCCCTCGATTGTCAGCTTGATTCGTCTGTTGGTTGTTTAGCACAATGAGGCCCTGATTCTGCTCCCTGATTGTGTTTCCTAGGCTGCTCTGTACCACAAACATACTCAGCCTCCACAGAATAATTGGGATGGAAGTGGAACAATAGATGCTCTAACAATTTTATATGTGTGTACATATATATACGCATATAATATTTAAATATATCTCAAAGAAGACAGAAAAACTTTCTCACAGGGAATTTGTTACATTAATTAGTTGAATCCCTGAGCTTCCAGTTTGCAATGTGATTTTATACCTATTTTCCCTTTTAAGTAGACAAGCTTTTGCTCACCTCTCCCCCCCACTGTGATGCTGAGGGAGAGATACTGATACTTGATATGCAGCATGGGAAGTCTCACATTATTTTACAACTGATGCAACTATCTTGTGAAACCAATTTATAGCTGCTCTCATTAGAATGTCTCCACCGAGTTAAATAAATTACTTGATGTTAACTCAGCTGTAACTGAGAAGATATTTTGATCTGAAATGTCATTTTAATCTGTAACCTATCATTTTAACATACTTAATAGTTATTTTAGGTGGGGACAGCATTGGTAGTTTATTCTTGATGTTATTTAAATTATTTGAAAAATCCAGCAAAAGAGACTGTTACTATGTTTATCAGAAGTCTCATAATTTCTTGCAACTCTGCCAGATTATTCCTAATTGTATGATGCATATCTTTTCTTTACCTTTACGGCAAGGCTGAATCTTTCCGGAACTTTTCTTTGATCATCTATTTGATCTACCACTAAAGCTAAGTTTTACCTTTCTGCTGAAAAAAAACACATTAAGAATTCTAACTAGGTCAATGTTACAACTTCTTTAATTTTCTAAAAAAAAATTTAAAGTTGACATTATGTATCACTGAAAATTACTGTGAAAGGAAAACAGTGATATGTTATGAGGTTATATATCATACCAAGGGGTTGAGTTCCAAACAGAAACTAAAAAAATTAGGAAAACCAAGAAACAAATGCAACTTAGCAGAGCACAAATAAGTGTTGAAACTGTTTTAAGAAAATATAATCTGTTCTTCATCATTTAGAGTGTCTCAAAATTATATTTTTAAATAACATGCTCTATTTTGAGCACTTCTGGCTTTGTAGCTAGGATCACTGGATGAGTGTCTACTGCCTATATTAAAATGTTCAACCTTCTGAACCTAGAAATTATTTGAAAAATGGAGCTCATTAGAAGCAGTATATTTTGTGCAACCCTCAGAAACTGTAGGTACTCTGCTGAGCGTTTGGATGTCAGGCTTACAGCTGTGTTTGCCTACTCTGATCCTCCAAAAGTCAATACCCCTGTGTATGTGCCATCTATACTTACACAATTCTGATTGAAGAGTGAGAACTCAAAATTTGGCATGCTCGCCTGAATCAATACGTCAGGTCTTCTTTCTTGAAGCTTTAATGTTGTTGGGTTTTTTAATGCCTTGCCTCCTGACTTTGCGTTTACCATTGTGTTGTCCCAATTTGGCAGTAAGCCTCTTTAGAGGGAACAGAGCCAGTGCACCCCTTAGAAGACAGGAATCTAGGATGCCAAATCCTCATCAAGTTTAATGAAAGAATAGGAAGGAACCAATAAATTATCTGGCAACTCTGACTTTGCAGCAAGGAAGATCCTGGAAAAAAAATATGGGTCAATTACAAAGTCAAAAATATGATCAGAAAGTCAGAAGCTCCTGTAAGGAGACATAACAAATATGATGAAATCTGGGGTTGGGTGGTGTATTTAACATATCAACCTTTAGAAAGATGTTTCACGTAGTAATACAGCAGATGATTAATAAATAGTCAGGTACAAATTAGACACTTGCTTTTACTCTTCAAAGAACTGCTTGGACTGAGGACAGACAGCAGTTAACCACAGTTGTTGCAAGGTCATGGTGCAAACAAAGGCTTGCAAATAGGGTAATACAGTTAAGTGACAAATAAATTATCTTCCTGTTGATATTTCACCAGGAATACCACAATGTCACAAATTGCTTGCTAAAACAATAACATCCTTCCTAGTAACTCCATAAGATACCCAAGCAAGTCTTTACTGTATCACAGTAAACATTTTACAGGTAAAATACACTGTAAATGAAACATTAATTTAAATGCATTAGTTCTTTAATCATAGGATTGCTAGTGATCTGGCATGGCTCAGAGGATTAAAAAAGGTGCTGGCCTTAAATGATACTCAGTATAGGCTCAGGCAATTGCCATTATGCATCTATTGCCAACCTGCACTGCATTTGATAGTAGCTAAAATTCTCTGCATTGGTTGTTGAGTGACCAACATAAAGCACATCTGACAGAGTTGTGGAGGACACGCTGGCCATGTTCTCAAACCCTTAATGAGTATCATAAGCTCAGAAACCAAATATTTGTGAATAATGGGGCAGAGCTTCTGCTCACAGGTGCCTTTTCAGTAGAGAACAGAGCAGGAATAGGATTCATTACTGAGGTCCTTCAACGATGCTTCATTTAGCCCACAGCTCACCACCTCTGACAGCAGTGTGATTGCACCTCTGTTCAGCACAGGCTGTGTTGCCTTATAACACAGCATATGTGTATGTTTTTAGAAAAGGATGGGATTTTGTTGCTTTAACTGCTTGTCAAATATAATGACAAAACATACTTGAAATATAATGGCAAAAAGCAATACAGTTCCTTCAGAATGATGCTTAACTTTCATTTTTGCATAAAATCATTCACATAAAAATGACAGAGAAAATCAATTTAAGACTAATCCAGAGAAAGAAGTTAGATGCCTAAAAGTTACGTGGATAATAAAATGTCTCCTGAGAATGATCTTCATTGTCATTGTACAGGGAGAAGTCTCAGGATGGAATTCAAAACAGCCAGCATGCTAAGCAGGCAAACGTCTAGATTTAACCAGAAGACATCTGAAATACCACCGCTCTCTAGAGCTCAGGGCCTTTTGATCAGCATAACGTTCTCTTGAAAATATAGATTCACTTCCTTTCTCTCAAAGAACTTTGTAGGACTGCAAGTGACATTTTAAAAGCTAGTGGGTAATGTTACTACTCAAGACGACTCATACTTACTTGACTGCTAAAAGTAAAATCATGTCAGTCTTAGAGCACAGTAGTCAGATTTTGCATTTCCAGTGATTCTTCTGACCATTTATACATTGTAATGTTCCTTTCTCTGCTGTTCTCTTGCTTTCCAATACTTTGAACTGCTTCTGGATTTGACATGGAGCAGGACAGAGCTTGTTGTTAAGACACTGCCCTGAAAATCATAGATTTGAACTCCTTCAGACACAGCACTGAATTGGGACTATGCAGGCTGGGTGGATGATATTCCTTCTGGGCTATTGCAAAAAGAACCACTCCTTCTTCTTTCTCTCTTCCAAAGGAACACATGTTTTCAACTAGGAGCCTGATTCATTATGTGTGTTGGAACTGCTCCGAAAGCTCCTTTGGGATTTGAGTTCCTCAAAGAACTCAGATTCTGAAAGGAATACCTAGTTTCTGGTTCTCAGTCAGTCTTCGGTGGAGGGAAGAGGCTGAGTTGTTCAGAAAGGGCAGTCCTCGCCAGTGGATTAAATTGTGGTGCTTAAGCTTAAATTCCACCAGTATACCTGGTATATTGCAATGAACAATCACAGATCACATGCACCAACATTTCAGTTATACTGTGTTGTATTCTTTCAGGCTGGTTGAAAAAGCTTTTTCAACATTCAAAGAGAGAAATATTTTGCCTGAAAACTTTGAATGCTACAAGTGACAGATGTGAGACAGAAAGGAAGTAAATTTTTTTGATAGACAAAAAGAGATATCAGAAGTCTACGAAGTCTTGTGTTAGTGGATATTCGAAGGACAAGAGACCCCACTTTTTTAGGCCCCGTAATTAAGGTAATAAATTCTGCTTGGGATAATGCATGCTAAAGTTAAATGGAAACCATTTCTAATCATCTGGTTTGAGGAAAGTCTAGGGAATAAGGAAAAATATGTGTGGGCATTTAGATATATGCAATAGTGCACTTGCATTTTAAAAAAAAAAGTTGGAAGATTTTTCTTGAAATTGATTTATGGTGGAGAGGTGTGAAACAAATCTATCACCAAAACAACTAAAAAGATTTCAATTGTAGTTATTTTGAACAGGGCATCATGAATGTGATGCAATACAAGAAAATTTGACACAAATGAAAAGAAGAAAAATGCAGGCACCCAAATGTGCGTATAATGTAAGATTTATTCTCTGTAGAACTTACTCATGATTATGTTGCCCTAGTATTTGTCTAAATTAGTTTCAGTAAAAAAATATAAACAACACATATTTGTACTTATGTATACTTTTCCAGTTCATACCAAGAAAATATTCAATAATCATTCAATAAATTTTGCTACACTTCATGTTTTCTCATATTAGACTACAAATACAAGGGCAGTGGAAATTGGAGTTTGATATGAGACTATCAAGTTTAGATGGGTTAAAGAGCTCGTGTTTGAAATGGTTTCTTGCTTTGAAAGATTCCATTACAACTTTTAACGTGATACATAACTGAGTTTTGGTCACAAAACAGACTGCAGAGTTAGTCAGAATTTGAAAATGGGATAGTAATCAGAATGATTTTTTAAAAGTAAAATTTGTGTTGTAGCTATTAATTCTCTCTTTTCTATACCTCAGAGCTAATTAAACAAGTGACAATATATATTTCATCATTGTTATTTGAAAAGACAAAATTTACTGGCTATCCCTTTTTTCTTTTTTTTTTTTTTTTTTTTTTTTTTAATTCCAGCAAGAATATGCATATGCCATATTTCCAGTTCTTAGAACAGAGTTTTGAAGACATGCTTTCTCTCAGAAAAAGAGAAGTTGATAGTTAACACGCAACCATCATCATGTAGTGCCATTTAAGATGCTTTATGACATATGCTACATCCATGTGGGGTTGGTAGATATGACGCAAGACTTTTGAGAAGCTGTTTCATTTTTAAATGCATGCTGGAAGACAGCTTGAATGCATACTCTCACATTCATACTTTAAAAATGCAGTCCTCTCATAGTTTCAGACGTTTTCAACTAAGAACAAAATAAACAGCATGGAAAATCATCGGTTTTGTTTTATGACCAAAGGGGCATCACATGCGACTCAGAGGAGGTGCTAGGTAGGGCTAGTTAGCTGCGGACATCCTCCTGGTTGACGTGAGTGATAACAGTTTTCACCAACATAACCACGGAGACCACTCTGGTGCATTTTATGCCCATGTGTTTTCTGGGAGAGCATTCGCTGGACCAAGGGAGGAAAGCCAGGCAGTACCGGAGCAGTATTCAGCACAGTGCTGTCACGTGCATGGTCAAGTTTCCAGAAATACCATACAGCAATTTCACTGTTCAGCAGATGGAAGAGCTGCTATTATGTGGCTGACCATTATTTCCTTCCTTGTGTTCACAGTAGTACATGGATGCTATCATGATTGTCAGCATCTACCATCTGTGGGGAAAAAAAACATCAAATACCCATATCATTATTTACTATGATTGTAGTTTGTAATCATTTCTGTAATATTTGCAGTTCAGAATTCTTGCTCCAGATTTCTGTTTCTTATGATGTGAAATAAGGCTATCAGTCATATAGTATTTATATACCACTTTTCTGGAAGAAAGTCTTGGGACTGTAATATTATTAGCATTTATAACAATTAGCATTTATAAAAATTTCTGTGACAGAAAAATATGAATTTATATTGACAGCATGAGTAGCAACCTGGGAGAATGACTGAGGCTTTCATAGTTAAATTAAAAAATAAATTCACCAATTCCTGTATCTTTTCCTAACCTGCTAATGTCAATAACCATTAAAGCATTTTTTGTATGGAGTATTATTTATAATATTTAATATGGGTATTCTCTGTGCTTTTGTGCTCCTTTTTTCTTGAAACAGCACACCGGTACTTAATGTAGACACCTGCTATGATTCATCAGTTTAGTCTGTTAAGAAAAGAATAAAGGCTAAGTAATTCATATTACTTTAAAAAGATATATGCTATAATTAACAAAACATAAGCAAAAAGCTTCACGTGATACTCCCTAAGAAATTATCTACATTTTAAGCTAACTTCAAATAAAAATACAGAGACAATCTCATTTAACTTCACTGATTTGCAAACAGTCTTTAGGCACTGTGTTACATCCTACACATTAATTTGGTCTTTTAAAATATTCATAGGTCTAAATTAAGTATTTGAAATAATTTCCATTTTGAGTCTTAATATGAATATTAAAATCCCAAGGTAACTCAGAACTTGCATATTTAAAACATATTTTACATTTACTGATAACTTCTTAAAAGTATGGTAATCTGTTAAGTTAGAGCTTGGAACCTAAAACATAAACAAACTGTTTAATAATATGACCTACATTTTAGAAGAAAAATTATGGATAGATGGTTGGCTGGCTTATAGATTAACCCTATGAATCTCCTTCTCTCCCAGTTACCATCACAAAGAAGTTCTGCGTCTGTTTTACCTACTGTCTGCATTGAATTAAAAAAAGGAAATACTTATTGCATTTTACTTAAGTTTTAAATTCAAATTGCCAGCTGAAAATGAGGAGGAATCGCTATGTGGGCCTACTGAAAACAGGAAAGACAGGTCAAGCTACATGGACCAGTTACAGCACCAAATACAAGTGCACAACAGACCAGTTTTTTAAGAATGTCTACTGTAACTACCCAGTTCCAAATAATCTCACAGACCAAGCAGATTTTTAGTTCCGTACAGAACATATCACCTTAGGTTCAAAACTAGTTTTGGCAATCTCAGCATGAAAATATTTTAAAATTGGGCACTCAAATGCCTTGAACTTTTGCTGTAGGACAGAATGCAGAGCACTGACAGAAAGGCGGCTGGAAGTTTTGAAAAAGACGCTGAGAATAATAAGGAAATTATTTATGTATACCTTACCCACATGCCAGCATAATTCAAGGTGATTTTGTTGCATAGACATCATGTCAGAAACTTCCCAGAAACATCTACCGTGCAACATTTTGTTTTGTTGCTAATGCTGGAAAATTTTGTAACAAACCTGCAGGGCAAATTCTGACAAACTAAATGAGATTAAGGTGACAATTCATTTCCCTGAGTGATGGGCAGATGAGTTTTTAGACTGCAATACCTTTCATGAAGATGGATAAGGAGAAGATGTGGCAATTATCTATTTATTAAACTTAGCAAATATGCATATCCATGACTTCTGAAATTCATTTCAGCCTTTTCAGTTTATTTCATAGTTCTACAGCTATTTATTGTGAGTCTAAAAGGTTAAAGTAAACTTCAACCCAGAGGAATACATGATACTATAGTTTTGTTGACTTCCACCTACAGTTACAGAAATGCTGAGGACAAGTGAAAACCTGGGTGCTGTTCTGCGCATTGCAATCCCGGGTTCAAAACTGGTATGCAGTATAGTGAGACAGCATCAGGTTTCACACACTTGGCCCTAACCATCCTCCAATGCTATTCCAGTAGGTTTTGAACCCTTTTCTTCCCCTCCACTAATCTTTAGGACTCACCATGCCTACCTGAATTTCATTCCATTAAAACATCATGCTGTTGGGCCCCATCACAGCCTTCCCATTATCTCAGACACTTTCAATCAGAGTTGGATGCATTTGGCAGGATAGACGTGGTCATGGAGTCCAGCCTTGTAAACACAACGTGGCAACAAAGGTCAAGAAGAGGGAAAGCAATGGAATTATAACCAGCCCTACTTCACTTCTCCTTTCTCTACAACAGTTGCAACGTGATCAGCCTCTGCTCCTCTCTCACCTGTTGCTTCCCGCCCCCCTTCAGCAATGCACAGATAATTGAGCCTTCCTGGCAGCTGAGGATCTGAAAAATTGGAGAGTCTCTCTCTTGCTTAATGCTATAATTTTGTCTCTGCAAGCAGGAAGCCTGCTGCTGTAGGAACAGACAGCTTTGAAGAACAACCTGCTCGTGAAGAAGTGTTTTCTTAGACCAAGTCAGAGGTTCTTTTGATCTTCCAGCAAAAAAAAAGTCTGCATATTTTGACCTTCCAGAAGTTAGATATCCCAAGATAGATTCAACAAAGATATAACCTTTTGTTTTACTTTTTACCCAAAGATCTCATTCCTTGCATTCTTATAGTTTTTTACTAATCAGAAGTTAGTAGGGGTCTTTGAAACATCTTACAAATGTTTTGTAACAAATCTGAGTGTGACAAAGCATATTGTTTTTTCATTATATCAGAATTACACATTTTGTTACACTCACACTTGTTCTCTCAGTTCCATCTAAGATGCTTAACAGGGTGGCCTCCAGTTGCAAATTTGAATAAAGCCCAGATATAGCATGTGCTTATTTAGAATCATAGAATGGTTTGGGTTGGAAGGGACTTTAAAGATCATCTGGTTCCAACCCCACTGCCACAGGCAGAGACACCTTTCACTAGAGCAGGTTGCTTAAAGTCCCATCCAACCGGGCCTTGAACACTTCCAGGGATGGGGCATCCACAGCTTCTCTGGGCAACCTGTTCCAGTGCCTCACCACCCTCACAGTGAAGAATTTCTTCCTTATATCTAATCTAAATCTACCCTCTTTCAGTTTAAAGCCATTACCCCTTGTCCTATCACTATGCTCCCTTATCAAAAGTCCCTCTCCAGCTTTCTTGTAGCCCCCCTTCAGGAACTGGAAGGCTGCTATAAGGCCTCCCCAGAGCCTTCATTTACTTTAAACTTGAATGGACTGGCAATGAAGTAATTGCTGACAAATGAGCTCAGTATATAGGGATGTGGGCATGCTCCCTCAGCTAATGTGGTCCACAAATAGCAGGGAGTAATAGTACTTGCAAATTATGCTTCCCACTCTGGCTGGGACAAGGAATTTTGCAGCACAGTGCCTTCCCAGAGAAAATCATTGATGCTGCAATTTTTATTCATTTATTTCCAGGATCCTTTCAGGAATCTCCAAGGGAATCATTAACAGACTGCAGAAATCAGCTGCCACTTTAAACGATCCTTCTTCCTCTTTTTCTCCTCCGTAGGGACCAATACAATGATTTCTATTAAAGAAGATCAGCTTTTAGCTGCACTTTATACAAAAGTCTCACTAAAAATAAATGGACAGAAATAACATTCATGAACATAAGCTACTGTTTATTTCTTTTCCATTTCTTCATTGGATCAGGAGATGCCACATGAAGCAAGTCCTATTTCAATAACAGGATTCAGCTTCTCTATTGAAACTTGGCATCAGATTTTCAGAGATTTGAAACATAAAATGTAAATATGGACCATCTTATGTATGTAATTTCTGCATTTTCTGCATTATTAATCTGTTTCCTAGAGGAAGGTACAAGCTACCCTGCTGCTAAGTCATTAATGAAGTTCTGCTATCTAATTAATCAGAGCAAGTAGCTATGGGAATGGTGTCTTGTGAAGTTATAAAGGTATACTCTGAAACATGCTCAGTTCCTAATCTTTGGTGTTGGCATGAAACTCTTAACTCAAGTGCAAGTCATTATCCAGCAAGGTAGTTTTGACCCAGTGTCAGGGGTTAGATGGCTATGATGGGATACAGGTCTGCTCAGGTCTTCTAGATGGGTGCTGTGAGTCTTATCCTAAGAGGGGAGATGTGGGTTTGAACTCCCTGAGAGACCCCACAAATCTCCTACACTTTCTCAGCCCAGCTGGCTATCTAAAAGCTGCCTCCCACATGTTCTGCTTCTAACTGCTGATGCAGTGATTATTCCAGGAGAATTATTTATGTTATTTCTTAACTGCTGATGTTCCTAGCCCAGCAGGAATATGCCTGTACGTGGAATAACAAAAAACACATATGTTGAGGAATGATACTGAGTAACTGTGTTCTTTTGTCTATTTATCGTAACAGTTTTGGATTCTAGTTTTCTGTAAAATCTCCTTGTAGCTAGGAGTTATGTAAATAGAAGGCGAAAGTGAATTATTTAGCAATATTTAGCACAACAAATTATTCGGTATTAAGGACCTCTCCCATATCTAATAAGAAAAAAGTAGAGAAAGAGCACACCTCCAGCTGGATAAACACACATTTTATAATTTGAGGCTTTCACAGGTGAACAGTAACTCACGCAAAAAATTATACAGAAAAAAACCTATTTAACCAAAGTTTTGATTTTGCTCAGATCCTCGAAGATAGGCCTGTCTAATCAATTCACTCTAATCGGCTACTGAAGAACTGTCTCCTTGTGAGCTCCTTATTAAACTGTAGCCTCATTTACATTTTACAACATTTCTTGCAAACTAGATCTAGCAATGGATACTTGGTTCAGTCAAATGTTTTTCAAGCACCTAGAAGGTACTTATCAACAGATGTTTTGCTCAGTCAAGATTGCGTCTCGTGGTTCAATGTTCACGATGCTTTCCATGAAGGATTTCTTATTAGAATGGATATTTGTATGTATGACATGTCCTCTAATCACAAGTGCAATAAAGCATGTGTGAACAAACTAATTTGTGGGCAGCAACTACTTGTTATTTCTGATTTATAGATGTCTGAGATATTTAATTAGGAAACAAAAATGACACCTTATGATTTGAGTTGCCAGTATCTTAGACATTCATGAATAACAAGTCAGAAAATTTGGCAGTAGCTTGACTAACCTTGACTGATACACATATGCAAATTATGATACTTATAAATAAGCAACAGAAAAAATGACTCAGTTAATCTAAAATTTAATTGCTAAATGGTAGTTTAGATAAATCTCATCCTAATCAATAACAATCCAGAATATCTTAAAAAAATAAAACCATTAGAAATAAAAGTGTTCTTTTGTTATGCAACAAAAAATGTTTAACTAAACACATAGACCTTTATTTATAGCAAACAGAAATATCAGCTCATTTCACAGTGTGATACTTGGATTGTCAGAAGATGTTAATCTGATATCAACATGGCACCTTTCTCCTAACAAACTCTGCAAAGCACATATCACACCAGGAATGTGTAAATCATTTCATGCCAAGAACACCCTAATCTGCTATGTCCCATCTCGTAAAACCTTTATGGAAATTATTCTGTGAGTACTGTGTGACAGGATTCAAAGGAATTCAGTCTGGATAGAGACAGAATTATTGCAAGTATCAACATATTTTTATGCATACAGTCTTACAATATTTTACCTGCTGTAGTCTCCACAGGATCTTAAAAAATTCCACCTGCTTTGATCAGATGACAAGAGCCAATCACGCCTCCTTTGCACTACATTCCAGTTAGAGTAACTCAATCTCTTATCAACAGAATGTTTCATTTAAACTGATTAAAAACCATAAGAAAACATCATTGATTTTACAGGAAAGAAAATAATGCAGCTTCTAGAATACATTAACTGTGATTACTTGGTATTACTGAATGATTCCACAAAAAGTTACCTTGCATTAACTAAAGCTAAAATTCCTTTTTCAAAACGGTAGATGGGAGAATCAAAGCAAGGCATATAATGATAGAAGGTGGCAACATGCCATTAGTCTTTTGTTGTCATTGGCAAGAACACAACCATGTGCCCTTTAATCTTTGTTATTCAGCCTGCTGCTCATATGGATAACACAATCACCCACTTCTTTCAATCAAAGGAATAGGGACAGAATTGTCTGCATTGAGAGTGGCACCAGGACTAGACTGAATTTATGAAATCCAGCTATGTGTCCCAGACTAACACGCAGTTCTAAGCTGCAGAGATAAAAATATTCTGTACTTTGCTGTACACTTAATATCTTCTAGTACATCAAATTGGTTTGAATATGTTGAAAACAGTGGACCAATAGATTAAAATTTAGAGAGAGAAAAGATTTCTTCATTTGACTGCTTAATTTAAAAGATATCTGTAGTGTGGCACAAATTAATTTCCTAGGCAATTGCTTTAATTTATTAATATATTTTATTTCATACTTCACAAATATAGTGCACACATACTGCATTATTAATAGTATTACTAGAAATAGCAATATACTTTATAAATTCCATTTATTCAACTTTGCAGAGTTTTTTTTCTTTGTAGTTTTCCTAATGGTCAGTCCCATTTATGCCTGATGTATATTTCAAGAGAGCTAAAAACACGTTCACTTGTAAATTCTAGGAAATGCTTTAAGATTCTCTGTCCATGTTTTAACTCACCTGATTTTTTTTTAAAATAGTAACATCTGAGCAATTGATAACTGCCAATGTAAATTCTTGCTGACTTTTAAAAGGCAGTTAGAAATAGTTTCAGGCAGTGGAGTGCCCTTGCTGATTCTGTGTTTTTACTCTTTTTAATGTATTATTATATTATATAAGGAAAAGGGGATAGGGCTAGATTCAGAGAAAGGACTTTGGTGCATCAAAGCACCATTAAGTAGAACAGAGCCCAGAGCTCCATGCAGAGTTCATGAAGAGCTGCCTGAGTAGGCTACCCTAAAGAAAGCTGCGTATTTTAAACCCTGCTTTTTTGTGCATGAAATCCCAGGCATCTACATGGGATTCACAGTCCAGATCCTTACGCTAACAGTGTGTGTCTCCATGTATTAGCCTCGCAGATGGAGCCTTTGCTCCATCTTCCATGATGTGGAAGACCCATGTTTCCTTCCCTTGTGCACCTGAGATCACAGATGCTTTGGCATGACAATGTCTAATCATTAAGCACCTTGATCTACTGGAATTACTCAGGGTGCCAAGGGTGCGATGGGTGCTATGCAGCCAGTGGGGAGGTCTAGGTGTCTCTGGAGAGCAACCTACACGCTGAACAGGTAACTAGCCTGGAAGAGGAGTGAAAAGACCCTCATATAAGGACACACACACAAAAAAGATCTTTCACACTGCAGATTATATCGCTACAGCCACTAAAGACCTAGAATATCTGACTCTTCTTATGAAGTAGGCAACTAATTAGGTAGGTTTTACTCTTAAAGTATGCCAGTGAAACTCCTCTTTTTCATAAGAACTTAACGGTCGATACAGTTTCCTTTAGATAGGTCTTGGATTAAAAAACTGCACAGGTCCCTCCACATCCTCTCAGCTGAAAACCCCAATCACTGGATTACTGAGTTGTCATCTTCTATACATCCGTTTCGTAGTTTTGGCTGCAACGCATCCTGGTTTCAAGAACAAGAATGGAGACACCACTCCCCAGACAAACTGAGATACTCTGAGAGTGGGGAAGGTGTTCTTATGAAAGGAGAACTGTGCATCCGAATCACTTCAGGCTGCATAAGATAGGAATTCACGTTTCCCATTTCTTTCATATGTGTTGCGGTGATGAGGCTATGGTGAAAAAAAAGGCACTGTTGTGCCCATCCTGGTTTTTGAGAATGAAAACACTGAGCTTTGTGCACACTTCAGTGCAATTTGCATGAGTGAAGTCTGACTGAAATGCTTGGATGATTAGGTCCCTCTAAGGGACTTAGGTAGAGCTTAGCCACCTCTAGTATCTTGGTTAATAGTTAGGGAGCTTAAAGTCAGAGACATCTTTTAAGTTCTAGGTAGCATGATCTTTAAAGAGCTCTTGGAGCATCTCTTGATGCAAAGAGCCTAAATGTCACCTGATTCCTGTTAGGAACTGGGCAAGTCATGGGACAATACATAGTCCCAACTGTTCTCAGCACTGATTATTACTTAAAAGTATTATATCTACACACATAATAGTTATGTTTATATTTAGAATATTTTCCTTGTAAGGAAACCAAACTTATTTTCTCTTCAGACCTTTCACAATATGCAGTGGCATATTGTGAACTTATGAAAGTTCATAAAGAACAAAAAAAACAGTCAATGGATCATCATTTTCTGTCCATGTCATAGTCTAAAAATCAGAAGAGTCGCTGATCTGTTAAATGCGGAACTTGTTCTTCAGAGACTTTGCTAATAAAAGTAGTTTGTAGCTCATTTGTGGGTTTTCTTGTTTTATTTTACTAGTTTCAAATTTATAGGCAAGTGTCAGACAACGCAGGAAAAAATATTAGTAGCTATACATAGAAGTTAGGTATAAAAAAATGGCAGAATCAAGAGATTACCATGTTGTGCCTATGATCCCAGTTATGATGCCATTATTTAAGCAAAAGTCTTGTTCATTTAAAAATCTGCCATTGGTAATTTCGCTAAGACAGGTTTTCAAAGAAAATCAAAGGGACAAAACAGATTTCATGCATGCCATTCAATCGTAGTTACAAATGCAAATATTTTACACAATCACAATTCAGTATTGTTCCATTTGGATGAATTATTAATATGAAATCAAGAAATAGTTCATTATTTAGATAGGCCAGTGCAATGATCTTTATAATTTAAGAGCCTCAATAAAAGCTAAAACAAAATGTAGTCCACCTCACTGAATCCTTGTCTAGATTATACTTTGTTTGAATATCTCCGCACTGTCTACCGTATGTCCCAATACTAAGGCAGTGCAAACATTTCTGAAAAGGGTTCAGTACAATTTCCCAGAGCCTTGTATGAACATTCATAATCAAGACAAATTATGTAAATACAATCTCTGCTCTAATTAAGAAAATGTGAATACCTCATACCTGCCTTAACATAACTTAAATAATTTGTGTGCAGAGCACCTTCGTATTTATGTCATTGTATACAGAGCTAATCACACTCATACTAAATATTTTACACTCCCCAGGCTCTTGTGTGACTCACAGTGGAGTAATCTAATTTTTCCAGGAAGAAATCTCACTAGAACATCAACTCAAGGAGTAAAAATGCTTATGATAGCAGAGGCCTCATATTTAAATACATGAGAGCATTCATAAGACCAGGCTTTTAATTTCAGAAATAGATAAAAATCTAGCTTAAGTCTGCTCATCAGAGATCACAGGCACTCAGTCTTCTGTGAAAGCTCATCTATAGTACAAACCCACTTTCATTCCTATAATGACAGCTGGGTAACTTCCCAGGTCCCTCATACCCTCTCACAAAGAGTTTTGCTTTACAGCTTCATGCGTTACAGACTTAACACTGATACTTTCAGCACTTTGCTAAAATGTTTTTTTTAATACTCTGTCTAGTCTAATTTAAGAATGTCCATTACCTCTACAGTGCAACAGATCTCAATCCCTAGGCATTTTTCCAGATACTCTTCTTAAATGTCATTAATTTGCTTAGTGTGGCTAAATAACTCTCTCTATAGATTTCAATCAGTTCAGATATTTAGAGATAACCCAATTCTTCCATTTTGATCAATGCATATGCCACATATATGAAAATGTAAATACATATATGTCTAGAAATTGTACAAATTTATAAACTATATGAATAATTACTTAGATATACATATATTTATTTATACAAATATATTTTTAAGGGGGGTGGTCTGGAACTTCATATAGGGGTGGGCCCTGGAGCTGACCTCAAGCAACTGCCTAATCCTTTCCTGTGTCCCAAGAAATGATCAGCTAAGCCTAATTTATTCCACTACATCTCTGACAAGGGAGTGGTCCCACTATCCTGGAGACAGAAAGTGGTAATATTCACAGCAGTACTTCAGAAGTATCATCAGTTAAGCAGCCTGACGATCGAGTAAACATGTTAGCCATCAACTGGAAGTAAACAGGGAGCTGAATTTCTGACACATGCTACATTTCTTGGCTGCTGAAGAAGGGCCGTCCAAGACTAAAAGACTTTGCTTCATAGTTTTGGAGAAAAGATAGCTGAAGCTTATGGTACCCATCAGATGATAAAAGCAGAGATGGACCATCTACTGCTAAATGAGACAATAGGTGCAAGGACAAGAGAAGAGGTACATCTGACTAAAAGCCTGGGCACAGGAAGATACCTTTCTCCAACCATGGGTATCATCATATAACATGATTGCCTTAAAAATTAATGAACAGATAAAATATGATTTTAAGTCATGTTTGGTTTGTAATTAGGAAACCAGTTCGGTCATACAAAAATTAAGGCCAAGCCAGCCTTCTCCATCTTGTACTTCTCAACTTGATTTTTTCTACCAATGTGTAAAACCTTTGACTTGTCATTATGCAATTCAAACATAATGATTTCAGTCTGACTGACTCCTATCAGTCAAGATCACTTTGAATTCAAATCCTGCCGTCCTTAGTGGTGGTAGCCAGATTTATATTGCTTGCTAATGTAGTAAACATCCTCTTTGTTCTTGATATAAGACATTAATGGTAGCACTAAGTAGTGTCGAGCTTAGGATAGGCTTTTTTGCAACCCTTCTTGATATATCACTACACTTTGACAGCAAGTCATTGAAACGATTCTTCTGAGCTTTATTTTTGCACCTAGCTGTGCAACCACCTTACAGTGGGATCACCTAGATCCCTAGCTTCTACATGAAACTGTCATGTGAAATGGTGCCTGAAGCCTTTCAGTGGTCAAAATAAATCATATCTGCTGCTACTTCTTTATCCATCAGCTTGTTACCCTGTCATAAAGAGAAATAATTTGGTTTGACATGATCTGTAATGGACAAATTGATGAGAGCTGTTATTTTTCATCTTGCTTTCAATGAATTTATTCGTTACGGTACTTTTACAGGAATTTAAGTTAGCTAAATTGTATATAGTTTCCTGGTCTACTTCCTTCCCTCTGGTTTTCAATTACAGTGCTGGATTAGTGCTATTTTTGCCCTTTTACAGTCTTTTGGAACTTCATCCATTCTGCATGAGTTCTCAGATATAAATGCTAACAGCTTTGAGATGGTCTCATTCAGTTTGCTGAATCTCCTACTGTGAATTTTACTTGGCTGAACAGATTTGAAAACGACTCATGAATCTCTTCCTTCTTCTTTTTCTTATACTACAATGATTCTTACCTCTATTCCCGTATGTGTTAATTGTGTTAACCAATTAGACTTTTTAGTGAAGAATGAAAAAAAAAAAAAGAAAGACATTAAACACTTCAGATTTCTCAGGATATTCCACTATTGGATATACTTTCCTTTTGTGTAGAGATCTTTCTTTGCTCTTCTAAATACAAGTATGCTTACAGAATATTTTATGCCTCCTAATAACTGTTTCTTATTTTATACTTTTGTGATTTTGTCTCTACAAGTTCATGCTATTCTTTTATATTCATCCTTAATAATTTCTGAGCAATTCCTTCTGGTGTTTCAGGTTGCTGAAGAGTTCATATCCCAGTTAAACTCATTGTTTAGCATACTTCCTAGCCTTTCTTTGCACTGAGTTTTACATTTGTGACCTGAATATGGCTTTTAAGAATCTATCAGACTTTGTGGTCTTTCTTCCTTTAAATCCACTTTCCGTGGGTCCTCAACTATCACTTCTGAGTTCATGGAAGTCTGTTTTCCTGAAATCAATTCATATCAGTTGTTTTCTCCATCTTAAGAGTAAAGAACATTAAAACTCATTATTTCATATTAACCCTTATCCATCTACTTTCACTTTCTCAGTAAGGTCTTCCCAATTGGCCATAATTCAAATCTAACTCTCCATCACCTTACGTTAACCCATCTGCTCTGTTTCTTTGCAAGCTGATGATTGAAGTGCTGGAGGTTTTCCACTGACACAAACTCCTGTTTTCAATTGTTAGTTGCCCTTAAAAAGCCACAGTATCTGACACTTATGATTTTATTTTCTACATAATACCCTGACCACAACAGTAAATAACCTTTTGTCGTTAGCCAAGTGAGTTCAACGTGTCTATCTATGACCACTTGGGGGGCTTGAATGCCTTTCTATATGTTTTTGATATGAAAGGCAACATCTTCTTTCTTTTCCATTCACAATTAAACTGTACTTTCCTATATCAATATTTTAATCTTGTGAACTAAGTTTCTGTAATGCCAGTTAAATCATTATTTCACTTGTGTACTAAGACATCAAGCCCATCATTTGCATTACTCATCTAAATCTAATCTACTGTATTAGATTATACACCTAAAATGTTTACTATACAGTTTTATTCTTTCTATCACCATTATGGTGTAGAAACTTTCCTCTTTTCAGTTTTAGGCCTTTAATGCTGACCTGTAAATTTATGCTGCCATCATTTGCTAATCTAATCTAAAATACTCCTCTTCCACAGTATAGGGAATGTTCCTTCATCTTTGGTATCACCTGATTGAAAACCCCACTGGAAGAAATGAACCCTACCTCTGCTCAGTTGTCCTCCTTAGAATATCACCCATGGGCAATGAAGACAAAGTCACCCTGCTTACAAGTTTGCAGCCATATGTTTTTATTTATTTTATCTATACTTATCCGGACTGTTATCAATAGCTAAGAGTGCTGAAGGGAACTCCAGCTGAGATTTCACTTTTGCTCCAACAGCTATGTAGCCACTTACCTGCCTAAGATCACTCCTGGCAGCATCCTTACAGTCTATGACCCATGGTAATCACAGTCACGTGGGTGTCATAACCTTTTTCTTCACATGTTCTTTCTCCTGGAAGACAACACACATCATAGCTCTTAAGTCAACTGAGCAAATGGATAACTTCAGAATCTTCAAAAGTGTGTCATTGAATACCCCCAATATTTTTCCTCTTGAAAGTGGTAATCATTAACTTCTAAACCTTTTGGAAATGCAGTTCCTCAGCATTCATGATTGAGGCTAGTTCCTCACTCATTCACAGGGCAGCAGATCAGTTTTTGATCCAGGAAAATTACTATTTGATTGAAGGGCAATGCAGAGAGAACCAGCAGCCAGTTTCCATCCCAAAGCTGTCCCAGTCCACCTATCTTCGTCAGCACTGCTCCTACCCGTTACTCCTTTCTGTGTTCTCCACCATTGGATGTTTCTATGTCTATCCCATTGATCAAGGCTTCACAATAGTGGATGCACCTTCATCTTCTTCCTAGGAGGGTCTGCAAGCAGATGCATCCACCCTGGCTGCAAGTCCTGCAAATCAAGGCCAGGACCTTGGGTAAACGAATTAATTTACTTTCCCACCACTATTATTCTGTGGTTCCTGCACTTTATCTTCTCCCTTCTCCCTTGCAAAAGCACTATTTCCTACTTAATTTGAAAAATTTTATCTACCTGACTGCTCCATCCTACTCTTAATCACATTTATTCTCTTCATTTTATCTGATGCACATAAATGTATTCAACATCCCAAATGGGATCTAACTTCCCTGTTCTGTTATGATTGTAACCACTCATAGTACATGATTTATGCAAGAACTCGTACCTCAAGATCGTGCCTCTTTTCCCCAGCTGATCAAAACTAGCCCTTGATTTTTTTGTGACTTTTTTCCCTCAGAATTACTGGAGTGACATATACTTATTCTGATTTTCAGCTGATGTTCATTGGTCTGATTACCTTAAATTCTCTATTTTTAGAGTACTATCTTGTTAATATCATTAGCAAACCGACAAAAAGCTCTCGGGATGACCACATAAATAGTCAGTGCAAAGACCACCATGGTCAGATTTTTGCATGATATATGTCTACAGCATTTTCCTTTCCAAATACATTTCTGACATTATATCCATTCATATAATGCTAATAGAAATGAATGAAAAACCCCACATATAAACAAATTAGCATTTCTTGATTATAAGAATGGAAACATGTTTTTATAGACTTTGTCCAACTCCTTTCATTAGCTTTCTCTGTTAGCAACTCAAACTCATAGTATGCTTTTTTCCCTACTGTATTTTTAAAACAACTCACTTCTCTTATGGTCACAATCATCCATGATCTTTTCACAAATTCAAGTCACTCTCAGAAACTATTTTGCACTATTCCACAATTATTTTACTTGGGTTTACACCTCTTACTATGTTATCCAGGTGCATGTTCCCAACACTGTTGAGGTCAATACAGGTATCAATCTTAAATAGCAGATCCATAGCCTTATTACTATATTTTTCTTGTCTCTATGCTGCTGCAATATACTGTCATCTGAAAATTTTGTTGAGGAAGGGAGCAAAGAGGAAGATGATATAAAACAGCAATGGTTCTAGGGGAGGCACAGAAAGAAAACTAGATGGTAGAAAATTAAGAATGAATGTGTGAAAAACAAAAATATTCAAAAGACAGATTTCTTTTCTCACATGGCTTGACTCTTATTGAGTACATCCACACTAAAACACCTATGCAGTCACAGCTTCTAAGCTGTATACACATGAGAAATATTGATACCAAAAAGCAATCAGATACTTCTTGATAACTTGTTAAGGAATGTTAAGAAAAGGAAAATTAGAAAAAAAAAATTACAGAGGGATAGAAGTAAAGAAAGTGAATAATTTCAAAGATAGTAACTTTTGAATGTTCACCTTTTATATAGTTCCCTGGGAAATGACAGTAAACTCCCCCAGAAGGTCAGGTAAACACAAAAGGTGCCTGAATATTTTGTGTGTGTGTGTGTGTGTGTGTGTGTGTGTGTGTGTGTGTGTGTGTTAAGGAAAAAGCCCGCTAAGCAGTAACAAACTCAGCATATCTACATTTGCAAGCATGATTAAGAAAAACAGCTGAAACTGAAGAGTAGCAATGACAGTGAATGTCATGGAAAACTCCTTGGTAGCACATACATGTTGTCCTATTAATTTTATTGGTATTATATGTGTAAATAAAACAATTAGTATTAGGCCCAATGAAATCTCTTAGGCTATGAAATAAGCTCCCAAGGGAGCCAGGTATAAGCTCCTTCACTTAACACACTAAAATGCTACAGCATAAAATACTAAAAAAATGTTCTAATGGACAGTAAAGTATACTAGATGATTCACCATGAAAGGTCTTTTCCACCTCTAATTTCTGTGAGTTAAAGATCTATAAAACTGATTAATTTCCAGGGGCTGTCACCCCCATTTCATTCACCAGTAATTTCTATCATCACTGAAAAAACAAAGTGACTAATAAAGATACCAGTGACATTTTGCTAGTTATCTGTAATTAAAATGCAGATCTTTTATTCTAATGCTGCTAACGTTTCCTGAAAAACACTTTGATTTGCACGTAACTTTATCTAAGTAAAAATATCTTGCAATCTATTTCCATGTTTCTCTGTAGAAATAAAAATAGAATTGAAAGTTAATATACTTTTATTAGTTTGTGTTCTCATTCTAATCTAGTATGACAATACAGACCTGATGTAATTCTATCATATAATTAGATTACGCAAGACCAAATGTCATTATTAGAAAAAACCTAGAGAATATGTTAACTACCAATGGTTCAATATGTCACGTTCCTGTGAATGGGCTTTATAGCTGCATATACAGTCATTTAAAATTTGAAAGTTTAATTCTTTATCTTTGTATTAAAAAATGAAAACATTGAATATAAAATTTTTCAGGCACTTTAATTGCTCATAATTATTTTGATCTAATTTGCGGTTTTGTTTTTAGAGTTCTGCTTAAGTTACCCACAACAACCTTATTTTTCTATTATCCATGAAAAGAACAAAAATACAGTAGTATGTCAACTTTCCACAAATTGTGAGGAAACCAAAGTATTAATTTTAAAATAAATCAAATCTTTGAATTTGCAGTAAAGAGATATCTAACTCTTACATATTATACCGTTATGACCTAGTTCCACTCGGAAGGTGTGTGGGCAAGTGAAAAATAAGTGGGAACATCTATTATATTCCATACATAAAATGAATATTTGTTAACTTGAATTTATCAAAATGTGCACAGGATTTGGTGAGGCTTACTTCGAATGTGAGAAAGTATAAAGAATAAGATGAGACTGATGAAAAGAGAGGCAACAGAAATGAAAAACTAATTTCCATGTGAAAGTTCAAAAAGGTGCTAATAATAAAACATCCATTTTAGCTTGTATTCCAGTCATAACTAGCATCTTGTAGAATTACCAGTTATCAGAAACACACACAATTAAACAGTAAGTATTAAAAAGAGTGGGAAATTTCCTTTTTTTACATAACATTAAGGTTATGTAAGGTTTTCATAATTCTCACCAATGCAAACTCTTTCAAGCAGGTCAAATTTTTGTCTAGCTTGACAAACTTTCAAAGTAATTTTATAGCTGTGTATTAAATTCACAAAATGTTCAAGCCTATAAGTATCTCTTTAGGAATTATAAATATGTGACAAAATAATTTTAAAAGTGATGAACAATATTTCTTTTCTGTATTGAAATTGCTGCTCTCTAGTTCTCACAGGCACACTTTCTTCTAATTTTCCTTGTTGCACTAAACATCTTTTTTTTTTTTTAAAATATATCCTTCTGCTGACTTAAAGAATGAGAAATGTATACTTCGCCTCCTGTTTTGAGCTCTTTTCTTCCACCTTTCCCTACCAGTGCTGCTGACCACACTCATTCATTGCTATTCTCAGCCAGAAGCTTTATTCTGTACTTTCCCAGTATCATAGCTTGCCTGTGCTATTGTTTATATTTTTAATTGCAGGAACTGATCTTGCACATACCAAGGTCATTGGGAGTTTGGAACTGAACTGAGTAACAATGGAGTCAGGACTTGACTTAGAAAACTGGGCAATAGTCTTGCATTAAAAATTTTAAATGACAGTAAAATGTACTCTCAAAACCTCATTTGGACTTGAAGCGTTGGCAGGAAGACATACATGGTCAAAAATAGACTCTGAATGGGGAAATGAGACAAGTCAGAAACAGTGATGGAGAGCAAAAAGAAAAAGAAAAAAAAAAACACAAAGCAAGGAAGGGAAGGAAAGGAAAAAGAGAAAGTAAATAGAACTGCAGGGAGAAGGAGAAGAAGGGATATAAAGTATTCCATTAAATGAGTTAACACTAAAATTAAGCAAAATGTTTTATTTATAACCAATGCATTTTTAATTTTTACAACATTTGATTTAAATAAAATGTAGAAATCCTAAACCAGCAGCCTTCATCCGTTCTGACCAATGAAGGAATTTTGAGGAAGAATTTTTTTGTTTCCTGTTTTTTTAAATCTGAAATATTGATATTGCTTGCATAAAATGTTCTGATTTGATAATGTTCAGGACCCAAAATTTAGTATCACTGAATTTAATACTGACCATCAAACCTGTTTTATAATGAAGGCAAAGTTTCTTATCATATGTAATACATTTTTCTGTATTTTCTTTTGCTTTACCATGCATATTATTTATCTCTTTGTGACCTATGAAGAACTTACAAAGAACTTGTCAATACTTTTATTGTGGAAAGCATGTCGATATTAGTACACTAAGTGTTGCCAAGGCAGCCAAGCTAGCTGTAATCAATCACACTGAATGAAAGTTGAAGAAGGCAATTTTTCCAAATGAAAAAAATTTAATTTGCCCAAGGCAAGGATGGCTGTACAACCAAAGAAAAAGATTACTTTCCAATATCTGGAGTAGGAGAGATGATTTGAATAACTCTTTGATAGTACTTTTTGATAGTAACTGTTTGTTATGAATAATTCGTTGATAGTAATGATGTAATGAAAGTTCATTGACTGTCAGGTGCAATCCTGCAGAAAAAATTTGAATGGATTAAGAAGTTACCACCTTCAGCTGTCAGTTTAAGGCTATATGAAAATACACTTGAATTATAGTTTTTTGATTACTCGAGCTAGCCCACCTTAGTTCACTTTAAGAAATCTTAGGAGAACGCACTGCTGCTAACATGGCTCGACGGTAACTTTTTAAACAGCTTCCTCTCCATACCTCTATCTTCAGTCTGAAAAAGTGAATAAAATAATGCTTTCTCCTAAGCAGTACCATCTCCCATCTCAGAAGACTATTAGGCATGCATAAACACCAAGGACTAGCCCATACCTATTTAATACCCATAAGCAATTCAGTAACTGGAATACCAGTCTCTGCCCTCTGAGGTCCTAGCCAGTCTGCTAAGTTCAAAATCCCTCTTGTATTTATTTCCCAGCAGCATAATAAATCTTGACTTATTTTCTGCCAAGTTTTTCTTCCAGCTTTGAAATAAATGCTTTTTGCCACCATCCTCCTCACGTCCTGACCGTGAGGTCACTCTTCAGAAATAGGAGCTCTTGGTTTGAATCAGTGACTCAGTGAACATGAAATCTGAGACACCAGTACCAGCTAAGATGGTGAAATCTGATGATGATTCTTTAAGACATACATGCCTGTAACTTTTGCTCAGATGTGATAATACTAGCTTCTGAATGACTCACCTTCCTATCTGGTGGTAGATATATATAGATAGATAGATAATGATATAAACAAGTATTTGCAATATAATATATTTTATGTATTTCTTGGCAAAGAGATTTATTCTATAAGTAGAAAACTGAAGAAATATCAATGTAATGTACCATAAACAAATATCGTAATTTTCTCTTTATGACAGTACATTATATGTACTATAAGGCCTTTGTAGTAAGATTCAGCCCCATTTCAAATCTCACCTATCTTTAACTAAGGTAAATGAGTTGCCCATTCTCCATCTAAAATTCATTTTAGCTTTCTTACCTCAACTACCTCGGTTTCTAGCTTATAACATAGATGGGCTTTGACCGAATCTTTAGCAGTTCACTTCCATATGACTCCAAAGAATCTTTGTTTTGCTGTAAGGTCAGTCCTTGTTATCACTTCCAGATAAACTAAGAGATCATTTCTGATGACTGCAACCATTCATAGTACACAGTGCTTTCTATTTCAAAATGAGTGACTAATGAACAATCCTTTAACATGGTTATTTTTCCCCCTAAATGGTAATGTATACTTGATAATGAGCTTTTGCAGCCTCACTGACAATGGGAGGATCCTGCCACCCATCTCTTCCTTGCAATGCTTTAAGTCTTATATTTGCAAGTAGTTTATTTACCTTTCAGGTTTCTCAACAGATATTTTACCCTTGTTCAAGTTCCAACAGCATCCCGAATTGGAAGATGATTGCAGATCCAGACAGCTCCCAGAAAAGCATATCAGGAATTTGTCTCAATGACACTGAATTACCACTTGGACCTTCAAAAGTTGTATAAATTGTCTTCTGCGCTCATCTGAAATGGTATATACTTGCTGCCCTTCCTTTGATTAGCCTGTTAGATATGACATGTATCCTCAAAACTACAATAAAACAGTATCATAAATTGCAAACAAAAAAAATTAGCATCTTGTAAGCAAGAACATGAATGGATGTGCATGGACTATAGAAACTGTGCAACTGTCACAACAAAACTGGTACTGTGACATTTGGGTTTCATTTTGGTGGTCATTTCAAAAGCCATGCAGTTTTACCACATATAAAAAGACACTACTTAAACTATGAAGATAGATCCATCTGATTTGAATTTTCCTCTTTCAGCTGGCCTTGGATGTCATCCCAAATCATGGTGTAAAAGACAAGAGAGTGAAATAATTCAGCCTACACCTCTCTTTTTAAATAAAAGATTACTTTTACTTCATTTTCAGGAAAAAAAAAATATATAAACATTGCTCTTTACGTGGAATTCAAGTCTGTACAATTCTAGCATAAGAAGACATTTCTGTGCAGCCTGTGCAGGGCACCAAAGCTTCAGAGAAGAGCCAAATTCAGGTACATTTCTAAGTTGTAATTTCTAAATGCCTGTTACTCCATAGCTGCACGTTCCTTTAAGTCAGATACACTGGTTCCCATTCTGAAGCTTCAGATTCTTTCCTTTCACAGTACAGGTCACTAGCCCAGCTTTCTTGTATGCCACTCATAGGTACAGATGCCTAAAAGCACCTAAGACCCCCAACTTTAAACAGCTAAGTTGTTTATTGCCCACAACCTTTGCCTGTAACAGCATTTCCTTTCAAAGCCCATAGAGCCTTAACATTGTAAACTGTTTTGTGAGCTGCACATATTACAGTAATCCTGTTTTGCCATTTACTCCTTCAGGAACAGTGCCAAAATACTTTCTTTTCTAGAAACCCACATGTCTAAGGAAATGCATGTTTTGATTTATATCTTATGTGTTGACACTGATAATTAATAGGCTAAGGCTGGTCCTTTCACACTCTCAGAGATTATAGAAAGTACATTAAATCTTGGAAGCTTGCAGAAGTTAGCAGATCTGCCTCCTGTTACTGTCAGATCTGTTCATCCCAGAAATCAATAAAGGTTTGAAGAATATATTTACCCTGAACACACACGTGAAAGTTTATGAATGAGAAACAGTTCTAATTTAAAACTGTGCCTGCAGACAGATGCCATGAATTATTTTTAGGAGTTATGATAACATCTTGGGCAGAGGCCTAAAAAGCACTTACATATAAACTTGAACATGTAAATCCAAAACTGAGATTCTCAAAATCTTCCCTCAGTTTCTGCATAACTGTTTAAACTCTGCAGGTTCCTCACATGTTTTGAGTTTAAATGTGTGCCTAGAAGCGCAACAGTCTTAAAGAGCTAAGTAATTTGGCCCAAGCCTGACTGTGATCAGCAATTAAGCACTCCTCTGCTTTCATCCGCGACAGGCTCAATCTCATAGGCAGTGAAAGCTAGGTGCAGACACTGCACGAAATGCAGGTGTGGCAACTCGTGTCTTCTGAAATAGGTCAGTGGAAGTGACAGGTTATTAAATTTTATACCAGGGAATAGCTCATTGATAAAAATACCTGCCCAGTGATAAATGATGGGATCAGGTTCCTCACAAAATGGAATGACATTTCTTGTAAAACAATCTCATGGTCATGTGGTTCTCCCAGGAAGAAACTCAATTACCTTTTTATGGTGCAATAAACTTTGAAGTTCTTGCTGCAACATCTGGCACCTCGTTTGGGAAACGAGATGGAAAGTGTCTGCTCTCAAGACAGACCATCCACTGTTTAGGCTGTCTCTCTAGAGATATAGATTCGAACCCCTCAGGGAAAGGATGGTATTCAACCCAACCACCTATTTCTTTCCCAAATGCTCCAACGTCTACACTAGTGCATGAAAGGGCAACATCACGGGGCACACTCTGCCATAACAGTAAGGAGAGGCATCACTAAGCTCTGTCTCATTAAGGTCCTTCTATTGCACTTTGAGAAGGGGTTAATTCTGCTCATGTGTGTTAGGCTTGCTCAGGGCAATTGTAATTGATTAGGCCAATGGCAACATTTAACATAAACATGCCTGATATACACAGGTGGGATTCAACCTGTGCAGGTCTAAGCTTCTATAATGTAGATGGTCTACATGTAAGAGAAATTTGAGGGCTTCTGTTACTTCAGTACAGAGACAACTGGTCCAGTCAAAGGACTCTAGAAAGCTATTAATTTCATCATGGGGTGGACACCCACATTTCACCATCTGAATATCTCTCCAGCTCTGGATGGCTATCTATTATATCTAGCTCTAGATATAATATAATTAGATCTAAGACACGTAGTTCACGCATAGACAACAGCCCTAAAATTAAGGTAGGCTGTATCCTACCCTATCTGCATAAAAAAATATGATGGAAAAGAGATGGATATACCCATGCGACTGTAGTCGCATGAGAACAGGTTCAACATTTCCAGTTGAAAAATATCCTCAGCAGGTGTATATGTCTACAACGGTAGAGGCAGAATACAGCAGCCAGGCAATCAATCGCACCTATTGAGCAGATTCACTAGGTATAGATCCTGGAATGGAGAACCTTTGATTTCACAGAATTGTACAAGTTGTGAGTCTGGCCCCATTATGTTTGTTTAACAATTATCTTCTTGGCCTGGAGAATGTCCCCAAATCAAAGGCCAGCCTCTGATGCACCTAACACTGAATTTACTCTGATTGGAATCAGATAAACCCAGAGCTGTTCACTGGCTTTACATCAACGCTTTCCAGCTCTCACTTTCTCTCTGTGAGAAAAAGGTTTTCAAGCTGTCCAGAAGATTGCTGACAACCCTTTTAAGACTTGAAAAACCAGTCAGTGAGTCAAGTTTGGTGTGATGCTAATTAGTAACAATAACTAGTACTTTATATTGCCTTTTATCTTCAAAGCATTTAAGAAATGCTGACTTGGTGTTAATTCTCACAACATCTTCTCTAACCTTGCTGAGTATACTAACAATTGAGCAGCTGATTAAAAAAAAAGAGAGAGAACACCTCAGTTTCTAGTTTCTAACTTTCCTCTGTAATATTCACATAGGCACATTGCTCCTGAAATAGGTTCCTACTGTGAACAGAAACTGTCCATATCAGAAGTTCAAAGGTCAATAAAATCCCTAAACTTAAAAACTGATACACCTGTCATGTACACATTTATGTCGTGTATACATTTCACAGTCTGCATCCACACACTGATTTTTGTAACTCCCTTTCTTAGCTGCCTGAATACTCCAGAACTCCAGACAAAGCATAGGTACTTTATTCACAGGCATAAATTCCAGTATTTATCAAAGAACCCAACAGCTAGATGCTGCGAAACACAATTTATTTTTTATAGAGATAGCCTTAAACAATTCATAGAAGTGAAGCTCTGGAAAGAACCTCAAAGATCTCTCTTGCGCTTCTAGGGAAGATCAGATTTTATTTTTTAAACCAAAAACATATTGACCAACTTGTCCTTCTAGAAGCATTAACAGCAGAGCGAACTTCAAAGTTACATCAGGTTGTTCAGGGAAACTTCCAAGGATGGAAATTTGATGACCTCTCTTGGCAATCTGTTCCAATGCTTAACAATTTTCACCCTGAAATTTTCTTCCTTATGTTGTTACAATTTTCATTATTGCAACCTGTGACCAATACCTCTTGTCCTTTTGCTGTGCACCCACTATGAGAGTCTGGCTCTATAAGTCTCTTTTAGGTCACTGAAGACAGAAATTTGATCCCCTTTTAACTTTCTCTTCTCCAGACCGAGCAAATCCAGGTCGCTCAGCCTCATACATGATATGCTCCAGCCACTCAATCTTCTTAATGACGCTTTGCTGGACTAACTTTCTCTAGTACTGGCACACGCAAAGCTTGACACAATACACCAGATGTGGCCTTCAGAGTGCCAGGTAAAGGAGAATAAAGACTTGATTCGACTTGCTGGCTACACTCTTATTAATGTACCTTGGTATGAGATTGGCCTACATAACCACCAGGGCACACTGGTGATTCACATTCTATTTGTTGTCCACCAGCACCCCAAGGTCCTTTTCTGCGATATTGCTATCTCAGCAGCCTGTATTGCTGTATGCAGTTGTTCTGTCTCAGATGCAGAACTTTGCATTTGCCTTTGCTAAACTCCATGAGGTTCCTGACAGTCCATTTTTCCAGGATGTCAAGGTTGCTCCAAATGGCAAGTCTTTCCCTCCAGTGTATTGATCAGTGTTGCCCTCCTCCCTTGCTGCCTGTGCCACCCCCTGCAATTTTGGTGTCATTCACAAACTTGGACTGTTAAAGATTTCATCATCCAGGTCACTGATGAAAGTATTAAGTAGAATCAATCCCATTACTGGGCCCTGAGGAATATCACTGCTAGTTAGACTTCTATCTGTTGACCACTACCCATTAAGTCTAGCGTTCCAGACAGTTTTTCATCCAGTCTGTAGTTCATCCAGTCTGTATCTCCTCTTCTAGGCTACACATTTGTTATGGGAGACTATGTCAAAGGCCTTGCTTAATCCAAGGCAAATGACATATACCACTCCCTCCATCCAATACAAAGAGCCAGTAATATCATAGAAGGCAATCAGTTAAGCATACTTGGCCTTGGTAAATCCATGCTGCCTGTTCCCAAACATAATCTTGTCCTTCATGTGCTTGAAAATGGGACCATGAGGTCTTTCTCCATAATCTTCTGAGAGACTGAAGGGAGGCTGACTGAGCTACAGTTCACTGTATCATTCTTCCTGACCTTTTTGAAATGTATATAACATCTGCTTTTTCCCAGTCATCAGGGACCTCCTTCAATCACCATGACCGTTCAAAGATAATAAAGAACGGCCTCGGAGTGTTATTAGTAAGCTTTTCAACCTTTACTCACAGATAAGCTTTTCTAACCCTCTTATCATTCTTTTGATATCCTCTGAATTCTTTCCAGTTCATCTAAAACTTTAGAAAAACATAGTGACCAAAACAGGACATGGTGTTCCTACTATTGCATACCAGTACACAGTAGAATAAAAAGCAACATTGCATTGTTGACAAATGCTCCAGTTTTGATTCATGATAGCTCCCACACTAGCTAATTGGAGACCGCTCTGAAGTCTGGTAAGGCGAAACAAAGATATTTCTGATTCATAATACAGCTCTCAGATTACCAGGCAATGCCTTTCTCTCAGGAGAGATTCAGGTTTCTAAGATACTGAGTTCAGTGAGATCTGATGATTTATAGCATCCATCATGATCAGAATGACAAGATTCAGTGTCCTTGACCAAGAATTTTGTGATGCAGAATTACTACAGATGAGCTAAAAAAAAAAATCACTTGTTATATTAGACTCGTATATGTCTGCCCTACCATAAAATGTGAAAATATTCTATTTCTTCCCCAGATTAGGTCACAAAAGTGTTTTAGCAGCTCTGTTTTAGTTAATTTTGCATTTAATGTTAAACACTTACTCTGAACTCCAAAGTCTCTCCATTTATTAAATATAAATTTTAAATGCTCAACACAAACCAAAACCATACCAATTAATTAATAATAATGATCCTTGGACAACAAACCACAGAACACAACTAGCATTGACCATCATAAAGATTGCTGAAATACGCATTTAAAAATAACTTATTTTGATTCGAAACATTGTGGTGGGTTAACCTTGGCTAAGGGCCAAACACCCTCCCAGTTGCTCATTCATTCCCCCTGCTTAGTGGGACGGGGGGAAAGTGCAATGATGTGAGAAATGGTGGGTCGAGATAGAGACAGGGAGATCACTTGCCAGTTACTGTCATGGGTAAAACAGACTTGAACTGGGGAAAATTACTTTAATTTATTGGCAATTAAAATAGATTCAGGTAGTGAGAAACAAAGACAAACATTAAAGCTAAGCCCTTCCTCCTCCCTTTCTCAGGCCCAACTTCACTCCCAACACCTCTACCTCCCTCACTCAGCAGGTGACTACTTCAGATGTTCATCTGACCATCTAGTTAAAACAGCATTTCAATTTCTCCCAGAAACATACTATCAATGACAATATATCCAAGAAATTATTTGACATGGTCTTCGTACAAGACAACTAAACAAACAGGCTGTCATCATCTTTGGGAAGGGACCTTGAAAGAACATCTGGTCCAACCTTTCACGGGAAAGGGAGCCTAAATGAAATTATTTATCACCCTGTCCGATTGCATCTTGAAAACCTCCAGTGATGGGGACTTTACCAAATCCCTGGGGAGGTTGTTCCAGTGAATGATTGTTTGCACCGTAAAACATTTCTTTTCTATCTCAAGATGAAACCTCTCCTGGTGCAACTTGTACCCATTGCCCCTTGTCTTCTCCTTGTGAAGAGAGAGTCTCTGTCCTCTTTGTAGCCACCCTTTAGGTACTGGAATACTATGATGAGGTCCCCTCTGAGCCTTCTCCAGAATGAAAAGACCTAACTCCTTCAGTCTTTTCTTACAGGGCAGGTTCTCCAGCCCTTTGATCATCTTCATGGCCTTCCTTTGGACACTTTCCAGTCTGCCCGCATCTTTCTTGAATTGTGGGGACCAGACCTGGACACAGTACTCCTGGTGCAGCCTAACACGTACTGAGTACAGCGGGGTGATCACATCTCTTACCTCTGCTAGTAATGTGCCTGTGGATGCAGCCCAGGACCTGATTTGCCTTTGTTGCTGCAGTACACTGTTGACCTGTGTTCAGCTTGTTGTCCACCAGGACCCCCAGGTCCCTTTCAGCAAGGCTGCTCCCCTGCCACACAGATCCTACCCTCTACTGGGCTCTTTGGTTATGTTGTTCCAGGTGCAGGACTTCGCATTTGTGTTTGTTAAACTTCATACAGTTCTTGCTAGCCCACCCTTCCAGCTTGTCCAGGTCTCACTGTCAGATGGCTCTCCCTTCCTACATTTGCACCTCACCACCCAGTCTGGTGTCATTAGCATACTTGCTGAGGGTAGTTACAATCCCACCATCCACATCATTTATGAAGATGTTGTGCAGTGTGGGGCCCTGTATCGATCCCTAGAGGACCCCACTTGTGACAGGCTGCCAGCCTGAGTAAAAACCATTGATCACCACCCTGTGAGTGCAGCCTGTTAGCCAGTTTCTGTGGGAAACAGCGTCAAACGCTTTGCTGAAGTCCTGATAAATGATGTCCACTGCTCTCCCCATGCCAACAGAAGATGTTATTTTGTTGTAGAAAGTGATCAGGTTAGTCTGGCATGATTCACCTTTGGTAAACCTGTGCTGGCTTTTCCCAATCACCTACTTTATTTGGATAGTAATAGTTGCTAAGAGGACTAATTCCATTGTTTTCCCAGGGACTGAAGTAAGACTAATAGTCCTGTAGTTTCCTGGGTCTTCTCTTGGGCCTTTCTTGTAGATGGGTATGACAATGCATTTTAAAATGCTTATGCCTAAATCAAACTTATACTGACAATAAAAAAGTTTGATTTATCTTACACTTTCTAATATTATTGATTCTTCCCCAATCATGGGTACTGATAAGTGCTTTTTCATTGAATTCTTCTCTCCTTACCAGCATCAAATGTTAAATTTGGGGATTTAGGTTTTGACTGTGTTTATTAGTTAGAAATTTTCACGAGCATTTATGAAGAAATTTCAGTGTTTTGACAGTTATTTTTAGTATCATCTACATTGTATTGTAATGAATTTCATACTAATGTCAGATATTAATACTTTCATGTTTATTTTTAAATAATGAATTTGTAAATGTACTACCGGTTGCAAACGAAAATGAAATTCAAACAGACCTTCATATTCAATAAAATGATCCTAGAAAAATCTCATTATTTAAGATGTAGAAGCAAACTCTACAGTGGTTTATTCCTCCAACCTTCTGTTCTCCTACAGTTTCTGAGGCAGTCATATAAGAAATAATCTGTACCATATTTTGTATGATATTGGAGTAGACTGATACGAGATCACCACTTTTTATCTAGTCTCCCATTTGCGGGTGAGATAAACTTGATAAAGATCTGCCATCTGAAGGATTGTCTGCATATTTGAACATCCTGGGCCTATATCCTCCATAATCACATAAACGCCCATCTAGAATTTTCAAAATAGTCTAAATAGTTGAAATGCTTTGAAAAATCTCAAACTTTAATTCTAAATAGTCTCTCCAATTATACGCTATTGTATCTGTCTTTGATAACACCAAAAAGACCTCTAGTATCATCTTACTAGAAATTAGCAAGAACCAGGAACAGTTCTTTCCCCTGACTATTCAACAGCAAACTGGCAAATCCTTTCATGTATCCATAGCATAGAGACTGGAATCTCTAAACTACAGGTAGATCAGTTTCTGAGGCAACTTGGATCAATTAAAATATTCAAGCTTTCAAAAACATAGCTTTTTTTTTTTTTCCTAAGGTGTTTTTCATTTATACTAAATCATTTTTCAGCCATAGGTTTACAGTAGGAAGGTTCAGGAGCAGAAACACCCATCTCAATAGCCACTGAGTTAACAATTTACACATCCCCTCTCCTGTACAGCACCAGAGTGTCTCTCTGGCTTTGCCAAAGCTGAAAAATAATTTTAAAAACCTCAAATTATTGCCATGCAGCTGCCAACATATTTGTGGCATACACACATACTCTAGTCCTCTCCGTGTCATAGGGTTGTTTCATTACTTCGATATGACACAGAAACATGCCTGATGAGGAAAGTGGAGAGCAGCTGAGTTCCCATTTACACAATGGATGCCTCTGCCCTGCTACATTGGTCTTTTTTAAGGTCATTTTCTCCTGAGCTCCAGATGAACTATCTTTATCAGTGAACTGATTTATTCTCTGTGTTTTCTTATTTCTAAACAATGAGTCACAGCAGAACCTGAAAAATTAAGTGATATTTTGTACTGCTTCATTATTCACAGCTATGACTGGACTTAATATTTAGAATAGTTAGTAATACTGTTTTCTTTGCTTGTAATTTAACTTTTGCTGTATTGAAAAGAAAGGTATTACTGGTACGATTACTGGAAGCCTTTCCTGGCAGGAACTGAAGGCACCAGTCAAAGGTAAGTAATAAAAAATGCATCTTTTTCAGACATAGGAGGGATTCCATTTCTTTGCTCTGCAAGAAAGTCAATACATTATCACCATAGCAATGCTCACTCTGAGCTTACCAGTTTCTGTGAGGAGAGGAAATGCATGCAGTAGGTTTTTATGGATGAAAAATTGTTTCAAATGGGTCCCCTAAGAAATATAGCACCCAATGCTACATATTTCCTTGCTCCTCATGATATTAACAAGAGAATAGCAGAATTTTGAAACTTGCCAGGGTGCTAAAACTCACCGAAATCTTGTGCACTATTTAAATATCTAAATACTACAAGTCATAACTTTTTCTTTCTCTCTTCATATATTTAGTTTCTCCTTTAACACAGATGGAGGAAAAGTATCCTCCGGACAATGAATTCACTGAAGAACCTATTCTTTAGGAATTTCTGTATTCTTTTGTACTGAATGGGAAGGAGATGAAGGTTATTTCAGCGAAGACAGGCATTTCCTTCATTCCACTGCTGTCCTCCAGTTCCAAAAGGGCAAAAACCTGCCATTTTACCCAAGAACAAGTTTGCATTTCGTGCTCTTGGAGCTATGGAAAGCAAAAACTCTTCCCAAAAGCAGCATTCCTTCATGAATTTTTTTGAAAAACACTCACCGCAATCTTTAGATATTCTGTTTAATTAAAACGCACTGGAATCTAGACCATATAGTGTGTGTGAATAAAATTGGACTGTAATTAAGCAATTTTTGCAACAAACACTCCACTCCCATTGAACATGATTATATGGATTACAAAAATACTCTAAAAACATGTTCCTGTTAACTGTTGACATTGTAGCATCGTCAGTGTTGTCTTTTCTAGTTATCAGACAGCCATTTTCTTCATAACTATTGACAAGTAGTGTAGGATAGATATTACTCACTGATAATCCCAGTCTCTTAGCTATTTTGGACCCAAGTTACTGAGTTCTGAACACAGTCTACAGCTTCAAGCTGAATACAAAGGTTGAAAAGGCTGTGATATTATGTGACATTATGTAACTCTTCACTGTAATAGTGAACTTTATGTGCAGGAAGCCCAGATCTTTTGGGTCTCTGAGACTGTGGGTTTACTTCCCATAGGGACTGAGATCCATCAAAGTTCTCCTCATTTTCCACCCAAAACCTGAGACAAAGAGAAAGAACTCAAGAGACTATCACAGCAAGGGAAATGATACGTCAACGGGATTTTGAGGCTTAGGCAATATGTGCAAAACTCAAAGAATGAATTTTTACTTAGGTAAACTGTTTCCGTAGGTTTAATATCTTCTAGGAATAATTTGAAATAAAAATATCCACAAACTGCCAGTTCTATTAAAAGAGAGACATACAGCATCAGTGAAACCCTCATTAAAGAAAATACAGAAACTATCCTGTGACTTGGACTGTGGTATTCTGCCATACAAGTGGGTGCCTGACATCCTAGGCTTCAAAATTAAATATTCTTCTGCTGTTTTTACATGGCTCTTAAGGTTTTCTCTGTAATTTTGAAGAGTATCCCCATATCCAGTCCAGTCTTTTGATATATTCTCCTGGGAAGTTTCGGTTTACCGGCCTTTCAGCTAGAGGAGGTAATAGGATATAAGTCTCTCATTTCCTTGGCAACTGTGCTAACCATTAGGTTATTCTATGAAAGAAAAGAGTGAGCCCAGGTGATTTCTCTAAGAAGAGACTGTTGATGCTTACTTTCAAGTAAAAGCTTTCTCAGGCACTCTGCACTGCTCTGTAAGCTTTCAGTCTGCTAAATACAATTTGCTGCAAGTGGATAAGATGATAACATAATGGAAACTATAAGAGAAGCCACAAAATATATATAATGTATTTGGCCTGGTCACTAACAGAAGAGCATTTAACACTGCTGTTAACAGCATTTAAATAAATATATTTAAACAATAACTTGGCCCATACTCTTAACCTACGTAAAGGGCCAAAGGCAAATGGCACTAATCACCTCGAATCTGCACTGCTTAGTGCTGGCCCTTTGATGAACAGATATTCCTTGGATGGAGGTAATCCAACACAGAGACAGCAACTGAGCTAACATTTAAGTGGCATGCTCAAGTCACTCTGTGGCCCTCTTTAATTTCACCACAGATGTACAAGTACACAGATAAGTTAGTGCTTATATTTTCTTAAAGTTTTCAAAATCTTATAGAGGCTTCAAAAATATTTGGTTAAGAGTTACAGTTAGAAATTTCTTAGATTTTACTTTAATCCTTGTCTTTTCTTATTTTGAAACCAGCAGTCCTACCTAGAATAAACTCAGAGCATTCTGGCTCATAAAAGGGCTTCACAGTCAAAGGATGACCTTGTAACTGAATACAGCTACACCAGGGACAGTATCAGTTCAAGTGTTCCCACAATGATAAGCTAATGTACTAGAGATGTGGTTTTCAACCTTTTCTACTTTTGGAAACTTGGCCATTTTTCAGTAGCATATAGAACAATTTAAGTTCACTGACAAATAATCATCCTGCTTTTCTCATTCTGCCTGTTATTTTATTCTTTAGAAGGAATTTACAGTGCCCAGAAGTCTAGGTATCACAGGTTAAAACCTATTATGCTGGACAAACATCTCTACATCTCATCCTGCAGTCCTTTCTCATGCACAATTTTCACTTGCCTTTCTTTTTGATTTAAATGAGAGTTCTGCTTGACGTGGGTTATGGGTTCAGTTGACCTCCTGTTTCCTAATTATTTTTTTTTTATGGAGAAGGTGCTTCCTCACAGCTTTTTTCCAGATGGTGGCTGAATTTGTCTCTTCTTTCCAAGGCAAATACTTTCCTAAAGTCTGTAACAGGAAAGCCAACTGACAGATGTGTGTAAGATAAAAGCATTCTTCTCTCACCAACATAGCAAATTAAAATTATACAGGAACCTATATTCACCTAGGTTCACTCCACCTTTAAAATATTCTATTTTGCATTTGATTTACTCTCAACGTAACATAAAATTACAATTACATTTATTCTGAAAAGCAACTGAATGATGAGTCAATGTGAACTACACTGAACTACCCCATGACATTTATTCCATCATTTTCACTAGTTTTATATCTAATACAGTCCTCAGCATAACAATCTCTTCCCAGTCTCCTTTTAAGAGCAAAAGCTGAGATTTTTCTATGGCTAAGGGATGTCACTTTCACAGGAAAGAAAAAGTAATAGGCATAATAGAACATGAAATCTACCTGACAGTTCTTTCAGGGAACAAAGCTGTAGAGAAATTTTAAAAACATGACCTGTTCTTCAAAAAAAAGTAACGGTGGTTGCTTATTTGTCATTCTGGGAGGTATTACCAGGGAATCCAGTCATGAGGAAGATATGCTCAGCAGCACTGAGGTAATGAATCCCAAAGGGAAACAGGAAAGGGACAAACTCCAAAGAACCTACCATCCTGAGAAACTTGTCCTAAATAAGTTTATCTCCCAATGAACAAGGGAAAAAATTTTTAAAGAATTCTTCTTAGCCTGTACATGTAGGACATTTTTATCATCCTTTTTGATCACACACAGCCTTTTTTCTTTAATTTATTACAAAGTATTGACTTGTAAGTTATTTGATTTCTGGAGTTTAGACCAAATCAGAAGTACAGAGTCAACATTTGACTCCTCGCTACAGAAAGAAGAGCCACCTACCAGGCTTCAACCCGTAATCTACACATATCCTCTAAATTAAATATCCAAGTTGAGGATCAGCTTCTGAATAGAGCTGAGGCCAAGCTAGAACCACAAAGAGTGGACTTGAAAGGTGCTTGCTTTCACAGACATTGCCATCAACCATCCTGTTGTTTCCTATTTACATTCTTATGAAGAAATAGCTATTTGCTCCCAGCTCGCTTCCAGCTCTCTGACATTAATTCTGCCTTCCAAGCGGGGCACAGAGAATAAGTGTATTGCACAACAGTAGTTTTAGTAGTTTCCTATAGTCTCTCTGCTCTTACTGTTACATGTAGAGCCCAAACCATTCCTTGCCCTCCTGTTTGAAATGCCCGCATAGTCTGACAGCTGTCTCTGCATGTGCAATTGTATGTCCAATATTTGGTATGCTTCCAGTAGCAGTCCTAATACCAGCTATTAATCTGGTCATTAATGTCCTAATTGCATTTGGTCATTTCAGGAAGGGGAGAGGTTATTTTGGATGAGAGTTTACATCTTCTTCAGTAAAAAATATTTTACCAATTTTGTTCCTGTTTAATGGCTAAACACTCCTTCAGCAAATATTCTCCCATCGGAACAGCCTCTGACTCACAAATAGATCGGGTGCCCTTCTCCATTAACCTTCTGGGATAACATGCGCTGTTCCCCATCTCTGAAGTGACTGCCTGTAAGACAAACCCATTTGAAGAGCTATACACAGGCGTGGACAGAACAGCATTTCAGAGGTTTCTAAGGCTTTGTTGCAGACTTCCCTCTATATTATTTTCCTGAAACCATCAAGGTCAGTCAAAGAAGCAACAAGGATGTAAGTACAATAATTTCTTGTATTAAGAGCTTAGTTATGTACTTTTCAAGTCTTTCAGCGGGATCTCCCTTAAGATATGGGTAGAATTAAAAAGTCCAGTGGGATGGTTTGAACTTTACCCCTGAGCTGAGCTCCATGATCTTTGTCTGGGTTAGAGAGCAATGCAGATGATTGCCAAGCCAGGAACAGTTGGCTTGCAGCAGTTGCAAGATGCATGACTTGCCACGGAGCATCCTGACTCAGCAGGCAAAGCAGACATGAGGCATGCATCCATGTGACCAAACTCAGCCTGGGGTTTTGTGGGGATGTGGAGTGAGAAGTCAGTGGCTCCCTTTCTTCTTTGCATTCCTGGACAACTGTTGCACAGTTTGAGCTGTGGCAAAATTAGCAGATTGACCTTTTCAGCCCGCTAAGTGGAATGAAGATATTGAGTAAACTGCTTTCAGACTACTAAATCCCACCACTGAGCAGTTTCAGACAGTGACTAGTTTCAGACAGCCCCAGGGAGAGTCTCAGAAACTCTGTGTTAAATTTGCATGGGACTAGACAAAGGAATTCCCCACAAAGGACTGTCATGAGATCATTAGTATCCAAATAGCCTAACCTTTCAGTTTTTAACTGACCAAAGTCCATTAAAGCAGTCTGCTCTGGGACTTCATAGGCAACTTCTGTTTTTCTCTCAACTATGGAGCAACCTGCACAGTATACAGGTTCATAGATCCAGTTACATTATTAAGGCGTCTTATCTCACAGTCTGCTATCATCTTTGGGATGACAGTTGCAGGGAGAATCACCTGAAGCATAGTTATCCCAATGCCAGCCACTCAGCCAGACTTCAGCTTCCCTGTCTCTGACGCATACTGAATGATCTGCTGGCTCCAGAAAGCATTTCAAGAGACCATTTCTGCTTATGACAGAAATCTGCCGTGTCAGCCCACTGATTTAAGATCCATTCTGAAGGTGTATTCATTTCAACAGTCAATATGGGTCTGATTCAGTTGCCTAAACAAAGGCACCAAGGGTAGCTCCCTGCCTCCAGCTGCCGCTGAAGAAAGGTGCAGGTCTCTCACAGGACTTAGGTCATACCTGCTGGTCCTCTGTATAGGGTATCAAAGGCATCATGAATTCTCTAGGGCATCTCAAGTGACGCTTATCACTTTGGGCAGCAACTCTATGTTTCTGCCATGAGACCAGAGCTAATCTCACTCCTAGCAAAGGATGTCAGTTCTTTCAGTACTTTCACAACAGAAGGGCTGGTCTCCAGTCAGATCTTGAGCCAGTAGTGTCTCAGGTTATCACTTAAAACATCTAAAATAATATTAAAGCTGAAACCATGACAAAATCCTGGAGAATATGTTATGAGCAGGACACAGGAGACTATGTGGAGCCAAACACATTCACTGTTTTATGATTTTGCTGTTTCCTCTCATGTTTTGTACAGAGGGGACACAGATGAACTCATCCCCTCCCCTCCAAATGGAGCATTAGGCACAAAAAAACAGTGCTGGGGAGAATCTGGTCTTTACACCTCTATATGGGACTACAGAGTCCAGATCACAGGACTCTAGTGAGGTAGCTGAATCCAGTTTATATAACGTGTGAGAAGCTGTATCCAGCTGCAACAATTACTGTGTGTTTCACAAGAATTCCCCATGTGTATAACCTGTTTTGGAAAACAGATTCATCGTGCAGATTTCCTCATCAACTCAAACTCAGACTGGAAAGACAGGAAGAAGCCTCCTTCATGGGAAATATTCCAGCAAGGTGATTTTTGTTGTGATACTAATTGAAAGCTCTCTCTTATCAGACTAAGATTTTATTTTTCTACTATTGAAACCTGAGAAACATTATTGTACTTTTAGAAGATCCTGTAGCCTGAATGACACCAGAAAAAGTCTGTGGATTTACCCTATCTAATACCAGACTTGTAATTTAGGTCATCATAGCCTCCATTCAAAGACATGGGAGTAGAGACAAGACTCACGCATGTCCTCATGTACCTCCAGATGGCAAGCTAGCCAACCTACCACCTGAGTCACCCACTGACTGTTGAGAGTCAAAGGCAATTACATTCCCGATATTGGATCTTCGGTTATTTGCCTAAAATTAGTTTGGAAAAATCTGGAATCTAAAATGTTTCAACATGCTGGCTGGTTAAAGTACTGTTGACTCTTACAGAATGAACTGCAATCTGCAGAGCCAGAAGCAGAGTTGGAAAAAGCAGAAATATTTCTATTTCTTCTGTACAAGTAAACCAAGTAGTCAGATGAAGCACTGTGTCAAGTTCAGCAGTCCTAAAAGAGTTTTCCATTCTTGTCATCATCATCAATCTTAAAAGAAGTACCTTAATAGGATCTCAAAAATTTTTTTTAACAAAATTTCCTTACGTTTTGCCCACAGCAGCTGAGCTAATCTAGTTTGCAACTATATTTCTTTGGTTAATTTTATCAGACTGACTGGCTGATCTCTCTTTAATTTGCTAATATTCTTAACATTTTACTAATCCATTTCTCTGTTCTTAATCATTGTTTCTTGTTGAGTGTCCATGTTTCTTATTATCTCCTGATAAATTATGTTGCAAGGCATGTTTTCATGGTTTCTAAAAAAATTCCTGCATGTCAGTATTTGTGAGTACTGCTGTATGCTTGATACACAAATAAGTCACTTCCTGTTCCCTAAGCTCTTATAAACAAAGAAGAGGGGGAAAGGGAGGGTGATGAAGGCTTGCTCTCCATCTGACATGAAGCTGGAATGCAGCTGGAGCTTGTAGCTGGACCCAGACATTGGGAAATGTCCCCACGTTCCAGTTTACATTGCCTTATGTGCTATTAGTATAGCAGAAAGGAAGTCAAATAAAAAAATAAAGCGTATAACTTTGTTTTTCTTATGAGGCTTCCTGTGACCTACCTTTCCAAAGTGTAGTAATGGCTGATCCATCTTTTTCCAGAACCAATGTTTAAAGCTCTAAAATTTTGGCTGTCAGTTCAGATTTTGACTAGACAGGACTAAGTCAACGCTTGTTTCTTTTGCTGCATTCATCCTGGACTAGTCACTTTAGGATTATTAAAGGAAGTTATATGTTTAATTCAGTAGAAATCAAGAAGCAAGTTTGAATTTATTTAATTACTAGAATCAAAGCTCCAGCCTGGTTGCTTGTTTACCTTTAAAATGACCTGGCAGAAAGCATAGCTTCATGTTAATAAACAAATTATGGGGATTCAAAGAAATATGTTTCTTTTCTCTTCATACCTTTTAGACGTCCTAAACTACCCAACATATTAATTTCCAAAGCATTTCTAAAACATTAGATTATCCACTATTAGTTACACTCATTTAAACTGAATTTATATTAGCTTCTGTTACCAAACCACCATAGCTAAGTTACTAATATAACTTAACTTCCAACTTAGGTGTTTTCAAAAACAATTTTACCAAGCATCCAACACATTCCAACTTCATAAAAATATAGCTTTCCTTTCCTTTCTAGACATCAGGTAAGATTTTTAAATGGTAACCAGAGTCCCTCTGCTAGTAAACTAACTTCTATTTATCACCATACCCATAAGTCAGTTCATTTTATCCAAATAAAGCAAATTTCTTAAACCTAAATTTTCCCTCATTGCATTTCTGCAAAGCCAAATAGCCTTAGTAGCTTCATCATAATTTTTATACAGAGCTGTTGATAAGTAAAAAAATTCAGAAGGTCTTGGATTTTTAAGAACTGTTCCTGGGCTGTTCTTTAATATTAGTGAAAAGTCTATTCCACAAGAGGGATCACCTTATCTTTGCATATATCTAAAAACTACATGGGGCTATATGGCCTACAGCCTGAGCAAAAACATGTTAACTGAGGTTCAGACAAGAATAAATTAAGTCCCAGTTTTCTGTTTTTCTCAGAACATAACAGAAGTAAAATTTGGGAAATTCATGAGGTTAAAAAAAGATATAGCAAAATGAAATTATAAATTTTAGAAGCAAGGGAAACTTGTTGCAGAACTTCCTAGAACTGGAACAAGTTAAGGATGTCAGCTGACCCAGAAACTTAAAGCAGCAGCCAAAAGCAGTTCCTATATAAAAAAGCCAAACCAAACCAAACCAAAACAAAACAAAACAAAACAAAACAAAACTGGCTGAAGTGCAATGGAAAATTAATAAGAAGATCTGCAGTTAGGAGCTTTCTAATAATTATGGTCTGAGGACTACACTGGGATATAGTTTTAGCTAAAGGTGAACTGGTGTGGAAAATAAAATTACAGTAGCTGGCTAGCAAGATTCTTGAACTTTAAAATGCAACTTTTTCTATTGTGGAGGTCAAGGAATGAGGTTGGTAGGGCTTGCTGGAAAACCTCTGGTGAAAATGACTGAGTAGAGTTTAAAGGCTAAAGAGAATGAAAGTATTTTGATTTTACTGGCTCCTACAACAGAAGAGAGCCACAGCCAAAGGTACGAATGCATTCAGTGCTCACCTATAATCATAAAATGGGCTTCTAATAGCAGAAATCAAAAGCATGGCTCTATCACCCCATTCTAGAAAGACTTGCACCATAAGCCATATCTGCTTTCACATTTTGCTACTTTGCATTGCATCAAGATGAGTAAAAACACTGGAAAAGCATCATAACTGCCTGATTAAAAGATGTCTAAAGCTTTTATGTACTATTTATCTGTTTCAAGCTCTAATTAAAATATGGTGGGCACTTCTGGAGGGCAATTCATTCCACCATAAAGACAGATGCCTAAGACAGGTGGGATGAATTGCTCTTTGGAGATACTCAACAACATGGTATATGAAGGTAGAATCACTTCACTTCTCTATTCTGTAATCAAGGATTACATTAAGTACTTTCTGATGCAACACTCTGCTTAGATGTTATGGTAACAGAGCATGGATTCTTTAATGACTCAGGAAAATAGTCTGCCTCACTTTGTGAAAAAATAGTACACAGCTGTGAATCAGCTAAGATATAAGATTCCCAGCTGATGACCTTATAGGCAGTCTGAGCTCAGAGAGAATGACGTTATCAGAGGTGAGAAGAGGAAGGAAAAGAAGGTGAGAGATGGTGTGTGAACTGAAGGATACCAATGGGCTTTTATCTGCCTGATGAATTGAATAATACTTTCTTTTTGAGTTTGTTTATGAAATAAAGCCTGTCTGTTTCATTGTGGTAGTTGTACAGGGCTGGATACTATCATAATTATGCTACTTTTGTGGTCTTGTTTCTCTTCTTTTTTAAAAAAAGTGTATTAGAGAGAATTTTTTTTTTCTATTGGTATTAGAAAGCATATTCGTTTTGAGAAAAAACCCTACTAAGTAACTTGATTGTAAAAATGAAGACATTATGTAGCTTTATGGAATTTTTTTTTTTTTTTTTGTACAGCACTAATTTTTGAGTTACTGGCTATTTTAAGAGTGGAGTTGGATTCTGGTCAATGCTAGAAGCATTCTTTGTGGTAGAAGTACATTCTATTAAAGGATAAATCACATATGCTGATACACTTTAAGAAGTACTTGTTAATTAGCTAGTTTATATCTATTTATTTTGTGGTCTACTGCTTTCTGTGGTGTTGATGTCTGAGTTGGAATATTGTGCAGTACTAACTTGGAAGCCTATACCTGTAGAAAGAAGGCTTACTTAATGAGATCTACTTTTATGTAAGGGCATAACTAATCCTATTTCATCTTTGGTTGTCCAGCACTGCAGTCCTTTCTGTTACCTGAGTAAGGAGTGACATTAAAATAATTACAGGGCAATTATTGTTGTCATTCTGTTCTGTTTGTACTTTTGGTGCTAGCACTAATTCAGTGTTCTAGTTCTTTTAAAAGATCTTTTGAGTACTAGGGAAGTTTAGGGGGCAGGGAGGGGAAATAATCTTTGAGTCTTGAGCCAGGGCTTTTAGAGGTCTTGTTGTGACTTGTCTCTGTGATCAGTTCGGAAGACCTGCAGGACTAAGCTTTTTAAAACTAACATCCGTCTTAAGTGCTAATGGAATGAAAAGCGTCTGGCTGCTTCAAGGTAATGTAAGTACTTCAAGAAAATAACTTTACACAGGTGGGTCAATGGCACTTGAGTCATAAGTATGAAATGTTGACGGATGCAAAAATTTTTTTGAGTGTATGTATGTGTATACCACCATGCTCTGGTGTGACCTTACTTTTTCTTGTTTGTCATAGATCTGTTTACTGTACTGTCATTTATTCCTTGTGATTTTTATCCATTTGCAGGAATTTTAGTTTTTCCTTTCCTGTGTCATCCCTCCCTTGATAGGTTATTCAATTTTTCTATCTCCAGGTGTTCCTCCTTCTAAAACAGAAGCTATTTTAAAAGGGATAGCAAAAGTAGGACTGTAATTAGTAGTTTGTACCTTAAGGTTACAGTTAAGGTGTTTTCTGAAGAAGTTGTATTTAGTTCCCAGACATCCAAATTAGGACGAATCTTTCCAAAGATTGATCATGTTACCTCTCTGCTTTCATAATTATTTTTTATCTTAAAACTCTTAATGGCATTTGAAATACCACATTAAAATGTCCACTAGAATTAAGCATGTGTTCCTTTCATATTCAGGGTAACATTTCAGTTGCTGGCTACAGCAGCTTTCTTGAACAAGCCACTTAACTTCTGCTATAGCTGCAACTCTGGTCTTATGAGGATTTTAGTATGTCTAAGAAGATGCATGTTTTGTTTTAGAGCTTTGAAGAAATTTATGTGATGTGGTTTTGGTTCTCCCAAATACAGAAGCTCTGTTCAAATGCAGAATGGTGCTTAGGTCTGCTTCTTCCCACACCATATGCTCTACTTCTGGCAGAGGTGTTTCTGTTTGTATTTTTTCACTCTTGGTGTATGCTTTTCACATAATCCCTGCATGTATCTTTGTAGTTTGCTAGCTCAGTCTGCTGTGATATAATTTTATTTTTTTTGTCAGAACTTGCAATGTAAGATACAGATGTGCTTGGATAACTGAAGTCCACACTTTTGCTAAGTCTGATGGAGAATCCTGACAGTTTTTTTCCTGTTTTGTTGGTTTCTGATTCATATTACAATCTGATGCCAAATTAGAGATTTCATGGTCCTCTGAAAGCATGTCTGACTGAACCGTCATTTCCTTAATAAATCCTTCAAAAAATTCTCCCTGGATTTCTCATATGAATCCAGTAACTTTCAAAAGCACCTTGCCTTAAAACATGACAATTTTCAGATAGATTACCCTGTTCTTCCTCATGAGCAATAAAAGTTGAATGCCTCAGATCGTTCCATTTTACATCAAAACCAACAAAAAAAATCCAACTGTTCTTTTGATCCTTGGGGTTTTGGTTTGGTTTGTTTTTTTTTTTTTTTTTTGGCGGGGTGGCTGGGTGTGTTTAGTGGTTTTGCTGTTGTTTTATTAGTGTGGTACCTTTATGAAGGTGAATGGAAATAGATTCTTGTTTGAATTTCTCCTGTTGTAATAATTCTAGGAGAATTCTAGTTAGACCAGGATCCTGAACTACTGCCCTCTCATCCCTCCCCCATTTTTAATTGTCTCTCTCCCATGTTACAGTATGCATCCTTCATATCCTTCTGTTTCTTCCTTTTCTTGTAATATCATAAAGAAATTTTTTGATGGAACTAATGAGATACATGTTTGGCAGGTTTTTGAGGGTGAGAAGCAGGAGGTGGTTTCTTTGTTTGCTCATCTGTTATTCTTAACATAAGAAATGGACCCCCATGGAGTAAGAGGGAGAGAAACAAATCTTGGCCCCTTAACTCTACCTCTGCAACTGACTTTGCTAGTCATACTACAACATGCTGAAAAACGGTGTGCCTAGAATTACCTTGGTGTAGATGTTCCTGCATTAGTGATCCAGTAGCCTAGTGATTATGCCATTCTTACAAATATGAAATACTGAAGGACACTGACAAGTCAGTTGAAATTCCTCAGTTTTAACCAAGAGCTTATATTTCTTCAAACAGGTGAATAGAGAGGCTGGGGGGGGTGGTTTCCCCCTCACGTCTTGGGCACGGCTAGACATTTAAACAGTCTGTAGGAAAAAAATAGAACTAATTCAGCAAGAAATCAGAGAGGAAAAAAACAAACAAACAAACAACAAAAAAAAAACCAGCATGAAGATAACCTTTCACTTAAAGCGACCAGGACAAATTCCCGGGAAGTGGAAGATGTAGCGTAAGATGCAGATGATTTGTTCTCAAATTCATCCACAGGGAGCATGAGCATTAAACTAATCTTGGGAAGCTGGACCAGTTTCTTTGTATATTGCTACAAATGGCTGGAAAACAAAACATTTTTAAGTTGAGAAGGTATGTGCTTTGTTTTGTTTTCTTTTTTTTCCTGTAGAGGTGAGAGAACTTTAAAAATCATCCCCACCTAATGTGAGCAGACTTTACCCTTGCACAAGTTCTAAACTACAGGACCATGCAGTTCTGCTTTTACACACGCACATACACACGACTCACATACACAAGACTCTATTTCATGCACTACTTTGTTTCTTGATTGGGTCTAATAAGGTCAATTTAGTTGTATTACCTAGGTCTTATATCCCAGTGGAGAGGAATTCACTCCCCTTCAGTGGGCCTAAGCTGGTAGTAAAGAGAGAGAAGACACTTTCCCAGTGTGGGCTCTGAAGTTAATGTGTTATTAAATGTGACAGCAGCCTTATCAGTGAGGATCTGTGCCCTGTTTGCTTTGTAAAAAGGCTAGCAAAGAAGATGAATAAGGAATGGTGGAGTTGTGCTCCATGTCAGAGATAAAGAAATAGAAGGAAACTCTGACTCAGGAAAAAAAAGATGCAAGAAAGTAGCTGTTTTCTTGCCGTGTACTCGGACTACTAGCTTTGAAATGCACCTCTTGCAGAGGGACAGCGACTTTGCAGAGGCTTTCCTGACATCCGCTGAGAGATTAGGTACCACACTGGCTATGAACATCCCCACAGTTTTTTCCCTCTAATTTTCCAACTAAAGGAAGAAAGAGATTCCGATAATCTGGCTACAGCAGATGCTACATGTTATAAACAATTCATGGGTCCTGTACCTGTAGATGTCAAATCACGCTAAACCGTAAGGTCTGGGATTTCAGAGCTTCTAGAAGCTATACCTCTATATAAATCATGCTAAAGCTGGAAGAAAAAGCAAATAAAAGGAAAGAAGGTAGAAGATCCAACAGCAATAGGACTTGGATTAATCTACAGCAGATGGTGATCTGAGGGAAATGCTTCCAAACAAAGCCTTCAAAACTGTTGTAGGCACAGCACCTGATGCTTCTAAATACAGGTGAGCAAAGCCATTTGTAGCACAAGGATTTTGAGGAGAAAAGATGAGAATTAAATGGACTCCTAATTCTGAGTTAGAAAAATGGGAGCGGAAGGGAAAGCAAGGATCGAGGAAGCCAGTTGGGTAGGACCCATTCCCTCTCTTATCAGGTCAGTCACAAGCCTCCAGAACAAAGACCCAATTCCCCATGTACTATAAGCATGTTACCAAACTGTATGAGAAACTGCAGTACCTCATAGCAGAACCGGCAAAATCCATACCTTCAGAGGCAGAGTCTAGCATGGGAAGCAGTAGAGATGGAGAATGTCCCACAAATAATGGCCTAGTAGGCTTCATCCAAAGGCTTTGAAAGATGTTAAAATCTAAGTAGAATAATAAATTGTGGGTTGCACACTTGCCTCAACTATTTATTATATGCTCCTAGAAATATCAGGAACAGTGCTTGTTCTAGGGACCAGTTGAAATGGGAAGTTCCTTTTGGCTGCCCTACTGATACATATTAGTAAGAAAATAATCTCTCAGGTGATTAATGTAGTAGTCCTTAGTAATTATAAGTCTACAGGAAAAAAACAAAACAAAACTCAAACCACAACCCTGCAGGGAATGATGTGGCTAGAGCAGGAACAGGTATATGCATAGACCTTGGAGTTCAGTAAATGCAATGTGATGATTCATGTGTAGAAAGTCTCTGTGTGTTTGAACTTAAGGCTGAGAAAGTTCACTGAGCTATTAATTTAACTGAACTGCATTTTAAAAACAACACAAAGCCTGAAAGGGCTTAGTTTGATTTACAGTTGCTCAAGAAAACTGTATTAAGTAACTTACGGTTACTATAAATACGTCCATAGATAACTGTGTGGGTTTTTAAGCAGTTTTACTCTAGACTACTTATTTTTTTTCTGTGATCGCAGCACCATCCCTTCAGTTTCCTAGCTAGACCTCCAAAGCTTTCACTGACAACACAATTGTCCTAAATGTATCCCTGACATCCTGCTCTGAGTCTGGAATTTGAATTTAAAATTGACCTGTTTTATCCATTTGAGAAGTCTCAATAATGTGATTTCAGTCTTGTGTGAAAACACAGTAGAAATGGAAATATAATCTTATCCTGTTTTTCTTTTTGTGATACCCAAGATTATTGCTTGCAGATTAGCATGTTTGAACTCCTAGGGTTTTTTTTTTCTGCCAAGACAATTTACTCTCCAATAGAGTTCAGGTGTCCCATGCCTTGTAAAGGATGCAGGATTTATTTCTCATGTATATTGCATCATTTCTGGCAGAAGACTGGACTTGATGACCCAAGTGGATTTTTCCAGTCCTGTGTTTCTATGGTAGGACTTTTCAATGGGATTGCATCCTAGTCTGTATTTTATTTCTTCATCCTATGTGACAATCCAATAAATGTTATTCCATATGTTATCTTGGAGAGAACTTGAGGTTTCCATGTTTCAGTCTAGTTCCAGTCCAAGGTCTGGTTTCAAAGCTTACTGGAATATGTAGATTTGAATGTCAAACTGCACTATATCTTCCTTTTAACCTACGTAATATTTTCAAAGCAATAATATCTTATAGGACACTGCTAATACGTCATCTTTGTGGGTTTCTAATACTTTTTTTTCTTTGTTGAATTTTTTGCACTTCATTCACACACGACAGTGCTGTTGGTTACAATGTTCCGGGTAACTTTTCTTGCTCTTCAGGGTGATTGCAGATTATGCCCTGGTAATATTTCTTCAACTGTGTTTGTCTTCATGTAATGCGTAGTGGGGTTAGACAAATATATGTAGGAAAAGTCTGAATTTCTATGTAAGGGGAAATCTGGTGGAATACTGTTAAATAATTGCTACAATCTTGAAAGGAAAAAGTTATTCATGAATACCACATTTACTTGAACGTGTACCTATTTTTAGTTCTTCTGACTAAACTGATGCCAATCACATCCCCATGGCAGAAACAAGATGTTGGGGTTTTCTTTGTTGATCTCCCCGCTGTACCTAAAAGAAGTCATTATCTTAAGTTCACGAGCTGATATATATATGGTTCGGTACTACAAAATGCCGTAGCTGTAAGCTTTCACTTTGGACTTTTTTTTTTGTGTGTGTGTACTAAGTGAGTTTTAAAAAAAGAACTTAAAGAAGAAGACAACAGAGTTTGGCTAAGGTAGAATTAAACTCTAAACATCAGCACAATAGAAAGTATAAAGATGAAAGTGGGTGAAGGGGTGCGCAGAAGGACCTTTTGGTGAGCAAGCTCTTTGGGATTTGTGACAGCTGGCATAAAAAATAAAGGGGGTTATGTTTTTGTTTTCCTTTAGCGTGTCTCTGTAATTAAGATTGGGAAAACTTGACTTGCAAAAAAACATGACAAAGCAAATACATTTGGAGAGTTGAATTTGTTCATTTTTTTAAAAATTATATTTATTTTTTGACTATGTGAGCTTTGTTTTCCTTCATTTGTGCTGTATATAGAAACTAAGCGTGAGTAGGCCTAAGTTGGTGTTGCTATTTGACCTGGAAAACACTTGGATAGAGAGGAACAAGCATCTCCATTGTAGGAATGGAGAAGAAGGCCTTGTCTGTAATATGGAGGCAGTATAGTGCCTGTCCTGTGTTTTTTATCATTAAAGAACTCTTTATAATTGAAAATACAGGACAAGAATTACGTTGTAAAGTTTTGTGAGTTGTGGTTGGTTTTTTGTTCCCCCCCCAATAACGAAGTCTCAAAATAAATACTGACAACATAAAATATAGATAGATGTACATTACCGAGTAAAAATGACAAAATAGACTTCAGCTTTGTTAGAACTATGTGATGAAGAATGGTCTCTTTAACTAATCACATTAACAGGTTCACAACACATCTTGACAGTGACAGAAGCTTAGTGACCAAGAGATTTTTTTTTTTCCCCCATTATTACTGGTCTAAGTCCTATTTGTAGAGAAAATGTGATGGTAAGAGCTAGTTGCTTCAGGTGAACAAAGAACTCCAACATCACCTGATTGTAGTAAATTGCAAGTTTTATGGCAGAAGTGCTGAATTCTGTGGTTCATATAACTCCCTGTCTGCAATTTGATATGTAAACTGTCTAGTTTACATGTTTCGAAGTTATCTTATTCCAGACTCCCTGCTTGCTTGTGAAGAAATTACTATATTGGTTTGTATTATATTTTGAAAGCTTAAAAAAACAAGGCCTAGAAGCATAATTCAAAAGTATAAGGGTTAGTTTATGAGATCATGGAATTTTCCCCTTTCCCTCCAGTCATGCAGGATACTGGAGCTTTCGAATTACCTGGTGGAAATTCTTGTTCTGCTGTGTTGAAACTCACGTTCGTACAATGCTGATCCGTGAGAGCCGGGATAGTGAACAAGACAGACTGGCAGACTCTGATTTGGATGACTTTGAACAATTTGTTCTGCTAAAACTTCATTTATAAAGGTGCCAAGTGAATGAATGCAACGGCTGAAATCCCCACCTTAAAGTAAAAGGGAGAGGCTGACTGGCAAAGCGCTTCGTTCTGTAACAGCAAGTAGATGTTAGCAAACAGGAAGAGTTGAGTATTGTCAGAAGTAAGACACTTTCTGGTTGCAAAACACTTAATAGTAGCTTTCAATTGACTGAGTTTTTGATGGCATAACAAATACATCTTTCAAACATGTACTGCTAGATCAAAAACTCTGCAGCTACATAAAGCAAGGGGCTCATCTGGTGCAAACGGAGTCTCCAAAACTATACTACCGTTTAAAAACAAAACAAAAAAAGTCCCAAAATCAAAATTGAACCTATAATAATTTTATGCTAACTACAGGAGTAGACTCAATATCAGATCTAGCATAAGGATGGTCCAGATGAAATGTGTACTCCTGAATATTCTTACATGGCACAGTATTGGTATTATTGCTCAGAATCAGTCTTGGAGAAAGAATATGAAATATGAGTACTACAGGCATACTAAAGAAAAAAAAGGGGGGGTGGGGGCAGGGAAAGAAAAGGTGGCTTTGTCTGAGGACCAAACAAGAAGTGAAAATATGGCTGTGAATGGGGACTGAACATCCAGCTCCCAACTGGTGCCATTAACAGCCTCACAAGTTGGAGACTACTTTGTATTTCGTGTGAAGAGAAAGAGAGCTTGGAAGTGGACTACAAGAAGGTCCAGAGTTGTTCTTGCTTGGCAACTCCTAATGACATTGTCAAATACTATTGCTTATCACAGGCTGAAGCTTACGGAAGGTGGACTCTGTTCTCTGGACACTTAGCAAGATTCCCCCCAAAAGCAAAAAGACTTGAGAGAAAAAGAAGGAGATGCAGAGTAGCAGTTGCAGCTTGCAAAGAATAATGCTCACCACGCCGCGTGTGACTCTCTACAACACAAGTCCAGACAAATTCTAGAGTTTGGAGCAATATGCAAGAATTGCAATAAATTGCATCACTTTCATAAAAGTTTGCCAGCATTTAGCTTTTATGGCACACGTATTAAGATGGCTACAACAGCATTCGTGCAGAAGACTCATTTTGAGATGTGACAGACAACGTTACACCAGAATACAGCCCATCTGTCAGGCAGTGTGTGCTTGGTGAAGGAAAAATTACTATTTGGATATAAAGTAGCAGCTTAGAACAAAACACAAAAATGAGCTAAAAGGCAGGGTTTTTTGTTGTTTTCCTGATTCTTGCCTGTAGAAATGATTTCAGGTAATCCCTAAAAGAGGATCTAGAAAGACTTACTACTCTGATTCTCAGAGGGAATGCAATTGGGAGGCGGTTAGCACCATAAGACATGGCACTTGTTTTCTTGTGGCTCCTTTTATCACTGCTGGATTATCCTTTTCTTTTTCAATTATAAAAATTATAATAAAATATAAAACTTATAATCGAAAGCTTTTTTGTAGTTAGTATTTTAAATACTTCTTGGATAGTCTCTGGTTCTTCTAACTGCATTCAGAAAGTAGCTTTTTCTTCAGTGACGGCACAAATCTGGCTGTCTTTCTGCTACCTGGACAGCTACCTGTGAAAAAAACTGTATGAATTTATTGGTTTTGACATCCTGAACTCTGTGGGGTTTTTTTGTTGTTTTTTTTTTTTTTAAAAAAAAAGGGGTACTTGAAATTTGGCTTGAATGCTTAAGCGTTGGTGAGCAATACACAAACTTAAGAAAGACAACAGTTGCATAGTTCTCTTGAACTTGCTGTTATGCAGAAAGAAATCGTCTGTAAAAATATCTATTTGTATTCAGAATCAGTAGAATTCCCGGCTTTATTTAGGCCCTCTTTTGGAGAGGAGAAGAAAAAAGAAGAAAATATGATAGCATGCACCTTCTTTGGATGACAGTTTTTTGCAGACTGCAATCCAAGGCACTTTCGGCATGCAGATTTTTTTTTTTTTCTTTTTTTTTAATAGCATGTACTCTGGTTTGCACACCTCAAGTTTTCAGCTGTGTAAAGCAGGAGAAGGTGTGGCAAAACTGCAGGGCTACAATTCCAACGGATAAAAAGTACCAACGTAAGACAGTAATCTGGGTGCAAGGAGGTAATATAACAAGATATAATGTAAGAGTGCCCACTGCCATGCCTGCCTTATCCTCTAAGAGCAGCTACGGTACCCCGGCGCCAGCAAAGATGATTTAAGGAAATCTTGGCCTACTGTGGCAACTGGATTTAGGGAACTTTGAAAGAGGGGGTACTCCTTGCTCCTTGAGAGGATCCCCTCTAGCGTTACAAAGCACAGAGGCGGGCGCGGAGCACCGGTACGCCGCGCCTCGGCGGCGGCCCTTGACCGCGCCAGACTCCGGGCACCCGCGCCGCGGGCTGGCGCGGGGCCTCACGGCGACGCAAGGCGGCTGCGAGGGCTGTCCCCGCCGACACCGGGAGCGTCTTCAGCGTGCGCGACTGCAGTCGGACACCCCGCCGAAACACCAGCGAGAGCGAGGGCCGGCCCCGACGGGGCGAAGGCCGAGCTCCGTGCGCGGCCCGCGGGCTCCCCGCAGGCAGGGGCGGGGCGGGCCCGGCCGCCCCCCGCCGCGCGCGGCAGGTGCCGGCAGCCGCTCGGCCCCGGATTTCCCGGGGGCCGCGCGGTGGGCGGGGCCGGGCGGCGCATGCGCCCGCCGGCCGGGCTGGCGGCGGGAGGGAGGCGGGGCCGGGGCGGCCGTGCGGAGAGAGGGCGGCGGCGCCGCCGCCGAGCAGAAACTCCGGAGGGGAAGCGGCAGCCGCCGGCCTCCGCCCCTGTAGCGGGAAGGGGGAAGCGAGCGGCCGGGCCCCCTCCCCTGCCCCGCCCCGCCCCGCAGGCACAGGGTCCTGCCCAGAGCTCGGCGCGCCCGCCGGCGGGAGGGAGCGGCGGCCGGCGCTGCGCCCGGGGCGGAGGGCGAGCGGTGCGGGCAGCCCGGGGCCCCGAGCCGCCCCTCGAGGGGAGGAGAGGGGTGTTCCCGCACCCCCGGCCCCGGCCCGGGTGGATGAGCAGCCTCCGGGGCGGCGGCGGCGGCTTTTGCGGCCTCCCCATGGCCGGGCCCCGGCGGTGAAGGCAGCGGGAGCCGCCTGTGTCCGCGTCGCGCCGGGAGGCAGCGCAGCCACCAGGGGGCGGGCGGGGAGGGGGATGAGCGCCGCAGCCGCCGCCGCCTCTGCGGGAGCCGCCGTCGCCGCCTGCACCGGGGCCGAGGGCGGCTTCTTCTTCTTTTCCAGCGGCTCCGGTCCGGCGGGGCCCATGGGGCCCGAAGAGGGCTCAGCCGGCGGGCTGGGAGCCCTGCCCGGCGCCCTGGCGCCGCCGTCGCTGGGCTGCCGGAGCCGCTACCAGCTGCTGCTCTCCGGGAAGGCCCTGGCCGACAGATACCGGAAGATTTACACGGCGGCGCTGAGCGACCGGGAGCTGGGGAGCCACCCGGGCAGGTAACGCGCGCCGAGCTCCCTCCCGGGCCAGGCGGGCAGCCCCGGCGGCCGCCGCCACCCCTCGCATCGCCGGCGGGGAGCGGCCCTTCCCCCGGCCCGGTGCGTGCACCTTCCTCCCGGCAGCGGCACGGCACGCCTCGCCTCCCCCGGCCGCCGCCCTCCTCATCCTCCCTCCTCGCCCCCTCGTCGGGCGGCGCGGTTGTCCCCGCCGCCTCTGCCGTGCGGCCCCCGCCGGGCCCCGGGAGACGGAGGGGGGCGGTGATGCAACCCGGCGGCTGCCCAGGTGCCGCCCCCTCCCCGCCGCCCGGGCCCCGCCGCCAGCTTGGCCGGCGTTACCGTGCAGATGGCGCTGCCACCTCCCCTGCCCGGGGCCCGGGAGGGGGAGTTACCTGTGCCCGCTCCCCTCCCCCAGCGCCGAGGCCGGGGGCTCCGTCACGCCCTTGTGGCGGAGGGGAGCGGTGTGCGGCCCCGCTCCGCCCGTCCTCCCGCGGCGAGGGAGCGGTTCCTCAGGGTGTCCATGTTGAGACCTCGGGCAGCCCTCGCTCCGGCCGGGGCCTGTGGTGCCACCGAAGCGGGCTGAACCCCCTGGTCTCTACCGAGACACCGCGGATCCCGCTGGCGGGGTCGGCCGAGGGGGGACCTTGGTGCTTTGCTCGTGTGTCGGAGCCGCCTTCAGCTGCCCTGCCTTATTTTTCCTCCTCTTTCGCTCATCTCTGGCGCCTCGTAGGCGGCCTCGCTATCTGGAGGCAGGCTGCCTCCTAGGCAGCGCTTCCCGGGGGGAGCCCCCCCGGCGGATGGCGCCCCTCGGGGCTTCCTTTCCCGCCGGCAGCTGCCGCTCCCGCCAGCCGGCTCCCGGGCTCCGTCCCCGGGCCGCAGCGGGGTGCCTGTTGCTCCTGCCGCTCCTCGCCCGGGGCGCCTCGCCGCCCTCCCCTCAACCCGGGCGGGCGCAGGCCCTGTGACGGGAGGAGGCTGAGGCGATGAGGGGGAGCGGGGGGCCGCCGCCCCCGTTACCCCGCGGCTGCGGCCCGGGCGGCCCCTCCCGGCGGCGGCGGAGGCGAGGGCGGGGTGCCCGGCCGGAGCCCCGGCCTGGCGGCTGCTCTGTGTGAGGGGGGCGAGGGGCGGGCTCCCCCGTGGTGCCCGGGCGCTCCCCATTGTTTCCCTCCGGAGGTCGCTGAGGGTGCGGATGACACGAAACCGGCACCTTCCTGTGTTCTCAGCCGCTGCTGGCCTGAAGCTGGGATGTGGGTGGCCAGATCGTAAGGAGAGCTTTGAGTCACCGGTGGTTTAACTTGGTAAACGGTTGTAAAGCAGTAGGTGGTTGGCTTCTTAGGTTTGGGGATTTTTTTCAGTCTGACTGAAACAGCAGAGCTTATTCCCCCCCCCCGCACATAGAAGGGCTGTGTCTAGGAGTGGAATTAAAATAAGAAACTAAAAGGATAACATAACTTTCCCAATTTGCTTATGGCAAATGCTGGAAACATGGACTGTTAACATTGACATTTGACGTCTTTGCAGTTACTGAGTTCTTTTCAGCGTGTGTGACAGGGAAACTGTAGTTCTCTTTTCCCCCCATGTAGACCTGGGAGTGTTTTCTTAACCTATACATTCCTTAGTTCAGTGCTCATGCTTCTTCCTTTAAATCTTCTCTTCCTACTTTTGAGCTTTGTATCATTTAATCCTGGGATTCCAAGTGCTGAGTGAAGGAAACGACTAAATGTAAGGAAATCAGCTGTGCGATTGCTCCATGGTGTTCAGATATTTGTCTGAATTTTGCCTTAATGTGTCTGTATTTTTTAAAGCTGTGTCTTTGAATTTGTTGTGTCCTCCATGTTTTTTGGTTTCGGGATAATTCAACTGATATTTCTTGTACTTAGAATTGTGGAAAATAGTAGCTTTAGGTGGGTGTAAATGTTAATGTTTCTTTTAACTGACGTTCTTCAAAGAATTACTTTTAATTCCGGAATACCACAGATTGCATTCTTTTGGGTTCTATTTCTTACTAGCAGATTCTTATGAGAATGCCAGTTAAAAGGAACAGTGACATTTGCAGTTACTGCATGTCTTTATTCTTGAAGGCTAGATTTAGTCATATATCTTGGCTACGTTGTGTCATCTTAGAGCAAATCAAATGAGCCAGACTCCTTGTACAGACGAAACAGGTTATATTAAGTTATTGGCAGGTAAATTACAGCTAGTTAATACTGGTGAATACAGCCAAGGTGTATTGTAGGACTTTCAAGAGGAGCAATAATCAGCTAGTTGCCCACTATCTCTTGGTACTCGCCTGCAACATCTCATGTATCAGACTGATGGTAGCCAAGGTACTGCTCATGATCTCCACCCTTTCTCCATATTAGTGTTAAAATATTGCAGTTTAAGGTTTGAGTCTTAAACAGAAATGGTCAAAAATGCTTTTTTCCAAAAATGGTAAAAATCCCAAACATTTTCTAAGGAGATGCTTTAAAGTGATTTGTGACTGCATCTAGTTGCTACAGTAGATAACAGTGCCAGATAAATTAATTGGAGGTTAAGATAATGTAGTTCATAACAAGAGTCTTAACTTGATTTTTTTTTTATCTATGTGAAAAATCTGAAGCCTCTTAACCTGTCAGTAAGAGTGTTTGTGACTAGAAAAATGTCTTGAAGTAGCTTAAAAAACTAAACAAATTGGCTTATGAACATTAATAAAAATTTTTCTGTGCTCCAAGATGACTAATTTGAAGAATAATAGTGCAACCTACTTGTAATATGTCGGCGTAGAATTTTTCCTTCAAGTCTGCAAAGTTGTACTCTGTGCTTCACGTGGTGTGACCAATGCATGCCTTAGTGAGTGCTTTTATTCCAAGCCTGACTTTAATGTTTATGAAGAACTAGAAAGCAGTATGAAAATGCTCGTGTGTAGATAAGGAAATTAAACATTGTGGAGATTATCTGAAAGTCACAAGTAAGATTAGTATCACATTTGCAAGGTGTTTGTGCTGGCTGTCATCTGAAAGTGATGAATATCACATGTTGAGTAGGATGCGGTAATTGGCTTTGAAACAGCCAACTAGCAGTGCTTTACATTTCCTCATGTGATACTGGCTGCAGTGTCATGAAGACTTCGGTCTCCAAAGGAGACGGTTTGGTTGGTGTGCTTGTGCCCCCTGCTACGTTGACATAATTATTGATATAGTCTCTTGCAGTAACAGATTAGAGACTCGCTCTGGGTTAAAATTAACTTGGCAAAAATGGTTTGTTGTAATCCAGACTAATTCCCTGATCTGGCTCACCTTGTGATTGTGCTTGTGACAGCGTGAGGGGACGGACGGCTTGCACAGAGTTCTGTGTACAGAGAGGCAGGAGCAGAGGAACTGCTGCTTTTGTCACCAGTGCCAGCCGAATAATTTTATGAAAGGAAACAGAAAAAAGTGTCTAATTTAATGTACAACTGTCTTTGGTCAGATAACAATGTTAAGAATCTGTTACAGCACTGCTAGCAGTGGGAAATTTACTTGTCAAGTCAAGATTGGTTTGGAAGATAAATCTACTCTGGGTGTGTCTAGTTTGTTGTCTCTGCTTTGTGACTACTGAAATATATGAAAATGACTAGTAATGGCTAGTGTAGTCATGAAGGTCTGTAAAACACTAGTAGGAAGCATGAGCCTCTCTAGAGGGCAAGTAAAAACTTCATGGAGTGTTTTCTCATATGCTGGGTTCAGAGTGGATGAAACTGGAAGACTGCTCTGTTACTGAAGTAATGGAAGTTGTTAACTACTTTCAGTCCTAAAGCTTTGTTTTTGCAAAGTAAGATATTTCTGATTTTCATATATTTGCTGTCTTCAGATACACAGTTTTTCTGTTGTATAATTTAATCCTAACAAACATCCCTATCCAGCTGAACTGCTGCTGTTCTCTTGTGCATCTCAGGGTTTTCCCTGAACTGCCAGTCCCTTTACTCTTCTTTTACCTATGTATGTCGTACCAGAAGTATCAGTTAGGCTCAGTGTATTCTTTGAGACTTTTTGTCAAATATGGATAGATAGACAAATTTGTAATGACTTTAGTGTGGCCTGTTCTGTAATGAAAATGTTCACTACATAATTTTGACTAAGTTGAAATTTTAATATTAGAATGACAATGTACTCTAAAGTGGCAGTAATTTCATACTCATGTCAAAATGTTTTTCATCTGTTTTACAGCTTATCAAGTGATCTTTACCAAAAAGATCACCATATCTTTTTTTTTTTTTCTGTAGGACATCCACTCAGCAACTCTAAAAGTAACATCATGCAGATCCAAGAATAATTTCTGAATAGGTTCTTCTTTGGTTCCATTTGCACTTTAAATTACTTGAGGACTGCGTCTGGATTTCTGTAGTAACATTAGGTATCAGAGATACAGCAGTATTTATTGAATAATATTCAATATTGAAAATTTCTTAGGCTCTTTAGTAAAGAGAGATACCCTACTGAGGTTGTCAGGTGCTTAATTTGTTCGCTGCATAAAGTTCAGTAGAAACTTTTTCGGGGGTTACTTTTTTTGTCCATTACTTTGTTGCTAACGTTGCCTCTTTTAACTTAGATCCTTCAGAGGAAAAAAGCTTCTATTTGTATTGTGGGGACAAAAACCCCAAACAAATCTAATGTTGTGAAGTGGCTCGATTGAGATCAAGGAAGATTTTAAGTAATGACTGGAATGTAAGATTTCTGCTATTAACAAGAAATCAGATGGCTATTTTTTCAGCCATTTTGGCTGAAGAAGAGGCAGCCAACTTTCTTTCATTTTACAATGATTCTTTCTACTGGATGATAAAATAAATTCTTGGAAGTAGGCCAGCTTTTCCATAGTCACAGTTGTAAATTATACATCCTCTGGAGAAAATTGATCATTAGGTTAGTCCTTAGGCTTTCCAAAGTTGACACAAGCCCCTTTTTATGCTCAGTAATGCAGTGCTTATTTGGCCCTGGGATATTTTAAGTAAATATTTTTCAAAATTTGTTGGAGAAACACTACTGAAACACTTCACCTTTGCACTGCCAAGTTATTAAAGAATTTGTAGAAACCATGGTTAATAAAGTTTGTGAAATTTGTGTTAATTTGATTGTTGGTACACCAGAAAGCCTTAGTTTCTTCAGATCTAAAGCCCTTACAAAAGCTCTAAGCAGTTTTGTGTTTGGGATTTGATGCTTTTTTAAAATGAAATTATGGTTGCAGAAAGTTCAGAAACATTAATTCGATTGAAAAAATAAAGGTTATATACATAAAGACTAACAAAATGATAGTGGTGTTTCTTGTGAAGTATTATGCATTACATATTACCTTTTCCTGCTTATTTCTGTGAAAAGGTTTGCTCCATAGGACCCTTCCAGCTGCAGTAGTCTAGTATGTTCCAGTCTAGTCTGTTCTCCTCTGTTTTTCAATTCTTGTATTTTGTAAATGTCATTTTACAAAAAAAAAAAAAAAAGTTCAAGTTAGTCCTTATGTAAACTCAAAACTTTATTTCATTGGAAAATCAATGTGCCGTTCAGTCTTACGTTAAGTTAACCTGTGCATGGCAAAAGCTGGTAAGAGTTGCTGTCTGCTGTAGGCTTTTTAGCTACAACATGGTAATGTTTCAGTACTGTATTGTGCTATTGGTTAATAGGGATTAACTAACGACTAAAACTGTATTTTTACTTATCTTCTTTACCTTATATACTGATAAGGAAAAGAGTTTTACATAGTTGTTCTTTTAAAAATCTGTAGTAGTTGCTTAGTCTATCATGGTTTGTATTTGTGCCGTATTAGTGTAGAAAGCATAATAATAGAAGCTGGAAAGAAGATAATAATATTATGTTGAGAGGCTTAAGATGTTTATTTTATTTGAGTGTGTATATATATAAATAGTATATCATAATTTATGTAAAGTATTTGAAAAATTAAAAAAAAAAAATTGAATCCATGAGAATATTCAGGTTTTGTGGGCTGATAGAAGTGCATTTCCTTTTCACAAAAATAGAGGCTGAAGCAGCCTTAGAAGTCAAGTGATGCTAAAAGACACCTTTGTCTTTTGTAGTCACGCGTCCTTCTGCTTCTTCATTTAGAAGGGAAGTGTGTAGTTTGGCAAGAAATTAGTGCATGTGATAGAATCACATCGTGGTTTTGTTTGGGGTTTTTTTTGTGGTTTTTTTTTTTTTTCTTCCTTTTCCCCCCTGTTATTTGTTTTGGATTACAAAATAATACTATGTGGAACCTTTTGCTCTTCAGTTAAAAGTTCAATTATAGGCCAAACTGGAATTGAATAGAAGTTACAAAAAACTGTTAAGCTGTTTTTTTTTAGCTATGAGAGTGTGCTTGCATGAGAGTGTGTCAAGTAGCAGCAGCTATAGTGTTTGTACTGTTAAATAGCGGCATCTGAATGTTCACCTGTGAAAAAGATTGATGTGTTCTCCGCATAATCAGTTTGTTACTGAATCATTTGTGTTGGGTACCTAACTATTTAGGTTTAATATTTCGACCATTGTTGGTTAAACCTTTTTAGTGTTCATATGGTAATTGTCTCAGGAAGTGTCTTTTTAGTAAGGTAAATAACAGTGACAACAGATTATTGCTTCGTTTTCAATTCCCATCACCCGCTCTTGGGTTTCAGCATTCCCACAGATGCTTTTCAAGCATAAGTAAGGCCTTACTTCATTTTCCTTTATTGCTAGATGAATCCTTGATGTTTGGTGATCTCTTGACATTGTTGCCACCTTTGAGGATCTTGGCTGCTCAGCTGTGTTCCAAAATACCGTATTTAATGTGTTTTAAACTTTTAAAATAATTTATCCTTTCTGAATGTCAGGTTAGTGAGAATATTTGTGGGAATATGATTGTAGGTGTTTGTATCTATACAATGGCAAAGTTCTTAATGGTATTATACTCTTAGTAATTAAATCCATATGAGGTCATTGCCTGAATTTCGTGGTGGTTTTTTTCCTCTCTTCCACTTTAAACCAGCAAACATTGCCTGAGTATTCTGCTGATGTTCACAAGAATTTGGAATTTTAATATGCAAACATAAGTAAATACAACTCCTAAGTGGGACAGGAGAGGAATCAGCATATTAGATTTGCAACGAATGTGGTTTATTCTGCTTAATATTTTAACGAGCGACTGATTTTTTTTTTCCTAATTTATTTCAAAATGGCTACAGCTGGCTATTCGAGGAATAATCAAAGAGTTATTTTTGCTTAACTGAAATTGGACTTGGCTTCCATTTTTTTTTTAGAGGTGTATGAATTCTGTTGGCAGTTTTCATATAAAGTCTGATTTCCTGTTCTCAGTAATCTTCAGACTTTTTAATCTGTGTGTCCCTGGGATTCTTACACCTACTGATTTGAAACCATCTGTGTGTATGTTCTATTTTTTTTTTTCCCTTTTATGTTGTTGGTTTGTGGTGGGGTTTTTGGGTGGTTTTTTGTTTTTAAACTGAGAGGAAATGCCAGGTAAAGTTTCAGTTTCAATTATGCTATCTGCTCTGGCATGCTGATGGTCTGCTAGGTGGCAAATATAAGCAGTTAAAGTTGAGCTGGAACTGGAGCAGTTTAAGAAGTTACCATTCCTCACTCCTAGCTGTGTTAAATATAGTAATTGTTCTTCCTGAATACTTAAAAATTTGATGTTGAATTTGTTTCTGCTAGGTTAATGATCAGTTGTGGGGGTTTGGTTTTGTTTTTCCTCCCATATTATGACCTTTCTCCTGGCCAAAATATTTTGAAGATGTTTCTTTGGTAAATTCTTCTCCCAAGGTATGAATACATACGTGTCACCAAACCCATAATTTAAAGTCTTTATAGAAAGCACATATGACATATCAGTGATACGGTCTTTGGTACTGAAGTACTTAATGCAGACTGTTGTCCACGTCCTTTGCTCACTTTGGAAACTTGATCCCTTGCAGCATCTCTTAAATCTATGGTTGCATTTTTGTCTTTTTCTTTCTTACGTTGCTTGCCATAAACACTGCTTCACACTGAGGTGATCGTTGGAATAGTAGTCTTACAATTAACTAAAGTTTTTCTATTGTAAATATACTCTTTCGCAGCTAATCTTTCCCAGTGGTCTTTCCCAGCCGGTTCCTACCATTGTGCCCCTCTAAAAGATGAATACTAGAAATTGGCACAGGAGAATGGACTCCTTGTGCCTTAAGTAGCTGCATTAAGATATATGGTTCTGTAAATTTAGATTTAATGTTTCATATGTTATGAAGCATATTAATATGCTTAATATGCTTTTTTCTTAGTAGCAGGTATTTCATAGTAAACAGCATGTTACAGCTCACTGCCTCCCTTCAGACTGATGAATGTGTTGATGGACTTAATTAGTTTTTATTGTTATAATGAAATGATACTTCTTTCTTTGCATGTAGTATATCTATGACTACTTTGGCCTGAGAATACTGTGAGGATTTTTCTTTTCTTTTGTTATTAATTTAATAAATCTAAATCTGTACCAGTTGCACACTGTAGAAAAGAAACAAAAATTCAGCTTCCTTGTCCCCACATAAAACTGGAGTCCTGTGGTTAGATTAGTGCCATTCCTTATTTTAATTTTCTTTCCTTAACTTTCCTTGACTCGTGTTCCCACGCATAATTGTCTAAGGTAATGGGTTTTGAACTGAGGTTTGTGAAAATACTTTGTCGGTTCTGTGAAAGGGTGTTGTGGTTTAACACCAGTAGGCAGCTAAGCCCCACACAGCTGCTCAGTCACTCCCCTCCGCAGTGGGATGGGGGAGACAGTTGGAGGGATGAAAGTGCAAAAACTCATCAGTTGAGATAGACAGTTTAATAGGTAAAGCAAAAGCTGTGTGCACAAGCAAAGCAAAACATGGAATTCATTCTCTACTTCCCATTGGCAGGCAGGCATTCAGCCATCACCAGGAAAGCAGGGCTCCATCAGGTATAATGGTTACTTGGGAAGACAAACTCCGTAACTCTGAATGTCCCCCGCTTGCTGCTTCTTCCCCCAGCTGTATACGCTGAGCATGGCATCATATGGTGTGGGATGTCCCTTTGGTCAGTTGGGGTCAGCTGTCCCAGCTGTGTCCTCTCCCAGCTTCTTGTGCACCCCCAGCCCACTCGCTGGTGGCGTGGGGTGAGAAGCAGAAAAGGCCTTGACTCTGTGTAAGCGCTGTTCAGCAGCAGCTACAACATAAGTGTGTTATCAGCACTGTTTCCAGCACAAATCCAAAGCATACAAGCTACTCTGAAGAAAATTAACTCTATCCCAGCCAAAGCCAATACAAAGAGAAAGTAAGATAAGGTGAAAAAGTATAAGCCTGTTTGTAGTTTAAATTCATTAGAATGATCCAAACTGCTACTGAAAATTTTTATGTTTGCAAATAAAAATAATGGGAAGCTTCTTCTCTAACTTGTGCAGCAGTCCCATAATATTTGATTATTTTGATCATGATCTCGGTCAGTCTGAAAAAATGTCTAGCTAAGGGTTTCAACCTTAACAGGGTCAAGCCCTGAACTCTTCATTTCACTTCTCCAGTGTTCTCCTTGTTGCAGGTGATAACATCACTCATCTTTTCTATTGCTGAGCCTTTAAGCCAATGACTGTCTTTGTACAGATCTGCAGCCAGTCATTTACATTACATTGAGATGAGCTTGTTCTTAAATAAACACCTTATTCTTCTGTTTTTATTATTTTAGCCTCTTCTCTCTTATTTTGATTATTTCACCATGAGTTATGTGTATTGTTACTTATGACTCACCTCTTATCTGGTTTTGCCTTTCCTTTCTCTCCCACTAGCCAATGCATTATTCTTTCTAACAGATATACTCATATGTCTTCATTTCGCTTGTATGTTTTCAGAGTAGTCATGTCTCTGTTCCATTTATCTTCAAACCAATCAATTCTTATCCCATTTTATTTCTAGAATATACTGTTATACAGGATAGACCATTGACAGCTGTAAACTGGTGAGTTTTCAGTTCTTTGCATTAGGTGGTTGTGTCTTCTGCCATTCAGTGAAGACAATGTAGAATTTATTTGGTTTATTTGCGAGTGTAACCACTCTAAGGATGTCATACTGTCATTGACCACTGGTAATGTGCTTTTTCTTAATAAGTACAGTTCTTCCTAAAGTTCATGGAGCATCTTCCCTAAATTAAAATTCTACTGGTATGATTCTATGTAAGATAGCTTTGTATGCACTTTAGTTTTGGTGCTTGCCTTTAGATGAGAAGGTGGCCAAAGGTGTGGATATTGTAATTTTTGCTATAGTTGAATGATATTTTTTTTATTAAAAAAAAAAAAGAGTCCTGAAAATGTCTGTTAGGGGTAAGAGGTATAGAAATACTTTCCTCTGCAGGGAAAAACTTGAGGTAGAATATTTTCTTTGCATGTGTTCTTACAGATCTAATTTCATAGGTCACATTGCAGCGAGTAAAGAAAAATCAGATAATTACAGAAAAGAAAATACAACTGTCAGTGGTTGTATTAAGAGACCATTCTCTTTGTGTGGAGCGTACTTTGTAGGGATGCTTTCTTGTGTGTCCTCTTTGTTTATATGAGATAGCTCTTTCAGAAGCCTTTTAAGTTATAAAAGGGATCCAGATATGGTTTTGTACTTTTGCACTTTTGTCACGGTTAAATGAAAATCAGATCCATTTTACTTGTGTAGTTGGGTTTTAGTTTCATTTATAGAACCTGCAGTATTTATGTTTCAGACTGTCTTAGAGAGGCCTCAGAAAGGATATTCCAGCAGCCTCCAAAATTTTGTTTTTCCAAAAAAAAAAAAAAAAGCTAGTTGTTTAAAAAGTTAATGTGATAGTAAAGATAATACAGATTGATGTCATAGGCTTGAAAAATAGCTCTAAGTTACAAAATTGAAGTAATGGTTAAAAAGATGTGCAATTTCAGCTCACAAACAGTAGCACATTAGAGTCCCAACTGAACAAGCAAGTAGTAAGATGGCCTTTTTCTTTTGGATGAGAGTGTGCAGGGAGGAGTTCCAGACCATAGTAACGTGGCTGTTACTCTTACCCATCTTCCAGATGTTTGATGTCTTAACTATACATAGCTCTGCAGTCCTCCCCAGGCAGTGTTCTCTCAAATCCATCAGTCTCCTTTTGTTTTGAGTTTTCTTAACCTTTTCTTTTCAGATGCCTTAGAAGCCCAATATAGCCTGTCCTACTAGTCTGCCTGTTTTCTTCTAAGCCTATCTTAATTGGATTGCAGTTGATATTCCTTACCCTGATTTACGGATTTAGGTGACAGGATTTTGACGATTTTTCCATTTGTAGATCTACTGCTTAGGTCTTGACTTTCCTTTTATATTGGTATGGATGAAAGTTCACATCAGAATGCTTGATTAATAATTCAAAGAAGAGTGCAGAAGCTGGTAATGGTTTGGAGGGTATACACATGGCTGTTAGAATGAGAGCTGAGCTATTCCCCACTTTACTAAAAATCGGAGTTCCTCAAGCATTAGATCTTAGTCTTACCAAATGAAAATGATATCTATGACTTTAAAATATTTGAGGTAATCTGAGGATAATATCATTGTTGCCGATCAAAAAAAAAAAATTCAAGCTTTTATTATTTGGAGAAAAAAAAATCGATTGTGCTCTTTAGTGTTGTTTTGAGATCTGCCTATCAAGCTGAGTGGGTTTTGTCTCCAGTGATTCTCACTGCTGAGTTCCTTAAGAAATGTGTAGCCCTTGATGAAAACTAATAGTACTCCCAGTAGTTTTCAGAAGCAGTACGTAATCTACAGATACCTTCAGGGCAGGGAGAGCAATGGATGTTCTTTCCCTCAAGTTGAGCAAGGCTTTTGACACTGTCTTCCGTAGCATCCCCAGGCTGACAAAGTACGGGTTAGATAAGTGGACAGTGAAGCAGACTGAGAACTGGCTGAATGACTGGGCCCGGAGGTTTGTGATCAGTGACGCAAAGTCCAGCTGGAGGCAAGTCATCAGTAGCGTACCCCAGGAGCCGATACTGGGGCCAATACTGTTTAGCATACACATTAATGACCTGGACGCTGGGACAGAGTGCGCCCCCAGCAAGTTCACAGATGGTACAAAACTGGGAGGGGTTGCTCATATATCTCATGGTTGTGTTTCCATTCAGAGGGATCTGGACAGGCTGGAGAATTGGGCTGAGAGGAATGCCATGCAGTGCAGCAAGGGGAAATGCAGAATCCTGCGTGAGGGGTGGAATAACCCCAGGGGGGCTGACCAGCTGGAAGGCAGGTCTGCAGAAAAGTGGCTTGGTGTACTGGTGGACCACAAGCTGACAGCAAGCCAGTAACGCACTGCCATGGCAAAGGCGGCAGGCAGCCTCCCGGGCTGGGTTAGGAAGAGCAATACCAGCAGGTTGAAGGAGGTGCTCTCTGCTCAGCACTGGTGAGGCTGCATCTGGAGTGTCCAGTTCTGGGCTTCCCAGTACAAGAGAACAAGAGACATTGGAGAGAGTCCAGTGCAGGGCCACAAAGGTGATAAAGGAGCATTTCTCCTATAAGGAAAGGCTGAGAGAGCTGGGACTGTTCAGCCTGGAGAATTGAAGGCTTAGGGGGGATCTTATCAACGTAGGGAGGGAATGAATAAGAGGGAGCCAGACTCTTCTCAGTAGTGCCCACTGACAGGACAAGAGGTAATGAGCATAAATTAAAAATCATGAAATTCCATCTGAACACAAGAAAGCACTTCTCTGTGGGAGTGGTAAAGCACTGGCACAAGTTGTCCAGAGAGGTTGTGAAGTCTCCGCCCTTGGAGATATTCAAAGCCCAGCTGCACATGGTACTGGGCAACCTGCTGTAGCTGACCCTGCTTGAGCAGGAGGTTTCATAGAATCAGTCACAGAATCACAGAATGGTTGAGCTTGGAAGGGACCTTTGGAGGTCACCTGGTCCACCCCCCCTGCTCAGGCAGGGCCACCTGGAGCTGGCTGCGTGGAACCATGTCCAGATGGCTTTTGAATATCACCAAGGATGGAGACTCCACAACCTCCCTGGGCAACCTGTGCCAGTGCTCAGTCACCCTCACAGTAAAAAAAAAAGTGTTATTTCAAGAGGTCCCTTCTAACCTGAATGATTCTGTGATTCTATAGTTCTTAGGAAAGTAGACCACAAAGAGAAAGGATCTGTATGAGGTTTACCTATCTGTCTTCTGACAGGAGGTGTCACAGGGAACAAACACAGAGAGTGCTAAACAGTCAGTTCTTGCAGCAGAGCTGTCTTGCAAGATGTGGTCCTCCTCTTACTGGAAACATGTACTGGACCTCCATGCTATAGCTCGACAGAAGTAAAGTGAATATGAGGGGAACTGAAAAGGTAGCAACAGTTGCAGTTTTAAATAAATTAAAGCTACGTATTTGTCCGGGCGTTCCTGTAGGAAGAGGTGCATGGTAACAAGATCCAAATGTAGGTCATTTATTACTTAGAGTATTTTTAAGCTGTTTTAAAGGTCTTGTGTGTATTGCTGGGATAGTGGCTAGGTGTCTAATGGCAGTTAGTTCCCAGTTTGGGGATGTTACTCCAAAATTCCTAGCTTTCCTCCTCTGTAACCTGTCTTCCACCTTTTTTTGGCTTTGTTTTGTTTTTTGTTTTGGTAGCAGATGTCATATTCAAACTCCTAATGTATCACAACAGGCAAAAATATGGTTTGCAAGCCAACTGCAATGCTACTGAGCTACTTTGGCTGTTATTTTGGCAGAAGTGGTAACTGCTACTTTTCCTACCCTGCCTGCAACTGTGCAAAGAGGAAGGAAGGGTCAATCAACTGCTTCAGGGAGATATTTTTCATTAAGTGCTTCACAGAGCAAGTGTTCCCTTGTCAGAGATATTCTAAAACCCAGAGATACTAACCAGTGGCTGCAGAATTTTGTTTGCAAAACGTGTTTTTTTTTCTGAAGAGTTCTGTAGAGTTTGTTGCCAAGTTACAGTGAAAGGATTTAGATGAGTGTATGTATTTCTTCAGAAAGGTACATTCTTGGCTTTTTTCTATTTGTGATTTGTGAGGTAAAATTTTGGGTTAGTTTGTGATGGAAGTACACAGCAGAATATATACTCCGTGCATGTATATTTCATAAAGCGTGCTAATACTTAGTTTTGCATTACACTGAAAGAGTTTGTGTATTTGTATAATATATATTTGTGTGCCAAGTTTCAGTTCGTATATGTGTATTTTGTTCCCTGTCAACTACGTTACGGTGAGTCCTTTTGGAAACTTGATCAGTATTATTGTAGGCCACATAAAAAATGAAGCATTAAAAAGCTTTTGGAACTATTGTTTGTAAGCAGAACTTTTCTTTATCAAGACAAGAACAGATTGGGAGTTTCGGGTGGTATTTAATTTCCTTCTTTATTCTTGCAGTCTACTGACTGTCCCCATGGTTAAAAGTGTGTCGGATATTTCAGTGGAAGAAGGAATGATTAGCTGTGGCTACTTAGTCATCATAGGGAGGTATCTGCAAAGGCAAAAAGTAAAGCAAGGAAAGCCTTAGGAAGGTTCAGTTGTAGAGTACTTTAGGGCAACCTCTAAATATGATGAAACATTTGCTGGGACCAGTTGATGTGAACCACTTTCACACTGATTAGTAGATTTGTGTTGGAGGGAGATAGGAGTAACCCACAAGTAAGCTAAGGACAGAATTAGGAGTTAAGCAGCATAGATTGGATCTAGTACTTGAGCCATTTTCTGAGCATCTCTCATTTAAGAGTTATAAATGTAATCTTAAAGCACCTATCCTTAAGTGACGCATTCTGTATGCCAACTTTGTAGAAGGTATATAATGTTTTGATTGTGCGAGTTGTTCACTTTTAGTTGCTTTATAGGGCATGTTGCAAGGCAGTTTCTCAGTGTAGATATTAAGGATTCTTGGCAGCTGATACAACAGTAGTACAGAGATCACACTGAGGTACGAGAAATCAAAGGGGATTTTCACTGGCGGGACACTTAATGCATAGCTAAATATGGGAGTTTTTGTACATGGAAGTTCTTACTTTTTTTTTTTTCTTGAAAACAGCTACTTATTTCTCCAGTTTGTGGAAGTAAGGCTGCTGAAGATTGTAGCTTTTGTAAATGCAGAGAGGTACCAAAATAGGGATATACAAGACAAGCAGCAACTTTGATATAAGATATGTTTTATGACAATATTCAGTGTTTTATCGCTGGTACCTCTTCATCTCCTTACCAACATCCAGACGCCACATTTTTCTTGCTATTTAGTTCTCTGGTCATAAAACCTCTTCTCCATCTATTGATTAGGCCGTTAAAGCTCTGCCTGCTTCCTTTGTTTTGTTTCTTATCATTGCCAGCTCCCTCATGTGAGCCATTGCTTGTTTGTCCCCAACTTTTGTTGAACTTTTCTCTCTCCTTTGTTTTTCCTTTGGCTTTATGCTTGCCATATGCTTTTCAGTTGTTAACAGCAAGTCTGGATGCCCTGTAAAATAAGATTAAAAAGCAACTTATTTCTTGCAATAAGGGAGGAAATATGGTCCCCCAATTTTGAGATCTCTTCAGATCTTCTGATCAGCCTTGATAACCCCTTTTTCTTTAGTATTCCCCTTCCTATATTTTGAAGCCCTTATAGTAGAACTTCTGTAGCAATGAGACAGTGAATAGTAAGTTTCTTGCTGACAAGTGTACTCGTATTTATCAGCTGTGATTCTCCATTATTGCATTTGATATTAAGATGCCTTGAAGCTAGATTACTAATTACCAGCTGTTTTTAGAGGACTTCGGAGAATGGAGTAAATGGCATGGGAGATAGGGAAGCCCAGCAGAGGCTGTGATTGCTTTAATGTCTCTCCATAATGGCTCTGCTCTTCATCTGTGTGATTACATGTCAGAGAGATTGTCTGCTTACAGACGGTAAGGAAAATACCTCAAAATGCACATTGTTGCAGTTCATCAGAAGAGCACCTCCTGGTTTTCTGCATGGCTGAAAACTCCGATGCGGATCTGATAGAAAAAGTATCTCTGCCTTATAGTAAGTTAAAACAATAGCAATCAGTGATGAAGGCAAGAATAGAGAAAGAACAGACTAGAAAGTATTCAGATATTTTCACAAGTATGATGAAATTTCCCCTTAGAGTGATTGAGGCACTGGCTGAGGCAATTTCAGAGCTATTAGGAAATTCATAGAAGATATATAAGGTTCTAAAAGACTAGTGTAAAGCAAATTGGTAGATGGTGCCTGACTAAAAAAATGGATAAAGAAGGACTCAAGATACTCTAGTACAGTTTCTGTTGACTACATTTCTAAAAGTACTGGAAAAACACGTTACATAAAGGAAGGTGATAAATTAGACATAAAATGGATTTATGATGAGCCCTCTTTGGGAAATTTAATACTTAGCCACTATTAACAGTTGTCTAAAACTCATTTTTCAAAAATTATGGAAAATAATTAGGATTTCACCAAAAGAAATCTTAATTTTAAATGCTAAGCTTGTTCTAAAATCAGATGATGATTGAGTTTGGACCCAGCGCCAGATAGTCTGTACTTCAACTCAGAGCTTGGTCTGAACTGAACCAAACCGTAGAGTGTCTTGTTATAGCAGATCAGCTAGGAGTATACCAGAGCTCTACTTCTGGCCTTGCGCCTTCACCAAGAAGCATGGCCTGATCTTGAAGCAGATTCAAGTGAGGAAAGCTGATGTTGCCCCTATCATCTCATTGGCTGGACTGTAGCCTTCCTCAGGTGGAATTTTTGGGTGTGTTGCCTTCCACCTGTCAGTTTGGCTACCCCTGTTCTAGACGGAACTACCGTGTGGTGGATTTAGAACTACACAAAAGACCGCCCTGGAGAGGGGAATGGCTAGCTGTCAAGGGGGAAGCATGCCAGAGGAGGTAGTAGCGCTTGTTCTGCATCTGGATCTGTCCTAGGTCCTGAACTGTTCAGTCTCCTCATGGACAATTTCAGTGTTGGAGTTGAGATTGTAGATGAAAAAGTTCATAGAGGATGAAAAGCTGGGAAAGATTACAGGTATACTGAAGAGAATAGCCTCAATAAATGCTTAGTGTCAAGAAAAAAAGTCTAAGCACAAATGTAAAAACAACAGTGAATAAAAGGTAAGGTAGAAGTTCCTCATGACAGGTTCTACACATTGTATAGAATTATAAAGTGAATATGATTCAGCAGTGTCATGCTGTTGGAGTGTTTCTGGGTTTTGTTGTTTGTTTGTTTGTTTTGATTTTTTTCCAAAATGCATGAAAGAGATTCTTTTGTGTAGGAAACCTGAAGTAATTCTTGACCTTTTCTTTGCAGTTCAAGATTGTGGGGCTTACTTTGTCTCTTTCTCTCTCTTTTTTTTTTTTTTTTTGTTTGGTTTTCTCAGCAAGAAGGACTAGTTACGAGTATGGGAGAATAGTGAAATTAGATGTCAGTGATGTAAATGATTTGTGGTTTAGGCTGAAGGAACTGAGACTGCTTAATTGACAAGACCCTTACTTCTCCGCGGACTTTAAATAAATTCAAGCTAGCCGTGGAAAAAGAGGAAAATAAACTGATTTTTCTACAATAAAGACATTAAAAAAATTGCCAGAAGGGCATTTTAGAAAAGATTTCATTAAGAACTTTGTAGTAGGGTTACTTAGGACATGGTGGAAGCGTGATCATTGACGTGTTTAATATCTCTACAGTGTTTAATATCTCTACAGGGAAAACACCTGTTGGGAATGAAGTGGAATCCGACTGTTCCTGTGCTGGACCAGGGAATGAAAAGACTGACCTTTCGGGGCCCTTTCCAACACTGTTTTTAATGATTCTAGAGTACCTTCCACTTGTCAAATTATATTTTTGATTGTCTGGGGACATGCACAAGTTTTCTGTACCACTGAAGTTTGGAAAAGTCTTGTTAAAGATCCTGTACACAGTGTCCATGTTGATCCATCTGCACAGAGAAACTCTTGATTGTTGCATGTAAGCATGTTCTTTGTCGTGTGCTTCTTGGTATACCCTTGAGCATCGGTTACATCCAAGAAAGTGTGGATCAATTCAAGTGACTGGCTTGTCTTAATACAGGCATATATTTCAAATGTGGTAGAGTGGTTTTCATCCCTTGTTCTCTTGTTAACTTTGCGTAGTGTTGCAGGTTTGATTATGCTGACTGATTCCCATTGAAGTCTGCTCTTATGCCTGTATTTGCTGTATGTTTGCTGATCCAGATGGTGAACAGATGAAAAGCTCAGTATGTCTCTACTTGGAAACGTAATCAAAAACATGGCATGGCACCAGGAAAAATGCTAAACTCGGAATGAGAAAAAAGTGTACTCTTTCCACAATGTAGAAGCACATTTATGGGCAGTCAGATTTTACTTTAGTATGTAAACAAATGGTGAGGATCACAGAATAGTTGAGCCTGGAAGGGACCTCTGGAGACTGTCTAGTCCAACCTTCCTGCTCAAAGTAGGATCAACCAGACCAGGTTACTCTGGACATTGTCCAGTTGGACTTTGAATATCTTCAAGGATGGAGAATCTATAGCCTGTCAGGGCAACCTGTTCCAGCGTTTGACCACTCTTACAGTTCTTATGTTTAAATGGAACTTCCTGTATTTCACTTTTTTCCCATTGTCTCTCGGCCTCTCACTGGATATTGCTCAGAAGAGTCTGGCTCCATCATCTTTACTCTCTCCCATCAGTTATTTATCCACATTGAGAAAATCCTTCCCCTGCCCCCCACCAAGTTTTCTCTTTTCCCAGCTAAACAATCTCTGCTTGCTCTGTTTCTCCTCATACGACAGGTGCTCCAGTCCCTTAAGCATCTTAGTGGCCCTTCTCAGGACTTGCTCCAGTAAGAGAGTCTCTCTTGTACTGGGGAGCCCAAAACTGGTCATGGTACTCCAGAGGGGGTGCTGCCAGTGCTGTGTAGAGTGCAAGAGCCAACTCCTTCAACCTGCTGGCAACACTTTTCCTAACCCAGTCCAGGAGGCTGTGTGCCTTCTTTGCTTCAGAGGCAGTGTTACTGGCTCATGTTCACTATGTGTACCATGAGGACTCAGAACTCTTCCTGTAAAGCTACTTTCCAGTCAGTTGGCTGACAGCATGTATAGGTGCCTGAGGTTATTCCTCCCCAGACGCAGGACTTCGTATTTCCCTTTGTTGAGATTACTTGATGAGATCACTGGTGGGCCATTTCTTCAGTCTGTTGAGGTCCCTCTGAATGGTGGCACAATCCTCTGGACCAGTCCTCAAAGTTTTGTACTACCTGCAGACTGGCTTGAAGGTGCACTCTGTCCCATTATTCGCAACTCTGACCCTAGCAATTTGGCCTGTTTTCAGTCCGTGTTTATCTACTTTGTACTTTATCAGTTTATGTATGGGGATGTTGTGACTGACAGTGTCCAAAGCCTTACTAAAGTTGAAATAAACGAAATCCACTGCTCTCCAGTCACGTGCTAAGCCAGCCTTCTCATTGTAGAAGGTTTCCAGGTTAGTCAAGCATGATTTCTTTTGATAAATCCAAGCTGATTATTCTCTATCGCCATCTTGTCCTTTGTATGTTTGGATCCCCTGATCTTCCCTCTTGCCCTTCTTGAAGATAGGAGTGACATTTGTTTTCTTCCAGTTCTCAGGAATCTGTGCTAATTGCTGTGACCTTTCAAAGACTGAGAGTGGCCTTGCAGTATCATTGACCACCTCCCTTAGCGCTTGTGAGTGCATTCTGTCAGGTCCTATTGGCTTATTTAAATGTTCCCTGACCTGAACTTCCTTCACTGAAGGTAAGTCATCGTTACTTGGACTTTCCCCCTGGTGTCAGGGACATGGCATTGCTGAAGGCTAGTTTTACCAGTAAACATGTAGGTGACCAGTGTCCCTTGTGAGCAGGCTCTTACTCATTCAGCATCGGGCTCACATTTTTCCCTAGTCTTTGTTTTGCTACTGATACACCTGTAGAAGCCAGTATTGTCCTTCGTGTCCCTTGCCAGATTGAACTGCCGGTGGGCTTTGGCTTTTATAAACCTATCCCTGAACACTCAGACAGCGTCTCTATATTTCGTCTGGGTGACGTGACCCTGCTTCCACCTCTTGCATGCTTCCTTTTTATGCTTGAGTTTTGTCAGGAGCTCCTTGTTCATCCATGCAGGCCTCTTGGCTCCTTTGCTTGACTTCCTGCGTGTGTGAACAGACCATTCTTGAGCTTGGAAGTGATCCTTGAAAATCAGCCAGCTCTCCTGCACCCCTTTCTCTCCAGGGGACTGTATCCCATGACACTTTTCAAAGTAGGTCACTGAACAGGCCAAAATCTGTTCTTCTGAGGTCTAGGGTTGTAATCCTGCTTTTGCCTTGCTCCTTTCTTTCAGGTTCCTGAACTTCACCTTCATTGTCACTACATCCATGACTGCCCCCAGCCTTCAGGCACCTGACCGGTTCTTCCTTGTTTGAGTGTCAAGTCCAGCAAAGTGCCTTCCTTCATTGACTGCTCAATCACCTGTGTCATGAAATTATCATCCATGTGCTCTGGAAGCCTCCTGCATTGCTTGTGCCCTGCTGTGCCACTTGTGCCTGGCTTGTGCCACTTCCAGCAGATATTGAGATAGTTAACATCCCCCATAGGGACAAGGGCCTGTGAATGTGTGGTTTCTTGCAGGCCTCATCTACTTCTCCTGATCAGGCTGTGTGTAGCAGACACCCAAAATGATATTGGTCATATTGGTTTGCTCTCTAATCCCAACCCTTAAGCTCTCAATTGGCTAATCATCAACTGTTTCGTATTCTGTCTGGATCACAAAAAGGACAAGGACAATCCAGTTGGTGTTCTGCAACAACTACGATAAATGTTCTGGTGAAGTTTAGATGTGGGAGGGTAAAGGCAAACCATCAAACTAAATGGTAGAAAGTGAAAATTACTGTTTCCTACTTTCTTTGAAGTATAATTTATACCTCCCAGAGAGTAATGAACTCATTGTATTTTCTCGGCAGTCGTTCTATGTTGGTACAGCTTTATTTACTCAAAATACTCTTTTCTTCCCCATCTCCCCTTGGTAAATAAGTCTGTAGTACTTCAGTTCTCCAGTGGTTACTTAGGAGTAGGTGCTTCTGTGTGTCATTGGGTGACTGTAAAGAAGAGTCCTTGAAAAAATTGTAGCAATCGGATATTGTAATACACTTATTCAAAAAGAAAATCACAAAGGCATGTAGACTTCTGCAAGTCAGATACTACCCTGCCAGTTTGCTGGGCAGAACTTAAGGTAGATAAGATGGGGCACTGTGGCTGATGTCTAACTACTTTGAACCAATTAGTTTTCCTGTAGTCCCGCTGCCTTTATGGCAAACGTGATATTCTGTCATGTAGCGACAGCCTCTGGATAATGTGTTTTGTAATTTGCAGATCCTTTATGGCAGTAATATACCTGCACAAAGCAAGCTGCCAAACAGCACTAGTTTTGTGATTTCTGGACATAAAAAATTAGTATTGCTGATCTTGTACTGTTATTCAGTATGGAGCAGCTGAGGAAAACAACGGAGGAAACATCAATTCGTTACTTTTCAACCAATGTCCACATCTCAGTACTCGCATTTCACTGCCCTTGAGTAAAGTGTGTTGGTAGGTTTAGAGCCTTTTAAGGAGCTCAGTGCTGCGATGAAAGACCCTGAGACGTGATGGTGACTACATGAGTGATAATAGCTTGCAGTTGCACGCTACTTGACAATTTCAGCTTGGGATTCACTTTTGGGCTTTTCAGAAGCAAATGGTTGCTGCTTTTTGTCCAACCAAATTGACCACCAGCAGTAATAATTCACCAAGTGGAGGGAACAAAAGAATTATTTGATATCACAGATCTGACAGTGTTTCATTTCAGTGTCACTGAGTGGTTGCTGCCTCTTAGGAGCATTTCCACTAGCCCTCGAATGCTTAAGCTAACTGTGTAGAGTATGCACCTATGGAAACAAAATAACACAGTATATATGTCATTTGTCTGGACATGGCATGACTTTGATAGACCTCCTGTCAACGGTATGCTTCTTCCCGAAGATGCTTAGCCATCGAACCAGAGCTAGCAAGTTTAGACAAATACACTGAGTCAAAGTCAGTTGGAAGTTTTAAAAAATTTTAGCATGTGCTAGCATGCGGCTTACTAAATTCACTCATTTTTCAAAAGTGTACTCAAGGATTTAATTAACAGTAGAATGACTGGATCTAATGCTGTACTAGCTACTGTGACCTTTGGTAAAACACTTCAGATAGAAACAAAGGTTTTAGGTCAGAGAGCAGTTGAATAACACTTTTGTTGTTCCTATTCTGCCTCAGCAGCAGAAACAGAATAATATTTTTTTCCACTCATCAGTGACGCCTTTAGCGTAACATACAGCCTAGAAGAGCTTATGCAGGTGTGACACTGTTAACATAAGGTTAACATAATGTTAACCTGTATTTAGTAATTCAGTAACAACACTGAGTGGGGGGGGACACTCAACATATAAAGCTTCCTTCTCAAATTTAAGCATATGAATTGCAATTCAGGACTATTGTGACTTTGAGGGGAAGATGCTCCGTTTGCATTTCCTCAGCTCTCTTGAACAGAGTAAGAGCAATGGTGTTCAGACAACTGAGGAGCGTCCCCCTAATAATGCAGCAAATATTGTGAGTACTAGCTAATGCTGCTTCTGGTTTGAAAAGAAATAAACTAAGCGTGCTTTTATTTCCTTCTCCTACAGGTGCCACAAACCTGAATAGAAGTTTCAATCATGTAATTTAACAGCTGTTTTACCTATTTTAAATTGTCTAGCAATCGGTTGTTGCCCACCCTCCCCTTTTTTTTTCCCCCCTTTGGTTTGAGACAATTGTTCTGTATTCCAGGGTTGAACATTTTAGGTCTTTGCTTTTATTATCAACAGATTTTTCTGTGAAGGCTGTAATAGCACCACTCACTCTTTCTTTGGGTCCATTTGCCACAAGTATTTTCTTGTTGAGGTATCTTCATGTTCTACGCTCATTTGACTTGCACTTCCTTTGTGGTCCAGTTCAAAACTGCTAACTTAGGCTTAAGTGTTACAATGGCTTGAAGCAGTTTGCAGAAATCCTGCTTAAAATTGGCTGATAAATGAGTGTTTGGTTTGTGTGAACTAAACATTATCAACAGCTGAGTTAAAAGTTAAAGACTAAAGGCCTTCTGCCACTGGAAGAAGATTGTCAGCATGGAGTTTCAGGACCTTTACAAATGACAGTTTACAGCAATTTACAATTGTTAACCAAAAACATAATAATTTAGCTAAAAAAATCCAACCGAGCCATATCAGGTCTTGTTAATCTTCAGGCAGTCGAAGAGTCAGGCTTATAATTAACACATGTGGTTTCCAACAGGAAATTACTCATAATCTGCTTAATGTTGTTTTTCATGAATATACTTGCCCATATTTTATCCTTATTATCTGAATATTAAAACCTTCTGGCATAATGGTATACAACAGTAGAACTGTGGATAATCGTATATATCTTTATATGTTATATGCAGATACATTATAAACATATTAGTATCAGAATTATGCATAGTAATGATCATAGAATCATGGAATGCTTTGGGATGGAAGGGACCTTTAAAGGTCATCCAGTCCATCCCCCCTGCAGTTGGGAGGGACATCTTCAACTGGATCAGGTTGCTCAGAGCCCCATCCAGCCTGGCCTTGAATGTTTCCAAGGATGGGGCATCTGCCACCTCTCTGGGCAACCCGTTCCAGTGTTTCACCACCCTCATTGTAAAAAAATTTCTTCCTTATATCTAGTCTGAATCTACCCTCTTTTAGTTTAAAACCATTACCCCTTGTCCTATTGCAACAGGCCCTGCTAAAAAGTCTGACCCTGTCTTTCCTATAAGCCCCCTTTAAGTACTGAAAGGCTGCAATAAGGTCTCCCCTGGGCCTTCTCTTCTCCAGGCTGAACAACCCCAGCTCTTTCAGCCTTTCCTCATAGGAGAGTTGTTCCACCCCTCTGATCATTTTTGTGGCCCTCCTCTGGACCCGCTCCAACAGGTCCATGTCCTTCCTGTGCTGAGGACCCCAGAGCTGGATGCAGTACTGCAGGTGGGGTCTCACCAGAGCAGAGCAGAGGGGCAGAATCCCCTCCCTCGATCTGCTGGCCACGCTTCTTTTGATGCAGCTCAGGATATGGTTGGCTTTCTGGGCTGCAAGCACACATTGCCAGCTCATGTCCAGCTTTTCATCTATCAGTACCCCCAAGTCCTTCTCCGCAGGGCTGCTCTCAATCCCTTCATCCCCCAGCCTGTATTGATACCAGGGATTGCCCCAGCTCAGGTGCAGGACCTTGCGCTTCTTGCTGAACCCCGTGAGATTCACACAGGCCCACTTCTCCAGCTTGTCCAGGTCCTTCTGGATGATAGGTTGCTCAAAACTGTTTATAAAATTAGTGTTGATGAGGGGTTTTTAATTTTTTAGTTAATCACTTACTAGTTCTGGAGTTTCGTTTGGATATGGGGGAAAGTATGCTTCCCAACAAAAATGTTGAGATTTCAGTATCCTTGAGGGTTTTGTTTGAAGAAAAAATAGGGAGAGGAATGTGGATTCTCAGCATAGTTTTTCTATACCCAAGTGGTTTCCATGTAAAAAATTATTCCAGCATAAAACTTGCTGAGGATAACAATGGCTACAGTGGAGTGACCAGGAAAAGTTTATTCTTGCAGCATCTTTAGTGGTTGATGTATGAATGAGGGAGATCATAGCTCCACCACTTGGAATCTGAAAGAGGAAGTAAGCCCATTGCTGATCCTTCCCGCTTGCTAATTGGAGAAAACATTGTCTAGGTATCATTGACAAATGAAGTTAGTCTGCAAAATGGTGGGGGTTTTGTCACTTTGGAAATGAGCCCAATCTTGGGAGGGGAAGGCTTAATTTTGGGGGTTTCTAGATGTGTATATATACACACACAGAGAAATACAAAATACAGGACTAGTCCTGTGGAATATTTACAGGATGAAAAAGCACTTATAATGTTTGCAGACTATAACAAATTTAGAGAGTTTGCAAGGATTTTGGCAGGCAGGATTAAATTTGAAATATCTTGGCAACTTGAGATAGTGTCCTTTGAAAAAAAAAAAAAAAAAAAAGAAGAAAGCTTATCAAGTCATCTCTGGTAAGTGCAAATTGTACTGTGTTTAAAAGGCATAATTAACAGCACAACTAGATAAAGAGTATTGGAAGCTCAGTTTGGAGGTTTGCAGGAAAATGTTTTCAGGTTGCTCTGGGTTACATAGGTCTGCCATGCCATATTGCTGTGAAGCTGCCAAATTATACCTGGAATACAGTTAAAAGTGTGACCTTGGAGGCGTATGGGGCAATTCTTCTTCCTCTCCTCAACAGCAAATAAGTACTGTTTTCAGTTTTGGTCCATACGATTTACTAGTGGTATGGACTGAGAGAGCCCAGAAAAGTCCAAAATAAATCAGGACTTTTACGCTTAAAGTTAGGGTGGAAGTTTCATAAAAGGTTATTTGGTCCAGAGAAGAAGATCGAGTGGCTACAGAATGGGACTGCACTGTTCTTCATGTTTGACAGCAGAATAAGAATTAACTGCATTAAAGGAAGAAACTGCATAAGGAAGAAACACTTGGCCATTGTAAGAATAACTAAATAGGGAAATGGACTGTGGAGTTTGATTATAGACATTTAGACACTAAAGGTTGAGTGAAATTTCTTCCCCCCGCTTCTTAAATACGTTGTATACTGTTATCTATTGAAACTTTACTGTTGAAGGAACCTTAGGAGGTCATCTAGGTTCTCTTTATAAGTTTTAATTTACTGGGGAGGATGGGGGGCTCCCCCTCACTGAATCAGTTCTCTTAACGCCAGGATAATGGTGGTGGTTCCTTATAAGAAAAGTGGTGAGCTGATTTGTTTCTGCAGGCAGTGTCTTGATGAGGAATGTACCTCCCTCTTTGTTAATAGGGGAAGATGGGAAAGGTGATGACATTTCTAGCAGGCAGCTTTCTTGGGATACTCTGCAGGGGTTCTTTGTTTGAGCTTGTTTTCTGACTGGTGGCCATTGGTCAAACTTTAATTTCCAGCTTTTGACTGCTGGACCATGAGGCTTGTATACTCTTGCAGTCTGAATGCTGTACAGGAGAGAATAGTAAGCAATATGTTTTCAGTCCCTCAAAATTTTTATTTAGAACAAAGTTGTTTGAATAAAATACTAAGGTTCTCCTGATTCTCAATCTCTTTCCAGTCTGTTACCTGAAAGTGCAACTTCTTGCTGCCTGTGATTTTTCAGATTCCATAGTTTTATTTTTCCAACTAATCTGAAATGTAAACTATTATTAACCCCATGCAATGCTACAGGCTGGGGGAGGAGTGGAGGAGTGGCTGGAGAGCTGCCTGGTGGAAAAGGACCTGGGGGTGTTGGTTGACAGCTGCCTGAATATGAGCCAGCAGTGTGCTCAGGTGGCCAAGAGGGCCAATGGCATCCTGGCTTGTATCAAGAATAGTGTGGCCAGCAGGACCAGGGAGGCGATAGTGCCCCTGTACTCGGCACTAGTGAGGCTGCACCTCAAGTACTGTGTTGAGTTTTGGGCCCCTCACTCCAAGAAGGACATTGAGGTGCTGGAGCGTGTCCAGAGGAGGGCAACGAAGTTGGTGAAGGGTCTAGAGCACAAGTCTTATGAGGAGCAGCTGAGGGAACTGGGGTTGTTTAGCCTGGAGAAGAGGAGGCTGAGGGGAGACCTTGTTGCTCTCTACAACTACCTGAAAGCAGGTTGTAGCCAGGTGGGGGTCGGTCTCTTCTCCCTAGTAACAAGTGATAGGAAGAGAGGAAATGGCCTCAAGCTGCGCCAGGGGAGGTTTAGGTTGGCTATTAGGAAAAACTTCTTCACCGAAAGGGTAGTCAGGCATTGGAACAGGCTGCCCAGGGAAGTGGTTGAGTCTCCATCCCTGGAGGTATTTAAAGAACAGATAGATGTGGTGCTCGAGGACATGGTATAGATGGACTTGGCAGTGCTAGGTTAACGGTTGGACTCGATGATCTTAAGGATCTTTTCCAACCTTAACGATTCTATGATTCTATTTGAGAATTGTTTAAGTGGCACAGAGGAAAGTTAGTAGCTGTTGCTTAAGGTCCTGTATAGGATGAGCTGTGTGCCGCACAGATAACATCTGCCTTTTTTTGCAGAGAGCTTGTAATCTGAACAGACCAGAGAAATGTAGAGTAGGTTAAAAAGCATGCATCTCAAACAGAGTAATCTCAGTGATGGTGGCAAAACAATTGTGTGTGTGTGTGTGTATGGTGTCTTTTTTCTATGGTGTCTCTTTTTTTTATTATTTTTTTTTAACTGGGTAGTAAAATGGAGGAGGAAAAGAATGTGACAGGAATGAGGTGTAGGCAGAAGAGGATTAGAAGAGCATGTGTTAGCTAGAGCTGTAAAGTAAAGGGATGGAAATGAAAAGTCTGTAAGCTGAGGGTGGGAAAAGTCCAGACAAAATGAAAAAAGCTGTGTTCAAAAGTTGCAGTTTCTTCCAACAACTGAATTTTCTGCCAGATGATACATTTTTAAAGCTTTCTTTTTGTCTTGGAAGGCTTGACTCTTTATCTGGTAAAGACTTCACAAAACGTGTTTGGTACTAACAGGTTATATTACTGAGAATTGTCAATAATTCTTGCTTCTAGCATTGATATGGCACTAATGGACTAATAGAAACGGTAGGGTAAAACAATATAAAATATAGGGATTTTTTGCCTGTCCTAGCATATATTCTGCTTAAATTGATGAGAGTAAAGGCCCTTAATTTGGTGGAGCATTAGGAAAGCATCATTTTGAGTGCTTTATATTCTGATTTATACTCTGAAATCCTGTCTGTGTTGGTTCCCTTTGCTTAGGAGAAAAAATTTTAGAGGACTTCTGACTTTTTTTTTTTTTCCCCCCCCCTTCTGCTAATGCTGTTGTTTACCATGGGGTATGGAAGGGAGTTTAATTCTTTTGTTCTCATGGCTTTTCTGCTCTTTTTCAGAAGTAAGAAACTTTTTAGCAAGAAAAAATTGAAAAGGAAACAGAAGACTAAATTGAAAGTAAAAACACGCAACAAGGTAAGTCTGTAACTAACTTGACAAAGTTTTGTCTCAAAAATGAAAGTAATTTCAATTGAGAGAAATATAAGAAAAAATAAGTGTAACTAGCAATTTATTTGTTTAGAAAAGGTAATAATAGGCCAGTATTGTTTATCTCTTTACTGTGTTCTACCATGAGTATGATACCAATGTTAACCTTATTCAACTGTGTTTGCTACTAATGTTCAGCGTGAAATAATATGAACAGCATTTTTGGTTTTCCAGTTCTTAAACTGTAAATGTAGCTAAAAGTGTTGGTCTTCTAGTTAAATTTTGAGAGATGCATGTCTAGCCAACAGTTAGAGACTGCTGCTGCAAAGAGTTGTGCCTGTATTGGTGAAAGGAGAAAGGGAGCATTCAGTGAATCCAAAGTTACCTCTGAAAATTCCTCTATAATGGAATAGATGATACTTATCTGTTTCTATTAATATTTTCTCCCCATGTAACCCCTGCCTCGTCACTTTAAATGCATGGGAGCAGTCTAGTGAACTTCATAAAAAGGTTTACATGTTTACTTGTTGCAGAGAAGAAATCTAGACAGAAGCAACAGTATTTTAAAATACTGCTCTGCTGCACTCTTTCGCTATTAGAGAGCTATTATTACTCTTTTTAAGCTAGAGTCTTGGAGAGATTTTCATGAAGGCTTACTGCAGGCACAGAGGCTTCTTCCTAGGTTCCCATTGTAGTCACTAAAGTAGCTCCTTTCTGGAATAGTTCTGAAGGACAGAACCACTGAAATATCCAGTGAAAACACTTTCTAGTCAGTTGAATGCCCTTATAATACAAATACAGATCAAACTGGCCATCTTATCCCTATTTGCCAAACCTCATGTAGTTACTCTATCTCAAGACAGATGACTTTGGGAGGGTGAAGCAAGCCCTATATCTCTTCATTTGGTATTGCCTTTTTGGATACTTACCAGATTGTTCTGCTTATCTCGAGTAGTGCAGCTCCAGACTATGGTGTGGAAGGGGCTTATCTTCACTTCTGTTCTCAGTACTGTACAGTGAAATATTTCTGGTCCAAACTGAATTTTTCAGCCCTTTCTTCAGTTGCTATGATATTAGAAGTTTTAACCCTGTTCCCTTCATGATTTTATCAGACCCACTGTCAACACAGAAAACCAAGTTAGAAATTTGAAGAAATTTTGCAGAATGTAGTTAGTCTTCATGTGTTCTGTCTGGTGAACAGAAACTTGTGCTTTTAAAATAAGCTAACTCTTCAGCTGTGATCATTGTTACTACATAAAGGGAACCTTGTCTTTCTTGGATAGTGATGCCCTAGCTGAACTGCCAAGTAGGAAGCTAAATCCAGAACTGCTGTTCTTCACAAGCTTGACAGTCAAATATGCTTCTTGGATTTAGTTGAATTGGATAAATGGATTGGCAGGATCCCTTCTGAATGGCCAAAGATGACATGAGCATACTAAAGGCTGGTTCTTGTCAGTAGTTATACATTTGGCACTAACTGATCATCTCTGCGCCTCATGCGTATGAAGGGTTGTTGTCAAGATTTTTCTTGGATTTTAAACGGCTTCTACTTGAAGCATTAAGTGAGATTTGTCTGCCTTTGAAAGGCATAATGGGTTTTTACATGTCTTTTACTGATGCCTCTATTCTAGACAGTCTTTGAGGCAGGCCAGGGTTGACCAGCAGAGCATTGGTGTTCGTTCTGAGTCACTGAGGTAGAGAAAGGCACTCCAGCATTATAGCAGGAAATTGTGTGTTTCCTGAAAAATGTAGCTGAAGAGAGAAAGATAAAATCAGCTTCATATCTTTAGGTTATCAAATTTTGTTTAGTGAGTGGGATGTTTTGTTTACAAAGTGGGATGGTTTTGGTTGTTTCCTTGGGTTTTTTTTTGGTGTGTTTTTTGTTTGCCTTTTTTTTTCTTTTTTCCACATATGCTTTTCGATGCATCTCCATGCTTACCAGTGCAGAATGAACACAATGATCCTTTTTACACTGGAACGTCTGAAAACAGATGCATATATTGTCAGGAAAATGTGAGATTCCATTGGAAGCCTTATAATAGGGCAGATTGAAAAGCCCATCACTACTGGACGTTCTGAGCAGGAGAGCTTGTGTGCATCAGTTTATTTTTTAGGAACCAGGGTCTTTTAGTCTGAACAGAGATGGGAGCTTTCTCTTAATATGCTTGGTAGAGGCAGGAAGGGCCTTAAATTAACACTAAGCTGAAGAAACCCAAAACTTTGTTTCTTATACCCTGCATTTACTAAAAACGATAATAGAGTAATTGAAGAGGAGGCAACATAAAGTCATTGTTGAGCAACTGGAAGAAAATTATTTCCACCATTTAAGCATTAAATGTTATAACATTTTAAGAGTAAAACATTAATTGGTGTTTAATGCCGCCCAGTAGTTTGAGCCTTATTCTGTTTCTAAGCTGGGGTCATGTTATGATCACTTGTATTTGAACTACTGTTAACGTTTGGTTTTGTGGTTTAGTATCTTTTTTTTTTTTTTAAACAGAGGTATAAAAGTTTTCTATGTGGGTGCAGTGTGTTTTGGCTTTAGAAATTCAATGCTGAATAGAGTGACTTTTACATAGAAAACAAATATGTGGTTATTAGACCTGGGTGTAGGAGCTTGGATTTCTGCCCCTGCGTGCGCACCCCCCCCCGCCCCTTTTTGGCAATAATTATTACTGGAAAATTGTAGGCTGTGTAACATCTCAATGCTATGAATATTGCTGCTCCCACCCCCCACCCCCCCCAATCTTTTCACCCCCTGGAGTTTTCCTGCTTTACTGTTAACTCATAAAAGTGCTGCTTAAGACACGTAGCTGAGACTGGATGGAAAGCCGGCGTTCACCATCTTCTGTTCTCATAACGCTATTTGAAGAATACTGAAAAACTGGAGTCTGCCAGAGACAGAATGTTCTTCCAATGATCAGCATCCACCTGTTTAGTTTATGCAGAAATTTTAAATCATGACTTGTTTAGGTTTATACAAACGGAAGGAATAAAACCTTGGGAAAGGATGGTTCATGTAGCAGACAAATTTATTGTAAGCTAACGATTAGATGTATAAGGTGGATCAACTGGGATATTTGTCTCATTAAAAACACACGTAGCTTCTCAAATAATTTGGCAGTTTTCAATGGCTTTTGTATTATTTGGTGTTTCAACCTCAAGAGGGCATCCCTTTCTAACAGATGTTTGAACTGTTCAAAGAAGAATTTGGTGAGGTTCTATGCTCTGTGTTGTGCACAGCTTAGATCAGGTGGTTATTATAGCCTTACCTATCTTTAACAACAGATTAACTTTCTTCTCCTAGATTATAGTCTATTTCCATCACATCTGAGAATAAACTATTATTGCAGTCATCTGGTTCAAGAAGAAGAAATAAATTGGTCAGAAAATAAGCTGTGTATGGATTTCATCTTTTGGGAAAACAGCTTGTTTAGGTGTGAGACAAGTGTAAAAGAGACCAGAGGGTTTTGTTTTTCCTGGAACATTACAAAAGGCTAACTGAGGAGGGCACTTTTGAGTTTGGTTGCTTTGTTTTATGATCCAGACCTGTGCTGTTTAACCTCTCCTACACGATGCATCCTTCCATTTAGTGGGGACTATATGTTTACAAGGACAAGTCACACATCAGGTTATGGGCATCTGTGCTTCATTCTCTCTCTTACAAGATAGCCCCTTATCTTTTAGAAAAAAGGTAACACACAAGCAATAAAATTTTACCTTCATGTATTAAAACTATGTTCAAGATTCATTACTTATGTTGGCATTGCAATTTCTCAGACTTGCATTCAGATTTCATTATTCGGTAGTTCGGAACTGAATTGTTCTTTCTTCAGTATTTTTTAAAAATTCAAGAGAGAGACTTTTCTAATTTTATCTTAAATGTTTAGAGAACATAATCTGCTGCTGTTTTGTCTACCTAAAATACAGAAAACCTTTGTGAGAGATTTAATTAGCTTTATTGCCTTTACAAATTCACTGTCTGTTCCTCTGAAAAGGATGCCTTGGTCCTTCTGACCGTTGAAACGACCTTTCATCACTGTTACCTCACCTTGTATGGTTTTAGTTGAGAATCTCTATTTTGAATTTTAATATTGGACATTTTGTAAGAATGAAATAATGTTTAAAAATTGCCCTTCCTTTCCACCAAAATTTAATTTTAGATGTTCTGTCTAGCACAAATTTTTCCAGCACTCAAGACAGAAGATGTGATGAATACTAGGTATCTGTTAAGTTTTACGATGTATGTTTCATCATGTATCTTGATTTCAGAAGATGCATTTTCAATTTATGATGATACCAAGTGAAACAACAAAGATACAGATTTCAGAATGTCCCACTCTCTTACAGCTCATACAAAAACCACAAAATCAAAAAGCATCATTGTTTTCCAGTCCTGAAGCTCCATTCTTTTTGAAAGTGATAGCAATTTCATATTCTGAGAGACCAAATGCTTTGGGAGAAAAAAAATGTAGAGCCTATCATCTAGTCTTCTACTCAGGCATCCTAGAAGCTGGGCTTCTAGTCATTCTTATACTTAGTGAGTGCTTTGGATTACAATATTCAAGTAGCCATTAAGAAAAGGACATTTAGAGGTGCAGAAAAAGTGATCGTTGTTCTTCACCTTATCCACAGTGTCACGAAAAGGTGTTTCATACATCTGTGGATCTTGATACACCAAGAAAACAAGCTATTAGGGTGAGATTTTTTTCTTGAAATGGTATGTCCTGTAGCTCAAGAGGTCAAGGTTATTAACAACCCCAGATCTGCGTAAAATTAGTAAGTTGCTTCACTGAGTTCTTAGAAGTTGGTTAACATTTTGGCTTAAAGTTCCACTGTTTTCCTTGGCAATGTAGAAGTATTTTGTCTCAACATGAAATGCAGTATCACTACGAGAACTGTTGTAACTTAAAATAGACCTTATTAGTTTGAGATAAGAATTACGAAGTGGGGTTCTGTAGGCACAGTTAGTGGTTAAATTGTCATAGTGATCTGTTCTGCCTCAAAATCTATGAACCGGTAGCAAGATTGTACAGGTGGTAGTACGATTCTCATACTATCGAGGAAGTTGGTATGGCTCTGTAGAAGAGCAATCCAATGCCACGGCTCTCATTAGTTGCAGAAAAGGAAACTTGCATTCATGATGGGATGACCTTAAGTCCCAGTTTCCTAACTTGATCAGTGCATCTGACTTCGGTGAAGTTAGGAATCTGTTGTAATCTGGAAACGAAAACACTTGCCTCATATGGAAAAAAACTTCTGTTGTCTGTTTTAAATACTTTCTGCTACCACTGTTGAAGAAAAGAAAAAAGGGAAGAAAAGAAAAAAAGTTGCTCACCAAATGAGCATTTGCATTAGAGGGGCAGAAAGTTTTCCTGTTTCTTTTTTTTTTAATCAGTTCCATCTCTCCCTTTTGTAAAAGAAGTCTAAAAGTGGTGTTTATACAACCTGCTCATATACCTCCACTTTTGAACAGGTGTTTTTTTTTTTGAAGATCTGGAAGCTATAAATATTGTAGTTAAAGCCCCTCAGAGACTTGAGCAAATTGATCACAAATAAATCATCGCTGGTTTTTACCTTAGGGTGAAGGGGGGGGGGGGGGGGGGCAGGGAGAGAACAATGTGATGATCAGAAGTTCCCTTCCTACTCTCCAACCAGAAGCAATGTGTCTTGTCATTCAGCACCTTTCTTTTGCCTTGAGACATGCCAAGCATTTGTTGTATGCTTGTCCATTTAATGTTAATTCCATTAAGGTTTTTTTTCCCCTCAAATGAAAGGCAGTGGACAGTGAAAGTCATAGAATCATAGAATCGTTAAGGTTGGAAAGGACCTCTGAGATCATAGAGTCCAACCTGTTAGCCTAACCGCCAGGTCCGCCTCTAAACCATGTCCCTAAGCACCACATCCACATGTTTTTTGAATACTTCCAGGGACTGTGGTTGTACCACTTCCCTGGGCAGTCTGTTCCAGTGCCTAACCACTCTCTCCGTGAAGAAATTTTTCCTAATATCTAACCTGTTCTTAAGAACCCAACAACTTACTGTTCAAAAAGGGCTTTATTTAGTACAGTCATAATGCCAGTATTTTTAAACTGACAAAACCAAGTAGTGAATTTAAAAATTATTCTTAAGGGACGTTGTTAGGGTTGCTACTATATTTGTCAAGTGTATAACAGAATGGAATATAAGATACTTTTAGTTTCAAAGAATTTACAGTTCTCATAGATAAGGTATTGCGAAGGGAAAGTGCAGGCATGAACTAAGAAATATAAACAGTGGGTTAACATCACAGCTAGCAATTAAACTCTGGTTCTGAGTCGTATATTCTAGTGCTACACTGTTCAGATAGAGCAGGGTTTTCTGGAGAATGTTATGCTCCTGAAGTCTAGGTAGGAGATTATTGTCTATAACTATAGTTTGTGCACTGTTGTAGAAGAGTGAGACACTAAACACAAAGTATGGTTAAAGTGCTTACTGTTTAAAAGCTAAAGCATTAGGTAAGGAACTTTTTAATAGTTGTAAAGTATTGAGAATAAGGAAGGAGTTAGCTTATTAATAATAGGCAAGAAAACATACCTTGATATTTTATCTCGCACTGTAATGTCTGAAATTATCTGTGCTGGTTAAACAATTTGGCCAGCCTATTTCAAAAGAGGCTGCGTGAGCTACAGAACTTGGGCTATCCTGGAACAAAGATTAAGCTGAACTCCTGCCAAGAAAGAACTGGAATGGAAACTTCACAGAAGTTAGAATTACAATACATGATACTAATTAGATAAGTGAATTTCAAATAGAGATATTTCAGATGATCCAGATATTTTTCTCTTCCTGTAACTGTCAGTAAACCAGGAAATGCGTAGTAAACTTAGTAAATATTTTTTTTTTTAACCTGTGGAGTTCAGTTGAGTTAGCTTTAAAGCTGAAAGCTGATATTGTGTGTTTGCCTTAGCAGCTGCAAAAACTCTTGCCATATGTGTATGGATATTTGACATACAGAAGAGTCATATGTTATAACCGTTTAGTTTTCTGGTGCCAAATACATTTTAAAGTATGTAGTAGCTCATTATCAGTGGTATAAGTCCAAATTTATTTTGATGCAATTTGATACTGCAATAACATAGGGGGCTGTATCTTGAGTTCTTGTGCTGGTTAATATTGTGGGTTTTTAACAGCAGCTTTATTATTTCGAAGATATTAATGTTGAACAAGGACTAAACTTATGTTGTCTTTCAATCCCTAATGGCAGAAGTTCTGTTGTGCTTAAAACAAACAAACAAAAACAACAACAACAAAAAAACCAAACCAAACAAAAAAACCACAAACAAACAAAAAAAAAAACCCAAAAAACCTCCCAAACTTTCAGTATGTATGTAGGGAACTTTTTCCAGCTTTTTTTTTTTTTTCCCCTATTATCTTTATATTTTTGTGCTTACTGCTGACACTGACACGGGTAAGAAAAATTAACACACTCTCTGTGTTCAATAAAATGGGCTACAGAGTAAACCATTTCTTAATGTTTTGGCTTGCAGTAATTTTGTAGCAATAATGGAAAGCAAGGATATTCAAAAATGTGCCAGTACAGTTAGAATAATACTATAGTAAAAAATAAAAAGAAATATGTCAACTATGAAATATTTTGAAGTTATTTTGAATTTTCTATTAAGTTTTGTAACATATGGTGTTAAATCGTCCAATTTAGAAGCCCGTGTTGTTTCTGGTAATAATAAAAATATAAGTGCAGACAAAAATGTGTTGTGAACAATTGCTGTGTTTTGATGTACAAAGTTGTGGCTACCATATTGTAGAAAAATAAATCACCCTATTAAAACATTATACAATTCACTGGTTCTCAAACTTCTTTTGCCCTCTTTTTTGCTAGTGTAAAGTCCTCTTTCCCATCACTGCTCTCTCATATATATGAGTATTTCCACTCTGATCTGTTCCAGATCACTGTAATATAATTCACTGTGTACTCTCCTGCCAAATAAATGTGGTCATTCACAATATCTATCCCCCTTAAATAAAAGAAAGAAAAAGACAAAAATCCTCCACCCTCACGGCCCCCCAAGAATACAAGAAACAAACCAAAATAACCTTGTGACATTAGTCATGACCCTAACTCAGTCCAGTCTAATGCTCCTCCAAGTTTTGCCTTGCATGTTCAAGCAAATTTGTCCTGCACTCTTAACCTAAGCCTTCTCTCCTTATGTAGTCTCTGTGCTCTCTGTCTGCACTGAGGTATTATAGGGAATTGCTTCCTCCCATATGCTTGAAGTCCAGTTTTTCATAGCCTGTGCTTAAACCAGCCTAGTCTTTGGTAGTAGACAACCTAAGAGAAGGTATAACCCTGCCTGGGGACTTTTTTTTTTGGTTGTGGGGTCTTGTTTGTTTAAGTCTGCTATTCCTCCTTAATGTTGCAGAAAGGAAGAGTATGGGGCAGAATTTAAAATATATTTTTCAAAAAATGTTTTTTCTTAACATTTTTCCAAGTCTAATGACAGCCCTATGAAGGCTTTTCTGTGTCTCAGCAGTGACTGACAGTAATATACCAATAGTAGATACCAAGGAAAGGGTGGGGCAGGGTAGTGGTAGGGTAGGGCATGGGTTGTGGTAGTTTCTCAGAACAGTTTCCCAGCTCTTACTTTGTGGCTTAGGGCTTCTGAAAACAAGATGGTGGCCTGTTACTTCATAGGCCTTGATAGCTTTTTGTATTCAGTAGTTTGTCCATTAGGTTTCTACTTCTTTTCTAGTTATACAAAATTATTATCCAGAGCATCCTGCTGTGGGAGTTTTTGAACCTGCCATCTGTTTACATTTAATGACAAAACAACTAGTAGTATTTTTAATTTCTAATATACATTTAGTAAACAGCTTAAATTTTTATTATTTACCAATAGATTAAACTTAACAACTAGAATAACAAATAACGCATTTTAGAATTCAATAATGATAAAAAAAAACCAACCTCTGTTAAGAAGATAAATCCTGAGTTCTGATAGTCTTTTGACTGTGGCACAGGTTTGGACCATTTTGTAGCATAAATTGCTTTCATTTTCCATCCTAGTGTCCTCATCAAGTTACGAAAGGTAGAGACTAACACCAGATGGAATATATTGAAATTTCTTCCTCCTCCTCCTTTCTTCCCTGCCTGAAATATAATTGGCACTTCAACAGGAAAGTTCAGTCTCCAGTCTGACAATCATTTGGTTGGCCAAAATTATTGAGACTGTTGAGATTTCTTGTATTTAGCAAAGCTTGAAACTTCCAATGAACTTAAAATTCATCTTGTTTTTCAGACTGAGAACCTAGAGAGTACAATAACCATACCAGATATCAGATTACATAGCAACCCTTCAGCTTTTAATGTTTACTGCAATGTCCGCCATTGTGTGTTGGAGTGGCAAAAAAAGGAAGCATCTGTATCTTTGGCTTCAAAGAACAGTGTACAGAGTGGGGATTCGGACAGCGATGAAGAGGAGGAATCCAAAGAGCCGCCTATTAAACTTCCAAAGGCAAGTAACAGCATACTGTTTATAGTATACCATGTGTGTGATCTAAAGTTGGTATGTTCTTTGTGGGGAATAAAGAATAGCATTATAAGCCAGCTGCTTGGAAAATAGCTATAGTTTTATCTGTAATCTACCTAGTCCAGAATCATCTGATTTGATGAATTAAGAAGATCTATGTACCTGCCCAATAATTAATTTTAAAGTCAATTAAATGTTATGTAAACATTCAACTTGCACTCCTTTATAAATACTGGTACTTGAAAATAACCTACAGCCTCAAAAGTCTCCAAAAAATGCAAATAAGCTCTTATATTTGTCAGAGGCTACTAGCTGGTATGGTAAAGGATGCTTTCTCTTACTGTACCCCCAAAAAAGAATAAATCTTTCTGCTATTGGAATTCAGTTGGTCAAGTGTTTTCTAAGATGATTTGCCAGGTATACATGTAGTTGCAGTAACTGTCAATTATTCTTACTTCCTTATTTTTTTAATCTTTCCCCTTTTTAGCTCTAGTGCCTTTTGGCACTGATAACTATAGATAGTTGATAATGCACATTAAGATTTTGGACACTATAGTTCAACAGTTAGGGTAGGTTTTTTACTATTTACTACTTCGATGCTTATAGTAGGATTAACGGTGGAAAGTCAGAAATAATCTATATAGGAGTTACTGATTTTTTTCTTATTTTTTTTAATTTGTTGATTCACTTGTTTTGTACCATGTACCTTCTGTGCATTCAGTTTTGCTTTTTCCTAGCTTATTAATGCTATGAATTCTGCTTCCTTTTGTTATTCTTCTGAGTCTAAAAAGCCATATTCATAGTAACTTTCCTTGTTTGTATTTGCTCTAAAACCAATACAAATACTTAATTAAAAAGGTTGTTGCAGCAGTGATGATGCAGAATGTTCTAGTTGCTTAGAAAATTAAAATTTTATAGATGATTGTGTTTAGATAGTATTATCTGAAGGGCAAAGTTGGCACTCTGGAAATAGTGGTGGAGAATTGCAGAGGAGCATAACCAAGTTGGGTAACTGCAACTTGATAACTGAAATTTCGCGGTTGATAGTTGCAAAATAATGTGCAGTCAGTAGAAATAAAGTTAGCATTGTTTATGAACTGTATCTGACTCCTTGTGGATTATATTAAATGAATCGTCAAGTGCTTGTAGATGTTTATTTTGGAATTTTAAGTAAACGGCAAGGTAGCTATTAGCATTTAAAAAGAACGGAATGGAGTTTTAAAGAGATTTTGAAATTAAGAGGTTCAGAGAAGGATGAGATTTACCAGTGATACAGACAGGACACTTGCATGTAGAAACTAAAACACTGGTACTGTTAAAGGTGTTGGAGAATTTATCAAAAAGAGACTTGGAAAATGGGTGCAGTTTTAAAAAGATGGTGGCTTAGAAAAAGTGGTATGGAAACCCTAGGTAGGAAACTTTACTTTTCCTTTCTCAAAACAGAAAATCAGTGAGATATTTTGTTACATTTAATAGAGCAAATATAAAATTGCTGAAAATCAATATGCTTTCAAACTATTTATTTTTAGCAAAGAATCTACAAAATATCAAAGAGTTCAAGAATTTTTACTGATTCAACAATGGCTTAGATGCTTAGTACAAACTCAGTATTTTTAATAATTATCTAGCTAATATTGGATTGTTTACATCCCTTCAAGGTAAGACACTTACTATTATTAATTTCACTTGCATCCATACATTTGAAAAAGGCATTCACTTGGAGCTGTCTCATAGGTAGTAAAACTTTTAGAGGCTAACTAGGTAAATGTCTTTGTATCCTGAATATCAGTGTCTGTCTCATGCTTTGAGTATATTACGGTCTGGTTCTTATGTATAATGAACAATATTGGGTTGGGTTTAGTTTGTTAAATATAAAGAAGAAAGTTATTGACGTTTCTGAGGCTTACAATATTTACTAGACTAGTTCCTGAAAGTAATCGTTAGCTTATTAAAAAGCATACTGATGTCTTTTGAGTTTGACAGTGAGGTGAAAGATTCAAAAAAAGGTGTTACCAGGATTTGTGCTTTTCCAGATTCTCCAGAGTTAAACTGGTGAATTTAGTCCTTGGTGTGGTTTTTCTGTTCGCGAAAAGTCTTCATTTAATTGAGAACAAGTTGAAAGCATTCTACTTTTTATGCATCTGTCCTCGTTTCAGCTGGGATAGAGATAATTTTCTTCCTAGTAGCTGGTATAGTGGTGTGTTATAGATTTAACATGAGAATAATGTGATAACGCACTGATGCTAAGCAGTGTTCATACTAAGTCAAGGACTTTCCAGCTTCCCATACTCTGCCAGCAAGGAGTTACACAGGAAGCTGGGAGGGGGCACAGCCAGGACAGCTGACCCAGACTGGCCAAAGGGCTATTCCATACCATATGACGTCATGCTCAGTATATAAACTGGGGGGAGTTGGCTGTGGGGCAGCGATCGCTGCTCGAGGATGGGCTGGGCATTGGTCAGTGGCTGGTGAGTGGTTGCGTCACTTGTTTTTCCTGGGTTTTGTTCTTCTCTCTCTCTCGTTGTTTTCCTTTTCATCACTATTATTATTATTATTATTATTATTATTATTATTATTATTATTAAATTAATTTCAGTTATTAAACTGTTCTTATCTCAACCCACAAATTTCTTACTTTTGCTCTTCAGATTCTCTCCCCCACCCCACCGGGGAGGGGAGGGTGAACAAGCAGCTGTGTGGTGCTTGGTTGCTGACTGTGGTTAAACCACGACAGTCCTTTTTGGCACCCAACATGGGGCTCAAAGGGTTTGAGATAACAACAGATTAACCAGAGTGTATTAAGGAACTTGTATCTGTTAACAGTTGCCAGTCACAATATTGATTCATCTGTTCTCAGTATTAGTTTATGTGATCTGCACCATGCTCTTTTTTTTTGCTGTACATGTTAAAGGTTGGTGTTGGTTTTTGCAGTTCGCTGTGTTCTGCAGTGATTAGTGATGTTTTGCCTGGGAGATTTGTTATTAAAACACTGGAAGAAGGATAGGGATGGCTTTGCTTCCGATCTTAATAAAGGGACTGTTGATTCACATTTAAAAAAAGTGAGTAGCGAATGCGATGACCAAGACTAGAGTGGCCCTGCCTCCAGCCAGGTGGAGGAAAGGGACAGTCAGGTTTACTGGACTATGTGGATTCAATGGCCTGGCACATCGGACCCACAGGAGTATACGGCTCTAGGAGACACCAGTGCACAGTGTGCCCTAATGCCATCAATCTATAAAGGGGCATAACCCATCTGTATTTCTGGAGTGACAGGGGGATCCCAACAGCTGACTGTATTGGAGGCTGAAGTGAGCCTAACCGGGAAGGAGTGGCAGAAGCACCCCATTGTCACTGGCCCAGAGGCTCCGTGCATCCTTGGCATAGACTACCTCAGGAGGAGGTTATTTCAAGGACCCAGAAGGGTACTAGTGGGCTTTTGGCATAGCTGCCTTGGAGACAGAGGAAATTAAACAGCTGTCTACCCTGCTCAGTCTCTCAAAGGACCCTTCTGTTGTGGGATTGCTGCGGGTCAAAGAACAACGGGTGCCAATCGCTACCACAACAGTGCACCGGCGTCAATATCGCACCAATAGAGACTCCCTGATTGCCATCCATAAGGTGATTTGTTGACTGGAGAGCCAAGGAGTGACCAGCAAGACCCGCTCATCAAATGGCCGGTGCAAAAGTCTAATGGAGAGTGGAGGCTATGTTGGCCTGAATGAAGTTATGCCACCGCTGAGACGTGCTAGAACTTCAATACAAACAGGAGTCAAAGGCCGCCAAGTGGTATGCCACAACTGATATTGCTAATGTGTTTTTCTCAATCCCTTTGGTGGCAGAGTGCAGGCCACAGTTTGCTTTGACATGGAGGGGCGTCCAGTACACCTGGAATCGATTGCCCCAGGGGTGGAAACACAGCCCTACCTTTTGCCATGGACTGATCCAGACTGCACTGGAACAGGCTGGGGCTCCAGAACACCTGCAATACTTTGATGACATCATTATATGGGACAATACAGCAGAAGAGGTTTTTGAGAAAGGGAAGAAAATAGTCCAAATTCTTCTGGAGGCTGGCTTTGCCATAAAACAAAGTAAGGTCAAGGGACCTGCACAGGAGATCCAGTTTTTAGGAATAAAATGGCAAGATGGACATCATCAGATCCCAATGGATGTGATGAGCAAAATAACAGCTATGTCTCCACCAAGTAGCAGAAAGGAAATGAAACATAAGTTTTCTTTGGTGTTGTGGGTTTTTGAAGAATGCATATTACAAATTACAGTCTGATCGTAGGCCCCCTCTATCAAGTGACCTGGAAGAAGAATGATTTCAAATGGTGCCCTGAGCAACGACAAGCCTTTGAACAAATGAAACAGGAGATAGTTCATGTAGTAGTCCTTGGGCGGGCCAGTCCAGGCAGGACAAGATGTAAAGTATGTGCTCTACACTGCAGCCAGGGAGAACGGCCCTACTGAAAAGAACTATTTGCTTATTCTGTCCTTCAATGCACAGTTTGGAGGAGTTGAGAGAGAGGGAGCACCTACCCAGTCTGTTGATCTCAGAGCCTCTGGCAGAAAGCACTGGGGGAGACTCGAGGTCGACCCTTGGGGTTTTGGAGTTGGGGATACAGAGGATCTGAGGCCAGCTATACTCCAACTGAAAAAGAGATATTGGCAGCACATGAAGAGGTTCGAGCTGCTTCGGAAGGCGTTGGTACTGAAGCACAGCTCCTCCTGGCACCACCGGGGCTGGGCTGGATGTTCAAACGGAGGATCCCCTGTGCACATCACTCAGCTGGTGCTACGTGGAGTGAGTGGGTCGCGCTGATTACACAATGAGTTTGAATAGGAAACCTCAGTCACCCAGGAATCTTGGAGGTGATCATGGACTGGCCAGAAGGCAAAGATTTTGGAATACCGCCAGAGGAGGTGACATGTGCTGAGGAGGCCCCACTGTATAATAAACTATCCGAAAATGAGAAGCAATATGCTCTGTTCACTGTCGTATTGTAGGAAAGCATTGGAGATGGAAAGCTGCTGTATGGAGTCCTGTATGACAAGTTGTAGAAACTGCTGAAGGAGAAGGTGAATCAAGCCAATTTGCAGAAGTGAAGGCTATTCAGCTAGCTTTAGACATGGCCAAACGAGAAAAGTGGCCAGTGCTTTATCTCTATACTGACTCATGGATGGTGGCAAATGCCCTGTGGGGGTGGTTATAGCAATGGAAGCAGAGCAACTGGCAGTGCAGAGATAAACCCATCTGGGCTGCCGCATTGTGGCAAGATATTACTGCTCGGGTAGAGAACCTTGTTGTAAAAGTACGTCACGTAGGTGCTGACGTACTCAAGAGTCGGGCCACTGAAGAACATCGAAAGAACCAGCAGGTGGATCAGGCTGTGAAGATTGAAGTGGCTGAGGTGGATCTGGACTGGCAACATAAGGGTGAATTATTTCTGGCTCAGTGGGCCCATGACACCTCAGGCCATCAAGGAAGGAAGAAATGCAACATATAGAAAGGCTCGTGATCAAGGGGTGGACTTGACTTGGTTTTGTCCCGTCCCCGTTCCGGCCCCCCCCCCGTTGTTTTTCTTTTCATCACAATTTTTTAATTATTATTTTTATTTTTATATTTTGTTTCAATTATTAAACTGTTCGTGTCTCAACCCACGAGTGTTCTTACTTTTTCAGATTCTCTCCCCCCACCCCACTGGGGAGGGAAGGGTGAACAAGCGGCTGTGTGGTGCTTGGTCGCTGACTGGGGTTAAACCACGACAGCATCTTAGGTGTTCTATTGAAGTATCTGGTTTTTTTTAGTCTCAAACTTGAGGAAGTCAGGTTCGTTAGAGCTTTTGTTTAGAACACGTTTCAGAATTAAAAGCTGTCCTATGCAATTTCTATAAGAAGATTGAGAACAATTGTTTTTAACAAATGTTAAGAGAGACACAGAGACGCAATTTGCTGGTCTTTGGATATTAGCACAAGAAAGTTTGTATTTTGATTGTGTTCAGACAGTTCGGTAACTTGCTTTGATAACTTTCAGTTTTTGGATTTACATGAAATATTTGCTTTTGCCTGACTTATTTGTTGAGTACCTTATTTATTCACTACTTTTGCTAATGATAGGGAATTCTTTCTGCTTGAAATAGGGCAGATTCAGTTCTACTGATTTGATTTGCAGTTGTTTCCCTCCTCCCCCTGCCCAGTATTAAACTTAACACTGGGTTACGGATGATCTGCAAAAGCCATGTACTAAAAGGAGCAAATGATGGTTTAAGGTGGAATTAACCAACTAAATATTCTTTGTTCCTGCAGTGGCATACATTTTGCTGTTTAGCTAATTAGCTTAAGCAAAAATGAAAATTTTCAAGTTGTAACAAAAAATAAAAGAAAAAGAATTACTCTCTTTAGAAACTGACTTTAAGTCTTTTAAAATTCATTAAGAGAAGGTGTTACCTGTGTAAAGTATTTTTTTGTATGTATATAATAATATAAATTTATGTGGAGAATTAAATATACGTAGTATTATGTATTCTTAAATAAATATAGAAATGTGGGTATTGAGCAATTATGAGAGAGGAAAGACAAAGGAAATAAAAAAACCCAATGTAGACAACTTCTTGAAGAAATGGGTTTTTTGGATGAATTACTTATGGATCCTAATGTCTGCATCCAGGCTAGAATTTTGTGTACCCTTTGTAAGGTGGGCTTATGCTTTTGATCCGAAGTCTCAAAGATGTTGCAAAGGGAACAGGAGGATGGTTGTGTGGAGAGCATCGGTAAGAGCTGGTAGGCTGTGACACTGAGGCTGCGGGAGTGCTTGTTTTGGCTCAGAGACCCTTCAGAGAGCAGTGAAAACAAGCTTATGGTGTCTTGAAAAGAACTATTTGCTTATTCTGTCCTTCAGTGCACAGTTTGGAGGAGTTGAGAGAGAGGGAGCACCTACCCAGTCTGTTGATCTCAGATACTAAAAAAAACCCAACTCAAAACCTGTGCAGATCAGGCCAAATCCCAGCAGAACTATCCATTGTTGATTCCTGCTTTAGTGAAAGTTCACCAAAGTATTTTCTCCACCGTGTTAGGTTTTCTGCTTTCTCCAGCTGCCTCTGTCAGCTGCTAGATGAGGTCTCCTATCTGAAGATTGGGAAGAATAGAAGAAACTTCTCAGTTTCTCTCAGAGACGCTATCACTGGGAAGAAAGGGTATTTCTAAAAATGTCCTGCAGTATATTTTATTCTTTATCCTGCAAGATGATGCTGAGTTTTGGATCCTGGAAAAACCATCTGTGCTGTTATTTTGTTGACAGGGTTTTTTAATTCCCTGTAGATTCCATGCATGTGTTTTCCCCCACTCCATTGAAGATATGAAATGTAAGGTGCAATTTGCAGGAAAATTGCTGTTGCACTTTGAAGACTTGATTTGATTATGTTTCTATTCTTCCTTCAAATATCAAACAAGTGGTAAAACAACTTCTGAAAGACAGGAATCAAAATAAATTGAATGACAGCAAAGACGGTTACAAGGCATCCAGTAGAACTTAGAGCTGACTGTCAGAACGGATCTATTTTAAGCATGAGTAGCAGTTCCGTTAACAATTTTATTTCTTTTAACATTTCAGTCTTTTTCCTTAGATTTTACTCAGGGGTGTATCTATATTAACCACTCTGAACATTAGGGCTCTGCTCCTGACAGAAACACATAGTGTGAAGTTTTGAAGATATGGTTGCTTATTTGTAATGAGTTAACCCTGTTCATGTCTTTTTCATCCTCATCATTTTCACATACTGAGTTTGAGAAGGAAGTGACAGGGAACAGTCAGTGGAGAGAAGCATAATTGTAATCCCAGAATATTCAGGAATGCTAAAACGGAAAGTTAGGAGTGGCTGTAACAGCACTCTTACACATGTTGTATTCACTGGCATAATGCATGTCTGTGATGCGTACACATGGAGTTTTAGCGACAAGTAATTAATCTTTATTTTTTATGTTGTCACAAGAGCGATCTCAGAGGCTTTGGAGGGGAAGATAGTAATGCTGCCTGTATCAGCTGTCAAACGTATCATTACTCAAGTTGGGAAGTCAGATTGCAGGCCAATACTAGCTAGCAAGGAAAAAGAGGTCTGTCAAATAAAGTGTGAACTCAGTAGAAGTTAGAAGGGCTCAGAGGCACAGTTTGTCTTACATTGTCCAAAGAATTCTAAGTTTCCTTATTTTTTCAGGGAACTATTACTCTGCTTAGATATGATCTTTCATATAATGACATTACTTTTGTGTAATGTTTGCTAGTCCAGTTGTGTAGGTGGGTTCTTGATTTTGATTCTCTTTTGAATTACCATTGTATTCTGTATTACATTTTTGTTATTCAAATAACTGTTGTGTTCTGTGAACACTGGGATATACCTTTATTGATGAAGACCCAAAAATATTGTATTAACAGATATTCTGAAATATCTGTACTTCTTTAGATCATTGAAGTTGGATTATGTGAAGTCTTTGAACTGATAAAGGAGACAAGATTTTCTCATCCATCCTTGTGTCTCAGGAGCCTACAAGCCCTACTCAATGTGCTCCAGGGCCAGCAACCAGAAGGCCTGCAGTCAGAGCCTCCTGAAGTCCTAGGTAATATCTCATCTGTTACTGTATTTGTATTAACATATATCTGTTATTGGACAGAAGAAAATCGTTCCTAGCAAGTATTTGTGAGATAGTAACATGCTTGTTCTCAACAGACTGACTTAATTCTGGAGTGTAAACTCCTTATGGTGTATGTAACCAGCATGTAATCTTTTGTAGAACAGGAATGTTGGCATGTAAAGGTACATATATATAAAAAAAAAGTCATATTTTGTTGCTGTGTAATGCAGAGTTTCATTGAAACATAGTAAACCTTACAACCTTACAAACTGTGATTCATTTGTCTTACTGAAGGTATAAAATACTTTGCCTTATTGGAAAGAAGATAGTTCTACAGTGATCCTCTCTTGCTATCTGCTGTTGTAATCTATAGCTTAGATATTTAATGCTGTAATTTATATAAAGCTGCAAAACGAAGTATCAGAATTCTCGCTTTTATTTCCTCTGGCCATTGAAAGTTTTCCCTGAAAATTAGTTTTGCTTTTAATGATATGGAAAATAAAAGTTGAACTCCTGATGACTTTGATTGTATGATTGATTGTCCTTTAAGTTAAAATCCAATTGTCTTTTGTTAATTCATAGTTTTTACTGGTTTATAGAACTGCAAGGAAGGCTAGGCTGTAGCATCTGTTGTTTAAAAATAAAAATAAAATACATCTTAAGACTTTCTATGTGTATTTTCCTATGTTGTGGCTCAACAGTATTCTGTTCCCAAAGATGATGGTAATTTGCTATGGAAAGCTTTTATTTTGTATTGATGCACAGACTATTAAAAAGCTACAAAGAAGGCTTTGTTTTGATTACTGCCTTAGGGATTATTTTATTATACTATCAAAAAAATTGAGGTGGATTTCTGTTCACACCTTGATTGTTAACAAATGTTCAGCTGCTAAACAGTGCTTGAAAAGAGGCATATGATCAAAATAATTTTCAAGCTTTGACTTGAAATCCTTATTTCTGAGAAATGGGATGTGCTTCAACATGGGTAATGATCATAAAGATTAGACAAGGTTGGTCAAGACCTACACATCATCTCAGTGATGAGGTAGACTGAATAGGCAGGTAAAGTAACTCCTCCTGGCCCATTTCTTATTAATGTGTTCCAGTGTAACAGAAGGACTTGGTTTTTCTTGTTCTCCAGCCATTGTGATTATCAAGACTTGATGTTTTCTGGATGAAAAAGAATGAGAAGTTAAGGATGTTGTAGACCTATTTGAGTGGGATGCTTTCTTTTCTGTCTGGAAATAGGGCTAAACTTAATGGCTTAGGACAGATGCAACATGTATTTTGTAAGCTTAATTTCCCATTGACTGGCAAATGGCTTGGTATGATTTTGTGACTTGTCTATGTAATTGCTGTGTTTTATCTGCAGAATCCCTGTTCCAGCTTCTTCTGGAGATAACTGTCCGTAGCACGGGAATGAATGACAGTACAGGACAGTCCTTGACAGCACTTTCCTGCGCTTGCCTCTTCAGTTTGGTAGCTGCATGGGGAGAGACAGGAAGAACGTTGCAAGCAATCTCTGCTATCCTCACCAATAATGGCAGCCATGCTTGTCAGACTATTCAGGTCTTGCACTAAAACTTCTCTGTATCTGGGAATCTATGTAAATGATGTGTACATGAGTTCTGAGAAGATCTATTGTGTAAATTCAGTTAACTTTTTCCCCTCACTATTTTTGAGATAAGAGTAGGTATTTCTTTGTCTCTCTTGAGTTGGAGATAGAACAGAAAATGCAACATTTAAAAAAACAGTAATGTTTTTTACTCACTCATGATTTCTTTTACTGTTTAGGTGCCAACCATTTTAAACTCTCTTCAGCGGAGTGTACAGGCAGTTCTCGTGGGCAAAATCCAAATCCAGGACTGGTTCAGTAATGGGATAAAGAAGGCAGCCTTGATGCACAAATGGCCATTGAAAGAAATATCTGTAGATGAAGATGACCAGTGCCTACTTCAGAGTGATGGTTTTTTCCTCTATCTCTTATGTAAAGATGGACTTTACAAAATCGGCTCTGGATATAGCGGGACAGTGAGGGTAATGCGATTTCTTCTTGTCTGATGAAGATAGTTAATATTTTAACTTAACTTTTATGATGTCCCGTTTCCATTTTGTAGTGTACTAATGATCAGTTCTTTTACAGTTTGTCTAAATTTTTCGGATGATTATGAGAATTTTACAGCATTTTCTTACAATTTTCACTTCTCAATACAGTTGAAGATATTGTTATTTAGATGGTAAATGATTATGTGTAAAATTGTCACTCTGGTATTTGTTAAAAGATCGGAGTTTTTTGCTTTTCAGGGCCACATATACAATTCTACATCCCGCATCAAAAGCAGAAAGGAAAAAAAGTCCTGGTTAGGCTATGCTCAGGTAGGTGAATAATTAAAACACAAAACGTGTGCCCCACCCCCCATCCCTCATGAGTAATTGAAGTGGACTTTGGCTTAGAGTAAGCTTACATGGATATTGTATTGTTCCTTTGGCTTTAGTTATAAAAATCAGTTTTTTGGTACTGACTTTTAACTTGTGGAAGGCAAGGGACATCTGATTGTATTGGCATATAGAAAGGAATAATGAAAAGTGTCATTGATTTGTGTTGTCACTGTAAAGACTTTCTGAAAATATGATGGTTCAACACATAAGTTTATGAATTGTACAGTCAATTGATGTGTGCTTCTTAAATAATGAAGTTGGTGGATGTAAAAATGTGCTGTTGCAACAAAGTAGTGTAAAAAAATACTTCAAATATCTATTTATGAAAATAAATTGATTTTAAAACATTTGCAGTAAAATAAGGAAATGCTATTTTGGTTGCGGAGGATTGAGGGTGTGTAAACCATAAGTAGAAATAATTGTTCACGTTAGCACTGCAGAGTTAACTATATTTGGATGTTTGGGTTTTTTAGAGTTAGTCAATTTCTGGAATATCAACCACCTTTTCTTATACCTTTGTTATTCATTATAAAAATAGTGGGTTTTTTAGAATCCTGTTATTACCTCTGAGTGCTCTTTCTCTCAAAAAAAAAAAAAATTACAGAGAACAATGAATTTGATTCATTTTTTCTAACTACTGAGCGATTTTTATTGTATATTTACGATTAACTGAGTGATCTCATTGTCCCAGTGTGAAATTAAGTGTACTCCTTACCGTGTTTTTGAAGTGAAATTTTTCATTACTATCCTGGTTTTGGCTGGGATAGAGTTAATTTTCTTCACAGTAGTTGGTATAGTACTGTGTTTTGGATTTAGGATGAGAATAATGTTGCTAATACAGGGATGTTGTAGTTACTGCTGAGCAGCACTTACACAAAGTCAAGGCCTTTTCTGCTTCTCAGGCCACCCCACCAGCGAGTGGGCTGGGGGTGCACAAGAAACTGGGAGGGACAGTTGACCCCAACCAACCAAAGGGATATTCCATACCATATGATGTCATGCTCAGCATATAAATCTGGGGGAAAAAGAAGTAAGGGGGGGATGTTCGGAGTTATGGTGTTTTGTCTTACCAAGCGAAGCAGCTGTGTGGTGCTTAGTTGCCGCCTGGATTAAACCACAATTATAAATACGTATTCTATTATTACAGTTTTATATTTTTTATATATATATATATTATATATATATATATGTGTGAAATCCGGTTTTGTTTAGTATTAAAAGAGATAGATCACCAAAAGGTATACTGGTGCAATACAAATGCGTGTGGATGCATTCATTCAGAGGCCTGTTTTATCAGTTTGGAAAGGAATAGGATCCATACAGTTTCACTATATAGAGTTACACATTTGGACATTCTGTACATAGCTATAAATATATTTGATGTTCTTCTTCGAGTGCTTGTACAGGTGTATGCCCTCATACAATGACTGTACCGAAAAGCACTGCTAGTCAGAAAAATGCCACTCTGGGGCTATTTTTATAGGAAGATATGTAGTTGCACTTATTGCTAAGTATGTGTCCGTAAAAGAGGTAAGACGTGCCCCCAGTCTCATTTCCCTTCAGGTGCTTGTTTAAGTCAGCTCACATTGAGGTGATTTTTCTTACTTCATCATGTAAGTTATTTTAGACTGAAGCTTTTCTATCTACTTTAATGCTCTTTACTCATTTTTCCTAGTTTGTGTGGGTTAGTTTTTCCTGATTTCACAGAGATTTATTTATCCAGGAAAATTCAAGTAGTGTAGAAGGAAAAGGGTGGGTTGGATTTCTCTGTTGTTGTTAGATGATTGTAATTAAGGTCCCTGACTCTTTGACAAATGGGGAGATTCTGAAGTTAAGCCTTAGTGACCTCCCTGTGAAATGCATCCATTCTTAGATGTGTAGAATTGCCACCTGAGGCCAATCATGCTTCAAGCAAGTGCAAGCCATTGTCATATATCCTACTATGACACTGCTGTTGTCAGAATCATTACTTAGTCATTATTCATATTGGCCTCTGCAACCCTCCTGTAGGTGAATGGTGCTTTGCTTGGCCTCGGTCACCTTGAATGAGTATGTTCATAAGTGTCCTTAAGTAATCTTTTTCCTTTCCTGTAGCTGCTCTTACAGCAGAAGTGCTTTCTAAGTGTAAATTCCCCAACTGTGTTTCTACCCTCTCCCTCAAAATCTTTGAAGGGTTCATAGGCATTGTAGGATTGAAAAAGATAAGAGAGCAAAGTTGCCATATTGCCTCTCTTACAGATCTGTGCACGTTATGCAAATGTGGGGGCTTATGCAACCTATCTAGTTTAAGCTAAAACAAAACTTATTTGTTTCAATAAGTTTCAATCAAACCTCAAATGTGAGTTTCAGGTAGGCAAATCTTTTTACGGGTGACTGAATCAAATCTTTAAAAAATACATACATGTGAACAGAGAAAAGATACTATTTTGGCCTACCAAAGGAGACTTCTTGATGTGGGCTGCTGACCAGAGTAGGTAATTTTGGGGATATGAAGGTATTCTGCCCGTGGAGAAACAGAAAGAGGAAATAATTAGTCCTGAGTATCTCCCTTCCCCTAGGTCTGATTAGGAGTTAGGAGGTGAGCAGTATAAGAACTCATTGTATGTAACCTTGTGTCATGGCTGCTGTTACCAAAATCACCATATACTTTTCAGGAATTTCTTTGAAGAACTCAGAAAGAATAAATACATGGAATCTTGTTAGTGTGGGAGTCAATATATTAATATTCATTAATAATCACTGTTCTATGTAGGGCAATATATGTATCTTCTTCCTGGAATTCCAGTGAATTTCTTGTTGATTTGGAAAATGGGGACAGGAACATTGTTTTTTTTACTGTGGCTGTGGCTTTTAACTGTAATTATATACACCTATGAAGAACAGAATTACTACGCGTGGCTTCAGAAGCTGTATGCAAGCTTCAGCATGCTGATCTGCAGCATATAGAAAGTGGGGAGGAAGGGGGTAAAATTTCTGGTTTTTATTGCAGAATTTGATTAGTGGAAAAAACTTGATTATCAAAATGAAGCCAATTTGATGTAAAAGATTTCCAAAATTTTTAAACAATGCCTAAAATAATTATTGCATTTTTTCACTTTTGACAATATCCTTTGATGTATTTAAGAATATTTTCATACCAATATGTATATTCTTACTTTTACCAGGGTTATTTATTATATAGAGATGCGAATAATCACAGTATGACAGCCGTAAGAATAAACCCTGAAACTTTGGAACAAGACGGTACAGTTGCTTTGCCAGGTATGAACATCCAGATACGAGAAGATGGTTATAGTTTACTGTTTGCATGCTATGTATTTTGAGGTAAGCAGAAGAGAAATTGAGATGGATTTTGAGATCACAAAGAGACTGCCTTTTATGACTTTGGTTTGCTGCATTAGACCAGCTGCAATATGTCATTCAGAGGTCTTGCATCTTACTCCAACTACTAGAAGAATATTGAAACATTTTAGAATTCATGGTCATCTTAATTTAAAGACTCCAAGAGCTTAACTCCCTTCTTAAAGAATTTTTCTTTCTTTCTTGTTTGAACTTTGAGCATTTGGCTCAGATACGACTTCATTTCCAGTATCTCTTACATGTAGGTAGTTACAAACTATGACCAAAATAATTTGGTTTTTAATATAGGTAGAAATGTATCCAAAAAACAAAGGATGCTAACGAACACTGATGGACCATGTTTCTGATGTTGGTGGTGTGTTTTTGTTTATTTGTTTGGTTTGGGGGGGGGTTTTGTAGTTTTGCTTTTGTTCGGGTATTCTGTTTGGGTTTGGTTTTTTTTTTTTTCCTTTTTTTCAGAGGAGTCTCATAATTTGGGTGTCAGTTTAGAAAAGGAGGATGTTCCTGGAACGTGCTTTAATGACCTCCTGGTGAAACACATCTGTTCTTAGCCACTCACATAAACAGTAGAAGGGCACAAGAATATCTTTTGAACAATGACAGGCTTATTCTGTAGATCAGAAGAAAGATTTTGTGTTGCATCCTGACATAAATAAGAAGGCACTGACTGAAACCTCAGAAAAATTTTCTAGGCTTTTTGTATTTCAAAAACAAACTAATTTTTGAAACAAGCTATGAATGTAGAATCTAGTCTATGCAACTTTCTGCAAGTCCTTAAAATGTGGATGTCTGTTTAAGCTGCTTGGTCTTTGTGGGGGCTGTATGAAAAATTTGAGTGAGGTCACATTCAAGGACTTGACAAATTGCCTTGCAGGATAGTTTTTCTACTTTCTTCACCTCAAGACAGCTTCTTCAACCAGTAGGGTCCCCTGAGGTCCTTAATCATGTTACCATTGGTAAACAAATCAGTGTTCTTTATGCAAGTCTTGAGAGACGCTTGAGCACATTTGAAGTCTACACCTCTGAGCCGTTAGCTTTCTTTTGCAAATCTCGGTGACAGGTGTCATTCTGTAAGACAGCCTTGTGTTTATACTATAAAAAGGCACAAATTAAACAAGAGTCTGCCTTCTAAACAAAAATGTATTAATCTTTCAGTGCAAAAGCAGGTCTTATAACTGTGGGAATACCCATTCAGAAATCCCTCAAACTGTTTCACACAATTGCATTTCGTATGGTTTGTGATGTTGTCAAAGTGGATGCTAGATGTTCTTCGTAACTACTACCCTTTGTATTTCAGCCCTTGAACTTTGCTGTTTTACTTTCTGCACTTTTACCCATTTATCCCATTGTGAGCAGATATGGCCTTGTTCTTTGGCTACAACAATTTCAAAGGGGCCTACTTCTGGTTATTTCCGTTTCCCATTAGAAGGAAAGAAATGAAGGGCGGGGGGGAGGGTATGTGACCTATCCTGAGGAAACCTGAGTAGGTACATAACTCTAAATAGTAGTGGCTGCCCCACTGTAATCTTAATAATGACTTGCAGCATGTTGCAGTTCTGAAAAACCACACCGGATAGAACTAGAGGGCAGTAACCTTGCTAACAGCTGAACACTGATATGACTCCAAGTATTTCCTCCTAGTTGGTATGGTATTCAGACATGGCTCTATCTGAAGTTAATATCTTTCAACTGCCTGGGTTGGTGATAATGAATTTAAATAAGGTATTCATATTTATTCATACAGGGATGTGTAGGAGATTAGGAGTTCATTAGGAGATGTGATTAGGAGTTGATCCTAGCTAGAAGTCATGTCACCTTAGAAAACTCAGTGAACTATGGAAAATTATCTTCTCCTTTCTCAGAAAGTAGGTTCCACCAGCCTTTTGAAACCATAAACTTCAATTTCAAAGGGCGGTCTTTCCGCTCTGATAGATGATCTAGCAAATCTGACAATGTGTCTGGAACTACCAGACTGTGTGTCAACATTCTTGTATCTAATGCGTTTGCCAAGCTTCATACACTGTCCTTGAGCTGTGGATCTGTCTTCCCAGTCCAGATATCATAAAGGAATCCCTGACTTCTGTGAGATTTTTCTAGGTGATTGGACCTGAATTTACAGAGGAGGTTTTCATCTTGACTGTTTCTTTAACAGTAACGCTTACTACATACGTTAGAGAAAGAAAGGTTGCTATGTTCAGCTGAAGAAGTTGAAGTTACATGGTATATGGTTTAATTGTTCTTTGAAATTACACATCAATATCTTGGAGCTCAGGACTATTTACTTAGTCTGAAAAGTACTGCTAACTGAGGGTAGCCTAGACAAGCTCAAGAGTACTTATTAGCAGGCACAGGATGAACTATATAAATACAGAAGGTGATGCTTGACAGTCGTCTCTTGAAGCCTCTAAGGAGGCTATGATTAACAGATGTCTGTAGTTATGTCCTTTAAGTAAAACATAAGCCCTTTCTGTTACAGTAATCTCCTGACAGAAACCTTGGATATCTTCATCCCCAGAGTAATTTCCAAAGTCAGATTGAATAAGACTACAACTGATCAGAAGAGCTCCTTGCTAGCTGAGACACTATACTAACCTACTTTTTGCAGATACTTCATTTGCCTTCCATTTTCTACTCTCTCCATTAATTTGATATTTAATGCTGGTCCTGGATGTCATCTAATCAAGTGCTTATTTTTAAGAAGTCTTCTGAAGAACATGTTGTTTTTTTTTTTTTTTTTTTAAAAAAAAGCATCCCTGTTCCAGATTTCCTCTATGAACACACCTACCAAACATATAAACAACCCCCAAAAATGTTTACTGGGAGGCACGCCTCTTGTTGAAGTGGCTCAAGAAATAGGCTAGACAGTGTAATATGGACCCGCTGGTGGTCAGAATATCCTGTTTCCTTGACTGTTAGGCTTATGTGAGCATGTAATTTTAAGCCATTCGAGGGATTTTAATACTTACTAGCTTCCTATAAACTTTCAGAAATGTCTTTTGGATTATTTTTGGAACTTCTCTTCAAGTTATTGACAACTCTTTTGTTTTATCACTAGTATCACTTTGCAGCATAGAGAATTAGTAACATGAACTGACTTTGGCCATTAAATCCAAGATTATTCTTGAGAGCAATATTTCAAACTTCAGTGTCTCTGCTGTTCTCTATCCTGCTTGCTGCTTACCCTCTTTGTGATTTGTACCTGTGTGTGCTCTAAGGGGGAGGTTGTCAGCTTTAGGTCTGTTACTTCAGGATGTGAGAATTAGAGAAGGCCACCTAATGCATATTCTGTTCCTGGTAAGATGCTGTATATTGGACTGGGCACTATAGCAGGAAAAAGTAAACAAGTTTATGGGTTTGTGAGTACTGTGGGTTTTTTTCAGCTGTAGTATTTTTAATAAAACAATCCAGCTAGCTAGCAAAAAGTAGCAAACTGGCTGGTTATGCCAGAAGGATATTATGTGTGCTTCATTTAGCATTACATTTGTTAGATAAAATGACTGATACTGGATCTTTGGTCAGGTTATGAAGCAGATATTTAGGGTGTAAAGTAGCTGTCTTGTGGTATTTTTTGGAAGCGGTCTCTTTCCTGTGTAATCAATGAAACAAGCACCTTACAAGCCATATAATATCAATCTCTTTGTTAGTAGCTCCATCAGCAGAGCAGGAAGGGAAAAAGAGATGGCATAGGGACATACTTTTAAACTTGTAGAGAAAGTGGTCTTTTTCTTTTTTCCCCTAATATGGGCAGAGTTCTTTCCCTACCTTTTTTTCTTGGAAATAGCAGACCTATTTTCAATAAATGTGTGATGCATTCAAGTATATGCTTATAGTTTTCAAAAACCCCTAGATTTTCAGTTAATAGTTTGGCAAAATTCATAAACAATGGGAAAATGAGATTAATAATGAAAAGTTTGATTCCATTTCATTTATTTCTATAGGTTTTATATGCTGGACTGAGGAAACTTTTCTTTAAAGATAATGGCCCTTATTTAAAAAAAAAAAAAAGTCTTTGATGAAGGAGAAAGACTAACACTCCAAGAAAATTAGAATTTAGTTGTGTTATAATAGTTTAGAATACCCCTTACAGGTGAATACTAAATGCTTTTGCAGTTAAATATTGGGGTAACCCCTTATATTTTATACAATGGAAAGTGCTTTAATAACTCTTAAAGGGACAAAGGAGTATTATATGCTTTTGGTGAGAGAGGAGATCCTAGCGTAAAATAACATGTTATCAGAACAGTATGGTCTCTCTTTGGAGAAACTAGAACTCTCATAGTCTGGTTGTAGTGAGAATTAATTAGACAGAAACAGAGAACAGTGTGTGTATGTATGTTAATATAAAATGATGCAGTACACTTCATCTTTCTCTTACAGATTGTCATACTGAAGGTCAGAATATCCTTTTCACTGATGGAGAATATATTAATCAAATAGCAGCATCTAGAGATGTAAGTGTTACATATGATGGGTAAACTATTTTTCTCTCAACTGAATTGTTTTATTTTACAAAACTTATAGCTTCCTTTTGCTGAGTGTTTGGCTTTTTCTTCACTAACACAACTAAGGAAGAAATCCATGTAACTAGAGATAATGAGAAACTGCCATATTTGTGCATAAAGGAGCAGTAATTTGGTATTTATCCACACAATTTTGATTTGTGATGGATTTTTCAGATAAGTTTTAAGAAAAACTTTGTTGCTCTTTATGAGGAAAAAAATCTTATACATGGAATAACGGCTTTTTAACATGTTATTCTACAGGGTCTCTGTGGGATAAGCTTCTTAGAGCTTAATTATAATTTTTTTTCTAATTTAATTTCCTGTAATTGCTTTGGTACTTGTTGGGGAATTTCAGCCAGATCTAATAGAAGTATGAAAGATACTACCTTCCAGTAGATTTTTATATGAAAATTGCCTATTGGCCACAGCAGTGGAAACCCAAATAAGTGCTCCTACTAGGGACAAAACAGTTCTAGCTGTTCTGCGTTTTGTTTGGCAAACAGTTATTCCATTCTTAGTTCTGGACTCGTCACTGTTTTTGGACAGTAAGAAAGCAGTAAAACAGGGACGGGGCAGGGGTGGGGTGAGACAGGGTTGGCAAGAGATGCCAGACGTGGCAGGATTAATCCTTTTTCCTGCTAACAGAACAACTTGTTGTTGTTGTTGTTGTTGTTTTTTGACATGGCCAGATGAAGATATTTCATCTGGACTTGTAAACAGAAACCTGTTTTAGCTACTCTTTAAAGCAGTCGTTCTTAAACTGCATGCAGAATTTTGGGTTCTGAATCAGGAGAAGTTGAGGGCTTAAAGGATAGATGTAAGTAGTTATAAAAACAAGATTTCAACAGTGAGATTCAGAGTTAATTATTTCTATAGCAATTCACTATTTTCATAGTGCTCATAGTGTTTTCATAGAGTTCAGTATATGTTTAAGGTTTGTTAGGTGCTTATCTTCAGCTCATCCTGTTTTGCACTTTCTTCTTTTCTCCTCTATAATGCATGATACTTTATCAATGTGTCCTGATAATTTACTCTGAAATAATATTACATTGATGCATTTAGGCCATGAAAAGTAAATTAATGCATTTATTGTACAGTATAAAGTAGATCTTTTTATTTATTGCAGGATGGCTTTGTAGTGCGAATATTTGCAACAAGTACTGAGCCAGTACTGCAACAAGAACTGCAGCTTAAGCTTGCAAGAAAATGCTTACATGCCTGTGGCATCTCGTTGTTTGATCTGGAGAAAGACTTGCACATTATCAGTAAGTCCTCTTCTTTGAAGGTTAATAACAAACCTAGTAATTCAAATAATAAAACTGAAACTTTGCCCTTCCCTTTGTTTGCTTTTATTATGTGCAGGAAGGTATAGCTCCATTATAAACATGTGGAGAAGTACACGGGTTTTGAAACTGCTTAAGTGTTATTTGACTCATAGTAATCCATACTCTCATTTTGAACCTCCTTTCTGTCTATAGCGCTGTCCATGGTTTTCCAGTATTTTCCTATAGTTGTTTAATGAATATATAATTGTTTGAAGCTTGGACTTCATAATTAGTGCTTGTATAACATGTAGTTAAGCTATAGAACTCCTTGCTGTGGGTCAAAGCTAATAAACGTTAATAGGACTGCTGGCTGGATTAATGGAAAAGAAATGCATTGAAAGATAGTAAATATGTGAAAATCACCTTTGCATCAGAATTCGAGATGCAAAATTTTTGGTGTCTATGAAGGTATGTTGGAGAAATATCACTTGGCCTTTGCTTTGGGTTTTTTTGCTCTGTTAGGTGTCTGCTTTTGGCACTATCAGAACAAAAGCATATTTGGCTACATGGGCCTTTTGCCTGACCAGGTGCAGTTGCTCTTACGGTAGTGCTTTTTTCTTTTTTGAACTACCCTGTCAGGTCTGTCTTACCTTCTTGTGGCAGCAGAACTTCGTTTCGCGTATCACTTTCTTAGAACCTTTGTCGTGACAAACTCCCTGGTAGAGTTAAGTCCATAAACTGGTCTGTGAAACTGCCTGGTTAAACTGTCCAGTTAACGCAATCTTACTCGCCCAGGTACAGGATTTGACGAGGAATCAGCTGTCCTTGGTGCTGGAAGAGAGTTTGCACTAATGAAAACTGCTAGTGGAAAGGTACTGAAAAGGTTCTATAGTTAATAGGAAATTGCATCAATGTATTTCTACATGTTTTTTAATTTAATCATTATTTTCCACAATTTCTTTTTGCCTTTTTAGTATGGTAGAATGAATTTATATGACTATATTTAAATACATTTTCAGATCCCACTTGAAAGGGAAAAAGGCAAATGCTTATTTGAAAGCATGAACAGACAGTGTTGGAACCATTGACAAATCTGTGGCTTGAATTTCTAGGAATTTCTACAGTCATTCTTACTTAGAGGCAGTGTGGGGCTTTGTTTTAGATTTGGGGCACAAAATTACCTTTTGTCTACAAATGATGTATTAGCACATTTTCAAAATTTTTTACCTCATAACTTTCCATAAGCAGTCTGACCACAGTCATTTACTTAAATCCCAGCCTGATTTTTCTGATCCTTCAGAGAATTATTGACCTTCCCTATGCAAAGTTTTCAATTGATTTCTTTAAACCTATTCTTAATGACTTGATATGTGGTTCTGCTTAGTGGAGACTGTTTTTCAGAGGCATTTGCATATTCATTGAAATTTAGAAATAAGTTTGCTTACTGTCACTATGACTTCTTACATTATTTACCGTGTTTCTATTTTGGTTTGAGAAATTAATGTTATTTTACTTGTACAAGCATAGTTCTTTGTTTTCCTGTGTTCAGAATTGTATTGCTTTATTGTAATGAAGGCCTTACTCCTGCTGCTATCTAAACAATGAGACTGGGTTTTTTCCTAGTAAAATTTAATAGTAGGAAACAGAATTTGATCAAGCAGAACTCTTCAGACATTAGAGGAGACAGATAAATTTGGTCTTCAGACTAACAAACGCCTCTTCAATATAAAATTAACAAATTTCTTAGTTTTGATCTCAGAAGTTGTGTGTTTAGGTATGAAATACACTTCATAAGACAATGAATGATGGCTTTAGGTGCCCACATAGGTTAACACACCCATTTTATAGTACTGTTGAGTAGCATGGTTCTAGAGGAAACTTTCTAGTCCCTATCTGTAGTTTTGTGTTTGTTCACGTAAAATATTTTATTCTATGTTACTGTTTATGTACTCAGTGGCCACTGTGCATTTACTGAAAATAAGTTTTAAAAATGTGTTTTAAGCATATAAAATTTGTAGTAATTTGGTATTTTTAATTATTTTTATTGTTATAATACCATCTTGTTTTACACAGACCAGAGATTTCTCTCAAATGTTTTAAATGCTTAGTTTCCTCTGAGTAGTTTCTTCCGAACAGTTCTTTCTTGTGTATTCAACTCATCTAGCCAAACAGTTATATGAGAAAATTAACTCTGTCCACAGTAGAAAGCACATTTGAAAACAAGCAGAATCTAATCAGAATGTTTCCCCTATTAAGTCAAAATTCATGGGTTTAGGATGGAGATATTGAAATGGTGTAAAAAATATCAGGAAAAGTTCTATATGGTTTGAAATGACAGGCTTTAAAAACAGTGCAACTTTAAAAATGATGCAAGTTTGAAGTGCAGTGGCATAACTGAAAACGATAAACTGTTTTCTCCTAGATTTATTATACTGGCAAATATCAGAGCCTTGGAATCAAACAAGGTGGTCCTTCAGCAGGAAAATGGGTTGAACTCCCAATCACAAAATCTCCAAAGATTATTCAGTTCTCTGTTGGACATGATGGCTCACATGCCTTACTTGTTGCTGAGGATGGAAGCATATTCTTCACAGGTTCTGCTAGTAAAGGAGAGGATGGCGAATCAAGTACGTATTATGCTTGCTTGACCTATGCTTGATAAAAGCCTATTAACCGCCTTTTAATTTGAAGAGTTTTAACATTTTCCAAGAGCATGTAAGCATGCGTTGGGTTTGAGTTTTATGCCAGCCACAGGTCCTGACAACCAATGCCACCACGTCTCCCAGCTAGAGATGTTGATCTCAGCTTTACCATGGTTTGGATTATGTGGTGGGAGTGCTATTTTAGAGTTGTCCTGAGAAAAGGCAGTCATAAGTTTGGTCAAGAGGCCATGCTGTCTACCTGGGACTTAGTCTGAAAAACTGAGGAGCCAAATTTTTGCATCTTAACTGTTGTGGTAGAGAACTTTGGAAATGGGTGTTTTGCCAGCTAATGCCTCTCCATAATGGAGAGGTACATTGATTAGAAATTGTAGAAGCACAGTCTTCTGTGCTTGATCAAGCGGAACTCTTCAGGCATTAGAGAAGACAGATTAATTTGATCTTCAGACCAGCAAATGCCTCTTCAGTGTAAAATTAACAGATTTCCTAGTTTTGATCTCTAAAGTTGTGTGTTTAGGTTGAAATACACTTTATAAGACAATGAAAGATGGCTTTAGGTGCCCTAAAGCTGTGATCTGCTGTGATACTAAATTAAATACTTCACTTTAGGAAACAGGCTGTTCTGTTATGTTGTGTTAGATTAATTAAAAAAAAAAAAAAAAGTAAAGAATGTTTCGAAAAATACCTAGCTCCTGAGGATCTTAAAACAAAGCTGGTATTTTTGAGTTGCCAGCCTCATGATGTGTACATTTTAATAGGATAATGTAATGTATTTTTCACAGATAGCATTTTCATATAGTGTTGAAGCCTAATTCAAATTAATCTCTCAATAATGTTCTGTTTTAATAGTGTAGTTTGATGTTACCATTAGAATTAATATATTTTTCACAAAGCGGGTTTGTGGAAAAGTTTGGTCTGCTAGCCATAGAATTTAAACACAGATTTAATAAGACTGAAATTTTTGTGCCTCGCTGCAGTCGGTTAGAAATATGATAAATAACACTCAAATATTGGTATAAAGTTCAAGTCTTTAGGTAGTAGTAGATGGTTAGAATTTAAAAATGGATTTAAAATAGAATTTTAAAATAGATTTAAAATCTTGATAAACAAAAAATCTTGATAAACAGCAGTGGTAGAGTCCAGCTTTGTCTCAATCAACTCTGTACGAGTTTTACCTTTGAAGAAAGTTAACAAAAACTGAGTGGGCTGCATACATGAGGTATGGCACAACTCATACAGAAACAAAGCTTATTTAACTTATTGTTGCTGTGAGAGATTAGCTACACTGACAGTATTCCACAAGAATGTGTGGGTTTTCCCATGTAATATAACTAAAATATAGGCAAGAACGTATTTTAAGGTTTGATAATGCATATGGAGTGAATTCTTGAATGTATTCAGGGGAGAGGAAGTTAATAGTAGTACTCCTGTGTAAAAGTCTTTGGATAACAAACTTGGTATGTGCTATAGTAACTCTAGAGTCTTCTTAAATGCAAATCTACTGAAAACTGTGTGGGACAAAATCATACTACTTTCTCCAGTAAATGTAAATTTAAGAGATTCGAACAAAAATATTTCAGGAAGCACATTTAAAAGCACAAATTTCGAGATTTCTTTGCACAGATATTGGGAAGTTATCCAAAATACAATTAAACTGATTCTTTTTGTTGCATATTTAATTAATCTACAGTTTCAGGTGAAACAGAAGTTTGGCACTTGAAGTAAATTGCTGTCACTGCTTTTGTTTAAACTAGCAAAATTTACATGAGAAGATTTAGTGCTTACTAGACCTTCTCACTGAAGAATCTGCTCAAGGACCTGATCAAGGTCTTTCGAGTTCTTTTAAAAGTTCTTTTAAAAGTTTGTAGAGAGTTGGTGATTGTCAGCAAGTGAAAGCAGCTGGCAGTTCTCTGACTTGGGAAAAAATTCACAGGCAGTAATGGTAGCTGTTAGTTGTTTTATCCAGTCTTTACCTATGTTGTTACTGTTTCGTTTGAGGCTGGGTTACAAACAATGATTTTGGGGTAGGCTTTTTTTTAGTACTTTTCCTTCCCTTTTTCCTCTTGTGGGAATCTATTGTGACTCAAAGGTTTTCTAAACATGGTTTTAATAAATAATTTAATATTTTCCTTTTGAAAAAATGAACTTGTGTAACATTTCTCTGTGAACTTATTGTGCGTATATTGTCATATATATTCTTCTCAGACGGCAATGAAGACTTTTTTTACTATGCGCTGCTTTGTAAAGTTCATAAAGTTAGTTCAGTGTATATGTATAAAAGAAAAACTTGAAGAATCGTTCCTGAAAGATACGTATCTAATCATGACTTTGCTTGCCATTGAATTTTTTGAGAGAAACAGGTGTAATCCAATAAAAATTTGACCAGGAGATCATACAGATGGATTTTTTTTCTTCGGTAGCAGTCTGAAAACTAACCCCTAATTATAAAACAGATGTTTTTGTGCCTCTGAAGGTTTTTTGGTAGAATGACTTGCAATTTATTTATTTATTTAAAGCTAAAAGCAGACGACAGTCAAAACCATATAAGCCTAAAAAAATTATTAAAATGGAAGGAAAGATTGTCATATCTACAGCGTGCAATAATGGAAGCAGTTCTGTAATTTCAAAAGATGGAGAACTCTACATGTTTGGAAAAGATGCCATTTACTCTGATAGTACAAGTAAGTTAATATTTGTCTTTTAAGTCATTTCTCAACTAGATTAGTTGAAATTAGTCTGGAAGTTTTTAGCCTGTTGAAATGATATTTGTGTGTTTCTTACTCTCCTAATAGATTTCTGAATTTCTGCTGATACAGCCAAATATTGACAGAAGGATAGAAAGAGAAGACAGTTTCCTTAAGTTCTGTAAAAATACACAGCAGCACTGGTGACAAATACCCAAATGAATGCTTCCACTAAGGAGAAAAAAAAAAAATCATTTGTTATATTAATCTGACACTAGAAGGCCACACAGGGAAAAGTCACAGAAATGAGACATGTTTTGTTACAAAGGCTGCAGGAAACCAGGCCTTATATGTTTCTCTGCTCACAATACAGCCTGTTTTGAATTTGCAGGTGATCCAGTACATCTCAATTTAAATAAAATATGACAGAAATAAACTCCAATGGCATTATGACTCCTTTGGAGTTGTTTTTCAGAACAAGTGATTTGCAGCAGGGTTTGGTTTGGTTTTGGCTTTCCTTTCTTTGCAGGACAAATGGCCTAGGCCTAATTCTCCTTTCACTTCTTATTCTAGCACTTGGTTTTTATATTTGTTGTTTTTCTCTCTTGCTGTTAATTTGAAAATTGTCAGTATCCACTAGCAATTTTATTATAACGCTGAAGTTTGTTTCTCAGGTAAAAAGTGCAATTTACCACTCAATTGTTTTATGTCTTATAGGTTTAGTAACAGATTTGAAAGGCCATTTTGTGACTCAAGTAGCCATGGGCAAAGCTCACACCTGTGTGTTAATGAAGAATGGAGAAGTTTGGACATTTGGCGTAAATAATAAAGGACAGTGTGGACGAGACACGGGCTCCATGAGCCAGGGAGGGAAAGGTAAGGGACCTAGATTTTTCCTTTTGTTTTGTGTGCTGGAAAATATCACAAGTGAAAACATAGCTAAGCATTTTATTATAAAATACAATTCCAATACTAAAGCATAAGTACTTGCAACGTGCTTAAAAAAAAAAAAACGGGTATGGATACTTTCACTTCAACTGTCACGTATTTAGTGTTCTGCACATACTTATAAACTTGGTTATGTTTAAAAAAAAAAAAATCTCAACTACTTTTCTTTTGTCAGTGAAAAAACGTTTCTTTATAACAAATGAATAAAACCAAACTTCGTGACCCCTTGTCTTACTATGTGCTGCTGTTCTAGTAAGAAAAATTTTTCTACCTTTCCTTGTTTGCATTCAGTCTTGAGGCTGTTGTTTGCCTAAACAAGGCATGAATGCAAGTCTACAATTTCTTCACACAACTGAACGTTTGTGTTACTCCTAAATATAGGTATGAAAAATCATACTTACTCACCTTTGCCAGATTGGAATATTTTATGTGACAAGTAAATGACCTGTTACTTGTGTACTGAACATAAATGTTTCATTTCCCTTTTAGTTGTGAAAACTAGATATATACCCCAGCCCATGCTCAGAGAGGTTTCAAAAGTGACGTTGTGCTGGCTGAGCATGCAAATCGGGCACACTTAGTCATTCCTTTTAAAATCTGATCTGCGAGTGTTCTTCAGAGCTTCCTCAGTAGCCACTGTTGGCCTCAGAAAACAGCTATTTCTTGTTTCAATATCTTAATTAGGTTTTGGAGTTGAGAACATGGCAACAGCAATGGATGAAGACCTAGAAGAGGAACTGGATGAAAAAGATGAGAAGTCCATGATGTGTCCTCCAGGCATGCATAAATGGAAGCTGGAGCAGTGTATGGTGTGCACTGTTTGTGGAGATTGCACAGGGTACGGAGCTAGCTGTGTTAGTAGTGGGCGTCCTGACAGAGTGCCTGGAGGGTAAGCAAACATGGAAATATACTTGCCATAGTGTGTTGAATGGCTAAAGCACACGTTGAATATAAACTGACTTGATGTGTTCTTAAATTTCAACGTAAGATTACGTTATATCTGAAAAGAGTCTGTGCTTTTAAAATCAGAAGTAGCTTTAAAATTTTTGTAAATAGCTTGTGGTGATTGCAGGTGATTTAGTTTTAAATGTATTGTTTTATATTTCTTTAGCATATAGTTCTTTACTAGAAGCTGTTGAATTTGAGCACTAATGTAATCTGTCTCTTGACAGAGCTGCTGGCTTTGGGATAACGTTTCTTTGTCCCATGATGAAGGGTTTTTATCTTGCTGTTCCAGTTGCTTTTATATTACTTCAGGGTTGAGCTGCATAACGGGCCACTGCTTTACATATTGCCGTTACTATTTCTCCCGCATTGCATGTGCTCGTTGTTTCCTTGTTCATGTTTTCATGTGGTGTATGTTTAATGAAATGAAGAAAAGTTAATGCTGAGAAGTCAGTTCAGATATGTGTGGTCAGTGTACACTTCCTGGTGCCATGCAACAGCAGCTAGGATTTAAACTAGCTATACTTTCTGTTTATCTCAGGAAAAATTACATGTCCACAGACAGAACAAACTAATAATGTATGTTTTAATTACCAAGTCATCAGTAATGTGTGAAAATAAAAGATAGTGACAAAGAAACTCTGTTTGCTGCAGAATCTGTGGCTGTGGCTCAGGTGAGTCAGGCTGTGCTGTATGTGGCTGCTGCAAGGCGTGTGCTAGAGAACTGGATGGCCAGGAAGCAAGGCAAAGAGGAATCCTTGATGCTGTAAAAGAGATGATACCTTTAGATCTCTTGCTGGGTAAGTGATGTGAAATTAGCAAGATGGCTTTTCATTTGCTTTCTTACTGCACCTTTTGTTTTTTTCCTCAGTACGTCTGTTTATGGTCTTTAATAAACTCAATCCTGCTGCTGACTTTTGAAACTTAAATTGGAATAACAGGTTACTTTAGAAATAAGTTTGTTCTTTTCAGTTAATATTTCAGTTAGTATTTTCATTCTTCTGTATGATAAAACTTTGTATCTTAAGTAATGCAGTTCTTTCTTTCCAATCAAGTTACTGAACTTTTAGACTTACAGGGCAGTTTTAGTATAATATTGTTAAAATGGATAAAATGTTGCTTATCAGGCACGTTTATTTATTGGTGATGTAGCCAAGTGGGATCATTCTGGTAAGTGAAATATTTTAAACTTGCCCTTACTGTAGACATGTGTGCCATTTTGACGTGTTCGGTTAGGATACTAATGCTGATACTACAAAGTTGTTCTTGTCTTTTTTGATAGCCTGAAGATTTTTCTGTAATCTTTTTATCGGGGTTTTTTGCAGTCACATAAAAGATGGGGAATATTGTTTCTTGAAAACGTTTTTCTTTTTTCTCTTAGAAATTTTCAGAGAGAAAGAGCTGCCAGGAATGTGAAAATTAGTTTAAAAAAACCCCAAACCACCTCCCACCCCCCACCACACCCCTCCCTCCAGAAACCCACCTTAGGGGAAAAATACCAACTGGTATGATTATTGGAAAATACAGTTTGGGATCTTGCCTTGTAAGATGTATTATCACAGCATTTTTAATACTGTATTCTCTGTACTTAAAACTGGTCAGTTACAGGTTTTTGAATATCGGACTTCCCTTCCTTAGGGTTTTTTTATATTTAGAGGTACATAGAGCCCTTAATCCTGCATGGATGTATGGATGTAGTATCTGGTATACAAAAGGACCATAAAATAATCAGATGCATGACTTAAAATATTTATATATCTCACCAATTTATGGGGGGGGCAGGGAATAGTAATAAGAGAAAATTATATGCTATACTTCGAGTGTGTTTTTTTTTTCCCCAAGCAACAGTTAAATAGAAACTAGAAGTGGTTCTCTTGAAAAGTTAATCCTGAGGACCCCAAATAACTTGCAGCTCTGATAATTCCATACAGATATTTCTAAATGTAATTTGCTTGTATATGGCTATCACAGAAGTAGGTTTATACTGACGGTGAATGTGACAATAGCAGCTCTGCTTCATGGCTCTATTCTCATGCATGACCAGGGAGGAGTTTTTGTGCTAGCTTCTGCTTTGCTAACTCCTCTCGTAGCAGGATAGGCAACAGCTCTTGGTCCTGTGTTGGGCTTGGCATAGTTTGAGGTGAGGGCGTTGAACTGGTTGACTACATTTGTCTGGAGAAAAGTGACAGTGCTTCCAGGTGGAGTTTTTGTTTGATATTGGGGACAAGGTGTATATTTTTTTTAGGTTGTTGCAGTTTTCTGAAAAAAAACATTGGAAAAAGGTAGTATAGTTATAGTAGTTTTATTGTTTCGTTCATTCCAGTCATGTTTTCTGTTTAAAAAAGTGCTTATCAGTTTCTTTCAAATTCCTAGTAAATTAGCTAGTTTGGTAAATAAGTCAGGTTTACATACAGATGTATATGTGCATTAAAGTAATTGTATGCTTCTTAGTAAGCACAGAGCATATAGTGGGTAAAGCATTCTTCAACTAAACAATACCTGATCTATTTAAAACATTTTTAAAATATAAGCAGTTTTATGCTTGTTTTAGTAATAATCCTTTCTGAAACTTTTTGGGGAAAAATTTATATAACCATGACAACACATAATTAAATATAAATATGCCTAGTAGAAAGAAAGTACTAAATACTATTCAGTGATGTTGGAGTTATGGCAGATTCATGAAAACCAGGAAATTCAGAGATCAGGCCTAAAACTCTTCTCCAAATTTACTCCACTCCTTTCTATATTTCTACATATTGTGTCAGAGCCTTGTAAAGAGCAGGTAGTGAGTAGGCTTCAGTTTTCATTTACTTAACTTCTTCTAGGGTTTAGTACCATCATAACAATTTTTAAAGATAGTTTTACATATTTTATTTTCTTAATCTACGTAGCTGTCCCGGTTCCTGGAGTTAATATTGAAGAACATCTCCAGTTACGGCAAGAAGAAAAACGGCAGCGTGTAAATAGGAGACATAGATTGGAAGAAGGAAGAGGTAAGTCACCTTATTGATGAGAGGCTTCAGTAGTTTAAGCAAACAACTTAGTCTGTTTTCTAAGAATGGAAATTAATTAGTTTTGCTCTGGTGAGCCAATACAGTAACCAAACAAAAATCAGAACCTGAATAGCTAGCCCATGTTATTTAGCATGCTTTTGGAAAATTGTGAGAAATCTGTATGTTTAACAAAGTATGCTCATAAGAATCAGAATTTTAATGGCGAAGAGTAGCATTTTATATCTCGTTCGTATAGTTAATTTTCATTTTTTGCTATTTCCTAGTTGAATAATAGCTTTTTAAAATATAGATGCTAAAACATTTTTTTATATGAAAAGTTGAAATGATTGCAAGCCTGTCCAGTACTAGTTACCTATAATATTAATTATTTATTATTACAAATTATTGAATTTCTGTTGTATAAGAGTAAGCAGAATTTCTTGTTTTATAAAATGAACTTTTCTATATCTGAATAGCATGAAAAAATTGACACGGTGACGGAATTAAAAAACAAAACACTGCATCATTTCAAAATTTTCTTGCCTTGTGTATTATCTACCGCGGGAATTATTGTTGATTTTCCACACAAACAATATATACTTTAACAGGTTTTCAGTGCTCCTCTTGTTTTAAAATACCTCAGTGTCTTAATCTGGTAGATAATTAAAGTTGAGAGATTTAGACTGATAGAAATCATAATATTTTAGTGAAGTATGATGATGTGGTTGGTAAGATTATTGAGTGTTGAGAAGAGGAACAGCTTTATTGGGATTCTATGCTCTTCAAGTTCCTGCTGTGTTAGTAAATACCATTTTGATTCTCCTTTTAGGAATTAGATACTGTTTTTACTCGGGTACAAAACATACATTAGACTCCATGCCAGTGAACCTTGTGGGGCAAATTGTGGCTTTATTTCACTTGCATGTAAGAAATTACTGGTCTTACCACAAATAAGGAGCAACAAGAAAGACAAAGCTTATAGTTTCCTATGCATGTGGAAAAGGATGGAATATTTATTTTTCTTTAGATCTTTGTGGTTAATTTTAGCTGTGAGGTGGAGAGGGGAAGCCTTTTTTCTTCCTTCGTCTAGGTCGTGTTGGAGCTGCATTGCATACTGCTGGCAAATGTTAGGTACAGCTAACAATCGTTTTTTCTTAAATCCTCATTGAATGCCTGGATATTATTGAAAGTTGCTGCTGTTCAGCCCAGAAGGGTAACGGTGACAGAAGGGTGCGGGGCAGGGGCGGGAAGAGCAGCAGAGAAACATTTCAGTTTGCTTCCATTTCTGTGGTTAGAAGTAGAACCAGAGCAGCTTATCCCTTTTGTATGCCATCTGTCTCTTAAAAAAAAAAAAAAAAAAAAAGTTGTTTTGGATCTAACAGTCTCTCAGGTGATCGGTATCAGGAATGTGTTGTTATTGTTGGTTTGATAGGTGTATAGGGACTGCAGCTAAAAAGATATTGCTGGCCAGCTTGTTGCACACATTCATATCATAATCTGTATCAAAAGAACATTGACATTCTATACCGATGTGGATACTGGAAGCAGTGGATATGTCTAGTTGGAAGGGTTGGAGATTAGTCTCCAGTTTCAGTTCAGAATGACTTATGTGATAAAGATGGGAGTAGTGTTTAACAAATACTTAGAGATCTTGATTTATATAATCAGGTATGAAAATTTGATTTGATAATTAATCTTGATTTACATAATCAGATGAAAAAGTTGGAGTTCTGTTGCTTCTCAATCCAAATGCTGCAGTTTTCCATGAGTTGGTAGAAAGAATAGCACCATTCTTGAGAACTCTTACGATGCTGCTCTTTTTGTGAGACCAAGAATGTTTAAATAATCTACTAGATTTTCATTTTACTGTGCAAAAGGTTTTGCAACCTGAAAAAGCTTAGTTATACTAACGTTAAAAAGAATAGGCAGACTGCTTAGTTTTCCCAAAAAGTTCTAGTATTTGTGCATATGTAAATGAACAAATCCTTGCTAATGAAGTAGCTACTCAGAGATCCAAAGAAGGGTTTCAGCCTTTCACTTCTCTGAAAACAGTGCTTAGCCAGTTAAAGGCCAGATTAGCTCTGTTAGGGTCTTTCCTTCAGGTACACAATGTTTTGTTTGTCAGGATTATGATTTCTGGGTTGTAGTGTGTTAATGTGTGGCTTTTGTTCTTTTATGCCAGATCAGTGAGAAACAAAGCACGTGTAGTTTTTGATAGCCAAGAATAGGATCCATTACTGAATGTTGCTGGTTACTCTTTAGTTACAATTGGTGACCTTTATTCAATACAAATATTTTCAGTACGTTATTTGTACTTCTTTACAAAAGCTCCAAATTTAGTCCTGTTACAGTGACCTCTGATTTAAAAATATGTTCCAGTGGTCCACTCAAATTAAGGGAGAAAGTGACGGTTATGTCTACAGGTATGACAATCATTTAACCCCTTCACGAGGTCAGTTGTGGTCTCTTGTATGGAAAAAGAAGAGTATGCTATCTTTATTTGCATATTTCTGCAAATATAAAGTATGAATTTCAATATTCTGGGAAGGAGAAGTTGTCATTAATAGCTACAATATCGGTGGCCTAATTCAATGTTACTGTATTTGCAATCAAGAGCAGTTAACTTATCTCTCAAACATCTTCCAAGTCAAAGTAGCCTGTTGTAAGGGACCTGTATATATGCTGTTCATCAGCACCACGCCGAGTGGTAAGTAACTTCAGAAATTTTAGGTGCTTATGCTGAAGATCTCTGGTTTTTATCTCAAAATGGCAGTCACAGCAGATTAGATTATACTTGCTATGATGGAATTGTAACCAGTAAATATTTTTTATGTTTAGAACCAGTTATTCATGTTGCTTCACTCAAGAAAGAAATTTTATTTTAGTGACAAATTAGATCCTTAAAATTAACAGTGGAAAAAAGTGTTTCAGTTTGGGATAATAAATCTGTTATTTCAAAAAACTTAAGAGTTTCTTAGTATTGGTTATATTTCTTTGCTCTTTTCAGTGCAACAAGTACGTACAGTGTGTTCAGTTGACCGTTTTTACTTCTTTTCTGTGACAGTGGTAGAGCTACTTCACTCAGCTGCTTCTTTCTGCTTCTAGCTTAATTGCTATCGCAAGAGCAGTGAAGAGGGCTCAAAATCAAGTTAACATTTTTGAGTCTGGTGTATGACCTCTTGAGAAATAAAGCCAGCTGTATTCATCACAGCTTCTATGCTAAATCATGATTTCCCAACACAATTATTGATGGATGTTTCTCAGCTTTTCACTGTCTCTTAAGTTCTGATGAGAGAGAAGGAGCTGGTGTACCATACAAATAAATGTTTGTTGTTTTTCAACAACAGAGCTTGATGGGAGTGGTGGGAGGTGAGCCTAGAAGTAGTTGCACTTTATTCTTTTCCATGGTAATGAGGAAGTTTTGTATGTTAGAATGTTCAGAACATGGTTAGATTATTTTTCCTTTCCTATCAATCACCAATTTTTTTTAGTCTTAATGGATTACAGAAATCTGTGGGCCACATTGTACAATTAATGCAATGAATATAAGATTACCATTTACTGGGTGAGTTAATCTTGAAAGCTGTCCTGTGACTTTTTCGGATTGATATTTGAAGTAATAGAATTTAGAAGTAGTCAAAGATTTCAATTTATCATTTAAAGATAATTGGTTTTTTTTCAGAAGGCTGTGAGAATGTGACAATAGCTTTTTAAAGAAACTAACTAATAAGCTAAAAAATACAGAAATAACTCTTTATATGGTCTTGTGGTTCACTGCTACTTCACTACTTCTCTTTCTCAACCTCTGATGTAAAACCTTTAGCTGATCATTACTGAGGTACAGATTTGGTGTGTAATTAACCAAGGTTTAGCTTTTGATACCCTTACAGAAAGGGAAAATTATTTTTCTTCAATCTTACTCTACTTGGAACAACAAAAAACCCCACAGGAAATTGATTAATTTTAGTCAAAAGTGCTGTGTATTGAGACAATATTATCTGAGGCTGCCTGTGTTTGGGCAGTTTTTGATTTCTCTGAAGTGTAACTGATTCAGTAATTATATTTACTGTGGTGGGCTGAATATTGTATAAATCTGTCTGACACCTCCCCCAGCCGCTATTGGCTTGGCATCAGTTTGTCAGTAACACTATTCTTTGTTCATTGCTGAACATAGACCTAAATATACAGCAGAACTATCTATTCAAATGCAGTATTCTTCATTAAATATTAGTGCAGCTTCTTTCTGTAGTTTTAGTTAAATATTTATTTTGATGTTTTCAGGACCTGGAGGTTATATTTGTTTCAAAGTTTCTTTAAACAAACCAGAAACAAACAAGCAAAAAAACCCCCTTTTTACTTGAAACAGTATCAAATCCATACGTGACTTTCTGTTTAAGAATGCTTTCAAGAGAAAGCTGTAGGTTTTTGTCCTTAATGACCAGCAGGTATGATTCTATGTACTTGTTGTACTTGAGTTTGTGATTTCTGTCTGAAAGAGGTGATTATTGTTAATAAAATGATTTTTAAAGTAGAAATCTTTATATTTCTATTATAGTTTTAGAATTCAGATTCACAATAGGCTCAATGAGAACAGTTCTGGTGTATATTTAGTGGTTTAATTTACCTTATGTGTTTATATACAGAAACGCATCTTTCACATTTATTTAACAATGTATACAGAGTCAAGTATTCAGAAGACAGAAAGTGTCAAAATGATGATTATCATAAAACTTACTTCCATCTCATTCCCTCTCACACCCAAATTGCCCTGCATGCTCGTATCTGCTAGTCTGCATCTCTTTTTCCCCTGTTAAAAGCCCTAATAATTTTTCTTCCACATCTGATTTGTATGATTTTAGTGTTAGTAGAAAAGAGCTTTAAGAGCACAGGAAGAGGCATGCATCCTGTTTTTATTTTCAATGTTTTGAACAAAAGAAGCATACTGCAGTTAACCTTAGTTGCCTGCACAGCACAGTGACATTCTTTGTGAATATTTCTGCCATAATAATAAATTGCTCCTCATAGTCTGAAAAATACAATTTTAAAGAACATGTACCTTAACTACTATTCCTCCCTCATAGGAATATTAAGTTTTGTTTCCCTTAAGGCTATAGAGGTGGGACATTGTCTCAGTATAATGTTTTCCACTTATAGTGGAACTGAAACTAAGCATTTTTCCCCAATTTCATTTTCTGAAATATTTTTCTTTAAAATTTACCACCTGTTGACCTATTAGATAACTATTTTTCTATATTAGGGATTTGCCTCCCTATTTTATTGTTTTAAAAAAACAACCCAAACAACACCTGTCGTCTTCTCTTACAAGTATTCCAGAAGCCAAAAATAGGTTTTTACAACATAAAGTGCCATCCAACCTAGGACTTTCCTGTGCAACCTCAATTTATACTGCTTTTGTATGTTCCTCATGATACAATCTTCAACTGTGTGGTCGTGTACTATTTTTTCAGGTAGCCTGCTACATTCAGTGCACTGGTGTAGAAGTCACCATTTGAGATCACTGATTTCAGTTGTCTGTAATCACAGCTTGCCAAATAGCATTTGTTTAGGGAAAGATACTAAAAGAAATCAAAACGTGTACTATAAATTGAAATTGAATAGTAAACTCTCTGATAGTTCTGCCTAAGTGCTTAGATGGCCGAGAATGCAAAAGCATGTAGGATGATATTAATTGTGTATGTTTTCCTGTAGTCCGCTGCATTATTTAATAAATGTATTCTATTTTGCTAGAATATGAAATTATTTCTGTGGATAAATGTTTTTTTTCCTTTATGCTGTTAATTCACTGCCAGACAAGATCCATCTTGAAAGGCCTGGATCCTGCAGGACCAAGAAAGAAAAGCTAATCTTGATGTTTCCTAGGCTAGGGATATTTCACCTCACAGCTTAGCTATGGAAGAACATTCTTTAAAAAATAGAGAGAGAGTGTGAATGTCGTTTTGCTTCATATAGCAACTGATTTAAAATAGCAGCACTACAGTCTGCCAGTGACTGTCCTTGCTTATCTCTGTAACTTGAGCTACTAAAATAACTGAGAATAGTAATAGGTCGTTATTCCCCGTGTAGATCTATGTTAGAGGCTTCTAGAAGAATTTTTCAAATAATACTCTGCAGGCATTTTTAAACAAAAAGAAGGAAGTGTCTGATGCATGGCTGAATTGTTCCACCAGAATAATTCTTAGTACCTAAACTCTGCTCCCTTTGTACAGGCAACCTCAGATGTAAGCAGAGAGCAGATGCAGTCTGTATGAAGTGTTCTAGTGTTTTGTTTCCTGTGGTGTTATTTTGGAGAGAGAGGAGGTACTTTACATCGTGCCAGCACATGACTGAACAGGCAGGCATCATAATGTAATCAAAATGTAGATATTTCCTATCATATGATGATTGTGTTACAGATTTAGCATGCATAAAAAGCCAAAGAGGATGACAGACTTGCACATCCCGTTACATGGATTGGATACAAATTATTATGAAATGGAGATATATTGCATTTAACTTTATTTTGGATTCAGGTTCTTTACATAATGGGTGGGAATGTAGAGTATATAGGAATACCCAGAAGGAAAGATGCTTTGGTCAGGAGGTTAGATACCGTTACAGAGTTGTCATCATGACTAGGGAAGTGTAATTCAGATGAGTGGCTTGGCAACTAAAGGCAGCTGTGTGCTAGCACCATGCTGGAGCTAGCAACCTTTTCTGCTTCCTAAACATTCTCCATTTCCCAAATCTCCTGTGGTTCTTTTACTCGCCCTAACGTACTTCACTTCCTTCTGTCCTCCTGAAATCCTCACTTTTTTTGCCGTCTTTGTTCTTAGCACTAAAATGCCAAAGGCTGCCTTCAGGGCTGTGTCTCTCCCCTAGGCTGTTTGTTGTGCAGGCATTTTCTGGAACTTCAGAATTTTTTGCCTCAGTTATCTAGAGATCACATCTGCTGTTTGATCACCCACAAATATCTTAGATCCACATGCTTCAAGCCACACTCTTTGCAGTCCTTGCATCTCCTTTTGCAACTTCTCTAATCTGCATTCCACTTTTGTCATATTGTGATGTCCATTCTCTATTTCTTGGGCTTTTCATTTCATTAGGAACTTCTCAGTAAGCAAGTCTTATTACTTTTTCCCCCCCCTTATTTTCTCCTGTTCTTCATCCAGCTTTCCCATGTATCTTTTGTCCTTCAAACATTTTTAGCTTTCATAATCTGCTTGTCACTCTCTCTCCTTTCTTGCCTTTTCCTGGTCTGCCTCAGTATACTCTTCAGTATCGCCCCTCCAACTTGGAAAGAAGGAAAGCGTGGTATGATTTTTTGTGTAAGTCTAAACACTGGGAAGTAGGATATTAAACACGGCAAGTGGCTTGGCAGAAAGTAATCTTTACCAAAAATGCATCTATTAAATGGAAGCTCCAGTTGAGAGGAGACCGTGAAAAGTGGGAGCAATAACAAGACAACTAAAGGAAGAATCTGCAAGATGAAGGTAAAGCAAAAGCAAATAAAGGTTCTTGATCATCAAAAGGAGTTCTTAATTAACAAGGGGACCTATTCTCAGATAAAGAGAGTAAATACAGTAGAAGCAAACCAAAAAATCTATGCTGTGTGTAGAAACGTACACGATTAATGAGGTTTTTGGCCATTATATTAGCTAACACATGTATGAATCTCAAAGCTAGGGGGAAAGGCAGTAGTGGATTTTTAAAACGTCTTTAATTTTCTAAATTAATGCTAAAATTTGGGAACTTCTTTGTGTGAAGACAGGTTTCTTCATCTGGAGGTTCTAAAGCTAGATCGATTTGGCCTAACTTCCATTTAAATTTCTTTCTGTACTGTTTACTACTAGTGAAGGAACTGATGGACTAAAGCTGACAGCAGGAAACCAGAGACAATGGGCATTGATGAAAAGTTAGCCTACATTAACTTGTCAATAAAGTTTAGCTAAGGAAATAGAGTATCAATGATTTGGGGGAAGGAGGAGGAATACTTGTTTTCAAAGTTTCACGTAAGTTGTTTATAACATGACACAAAGCCTGATTTGGGGTGTTTGGGGTTTTTTGTTGTGTTTTGTTTTGTTTTGGGTTTGTTTGGGTGGGTTTTTTTGTTTTTTGGTTGGTTGGTTTTTTTAAGTTCACGTAAGGACTGGGTCTGGGAACCTGTGGAATGGCGAGAGTGGCACTTGGCAGAATTAGGTGCTCCTGATTCCTGGTTTCCATTGAATGTGAGACTTCTGGAAGAAGGAGATGCCTCCAAAGAAATTCTTCGTGGCATGCTTAGCCTTTAAAATAGAGGAAAAGTACAGTTTTAAGGAACAAATTGCTGGTCCATGACCTACATATAATCAGCCTCAATTAAACTTAATACAGCACTGCTTGGGTCTAGATTTTAAAAAGAAAAAGTAGTCTGGAGAAAATTTTAAATGCATACATTATTGCTTTCTTCAAATACAAATCTTCTCTTGAAGACCTTTACATAGATGGGAAATATTTTAAAAATAACTTAAAATTAGTAAGTAGATAAGGAAAAAAATCATATGATTTGAATGATTTTCTTCATGGAACAGGTGGTTTTGGGTAGCTGTTTTATTTATAAGTGATAACTCTGCATTTTAAATACGGTAATTATGAACAGTTGTATGGTTATATTTTTTTTAAGTTTAGCATTGATATGATGATATTATTCCAAATTAGTATTTTGAATGTAATGTTGTAGGATGTAAGGCATGATAATTAATCTTTTTAACTGTTAAAGGCAGTAATGGATATTTGGTATGAAATTTTACTCCAGTGTGAGTCTGTTGTATTTCCATTGCTTAGATGCAGTTGCATACTTACAAATTCAGGTAAAACTCATTGTGGGATATTTATTGTTTCTTTGCATAATAGTTTGGTCTTGTTAACAAGAAATGGCAACTTTCTCGTATTTAGGGCCTTTTGAATTTAGGAAAACAAGATTACTATATAATTATTATTCATTTTTTTTTCATTGCTTTTAATTTGAATTTTGTTTAACACACTGTTTCCATTTTGTGAGCTTTCCTATGCATGTGCAAAATGTTTCTCCTCAGGCCCCCTTGTATTTCCTGGTCCTATTTTTATGAACCATCGCGAACAGGCTCTAGCCAGAATCAGACCCCATCCAGCACAGCTAAAGCATAAACGGGACAAGCACAAAGGTATTTGGTCTTCCTTGTTGGCTAGGGTGGAAATAAGACCATCCTCCCAGTCACTTCTTCCATGCGCTGAATCTGTCTTTTCAAAGAACTGCACAAAATGGGTTCTGCCTTTCTTCTTGTTAGCATCTTGTTACCTGAGGAGAAAGAAAACGCATTTAAATGTTGACCTTTTTTTAAAATGTGTAGATGTTTGGTAGTCTGCATCATCTTTGGTTTTTCTTTCCTTCTTTTTTTTTGATGAAATATGCGTTGTCTTTCTGTGTGTCTCTTCTTGTTTCTAATGCTGTTTCATTCCTAAGATTCTTTAATTTTACTATAGGAAACTTGAGCACCTTCCAGGGACTCAGACTGCTGCATTGCATTTGTGTTGGTTTTTTTGTGTTGTATATCTAGGGTGATTGCTTTAACATACCAATTTCAGACTCGTTAATTCTAGCATAAAATTTTTCATAGGTATGTTATCTTTTAACAAGCCTTTTTTTAGAAATGAGATATTTAAAATAATGTAAACAGCACTTATTTTTTTAACCAGCTTTGAATGGGGAGAATACAAATCAAAGTACAGGTTCTATGCTGCAATATTCAATTATGCTGCAAAATTCTGAGTTAAATGTTCTTTTGTGGAATGTAAGTAAGGAAGTGTCTTTGATATTTCTGACATTTTTATATGTCTGGAAGGCCAGTTCATAATACCTTGAATTTCTGAATGTGTAATTTGTTCAGATATAAGTGATTTTTTTTTTTTTTTTGGAAGAGGTAGTGTATTATTAAAAATTTCAACTGAATTTATTAAAGTTGAGCTGTATCGAATCTGATCGTACTTTGTATATATCTGTATAGATGCGTGTGTACATATGCATTTCTATATAAAGGATAAATATGTAAAATGTAGATTACAGACCTGATCAAAGTAAGTATAAAGCTCCTAAAATGGTGAGGGCCCAGAATGCTTCAACTATTTTTTAAAGAATAGCTAAATATGAAAAGAATTGTTAGACTGGCATTTCAGTTGAATTAACAGAAGTTAGTGATAGTACTTGGCATGTATGCAAACAAATTGTATGACAGTTTGAAGCCTTTTGGGATATGATTTCAGTGTGTGCGGGTGATAGACCTACCTAGTTATGAACATACTGGATCACGAAGTTGTCTTAAGTTTATTTTAGGGAAACGAAAGCAGAATCTAATCCTTTGTATTGCCATAACATATATTCAATCTATTTGGAAAACATATAATCTGAGCTTTAAGTCTTGATGGATTAAATAGAATAACCTATCATAATCTCCCTGGGAGAGATTGAATGCTGAAACACAAAACATACACAACCTAAATGCTGTCATTTGAGTGACAGTTTGCTGATGACCAGTATTCTTGAGCTGGATACTACTGCTAGTTGCACTGCTTGCAAGCCCTTGACCTCACAGGCAAGTGCATAAAGGAGTACACTCATCCTGCCCACGTCTGTACGTTTTCTGCAGGTGTTAGCAGTTGGATCTCACTTCAGCTCAAGTATCTCCTTACAAGAGGTATATTCATTAGTGTCAGTTGGAGGTTTGTATTGCTTCTTGGAGTTTTAACAGCAATGCAGAGGTCTGTATTGTGGTGAAAGGTTTTGTCAGATGTGCTCTGTAGAACTGAACATTTATTTTTCCTTGAGGAAGACTATATGCGAAGAAACATTGAGTTTCTTTTAGTTCTCTGTGTCTCATGCTAAACAGACAAGGAAGCTTATAACATCTTTGAGTAAGTAAACTTTGAGACCCTTCTCTGCTTCAGAAGATTGTTTCTCAAAAGACGACCATAAATTCCACTGGAAACTAGAAATACCCCTTAACTTCTGGAAGAGCTTCCAAGGGAAAAAGGAAAACTGGTGAAGTGGGTTGTTATCAGAGTAATGGGGAAGGTGGGAATCATGAAAAAGATAAGTAGTATATCTCATTTTAAAAGGCATGCCTCTTTTACTATACATAGAATGTAAAAGCAATAATCAAGCAGTCTGAGGCAGGGATGTTGACTTCAGTAAAAGGACACTATAAAATTGAAATCAGCATGTTCTTTTGTTTTAGTTTTAAATGTGATGCCTTCCAAATCAGCATTCTTACTGCAGCGGTTTCTGCTAAAGTAGTCTTGTAACTCTTTACACCAACCAGACCTTCAGGGTCTTCGGACAAAGAAAATTTATTTTGACCGGTAGTACTGATGAGGCCAGTACTAAACTTGCTGGTACCTGTTCCTGCTTCTCCATTTGCAGCTGCAGAACTTCTCTTGATAATGATATTTAAACCCGAATGTGAACAGCTTCTTCCAGACTGACAGTTATGGCCTAATTAAAAAAGTATATTTGATATGTACTTGTACATATTATCAAATCTACATGTTTTTCACTTGTGGAATTCTTCTGTTGAATTGCCCAGTCGAAAACTCCTTCAGCGTCATCAAAACACCCATTTTCTGAAAAGCTTGCCATTGTCATCTACTCATTTCACATTTATAGGGATTGCGTATGAAGGTCCTTATTATTAAAAAAATGCATATTAAGCTTAATTATAATCTTTCTGATCTATGTCTATGTCTCCATCACAAGTATAGATAGAAAGGAGTAGATATCACCTTCTTGGTATTCATGGAGTGCTTTGACACTAAGAAGAAAAATGAGCTTGTGCTTCATCCTCATTCTTTAATGAGGTGAGTTCCCAGTTTGCATCTCCAATCTCTGTGGACTTCATCACTGGGGATCTGAGTAAAAAAGATTAATGAAAGTCTGTAGAATTTTCTCAACTGTAGAAATGAACTGAGTAGCAATTAAAAACAAAGTAAGCTCCTTGAGTCAATTAAGGTTCTGCAAACAAATGCCACTGTTTTCCTGTATTTGGGAGTAGTGGCAATGCAAAAAATGCACTAGACAGTATGAAACCAAATACCCTCAAAAGGACAAAGGTTAGGTAAAGCTGAACCTGCATGGACGGAACAAGCTATATATCAACCATTTTGTAAACGCTAATACAAAATTATCAGATGTTCAAGAAAATTTACTTGTAACTTAGTTTTTGACTGTAAAATACACTGTCTGAAGGGTAAAGTAGTTTGAACCACTCACTGGAGAAAGACAGCTGACAATAAAAACCTACATCTGAGACTTAACAGAAGTGAATGATATTGGAGTCTTTATATGTTTCATATTGACATTTCCATAGTCTGGTAGTCTTGTTTTCATGTGCTAAGTGTTCCTAAAGGAGTTCAAAACACAACTGAAGACACGTTGCTTAAGACTTTTGCTCTTTGCTCAAGAAGATAAAAGTTGCACCAAAACCATTTCAGAGCCACTTTCTTTACTAGGTTTTTACACACTGTCATCAATAAGGAGACACTTTAGACAAGGACTTTCTTGGAATTTGAGGCCTGAAGAATACGAGAGTATGTCAAACCTCATAAACATACATAATCAGCAGCTGTTGTCATGTGTTATCATGACAACAAATATTAATTTGTTAATAATAATTACTAATAACAAAGTTGACTTTCTTTATAACATGCTTTTTTTGCTATTATGAGTTATGTCTCTCTATTCAGACTTGCTTATCTTCTTTCATACCAGCCCCTCTCATCCCTATCATTCAGTAATTCTTTTTGGAGGGTTAAATTTAATTAAGTGAAGTTGCCCAGAATTTTGAAGAGGTTAGGAATAACTCTTCATGGCATGTACTGCAAATGGAGACTTATGCCTGTGAACCATTGCAAATCATAAACAAAGCAGGACCAGCAGTATCTGATAGAGGAAGAAGAAACTGCTGAAGAAATTCCCTGTATTGAATAGGTGGATAAAGTATAGCATTGATATCAGCTTTGATTCATTCTCTGGAGTTTAGAAATTGTTGATGCTTCCTTGTCTCTCAAAGAAACCCACCACTTGTATAACTTATGGAGTAAGTCATTTTTGTTAAATGACTTGAAAAGTTGTTCTTGTCATTTTGTGAGGTCCTTTTGGTATCTGTGGAGAATGAGTTAACTCATAAAATTTGTCCACCTGTGAATTAAAGCTGAATACCTAATTTAAGAAGACAACATTGAAAGTAGCTTTCCTAGTTTCTGTCGTCTCTTAGAAAGAGGATAGAGGTCAATCTCTGCTCCTCCAAAACATACGTTTCTATTTGGCGAGTTATCTGGGTAACAGAAAACACCTAAGAATTCACATTCTCAGTCAAATACACTTCTTTTGGTTTGTATTCATACAGCGTAGAAAAATAAGCACATGGAGATGATGGGGGTGCTTTGCCATTGCTCAGTATTGCAGTTTTACTTGCATCCAGGTCCGATAATGGAATAAATTATTTGGCCAGTAAATTCCTGTTTGCCTTTACTTTTTGGCTGAGCTGAACAGGTAAGCTGATACTGGTACAAAAATTCAGGACACAGTTATTATTGAGTTTGTAATTAGAATGCAAGTTTATTATCGCATTGTCATAAGTGTTATGCACTTGTGATTCTGCATATCAAATTTCACCTATAAGCTCAAGTAAGCTCTGTAGCAACCTCTCAAGCATCCAACAGAGTTACTTTTTTTTTTCTGCCCTCATAGGATGGATGATTTTCACAACCAGAGGTAGGTTTCTTTCCGTGCAGCACTGTAGCTATAATATTGGTTACAGATATTTCAGCTGAAGCCTGTGATGGACAGCCAAGAAGCTGCAGTCACAGGCTGATTTGTTCAAGTAAAGTTGTTGTGTATAAAGCCTATAGATGATATTAAGGCATTCAGAACATCCTGTGAGGGCTGAACATCACAGCTACTAACCAGTAACTTGACTGATATACTTTATTTGGGTAATCGCTGCTGAACTGAACAAAAATTTGTTAGCAAATGATGTGGTATAGAGAGACAGTTATTCTAAGGATTTTTTGTGTACAGTTGTATTGCATTAAAGCTTTTCATCTGTGAGGAGAAGAAATGCGTTTAACATCTTTAGAAGCGCTTTTTCCCTCCTCCAAAGATGGTCAGTGAGAAATGAAATATCATCACCCTTACTGTAGCTGAGGAACAGTAACAAAATGTCTTTCCTCGGGTCCGAACCAAGGGTCCGAGATGCCATGCTGTAACAATGCTGTTTGGTTTTTTTTTTCCAGCAGAACTCTCATTTATAGGTTATGACTTCACTTGCTTTTGGGACTGAATGAGCTTTTTCTTCATTCCTGGAAAGCAGCTTTTTTTTTTTTTTTTTTTTTTTTTGTGGTACCAATGACAACACAACTTTTGAGCATATTTCGCAGAGTGAAAAATTGTCTTCAGGAGTTAAGAATTTCCTAAGGGAAATGGAGTGGTGGTAGGGGGGTGGTTGGTTGTATTTCCAGTTATCTTGCTTTCCTTCCCCAACTGTATAAGATAACCAAGATGAAAACGCATCATTGTGAAGCTGTTCATGGAGCCCACCCCTCAGTGTTGATAGCAGGAAGCACTTCGGAGCTTTTCCTTGGTGCTTTCTTCTCTCTCAGAGAGATGAAAGAGTCAGTTTCTATTCAGTGGTAGTCCAGTTGGATAACACTGGAAGTACAAACTTGCTCTGCTTACAAGGTTCCATACATTCAGCCGGAAGAGTGTCTGCTTCAGTAGTCTTTCTTTCTATGCTTCCCTTTTAGGAACAGTTGTTTTAATAGTACTTCTAGTGAAATGAATACGTGCACAATTGTTTGAAGAAAAGCAAATGTGTATCTCCATAGTTACAATTGTTCCTCGAGGCATGTGCAAATAAACTTTCTGCATCCACTTTTCACTCACATATCTAAAAAAATTTTGACTCTGAAAGTACTGAAAGGAAAGGGGATGACCCAGTTTATTGGCAGCGTTATCTCTAAGTATAAGAGCTTGTAGAACTTGGTTCTCCTGGCCAGTGCTGCTAGAAAAATATGATATGTGTTGGCCATGTAGTGGAGTATACAAATAAACAGTATAGTCCTAAAGTATGCTCTAAAGGTAAGTAGTGATATTCTATTTAGTTCTGTATATTTCAGTCAAAAGCCTTTTTTTTTTCCCTACACAAGACTAGCTGAATCTTACTTTTTTTAGTTACAAGGGTTTTGTACTTACTACACATGAATTATTTTAGAGTGCTTATCAAGTTTTGAAGATCCAGCCAATTCAAAACTCGTGAGACAGTTACTGACCACGCTAAGAAGCCTGAGAGGAGTTCCGTTTCCAGTTTTCAAGTTTCACACTTAGGCAAAGCAAGATTTGTATAGAAGTCAGTTGCTTCCATTCCTGCATTCTTAAAGGCTTTGAGAAATTAGCTTTGGAATTTGAAAATGCCAACTCTGTAAAACTTTTTCCTTTAAAATAAATTTATTTCTCAGGTAAGGATTTGCAAAATTTGTTTCATGTGAACGTCTCTACATCTTGCACAATAGTATTTAGTGTTTCCTTAAGGGTAATATGGTGTTATGCTTTCATTTGCAGCTTTGGAAAAAATGGGAATATATCTAGAATCATCTTGTATTTAAAGGCAGTATCACATATTTATCATTTAAGAAAACAGCAGTCCTCAACTATTTATTCATAATTGTTGAAGCACTTAAGAGCAGTATGTTGTTCTTATGACGAGGCAGGAAATGCACAGGTACCTGTTCAGGTGTCTGCAGATCGCTTGATATGCCACTGTTACGTGACCAGAATACAACTTCTACTAAGTTTTGTTAATATAACTGTGCATAGGTGACATGGTTGCCGTGTGTCTAGTTCATTACATCGTAGGAAGTGCATGCAGCCACGACACATACTTACTGGACATGTGCATTCCTGGCAGGTGACTGTTCAAGTGCCTTTCCACAGTGCCTTTCCACATTTTTCATTACAGTCATCAATGATTGAGGGAGGAGGGGAGACAGGGGCCACCGGTAGACGTCCAGAACAATTAGCTTTTTGCTGCTCCTGTCCAAAAAGCTTGTGTGAAAGACGGAAGCAGTAAGTAGTCTGATTGCTGAATAAATAATTATGGTGGCAATATTAGCCCTTAGAATGCAAAAGTAGGTATAAAAAGTTCAAAAGTACTGTGAGAAATAGCAGCCAAGTTGTTAACTAAAATACTAGGAGTATGTTAAGGCAGAATTACATGACTAGGAGGAAAAATTATGTATTTTCAGGGTTTTTTGTTGTTAAATAGTGGCTCTGTCTCTTTGTATTTGCTTTTGTTGTTAATACAAAAAAAGCTGCAGACAGGCCTTCAGAAACATTTCTTCTAATGTGCATGCAGTCTGGTAGTACACAACTGACGCTGTTGGGAAAACCTCAAAAATCCCACAGCAATTCTGAGAGCCAGACACTTCCTTTACCGTGTCTCCCTTTCACACATATCCAACATGTAGTGCAAGTGTAGTTCTTTTTGATGAAGGGCACTCACATTTTCAAAGGGCTACTTTGTGTATGCTATTAAACCGAATTCTTCAAAAACATTGCTTAATACCTATATACACTGTTCCTTTACAGATGAAAACTACATGGAGATTCATATAATTTCTGTACTCAGCCATCACTAGAAAATAGCTTTATTTCTAGAACAGTCAGATTTTTTTAAAACTGGTTTGTAGTAAAAGTGCTGAAATTACTTTACTGTATCAGCAGTTTCCATGCAATAAAAAGGAAAGTTTGTTCAATATTTATAGAAACAGAATTACATTTTAAAAGATTCGTAGGTCTGTAAGTGCTATGCTGCACACAGTGAATAATGAAGTCTCAGAGTTCAGCTTCCACTAATGAATGTTCAGGAAAATGTGTAGAAGTTATAAATATAGATCTAAATGAACAACACCTTGAATGCTTTGCGCAGCAGTTGTTTCTCTGTATCAGTTTTCTTAATAAAGCAGTAATCAGTCAGAATTAGCACAGAAAGAATGTGGAATCTCCTCTGTGCAGTTATTTTTCACTTCATGTGTTTTCTTTCATTTCTCTATGCTAGAGACAGTGTGACTAAAGTCATATATAAATTTTTTCATTCTGAAAAGGCACTTTCTTTAGAGCTTTCATTGCCTGCCTTCTACACAGGTATAGGTGTTTGAGGGGTGATGAACATGTTGTCTGTTTCTCTGTCATGTTGGTTTCCTGCTAGTATTATGCAACCGCCTTCCTTTGTCACCCTGTGACCATAGTTCAGTTATAGTGTAATTGTTAGCTGACATAAACATTCTGATTTCTGGAGAAGATAGTGGCTTTTAAGAAGTTTATAAATAATACACTTATTTGTCACTTCAGTGCTTTTATGTGATGAGAGGGCAGCTTGACTTTAGGAACCAATAATGCATCTTACTAAAAGAAATCACAGAAACAATGTCTAAAAATGCATCTGAAATGGACAGGAAACAGATGCGCTAGTAGTGAGTAGTGAGTCAGCATTGTTAGAAATGAGCTTCATAAGTAATTGCTAGTTATCTAAAACAAGGGCTATCTAGCCAAGTTGGAGTCAAGTAAAATCCTTAACAAGTAGTAACTGAAAAGTGCAAGCCAGGCTATGCCTATTGAGTTTAACTGCAGTGCTTCCTGTCTACTTCATAATGCTCTTTTATTGAAGAATGAAAGTGATGGTTATTAAGCAAAACTTCTGGAGTTGTTTGAATTTCCTGTTTTGCTGGTCATTTTTGTCTGCTCTTTGGAAGTTTCTGCTTTAGAGGATGTGAATTTTTCCAGTGTGTAACTTTGTAGTAGGTTGTTTAGAAGTAAAGTTTCTGTCATCTTTCACATCTACTTTGATGCCATATTTTGAGCTGTCTCTCCTACTATTCTGTGAGTTCTTTCTCCTACCTTACAAATGGCGGGGTGGGGAGTGAGTTACTATTCTTGTCCTATTCATTCTTCTAATATAACTCTTTTAGAAGACATGGGATATAATTATAAGTTTTGTTTATAGACGGAAGTGGTGAAAGAGGAGAGAAAGATGCCAGCAAAATCACAACCTATCCACCAGGGGCTGTCCGCTTTGACTGTGAACTGCGAGCTGTACAAGTCAGTTGTGGATTTCACCATTCAGGTAAAAACAAATGAATCGGTGTTAATGATAGCGTAGAATTTTTGTTGTTGGTTTTGTTTTTTTCTTTTTTTTTTTTTTTTAAATGTTGTCATATGTGTTTTCACTTCTTTGTGTTTAATTTTCAATAAGGATGTACACAGGAGTGTTAAAGGTTGAAAAGGTTGCAGTATTATTTTGTACTCTACTACCCTGTCCTTCAACGGTGAAAAGGACTATAAGTATAATACATTGAGTTACATCAGAGCTTTTAAGCAATTTTTGAGTCATTTGAAAACATCTCCATGGCACAGCTCTAGCCCTGCATAGAGATGCTAGCTGTGATGGGTTGGGGAATCTGATACAGATCTCTTAGTGTTTCAGTAGGGATTGTTAACTGTGCTGCTCAGAAAGGCTAACCAGCGCTGGTGCAGTACTGTGTTAACATGTGCATATGTCAGAAAAATATTCTTTTTTTATTTCTTTTTCAGTGGTTTTGATGGAGAATGGTGATGTTTACACATTTGGATATGGGCAGCATGGGCAACTTGGACATGGTGATGTTAATTCCCGGTGAGCTGGTAATTAAAGGACGTGATTGTGTATTGTTGTATTGTGGCATAAAAAGTGGCTAAATTTCTGTTTCTCTGTAGCTAGCAAGTGTGAAAACTCCAATATTGTCCAAATAAAGTTGCCAAGCTCTTGTTCTTCACTTATTCCCCATAACCACTTGCGTATAGATACAGTAACAGTACTGTTGTACTGTGTAATTAATGTTTAATACATGAAGGCTTCTGTGCATAGTTATTAGCATAGCTTCAATAATTGAGTTTGAAATCCTTCTGTCTCTTCAATTCTCCCTACATATGAGAGAATGACATTGAAATCTCAGTAAGATTTCATTATTTCTGTAAAATACTACATATGCAATAATTCAAATAGTATGATGTAAACCTAGATTAACCTGTTTCTGTTACACCATTGGCAGTAGTTCAGTTATGATAAAATCTCGTTTATTATTAATCTCCAAAATTAAGTTACAAAGCTTGCATCTTAGCTGCATTTTGTAGACACTTATTTTCGATGTCAGCATGAGTGTGATGTGTGCTTTCATTGCGGTCAATGGAAATAGAGAAGTCAACAGAGTGTGGAGAGCTATTTGACTAACCACCCACTACTTAGCTACTTCAGGTATGCTCAGTAGCTCTGTAAACTTTATGGACTTGATCTCCATTGACTACAGTGAGAGCACAGATAATTAAATATGGGTGTCTTTAATGTGAAGCTCAATCTAACCCTTCGTATCTCATCCTTAGTATCTTACCTACTCACTAAAGTAAAAAAATCAGTGTCCTGCCATAAAAGGAAGTGTAATAATGTTGATCTTTGGGCATGTACATATACCATATAACACGTAAGACAGGGGATTTTGAATAGTAGGAATTGTTGAGGCTTTCTATATATCCAGTAATGCCCAGTATCTTTATGTAAAAGGCATACAGAGTGGAGCATCCATGACCTGTCTTCAGTTCTGTCATTTATCTTGTAGTAGTGAGATGAAAATTACTGAACATCTATCCTCATAATCTCTTTGGAGACTTCCAAATCATTTCTTTTGTCAAGTTTCTGAAGAAATCTTCATCATCTTAAAACTTTCGTTGGATTCACTAAACAAAAGGGGGAGAGGGAAGGAAGAAAGAAAGTTTACTGGAAGTGTTACTTTGTATTGACTGCTGTGCCTAATGGTAGTCTCTAAACTGTTACCCCTACTCAGTTTGCATTGGACTGGTGAATGCAGTCTGTGTTTCTGCCTATGGTAGAGCCATATCACAGATAAATACTCTGGTTTTCGTTCCTGGAAATTTTTGGATACTTGTTCCAAGCTACAACTGCTTTAGCTGGCAATTCAAGTCACTACTAGAATAAGGCCAGTTTCTGTCTTAAAGACTGAAGAGGTACAAACAGCAGTGGCATTTGTACTGGTAACTTACTGTCTCCTATTTCCAACTTTGATGAATTCGCTTGGCTTTTCTGAAGGCATCGGAGCTATCTGCTGTATCTGTCAGAATTTCAGGCAGTAAACCGCACATCTGTTGCTTATTTAGACAGAAACTGGATGGAGACCAAATGTAGTTCCAAGGGAGATCCTAGAAGAGAACATGAAACATCCTATGCCAAAGGATAGTTCTTGACCAGGCCTAGAAGCTGCGGATATGCAAGCGACTTGGCACTGACCTTTGTACCATTCTACAACAGAGCCTAGAGAGTGTCTGAAAAAAGCCTTGAAGAAATTTGGAGTATGTCCTGTGCATGAGAACTGGCTATAGTACTATATTGCTGTTTAGCACCATCATTCAAATGATAATTTCCTCATTGATGTACTTCTTTTTCCAGCTTTAAGTAGAGATCTCTCCTCTGTCCTCACAGTAAGGGATTCAGAGAAGGAAACAGGGAATCCTTATGCAGAGTTCCACCTCAGTTGGGACGCAGTGGTGCTCAGATGGCCAGCTCCAGCCAGGTCAGTGGTATGTCAGTCATGCAGTGTGTCACATTGCCTGTATTGACCTCAGGAAGACCATCATCTTCTGAATCCAGGAACTGATACTCTACTGTGTTTCCAGGAGAGAGAGAGGGGAGGGAAAAAAAAAAAAAAGGAAGTGATATTTAGGCAGCCTAGCTAGTATGTCTAAATATGGGGGCCCCTGAAATCAAGAAGTGTCAGGGAAAATGCAGGAACTCTCATTTTCATCTAAGGGAGCCATCTTCATTGCCAGATGAAGCAATGATGGAAGTTCCTGGGCAGCGATTGATGACTTATCCTTTCATAGACTTCTGTCTTGCAATGTAAAGATTTAGTAGTGAGACTATATTTTTAAAAGTCTTGAAAATGCTTAACTATTTTGAATCCTGCATACCTGTCCAGACATGTCTTTCTCCTTAATTAAGGAGATTCTGGACTCCTCTATTAGAGTACGGTAAACACCACAAATTCTTCCTCCTACTTCAGTAGGAATGAGGTATAGTACATGCCCTAGAAGGACTTCAGACTATTTTTTATGCACACGAGCAAATAAAACAGCAGATGAACAGGACGATGTGATTCTCAATAAACCATTAATAGAACTGAAACGGTGTGGAGGAACAAGCAATATGCACAACGTGGTGTTATTTTTTTTTCTCCAGCAAAGACTTCAGCCATTCAGAGATGGACCACTTAAAAATGCAAGTGATCTGGTTCCTGGGAGGTCATTTTTTTCCATTTCAGTATGCTGGAGCCATTAAACTAGTCTGCATAGGCTTTCTGTTGTAAAATCCTCGGTGGCAGATGTTCATGAGCTATTCACTACATGAAGGATTTGTCAGTCTCTGCTTATATTCTCCTCAAATGAGATATGGGTGGTTAGAAACTCAGTGGAAGCAAGAAATGCTTTGCAGTATCTCCTCTTGGTGAAAAATAGCTTGTCTTGTATTCAGGTAAGCAAAGGCCTGTTTGTTGCTGATGCTTCTCTCAAGAAGTTGGGACTCCAGGATCTTTATGTTACTGTTCAAAATTTGCCTGCATTTCTTGTACAAACTGTTGACTTCAGCACTACGTTAGCAAGCACGTGATCTGACAGTCAAGCTCCAGAAATTGAATGACTGAAGTAAGGCAATCCTGATGTGATTTTGCTTCCAAAGGTTCAGCAATAACATGGAAGAAAACTGAGCAGACCTTCCGTGGACAGTCAGCTATGTTCTATTTGAAGACAAAGCGCAGAGACTATATCCTATTAATATCTCTAGGAAAAAAAAAAAGTGTTCCATCATCTCTGTTTGATAGGACTGTGTTTCTAGATGCATTATCTCATTATTGTACTTCAGCAGCGGAGTGCAGGTCTTATTTGCATCTTTTCACCAAACTTCCAGTTACCTCTAAAATCTAAAAATCTTTTTTTTTTTTTTTTTTTTTTTTATTTTAACCAACTCTGCCTGCAACTGGCCAAAATTACTACTGGTTTCCTTTTACTCACTACACAGTAACAGCCCACGGTGAACCTGAATTTATAGCACCACGGTCAGCTGCCTCAAGTGACATATCACTGGACCTGCCAGCCAGCTGTGGCCTGGATCAGTACCATGGACAGCGATTGTTCGAACAGTTAATGCAGGATGAGTTTTCAAAGACCACATCTGCTCCCAGAAAAGCTTACTCTTCAGGATGGAAGAGGGTTTCGGTGTGGACAGCCAAAATGCATTTGGACCTTCTGCAGGATCCTGAGTTAGCTGATGCATGTATATCTGCTGCTTTTCATTCAGCAATCTTAGGTTTTCCCAAGGGATCTCAGGTTACTGTCTGTATAGTTGAGATTGGTCTTTTGTGATTGACCTGTGTCAAATATCTGTGTCATATCCAGAAACCAAAGAATCTGTGAGTTTGACACCAGTGTGTCTTTCAACTCCATCCCAGAAGAATACTGCCTGCTTTGCCCCATTCAAATGGAGAAACCCTGGTTGTCAAAACTTTGTCCAAAGGGTCTTGCAGACTCTTGAGTGTCTATGCTGAGCTTTTCTGTGTTGAGTTTAAGAGGGACAGGGAATACTGAATAGTATCACAGGTTTTAAATTCCATATACATCAGTCAAACCAGCTTATTGTATTCTTGCAAATCTTTCCTCCTTTTATGAAGTGAAAACTATTTTTCTGTAACTTTATTTTTTTGACGTAGTTAAGTGTCTTAAGCTTATTCCTGTTCATTTCTTTAGTTGATATGCTGTAGTTGGCCGTTTGAAAATGTGAGTGATCTTAATAAAAGATCTATTTAAGAGGATAACATATTACATCTCTCTACATTAGTTGCTTGTCTTGCTCTACTGCTGCCAAGGGAACGTCATACACAGCGTTCAGATAGCGTTGCTGATAGATTCAATTGGCAAAACAGAAAGGGAAGTAATTTTGGTGATAATAGCTTAGCTTTTATGCATCTAATAGATGAAACGTTCACTTTTTTTTTTTAAAGCATAGGATTGATAATTCCATGCCTGCAGCTATCATAATTTTGAAGGAGAGAAAAAAAACTTTAATCAAAATATTTCCCTTTAACAGGAATGCTTTTGGATTAGTTCTTAATTATGTTTTGTTTCTGCTTCAGTGCCTTTTTGAGCTTCCTTAAAGTTAATGGGAGGCAGGTGTAATGTTTCTTCTGTTTTTAAAATGCTTCATCATTGGTGCTGCTAGACTTTGCTCTGTGTGTATGTGCATAATCTTACTGGTGTCCATGTGCCTATAGACCAACAAAGGCTTCTAAATTTATGAATATCATGTTGTGCATCCTCTACCAAATTTTATGCTACCCTTCAGTCTCTCCATCTCCACTAGAGTCACCCACTGGAAGCTACATTCACCACAAAGGAATCATTTCTTTCTGTATACCTGTGTTCCTTCTCCTTCAGGTCATCAGCCTCTTTTCATGCTGCATTCCTCTGTTCCACATTTCTATATGTTCACATCTTCCCATCTACCCTTTCCTTACTGAACACACAATGCCTCTCCTTCCTCCTACTTTCTTGACTTCTGTTTTACCTGCAATTCAGCCAAAACCAGAACATGCAGATAACACATCTTTTCGCACATCATCTGCTAAACAATCGCTAGGTAACCGTGGACCGACACTTTTTATTCCAGCATAAGACAACCTGTTCTTATTTTAGATTAACCTACTTTGGAAGCGTGCGTTTAAAACTAAGTTTAAATAGCGCTGCTGTTCTCTGGGGTCAGAGTTCCCAAACATAGAGTTATTTGAGAATAACTTGTTCTTCAAATTCACAGTCTTTCTAAGTCCACAATAGATTTGAAGTCTAGGTAGACATTCATTATGGAATTCAAAGTCTGGTACAGTTCTTGTAGGCTCCTGTTCACTTTGGGATTGAGATAAAAATTTTAGGTTTAGTATGTCATACTTGTTTCTTTCTATCTTTTCTGCTATTTCTATTCTAAGTCATCACTTCAAATTTTCTTTCTTTGCTTCTTGAACATATTATTGGTTTTTTTTCCCTTCGTTTTTACTGGAAATTTATTTTCTTATACCTGTCCATATTTGGGAGGCACATGGATTAGACTTTTACAGATCTTTCTGGAAAACAGTTTGGAGAGGTTTGTTCTTTCTTGAGTCTATGAGTTTGATGGAGAGCCATTTTTTAATGCCTTATTCTCCATTAGAAAGCTGATGGAGGTGGGTAGACCTTCTCTTTCTTTTATTATTCCCTAGACAGTGATCTCAGGAGGGCCATATCAGTATTACTTCTGGTAATTGTACTACGGTAGCAACCACATAAGGCTTTGATTGCTTCATAATGCAAACAATTTTGTTAAGTGCTTAACCAGTGTCCTCACTACAGATTTTTTTTTTTTTTTTTTTACTGCTACAGTTCACTGCAATGTATTTTATGTACATACATATATGCATGCATTTATATATTATTCTAACTACAGTAACATAAATGTAATCCTACAATTATATATTAAATTAATCATTTTTATTCTATGCTAATTTCTGAGTGTAACTGAAGAGAGGGTACTTGATCTGGTTCCCTGTAACAAGAGGGCATACACTTAAATATCTGGTACAGTCTTTTAAACCTCTTTTCTTTTAATATGCAAGATGTTGATTGACTCTATTTCTATATAGTATGTGAACATAGTGAATATATTTCACAGTGATTGAAATCCTTACAATACTAATGTATGTGTTAAATGTTGCATAAGCATGTATTGATACAAACTTAATTTATTTTGATATAGGGGATGTCCCACTTTGGTACAAGCATTACCAGGTCCTAGTACACAAGTTACTGCTGGGAGCAACCATACAGCTATTCTCTTAACGGATGGGCAGGTTTTCACGTTCGGAAGTTTCTCAGTAAGGAAATAATAATATTTACTTATGGGAATAAGCTAGTAGGTTAATGTATTGTTCAAAGACCTTTCAAAACTGTTTGCTTATACTTGGGCTTACAGGACTGCTCATGACTTCTGCATGCCTTTTGTGTCTGTTATGTTTAAAAATGTGGCCTCTGATATTGTTGTGGTTAGAAAAGCATGATGCCAGAAATTCTTGGTGCTTTTTGTATTTTAGTGAAGATGGTGATTTAAAACTGGGTTGTTTTATAAGGTGCACCAGTTTTATCAAACTCTTATTGTTGCAAGCTCAGTTGCAAATAAGAATCTATTGCCTATTTTATTACATGTCTGTCTGCATTCATTAGAAAAAACAACTGTGCTGTTTTCTTTCATAGAAACAGCAATGAGTTACAGAAGTTATGCTTACACTTGAGATTATTGCTCAGTATAACACAACAGAACTCTGGTACTCTTCTTTCATATCCGCATGGCATATATTCTCCTATGTCCATGTGGAACCTGTTCTTATATTCACTGAATAAACACTTCAACATCATTTAGTTCCCTTTCGTCCTGACTTTAGGCCTTTGTGCCTCCTTGTCTTTGCAAGTACCCCCTCACTGCAGTCTCTCCAGAGTCATCTGTTGTTCATACTTTCCCACTAATGGCCTTTTGGTAAAAGCTAGAGTATAGGTATTGAGCTATTTTTATATGCTTTAAAAACTATGTACTGCCAAACACAACAGAAGAGAAATTGCACCTTTTGAAATTTGGTTGGGTTTTTGTTTTGGTTTGGTTTTTTTACAAAAAAAAATTTAAAAGTGAAGACTGAAATTTTAGAATTGGAAAATCATGTTTTGAATTAAGTGTGCCACAAGATGGCTCTTCTGTTAGGTAATATTTTGTTTTTCACACTTTTAAGTAAGTGCTTTGATGTCCATTTTTTTGTCAAAAGTGATGTGGACACATAAAAGTTTTAAGCTTCGTTGACTTGCAGTGAAACTTAGCCCCTGAAAAACCAAATTCATTCTCAGAAATAAGGTTTAAAAGCCTGGCTCTTGACTGAGGGTTTTTTTTTCTTTTTCTAAAAGATAAAATAAATTTAGACCATATTTAGACAGCCTGTTCTGTGCATCTGGTTTTAATATTGCAAGGCCTGAAAGTTTGTTGAAAGCCTCATAAAGTTAAGACAAGCTCAAAAGCAAGCATCTTTCTTGAAAATGTCTGCACTAAGTTTACTTACATACACTGTTAAAGGCCCTAGATCTCCAGGTCAGGATGTTAATGAGCATATGCAGAGGTGCTTGCTTAGGCACTTTATGCTCTTTTTAGCTCAAGTTTGATGTGCTAATCAATTTCTAGGTATTTGCTCTGTAAGACTTACAGTCCATATAAGTTTAGGCTGTCTGAATCTGATGTAAATTTATTTTTTTTCTCCTATTAATTCATTCCTTGTTTAGCACTGAAGTTATTTGGATATTGATTGTTGAGGGAGAATAAATGCTTTTATATCTGATTCTGAAGATGGAAAGGAGGGATATCCATCGTGGAGAGTTTGAGTTGCATTAAAAGAAAAAAGTTCACTCAAAAAGCTAACTGAATAGGGAGGACAATATCTGTCGATAACTTGTTCCTTGTATTTAAATATGTAATGCTTCACTTCGAGTAGCCGTTGCTTTTTGAAGGTAATTTTGTGGTAAGCTATCTCTTCCAGATAACTAATTTTGTATGTTGAAACTATTAAAATACCTAGTTCATCTTTGGGACTTACTGTTACTTACTAATTCTTGCATTCTCTCTATAGAAAGGTCAGCTTGGTAGACCAATTCTGGATATGCCCTACTGGAATGCAAAACCAGCACCTATGCCTAATATAGGCTCTAAATATGGACGCAAAGCAACATGGATTGGAGCAAGTGGAGACCAGACTTTTCTCCGGATCGACGAAGCTCTCATTAATTCTCATGTGCTTGCTACATCAGAGATATTTGCAAGCAGGCATATAATAGGCAAGAATTCTTCTAGAATATTTTAAATACTTATAGAAGTATTGGAGAAAAAATAGCTTCGGTCATGCGAACAACAGAGGAGCAACAAGTCAAAAATGTGAATGGAGGGAATTTAAAATATTTTTACTTTTTAGTTATACTGCACATGGTGATCCTAGCTCCTTTAGAAATGTAGTTTTATTAAAAAGAGGAATGTAAAAGTCTAAACTTTTCTTGCACTTAAATCTTAATTTTTTGCTGTAGCAGTATATCTGTTCTTCCCTACTACATTAATGCTTTGTGCATAGAAAATGCCACGTAATGAGTGGAGTCTTCATGTTTTTCTGCTCTTTTTGCTCCCTCATCTAGGTTTGGTACCAGCTTCAATATCAGAACCTCCTCCATTTAAATGTCTTCTGATAAACAAAGTAGATGGCAGTTGCAAAACATTCAATGATTCTGAGCAGGAAGACCTTCAAGGTTCTGGTGTGTGTCTGGATCCTGTCTATGATGTTATTTGGAGGCAAGTGTGGATTATAGCTATTAAAGTCATAGTGTCGAAATCCTTTTTGAAATATTTCAGGAGGCTAGAAATTTGATTTTTCTCATTTCCCTCGTAAATTAATCAGTCTCATTCCAGACTCATGATGTTTAGGGGACCCCAATCTATTCCGCTTATTTACTCTTTTTATTCTTCCCTTACTTTTCTCCATCTACTTAACACTTTACTGAATATTTTAGTTTTCTTGCCATACCCAGCTTCCACAACTTTGTGTCTTAAATCTTCATCCTTTTCTCAGACATTAGTGATTAAGACATGAATAGGAGAAAGGGCGGAGTAATGATATTCTTTTGAGTTCTGACATTTTTGAGAGGTCAAAATAAAGATACCTACTTAGATGGCATAGACATTCAAATTACAGTTGTATTTATTTCACAGTCTTTGGGGGTGGTTGCTTTCAGTAGAGTCTTTGAGCAGGCATACATCATAAGCCCTTGTTCCAAAACAGAATCATAACATCTAATTCTTCTATGATGATCTAAAAGCTATGTTAGCCAGGATTTGAAAGAGAAATTTGAACTGTCATCTTAGTGCAAGTGATGGATGATGTTTAAAATGTTTGAAGACTTAGGCAAAGCAAGAATAATCACTTACAGTTAGAATAAAGCAGGGAACCACCTAATCTGCATTCATCTGGAAAAGATAGTATCACATAGAATCATATCTTTAAAAGATCATTATGTCCATAGGCTGGTTGCATCCTACTTTGGATGTCTTCATCGTAAACTGAGATTCAAGAACTTAATAGCCGCTTAACACTGAAGCATGCATATTTGCTAGGCATGCTCTTTTATGACCTCTGAAGTTCCTTGGATGGCTGTAGTCCTGCATTATGCACATCCCCAGGATCATTTAAATCTCATTAGCTAGGTACGAGTTCTTACTTAAATTATGCTGAGATTTGAAATAAGGAAGAGCAGCACCTACATCCCTTAAAGCTCTCGGTCATGATATTGTCGGTATGATTAAAACACACCGAAAGATGCAATTTACAAAAAATGCAGGTATTGATGGCTATGGGAAAGCAGCAAGTTTCAGGGGAGAAAAGGTGATGACACTCAACCTGATGTAACACACTAAAATGGTTATTCAGCTTGAGGAAGTTCAAAGTCACATGTTAAAGATGATATTATGGTTGAACATGGGTTGAGGTGTTTTATTGTCTTGCAGAATTTTGGGGACTGTAGAACTAAATCTAGAGCTTAAGTACTTAACTGAAGAATGGATTCTTGGAGTCTGTGTAGAATTATTTCTCTGTTATATCCCATTCTTTTTTAATAGAAAATATTAAAACCGTCTAAGGAAGAGACATGTTAATGAATATGCCTATCAGTAGTGAAATATCTGGTAGATTATATATTATTCCTGGGCATTTTTATTCATGCCTATTTAAATGAAGGGGGCAGTTTCTCTGTACAGAGATACAGCATTCTTGATTACATGGATTTTAAAGATTTTCTTCACAGCTTTGTGACTTAATTTTTCAGTTAGCAGTGAAATTCAAGTGGTTAAATAATTTCATATGTATGTATATATGTGTGCGTGTATAAACTCGTACATTGCTAACTCATTGAAATCCTGAATACATATGGTGCCTTATAATATTTTAGTTAAAACTATTTCTTTCTGTGTTTGTTAGACCATCTCAGCCGCATTTGGATTTTTAGAACAGTGTACCAAGTGAAAATGCCTTCTGTGCTTATTCAGAACACTCCCATAGGCCTATGTCTTCTAACTGTTTCTTCCTTTTACGTAGTGATATCAAAGACCATTTTCTTTTTCTCCATGTTAATCTATAGTATAGAAAGTCTTTGTATTCCCTTGTTTATGCTGCCCTTTTCTATAATCCCTTAAATACTCATAAGGTGATGTTATCCATTTAAAAAAGCCCAAACAAAATATGTTGGATTTCTCAAGATCTTTTTACTCTTACTTGAAGGTGAGTAACCCTTTTACTTTCACTTGGCATCTTTATAATTTTTGAGCACATCTGCCATTATATCTTGTAGTTTGCTAGTTACTTCATGCTTCTTAATAGATCATGCCATTTTAATATTTATTAGCTTTGAAAAGTGTCTAACATTTTCTGAAATTTGTAAACTCATAGTATGACTTTTTGACTTGAAGTACAATAAGAATGTTTTTGTGTCTTTCCATTTGCTACTGTGTTAAGCTAGTAAAGTTTGTATGTATTTGGCCTAATGATGTTTAATTTTAAGTGTCTGTACTAGCAGATCTACCTTTTGCATTTAATAGCTTACAAAATTTAATTATCAGTTAGATTTTTGTATTTTTTTAGTAGGTGAAAGGTTTTTTTTACTCTGTTTTGTCTTGCTCTAGGTTTCGACCAAATGCTAGGGAACTGTGGAGTTACAATGCAGTAGTTGCCGATTCCAGACTTCCCTCAGCTCCAGACATGCAATCCCGGTGTAGTATTTTGAGTCCAGAACTTGCTCTACCAACAGGTTCCAAAGCTCTAACCACCAGATCTCATGCAGCTTTGCACATTCTAGGTATACATTTATAGTTGATGAGTCAGAAGCTTAGATGAAATAAAGGAACATTACTTACTTTATAAATTAATTTTAATCTAATGGCTTTCTGACTTTTTTGAGTTAAAATTTTACTTTGTAATCTTTCACCATTGCTCTTAACACTTATGATCTGGCTGATATGCATTAATTTTAATCAAAACCGTTATCTTCTGCCATCTTAATGATGCTAGAGGATTTTAGAGTTCTGATGGAACCTGCTACTAGAGGTCAGCAAAGTAAAGTAAGAGACATTCCTAGATGATCTTTTTGAACAGTCTGCAGAATAAAGTCAGTACTGTTAAGTTAACCTGGAGTCTCCAAAAGACAGGAAAAAAGTGCTCTTAAATAAGCTATTTTTATTTTAAAATAAATGCAATATCAAAAATTAGAATTTACACTTTGCAGTTTCCTATAGTGGGTCACTAAGAGTAATATGATTTCCTTTTGTAGTCCAAAAAGCCTACCAAAGCAAAAAATAATCCCACTGTGTTCACATATAAACTGGCCATATGCAATGTACCCAGTGCTTCAGAACACAGCTTTGGAAGTTATTTTAGGTGATCAGTTTCTTGTCCTGCTCCCTTCATTGTGTGTTAGAGATGTCATAAATTTTAACTTGAACAGTACTTTTTTGTGTCTGAGTCGGAGTAAGGCATGTTAGGTACCCATGTATATGAAACAAAATGCCTTTTCTGAAGGCATAATTCAGTTACTACTTCAATTCTTTTTTGGTAATAAGGGAAATGTAAAAAGGAAAAAAAAAAATTAAGGTGTTGCTGGCAATTTATTTACCATTGGAAAAGTTGCAAAGTAAAGATTTAATTGCATTTCTTGGTTATTCTGGAAAATTAATAAATGAAATTGATCTGCAATAATAAACCTTGAGATTCTACAGCAGTGACTCCTGACCTCATCAAAGCTATAATGATATTCGGTAGCATATGTGTGGTTTAGGAACAAAACAGTTAGGTTGCTTTGATCTTTTTAACTAGTATTCATTTCCATTTCACTGATTATAATCAACAATAAGAAATTTGAGTTGTTCTTGGTTTTGCTTTCTTTTAGGTTGTCTTGATACTTTGGCTGCTATGCAGGATTTAAAAATGGGTGTAGCAAATACAGAAGAAGAGACTCAAGCAGTAATGAAAGTTTATTCTAAAGAAGACTATAGTGTTGTTAACAGATTTGAAAGTATGTACACAGTAAAATTTTACAGCATAAGCTAATCAGGCTCGTGGAATAAAAGACTAAGATAGATTAACTGTATTTTTGTTGGTTTTTTTTCTGCAGGTCATGGAGGAGGCTGGGGTTATTCAGCCCACTCAGTAGAAGCTATCCGTTTCTGTGCTGATACAGATATTTTGTTAGGTGGTCTTGGTCTTTTTGGAGGTAGGGGTGAATACACTGCTAAAATAAAGGTAAGTTTTTTGGGTTCGTTTTAAACTATGTTATGTAAAATCGAAAATTTAGAAATGCCACCTAAAACCATGATTAATCTATTTCTTGATGAATGAGTGGTTTACTTTAGATTAAAAGCATTAATAATAGAACAAGAAGAAGGCTTCTCAGTGAGAAGTAATGAACCTCATGCAGGTAGGGTAGGTGAAGTAGTAATTATCAGATCTCTATCTTAATTGTCAAGGATTGGCTCGTTCTTACCTTCACTAAATGCTATGCCGTCTTACAGGTGTCTTGAGCAGATATGGCAGTGAGTAGAATGGTTCTGTGAGGTATTTACATAAAACTCAGAGGTCCACCTGCAGAAAATTGGTGTTGTGGGCTTCAAGTTAGAATCACATCCTGTGTCAGAATACATGAGGGACTGCTTCTCAAAAACAGCAGAAGAGTGCTTATCAGTAGCTGGAATTCCTTTGGTACCAGCTGAGCCATTGCTTCCAGCTGTCCCTGCCGCTTCTTTCTCAGACTGCTCTCTGGATAGCTTCTCAGCTGGGATTCTTCAACTGAGAGTGAATGACAGCAAACATACTTAACTCTGCTTTGTGCCAAACGTGAGGATGATTAGGGCTGGAGTGTGTGTGCTGATTTTAAATAAATAAATAAATAAACCTGGCTTTAGGTAAAAAAACCTCACATAAACACACAGTGTGATGACAAAGCTCCGGTTTCTGATAAGTAGCTTCTGTTCCTGCATTTAATAAGGATTTTAGAAACTCCCTGAAAGACATTGTAAAGGAAGGATCTAATATCTGTCTGAGATGTATATTAGATGTGTGTATTTGGAATATGTTATTGTTGTTACTTGTCATTTACTGGGCTATTGAGTTTTCTTTTTCTGTTTTCGGGTGAATAGGTATTAAGGTTTGTTTTAGGGAAATGGATGGCATATGTTTAGGAGTAACATTTGCATAAGACAACAGGAGATCCAAAATAAGTAGTTGTACTTTATTCTAGTTTAACATAATGACTGAGAATTGCAAATGATTAAGGAAAGCCAAGAAACTTAACAAAAAAAAAGAAAAAGCATGACTAATGTTTAAATACGACAGGTAGTAACCCTATGAAAGCACTCTGGTATTATTTTTTCCATTAGTTTCTGGTTGTCTAGGATTAGCTTATAGCCAAGATAAGATTTGCCAGTCCAACCATACATGAACTGTGTATTAAATAGGCATTTGCAAGAGAAGTCACAGACATGTATTGTGGTCCTTTTTCAAACTGATCATACTGTAGAAGTGATTTTTTTACTAAGAAACCCAAGTTCTTTTGAAAAAGGTATCATCTTTTGTCCTAGTCACCAACTGTTTATGACACTATTGACTAGCTCTGCTAAACAGTCAAGCTGTCCCTTTCCAGAGAAGTTGAGTATATCTTCAGTGCATTTCAATCTGTGATGGAAAGCCTGCACCTTCTGCCCAACTTCGCCTTTTTTAGATGCTCTGCGTTTGACTTGCCTGTAAGATTTAGGGAGTTTCTGCACTTAAGAATATATCTGGGCATAAGACTGGGAGATCAGTGTCAATTGCTATTTCTTTAAATGTTAATGATATTACAAAATCCTGACTTCCAGATGGGAATTTGCCTGTCAGTGATAGTAACTAGCAATAGTTTTGGGAAGGGGAAAGAATACTAGTAGAGAATTTCCAGAATGCCAGACAGGGAAAAGTGGTATTATGAGGTTTCTAACAGCTGAGACCTATTTTTTACCTTTTTTCTTACTCCACCAGTTGTTTGAATTGGGTCCAGATGGGGGAGACCATGAGACTGATGGAGACCTTCTTGCTGAAACAGATGTCTTAGCATATGATTGTGCTGCTAGGTAAGATGTTTTCCTTACCTACTTCTACCTACTTCTTGATCTGTATTTTTACTTTCTTCGTACACATTTTAAAGTCACTTTAAATAGCAACAGAGATGATCTACATCATTAGAAGTTTGTAGCAAGTGGTGTAAAACTTACACTCAAACAAAGTGTGTTGGGTAAAGCAGTAAAACACCAAATACCTCACCAAGACATTATGGTGCTAAATTAAAAGAAGGAAAAATCATCTCACATTTGCTCTTGTATAAACCAAAGTCAAATCCCATATTCCTGTGATGAGAAAACAAGGCAAACAAAATGTCACAGCAGCTATTTTGAATACTTCTATTAAAAGGATGCTTTCAAGCACAAATGGGTATTTGCATTAAAAAACTCATCATTAAACTTATTGCAATATGAAATTATCATAACCAAAAGAAGGATTATTGTACTTCAGCTCATTAGAGTACAAGCAGTTATTGCTTGAAAGATTTTGTGCGTATGGATGGGGTTAGCCATGTTTTAGCTGCTTTTTCATTCCCTGTTATGAAATAATTTAACATTCAAATCATGCATGACTAATTGTTTTAGGTTTAATTCTTATGTATCAATACCCCTAAAAATATATTTTATTACTTTCTTAAATATTCATGTGTAATTCCTAAGAATTTATGTGTATATGCTCTTGTAATTTACAAAAATTTACCCAGAATTTTCTGAAATAAAAGAATATAAGTAATACTTTACTTGCAGTATTATGTATTAAATGTAATTGGGTTTGTGTATGTTAATTTAACTTAATCTCTCCTTACTCTGTTTGGCATTTGATATCTGATTGTTTCAAAATGCAAGATCAAGCTAGACTTAAGCATTTGTGTGTCCTTCTGAATTTTTTTTAAATTACTACATTTTTTCAGTGAAAAATGTTTAAATGTTGAATATAAATAGATACTTGAGATTAATAACTTAATTCCATTAATTTTCAATTTCTTTTATAAGCAGGGTATAATTCGTTAAAGACTAATCTAAAAACTAATTCACATATATCTCTTTCAAAATTTACTTCCCCCAGAGAGAAGTATGCAATGATGTTTGATGAACCAGTACTCCTACAAGCTGGCTGGTGGTATGTAGCCTGGGCAAGAGTGTCAGGACCTAGCAGTGATTGTGGATCTCATGGACAGGCCTCTATTACTACAGATGATGGGTATATTTTTTGTCATATTTTTAAATGCAAAAGACGAGATCTAATATTGCTTGAATAATAATTGGTTTGTTTCTCTTTCAGTGTTGTATTTCAGTTTAAAAGTTCCAAGAAATCAAATAATGGTACAGATGTTAATGCAGGGCAGATCCCACAGTTACTATACAGGTAATATTTTGACCTCTATTTAGAACAATTTATTGACATGTTTTTTAAACAGAGGCCCTGTTAAAGTAAGCATATGTTTCATGACATTATTATTGTATTAAGCTAAGGAAATCGGTATCTGAAAAATTTAGGGAAAACAGTGTCTTTGAGAAAAGTAAAAAATCCATTATACCAACATTTATTCCTTTGCAGTTTTTCTTTAAGAGGTCTTTTTTCATATATTATGTTCCGAGGCTTTAATTTAGTTCTGTAGAGCCTCATGATTTCATCTAACATGCTTTATTTTTTTGCTAGTTGGGAAGTATTCTATTTAGTAGGCCTCAGTTTAGGAGCAGTATACTATGAAACAGATGATTTTAATGAGGAAAAAAACCAAAAGAAAACAAAAGAAAAGCAGAACGAATTCTGCTTTACAATAAGTTACCATAAATTTATTATTCCAGTGATAAATGTTATGTAACTCTGTTTTAAAAAGCAAGAACTCTTTCACTGTATTGCTAATATATTTTTCACATTTCCTCAGATATATACAAGACATAATTTTTATATTTTATGTATGTGTGTGTATATATATGTATATTCCCCCCTGCCCCTATGTAAATTCTGAAACTTGTGATTTCTTCCTGCCAGTTCTCTTGCTATGTCCTTTCTAAGCATGCCCTTTTCAGGGTCCCTTATCAGAACAGCTCACTTTAGCAGGTAAACTTTGTGTCCATAGACCCCTATCTCTCCAGAGGAAGGTTTCATTCTGACTCAAGCACATAAATCCTGTCATAACCTATTAATTGTTTTGGTGATTTCTATGGAGAGCTGGCTGTAGCCAAAGGCAAACAAGCTTTGGGGCCTCTGAAGGAAGGATATGGCTGAAGAGCCATGAGTGGCACAAAACGAAGGGTGCTGCAGTAACAGGTGCTGCCTGTGTTTTTTACCTCCGCCTATATTTTACCTTCACAAAACTAGTGTTCTTTAAGGAATAACACTTCTAGTCTTAAAAATGTCATCTGAAGAAATACAATAAATACTTGTAATAATTTTATATGTAATTAGATCTCGACTTTGTTATCAATTGTCACGATTCTGTCAGTCGAACAGAATTAAAGATATTTGATTGCTGGTCTAGAAGGATTAGGACCTGGAGGAAGTTATGCTGAAATTGAACATTTTTTTGATAACTTAAACTTTTCTTCCACTTTTGTTCCACTTGAACAATATAAACAGTAAAAACTTGGTGCAGATTTCAAGTCAGTTCTTAAATTGTTCTTCCAGGCTACCAACAAGTGATGGCAGTGCGTCCAAAGGAAAACAGCAAACCAGTGAACCTGTGCATATTTTGAAGAGGTCTTTTGCCAGAACTGTCTCAGTGGTGAGTATTACCAAGAATCTTCTGTGTTTCCTGCAAGTTCATTCATACATAGAAAACCAGAAGATGTATATGTGGAAATAACTAATGATTTTTTCTGTCTGCTTTATCAAGCAGAAGTTAGGTACACTGGTATATAGAACATGTTTTGGTTTTGGTTTTGTTTGGTGGGTTTTTTGTTTTTTTTTTTTTTTTTACTTTTTCTGAAAATTTCAGATGTAAACTTAAATCTAAACTAAGCTTGGTATTGACCTGAGGATGACATCCTAGAAATGTATTTGTTTACAAGGTTTGGTTTACTTTTCATGTGTAAGCTACTTAGTTTTGAGTGGTTTCAGGGGGGGTGTAGGGTTGAGTTTGTACTTACTGGTTGTATTCAATGTGCAAGACTTAGTCCCTCCCAAGAAATTAATATTAGCAGGCGTTTCAGAGTTTTGAGGGAGCTTTACTATATGCTCTCTACTGTGGCTTTTAAATTGCTGTCATTAATCAGTCATTGGTGAGATTCGTCTTCCTCTTGGATGCATTCCAATATATATTGAGGATCAGATAGCATTTAATTAAACTTTGGTAAGCTGAAGTAAGGAGTATTAATAGGCACAGTGAACTGCAACTGTTACTAGAAGATAGTCTGCAGTTCTTCACCTACAGCAGGTGGTTAGTCAAATTTTGAGGAATACTGCCTTAAGTTGAAATGCAATATTATAATGCAGGGTAAGATGAATTCTGTCTTCCAATTTTTGAAGTAGTCCCTTCCTTATCTGTTACAAGCAATGATTATTTGATTTTCAGTTCCATCCTGGTTTATATTTTACACTGCATTACATGTACTGTTAGTATTCTTAACTAATAGTTACACTGAAGTTATTGCTTCCATATGGACACTCGCGGTCCAGTTTTCTTAACCAGCTTGCTTTCTCTTATTTATGTATTCTCCATTTCTTCAGTACTCCGTAATGATCAGGATGATCTTCTCCTGTTCAGATTTCTTCTAGAACTGTATTATCTACATAATTTGCATTTTTAGCAATCATATTATCAATATATTAATAGCTATTCTTAATATATGTTTACTTAAAAATATTTGCATTAAGCTATGAACTCCTATGGCTTTTAATACTTTGCACTGTATCCTCTCTCTTCATTACCTTGCTGCTGTTATCCCTCACCATAGATCTGAATTGGGATAAGAGGAGAGTTTTGGCTTTCTGGAGCATTAGGCATTTTATAATTAACTTTGAACAATCAACTTGATTGTTGCAGCTTAAATGTACACCTGCAGCTTGAAGGTATTCAGTACCAAATACTTGCAGTTTGCCTTCTGAGGTACAACTTTATTAAACTACCAACCACATTTAATAATAGTAGAAACAAACTTTTGGACAAGCAAAACTTTTTAAATCCTCGGATTTCTTGTGGACTATCATGTGCCTCTGTTAAACCTTAAGTACTGTAAATGTGATATAGTTTCCATGATCCTGCAGATCATAACCATTTAAAAACAAAGCAAAGACAGACCTGATAAGTCTTTACTGTAATGACAAGAATGTATTCTGTTAAAAGTAGGTATTACACTATCCATATGCAGACGAAGCGGGTAAAATTTACTGAAAAATATCTATTACAGGTGAATACAAACAGTTGTTAGTTCTTAAATAACTGAGACTTCCACACATGTAGTATTATAACATGTTATAAATGGTTTTTAGCATGATATTACAGTGAAGTATTCCCTACATTCTCAGTGCTCTTTTTTATTCTCAAGCAAATAGGATTTGTGTGTTGTATGATAGATATGTATAGACATAAATATGTTTTCATAACAAACATGGATATAGATGCTATTTGCTTTTCATCTTATTCTGATGCTGAAAGTCCACTTTTTGTTTTTAACACAAAATCTGTCTTCTGTATCCTTCATACCCTGAAATAGGAGTGCTTTGAATCTTTATTGAGCATTCTTCACTGGAGCTGGACAACACTGGTGCTAGGAGTTGAAGAACTTCGTGGACTTAAGGGATTCCAATACACTGCTACTCTTTTGGATTTAGAAAGATTGCGTTTTGTGGGCACTTGCTGCCTCAGGTTGCTGAGGGTCTACACCTGTGAAATATATCCAATATCAGGTATTGCTGTTAATTCATTTGTTTCATACTTATCAGCAAATAATAATCTACAGGACACTGAAAACTTGATCTAAGTATTCATGTAGGGTATGCTGTAAGACGAAATTGCTTATACAGATGGGTTTATTGGAGCAATTAAGAGACTCACTGTCAGAAATGGGAAATTGCAACGATCTGCACAACCCAGCGTCCAACACCACATGTTTACACTGTAACTCATGTCTGTTTTAAAGTTAATTTGTTGTTTGGTTTTACAATTGAGTTCTTTTGGACTATTTTGTATTTTCTTTTTTCCCATTTCTGTACATAGTAGCTGCTTTGATGGTGAGCACAAATTGTATTTGAAAGACAGCATCTGTTTTTCATGCCTGTAGTTCAACAACGCTCATATTAAAATGCAGCATATATTATGAAAGACCGGAAAACCAGAAGTTTCTGATGTTCAAGTTTCCTCGAAGTAGTTTGACACCCTTCACTGTTTTAATTTTGAAATTAACTTCTCTGAATGTGGATTCATCAGTGTTGATAAATTCTAGTTGTTTTATTTGCATGTAAAATGCACATTGTTATATGAAAATGTTTCATTTATTGTACATTTAACACTCGTCTTTGTGTAACCCTCTAGCTACAGCTAAGGCGGTTGTAGAAGAAACCAGCAAATTAGCAGATTGCATTGGAAAAACAAGGACCTTGCTGAGAAAAATTTTATCTGAAGGAGTTGATCATTGCATGGTGAAGTTGGACAACGATCCACAAGGATATCTCAGTCAGCCCCTGAGTCTTTTAGAAGCTGTTCTTCAGGAATGCCATAATACATTCACAGCTTGCTTTCATTCATTTTATCCAACACCAGCTCTCCAGTGGGCATGTCTTTGTGACTTGCTGAATTGTTTGGATCAGGTACATTAAAACGGCACAAGTAAATATTACAACTTAGCTTGCCCTTTTGCTCAAAGAGAAGCCAAGCGATATTTAAAACCTTTATTCCTTTTTTGTGTTTATCCTGGGTTGCAACTTGAATTCTGCTGTGGTTTGTGTTTTTTAATAATTGGGGTGGGGGGTGGGGTGGGGGGTGTTTGGTTGTGGTTTGTGGGGGTTTGTTTGGTTGGGGTTTTTTTTGTTTTTGTTTTTTTTTAAGTTTCCAAGTTCAACAAGAGCCTAGGGACTTCTAGTCTCCCTTAGCAGTAAGATTCTCACTGGGACAGTGAAGAAAATTTGTGGTGCTGGTAACTGTCAGCACCTGCTTTTCCAGCGTTGAGGCCATGCTTTATACGTGATTACTCTTGCTGCACGTTGCTTAGGGACATACATGTGGCATTTGTTACACTCACAACTTGAGTACATAACTAATACTTGAGTAATTTCTCATTATTAAATGTTACAACAGTGCTCTGATCCAGCAAAGTACATGAGAAGCTGGCAATATTATTCTATGATCAACAACTTTCTTCTAAGTATCTTGCTTATTCTGAATGAGCATCCCACATCTAAACAGTGGAGTTATTTGCTTGCGTTGATTGCAGTGAGATGTAAGCAATTTGCTTCTTTGCATGAAAATTCATTTAGCATATAAAAATTCAAGGAAGAATTAGTTCTTTAATATATTATTCTAATTAAATTGTTTGATTAATTATAATAAGTGCTTTGTCTTCAAAGGGTGCCATAACTTCAAAAGTAATTTTAAATGGGTTTATTTTAAAACATATCAACCAAGAAATTTTAATTACTCCAATTTGAAAGATCTAAATGGAAGCTCATGAGAGAAGATAAAGTAAAAATCACAGGAAAGCTAACTGTATATGAAATTCTTTATCTAAATTATTCTTATAATTACTATAAAACCGAAAGTTCTTTTCAAAAGCAGTTTCTCCCTCATTTACTTCGAATGCAACGGTGCCATTCTATTAATTTCTTTTTATGTTTTTAGGACATCCAGGAAGCAAACTTCAAAACCTCCAGTAGCCGGCTTCTTGCTGCTGTGATGTCTGCTCTCTGCCATACTTCAGTAAAACTGACCTCTATCTTTCCAATTGCTTATGATGGAGAGGCGTTGCTGCGATCAATGGTCAAACAAGTCAGCACTGAGAATGACTCTGCTCTGGCCCATCGTTTTCCTCTTTTGGTTGCACACATGGAAAAACTTAGTCAGGTTAGGATATATTCTAAAAGTTTAACAACTTGTTTTACTCTGCAACAAAAAACTGTTATGTAAGTTGAAATTTTAGCTTTATAAGGATGTAGCTGAATTTTCCTGAGTGTTTTCTTGTTTCAGAAACGTACTATTTTATCTAATTTTCATCTTTTGGTCTGAAATATTCCAATTATTTCTTGTTTGGAGAAAGTCTGAGCAAAAATTATTCTTACTTATTTTGGAATATTAAATTGGCAGAAATATAGTTTAGAGTTGTCTTCTGTTGCATAGTGTTTTCTGCAACAGTTTTTCAGCTTTTTCACGTGATCACAAGAATGAACATGTGGATAGAGTCAGTGTTTTTGAGGAAGAGTCAACACAGCTTTGGTAGTAAAATGTCGTGTCTCAAACTGGAGCTTTTAAAGGAGTCAACAAACAGACAAGGGAAGCTCAGTTCATATAGTTCTATCAAAGATTATTAAGGACTTTCCTAATCAAGGGCTCTCGAATGCTGTATTTTTGCAGTTCTGTTATTCCAGAATAGATTTACAGGAATGAAAATGGTAAAGATGATAATCAAAGAGATGGGAATACTAAATAGTATTCTTCAGTTTAGAAGACAAGAGGGGTAAGATCTTATAAAATTATGAATGATGCATGAAAGGTAAATAAAGGGTAATTGTTGAGTCTTCCAATACCAAAGGTTTTGAGCAATCAGAGAGACCTTAGCAAAAGGTAAGTTCAAAAGATTGTTGTTCTTCATAAAATACACAGTTAAGCTGTGGAACGTATTCCTGTAGGCCATTATTATGCTAAAAGCTTTCACAGACTTAGAAAGCACCTGCATAAATTAATGAAGGAAAAAAAATCCCCAAAAGCTATTAAATGCAAAGGTAGTATTTCCGTCTTGGGTACAGCTGCCCCTTAACTGCTAAAGAGAGAAAGTGTTCTGTGCAGGTTTGCTTGACCTGATTGTCGTCCCTATCAGTTCGCTACTTGGATCTTTTTGGGAGACAAAATGGTGAGAAAGACAAACCTTTGATTTCCATCAGTGGAGCTGATTTTATTTTTCCTTATTGGGAATGACTTTCAGTATGGGTAACTATTTTGAAAAACAGTGGATGTCACTGCTAGGTAGAAGACACAATAGATGCCTAAGCTTAGATTTGTTTCACAGTCTTCATTTGGTAAATTAACAATTGTTTTTATAAGCATCCCACCACTGGTTTTATCTTACCTGTTTGCACAGAAGATTCTCTTCGCTAACATCAAGGCCAAGAAGCTCCTGAGTTTCTTTTTAGACAATGGGGAAGACAATGATATTAAGAGTTCTATAGGTAGCTATATATCTGTTGTATTCTAACATATGCTTTATAGATAGTATGGCAAGGAGGGCTATAAGAAAAGCTCTCTCCTGAGAAGGACACATATATCTTTCCAGTGCAATAAACAAAGTTAACACCACCTCTTTCTGGAAATTAGAATATTAATCATTTTTTTGACAAAGAAACACATCCTATGAAAGCTTTGAGAATTTTTTTTTTTTTTTTACCCTCTAGACATCTCTTATTTTTAAGAAGTCATGGATTTTTCAGTTACTTAATGTTTATAATATGTGAAAATGTATGTGGTTTTTTTTTTTAAATAAGAACAGTGTCATTTGTTATTTTTCTCTTCATAATGCAGAGCGAAGAAAATGTTTCAGGGATGACAAGCTTTCGGGAAGTGCTGGAAAAGATGTTGGTCATTGTTGTTTTACCAGTACGGAACAGCCTTAGAAGAGAAAATGAACTTTTCTCTTCACATCTGGTTTCTAATACTTGTGGGTTGCTTGCTAGTATTGTGAGTGAGCTTACAGCATCGGCATTAGGGTCTGAGGTAAAGTTTCTATAAAATCATTACTAGAATTCTTTCAGGACAAGTATGTTATGAATCTGATACAGGCTGTAGCAGGAATTATATAGATGTGCAGATCTTTCACAGATGCTGGAATTCTCAGTTCCCAGTAGCTTTCAGATGTTTAACGTAAATTTAAAAGCATGTATTCACTGTATTAAAGAAGTACTGTTGATAATTAGCTGCTTCATTATGGCTGCAGAATACTGCAAATTGTTTCCAAAATGGTAATTTTCTTTTGGGCGCTTCCCTTTTTGCATGCATGGCTCTGCATGTATACACTCAAAATATATTTGTTCAGTGCTCGCTGGAGGCAGTGCCACATACCTGAGCATCTCTGTGCCTCTTGTGGTGTCATGGATGCCTCACGTGTTCTAATCCTATCTGCTTTTGATTATGGGTTAGAATTTATAATGTGTTTTGTTCATGCATTGTGTCTTCCTCCTTTATATGTAAGATACTCCTTACACAAATCTTCCTTTATATATTCAATATTATATGTTTATTGTATTTGTCTATATCATTAAACTTTTTCCAGTTTATTTGCTTTGTATTCAAAATTGAGAGTGGTACTGAGTTCAACTTCTTAAAATCCAGAGATTCATAATCACAAACAGAAGTTCCCTTTAATGAGGCTATAATGTTGTTAAATGATGGAAATTTATTTGATTTTATTAAAGCGATGTCACTTTCTCTGTACTATCAGCAGACTTTTTTCGCAGAAAGAACCGAGCTTTTGATAACAACTTGATTAAAGGTGTTTTTATTATTATGTAAGATCTGTATCTGTCCTCTCTTAATCTTGACATTACCTAAAGCAGAAATACCTAACTCTTCTTGAAGCACAGTTAAGCTATATTTTGTGCTAATTCATCCTATAAAATACATATTTAAATACTTGAAAAAATTGGGAATTGGATTCCTAATTATTCCTAGTTAAATCCCAATTACCAGAAATTATATTTTCTTTTTTCTTTTTTGTTGATGTTGACTAGAATTACCAGTAGTGGCATCTTCTCTGTTTTATCAGTTGACTTTTAAAATTTTCCCAGTTGAAAATCTGGTGATTTAATTCACTTAACTTTGCTTTATTAAAGTTGTCTAACATCTAGCAGTTAACTTTTCCTGGTGCTTGTTTTTAACTTTCTACAGGTTGATGGGCTGAACTCTCTCCATTCTGTCAAATCCACTCCAAACCGATTCACTAAAACAAGCCAGGGAAGAAGCTGGAATACTGGGAATGGATCCCCCGATGCAATATGTTTCTCTGTTGACAAACCTGGTGTAGTTGTAGTAGGATTTTCTGTTTATGGTGGAGGAGGAATTCATGAGTATGAGTTGGAGGTATTAGTTGATGATGTAAGTACTGCATTTAAGAAAACAGATTGAACAAAAGTAACCTCAGAGTTTTTCATAATATGTTTTTCAAAGTAATATTGTAATATTCTTATACAGTCTAGGCTGCCAGTAAAACAGTGTACTGGTAGTAGGGTTTCTTGGTTTGCTGGTAGTGGTGATTTTTGTGGTATTGCAAGCTACATACCATATCCAGTAGGGTCCTTATCTTGGTTATGGTCTTGAAATCTTACTTCATTACATATACTATTTGAAGTATGGTGAGCTTTTCACTTCCTGGAGCTAAATGTAAATTAGTACCTGTTGTCTCTCTGCAAACTGAGAAGGAAAATAAGAAATAAAGGAGACCAAGTTAAAACATTTTAAACCAAAAATTGAAAGGGGTAGCCTACCAGCATGGTGAGGCTATAGCTACAGATGTTTCATGTGGTGTTGAAGTACTCTCTTAGAAGAAGCATAAAACTGTATTGTGTGTTCTTGTAATGAAGAAAAACCTCTGCTCTTTTACACCCAGTTGTTCACTTTAACTGCCTGTTCTAATCTTTTTCAAAGGGCAAGCATAGGTTGGTTGCTATGGGAAGTTAAGCTCTCTGCTCAGTAATTTCCTTTTCAGCAAAAAGGCTTTACTGTTGACTCTGAACAGGTTTTTCAGCTTTGTTTTATTTGTAATGCCGTGTGTAACAATTTATGCAAGAAAACATAACTTGCACAATTGCATGAATGTGTCAGGTCAATTACTTTGTTTCTTTGAATCAGAGTGATCATACTGGAGATTCAACTCATTCTCATAGATGGACATCTTTAGAGTTGGTTAAAGGAACTTACACAACAGACGATTCTCCCAGTGACATAGCTGAAATCAGACTTGACAAAGTTGTGCCACTGAAGGTAAATAAAATAAGTGCGCATCTGTAGGTTTCATATGACTTCTTCAGGTAACAAAAATCAGAATTTTCAGTGTAAATTGGTTTTTTTATGTACACATTTAGAAATTAATCTTGACATGTTTCCTTTATAAATTTTCAGTTTCACCTTGTAACTGAAAGTTTCAAATGCCGGCAGCAAAAAGAAATTAAGTCTTAATTTTTCTAGTAGCATAAGAGAGATTGTGATTGCTTTGTAATCTAGAATATTCTTGAATGTGCAACTTCTTTGAGTGCAATTTGGTAGCTAGTTTTCTTGGGTACCTTGTCACTCTTAAAGTAATTAGAAGTAATATTTTACTTAAGTTATGGTCCATAGTTTGGGAACATGTAACAGCTCTGGCTTTTGTTAAATGCTGGATCTTTTTCAGTTAATTTCATTTGTTGAGTGCTTTGAAGGACTTTTCAGACTCTCCAGTAGTAATGTAAATAATAGCTTTCATAACACCATGAAGCCTAACTTACATACTTGTTTTATACCGTGTGCTGTTTTTGGCTCTCCTTTTTAAGGAAAATGTGAAATATGCAGTTCGTTTGAGGAATTATGGAAGCCGGACTGCCAATGGAGATGGAGGAATGACTACAGTTCAGTGTCCAGATGGTGTAACATTTACATTTAGTACATGTAGTCTGAGCAGTAATGGCACAAACCAAACTCGAGGACAAATTCCACAGATTCTTTATTACAGGTTTGTATGTTGTCATGATCGTGAATAAAACTATCATAGTGCTATTATACTGCATATGTTTATGGGAAGTAACAGAAATAAATACATCTGGAGTGTGTTTGAGGAAAGAGCTTCTTTAACAGCAGTATTGTGTTCTTCCAGTGTAGTTTCAGACTTT